>NW_017729034.1:66555318-66649035 GCF_001723915.1 Gavialis gangeticus
TGGCCAGTTTCGCCAAGAGGTGATCATGGGATACCAGATCGAAGGTGTTTTTGAAGTCAAGATATATGACATCAATCTCTTCTCTCTTGTCCAGGTGATAGGTCACCTGGGCATAGAAGGTAATGAGATTGGTCAAGCAAGACCTACCCGCAACAAACTCATGCTGGCTATCCCTCAGGATGTTGGCATCTGCCACTCCATTAAGGATGGCCTCTTTAATAAACTTTTCTATGACCTTCTCTGGGCTAGAGGTCAGGCTGATGGGCCTATAGTTAGCCGGATCCACTTTCCTCCCTTTCTTGAAGATAGGCACCACATTGGCCTTCTTCCAGTCTTCAGGCAGTACATCAGAGTGCCAGGAGTTCTCAACGATCCGTGCCAGGGGCTGGGCTATGATGCTCGCCAGCTCCTTGAGTACCCAGGGGTGTAGATTGTCAGGGCCAGCTAACTTGAAGGTATCCAGCCTCTCAAGGTGTTCTTTCACGAGGTCAGCATTAATGGAGGGCAGGGGATCTCCCTCACCCAGACCTCCCTGTCCTATGGTTGGCATGGGCGTCCCATGGGACTGATGAAAGACCGATGCATAGTACCCATTTAGCAAGTTGGCTTTTTCCTGGGCGTCAGTTGTCAGCTGTCCCATCTGGTTCAGCAGGGGTCCAATGTTGCCCTTGCTTTTCCTCTGGCTCCCCACATATCTGAAAAAGGACTTTTTATTGTCCTTGATGCTTGAAGCTAGTTGGAATTCTGTTGCAGCCTTGGCTTTCCTGGTTTGCTCCCTGCAGGACTGGACCACTGCAGAATATTCCTCCTTGGAAGTGAATCCCATCCTCCATCCTTTGTAGGCCTTTCTTTTTAGCCCTGGTTCCTATCTGACAATGGGACCAGTGTAAACTACTTGATGCTGGATCTTCCACAGAGCCAGCTCATTTAATAGCTGCTGCATTGGGCTGATCTGATCTTACCAAGTTACCCTTGAGCTCAAAAGAAGAGAATGTGGCAATACCTGTTATTACAAATGCACACAGCAACACTGAAACAAGAGCCATGCAAAAAAGTATTCTGGACATATCTGTTCTCTTCTGGTAAGGTGATAAAAAAACGAAGGGGAGCCAAAAGAGTACATCACATTCTGACCAAAATATTATTGGATTTTTTAGTCCCAGTCAGATTTCGCTCGTGATAGCTGAAGCAGATCCCAAGCTGCTCTGTCCTGCTGAATGCAATATTTGATCATAGACAGCAAGACATGACTAAGCACTGAGAAGCAGCCTTTCATAAAGAGCACCAGGGATTCTTCACGTTTGTACAGAAAGCTGGCAAAGGTCTATGTATTACATAAATCCTTCTTTAGCCCCACTTACATGTGTGGCAAAGTGGTAGGGTGTGACCACACCATGACATCACCTATGGATCTACCTTTGGCTACAATTCAGTAATAACCACTCTTCTCCCCTACCAGCTTCCCCAGTATAAAGCTAGCAGAGCTAACTCCTGTAGCAGCTGCTACCATTGACTAAAGGGGAAAGGTTGATGTAGAAATAGGACTCCACTTTTAATCCTCCTGGACACATGATCCTCTTGGTCCCTTACTTCATAACTTAGAGCAGGCTCTAGGTTGTTCCAGCTCATATCTGGAGTGTCCACACATACACTTTAATGCACAGTAGCCTATTTTACTGTGCATTGAAGCATCACGTAAAAAAAACATGCTATTAGGCTAATGCTCAGTAAAATAGGCTACTGAGCATTAAGAGTCATCTAAAAATCATGTATAATCATTACTGTGCATTAAGGCAACCTATGCGCATTTGTTTAGTACCTCACATTGGAGGTACTAAATTTCATGCGCATTAGGAAAAGCATCTTTATGCATGTGTAGATGAGCCCACAGAGAATACGCTGGCAGAGAACTAGTGAGCCATAACTAGCTTATAGGTGACTGTCCCTGTGTGCTTGCACAATGCATAGCTTAGACCTGGATACTTCCATGTAAAAGACTAGCAAATCTGATCCCTTAGTACAGCTGTGGCAAATGTCCAAGCTTTAGGACAAGGAGAGTCTCCTACAAAATTGCATGGCTTTTAATATACTCTCCAAAGGTAACTATCAGATACACCAAAGAAAACCAAAAACAAATGATTTTAGTATCCAGTTGAAGAAAGCAGTTTAGCAAGTCTTTGGAGGGGATAAGCATTAGGGCTGTGCAAAGCTTCAGGTGGTGATTTGATTCAGAGGAGATTCGCCCCAATTCAGTGGCCAAATCTCCAAATCTGAATTGAATCAGGGGACCAATTAAAAGGTCCAAATCAATTCAAAGCTCTCCAAATCTTTGGAAAAGTTTCGGAGAGCTTTGATGATTTGGGCAGTCCCCTGGTGGCTGCACCAGGGAGCTGCAGCTGACTCTAAGCTGGTAAGTACTAAGAGTGGGGGAGGAGGGCCTGGCGGAGGGGGCCATGGAGGGAACCCTGCCACCCCCAGCCTCTGCCTGCTCCCCCAGCCCTGCTGACCCCCACCTGCTCCTCCAGCCCCCCCACAGGTGCCCTGCCCACCCCAGCTAGCCCTTTAAAGAAAAGCCCTGGTGCTCACCGTGTGTTGCTGGACAGGGGGCAATCCCTGCTACCCCTCACTGCCCCACACTGCATGGGGGGCTCTGCACGAGCCCCTCGACTCCCCCCCCACTTCCTCACCCCCTTCACAGCTGCCTCTCCTGACATGGCTCTGGCCAATTAAGAAAAAAAAATGAGAAAACCCTCAGGACTTACCACTCCTGCAGCAACTGCGGGGCTTTGGGGGGCTTATGCAGAGCACCCCATGTGGCATGGGGCAGTGGGGGGCAGCAGGGATCATCCCCCACTGGCAAGAACAGTGAGTCTGGGGGATTTGGAACAGTGGTTTGAATCACTGAATCAAATCACTGTCCCCCGAATTGGCCGAATCCAAATCCAAAGTGAATACTAGCCATTTCACACAGGCCTATTAAGCAAGTTAGACTGTGTCTCTTCAATAGTCTTCCCACACCTTCAATTTTTGTTGCATTTGAACCATGTCCCAGCTGTACAATTAATTCTTTCTGTTTCTTTTTAAACAAATAGAACACTTGATACCACTAGCTGTTGCCCAGGACCAACCTTTCCTCAGACTAATCGCAGTAGAGACCCTCTGGCTACATTTTAGGTTTCTCTTAGAGTGGCTGAATCCTTTCAGTCAGGAATAGCTGCCCAGTTTCTGTAGGGCCTTGTGACTGAGGCCCTTTAAGTAATCATCTTAACAGAAACCCTTGGTTCCTTTCTCATTAAGACCAAAGATCACTACACGCAATGTTTTGCAAACACCTCCATTACCAGTTCAGCTGGATTGTTACTGAGAAGGCTGTGAATAGATCATGGTCCCAAGGTGTGGAGAAGAAGGCTGCAGCAGTTTACAGTTGCATATCATTAACATAGAGATCCTTCAGAAGGAGGCTTTCCCCTTGTTTTCATATCCTTTAAGCAACTTTTCAAGTTCCAGTGGAAAAAAAGTCTCTTCAGTGCCTTGAGTTAACTTGAACTTCCAAAACTAATGAGGCTTTTATCTCCCTCTTAACCTCTAAGAACTATTGTTATCTCAAAAAGAAAAGAGATAATCTGATGAAAAGCTAAAAATACTGAACTCTGACAGCCTTTACAGGTCTTTTCAGAGAAGATGATTGACATCTTGGACCTTTAATAGCCACATGGAAAAATACTGAGACACAAAGGCAGTGAAACTGTCATGCTCACTCAGCAACTTCTTTCACTTGCTGCCTGTTATTTTTACTATCTCCAGGAAGAACCCAGTGTGATTTGGGTGGAGGATTAATGCCAAGAAGGTACCATTTATCCCAGAACTATAGTGATCAGCAAAGGTTACAGCAAGATGCCATCATAAAAAGAACAATGTATTTCTTCCAGGAGGTGGGAATCAGGTGATGCCCTGGGGCTGGAGGGTAAAGAAGAGAATGTCAAAATGAAGAGACCGTAAGCCTGCCTGAAACCCAAAGATTCTATAGAAGTGGGGTAAAAAAGAAGAGTAAAGGTATCACCTTGTAGGTGACTCATTGCCACAAGTGATGTTTCAGATAGAGGTGCACCCCTGCCAGAAAAGTTGTTGCCAATCTGGCAAGTAGTGCATGTCATCGCCATACTGAAATCCAAGATAGCTGCTGTGAATTCACATTTTGGTCAATATTTCAGCCCCCACTAGGGTCAGAAAATTAATTCCAATGATAAAACCAACATTGTATAAACAGAAGAGATCAATTGTAACATTTCCATCATGGTAGCCATATTGGATTTCAAGATGGCTGGTACAAATTTACAGTTTTGTTCATTATTAGATATCCAAAAGGTTTGCAAAATTAATACATCAACTCTGTTCTGCTTCAGAGTACCTTGACATGAAAACCTCCAATGGAGACTGTTGACAAGAGACTTGCCCTTACTGTCCTTAAGCAAATGTTACAATGGAGTTGATAGCATCGCTGAGTTCAAAAAAAGTGTGGGAGATATGACTTGGAATCTACAAGATACATCATATGTCTTGAAGTAGGTTTGCAGTGAACAATTAGCCAAAATACACCTGCTGGAATTGCACAACTAAACAAAGCACTCATTCAACATAGGCCAGTTGCTGAATTCAACAATTTTTACGGCAGTATTCTTGATAGACTATCATATTGTGTTGATCCTGTACTGCAACACTCCAAAAGCCTCAATTGGCACTGTTCTTGCTACAGTTGTTTTACACATAAAGGACATACTGAAAGGCTGTTTAAAAAGAACATCAAGTGAAGAACACACTAGGACATCAGTAGATCATCTACCCAGCAGTTCACTGGAGGATGTGCATATTCTGCCAGAAACATTCTAATAAGAAGAGATTTAGTCATGTGTTGTCATTTGAATCAATCAATGCAATACACAAGCTGGCAGAGAAGAATGAAGTGTTGCATTGTCAAACTGGTGTCAAAGATCTAATAGTGACTGAGGCATGTTACCTTCCTGAATGCAGGCAGGAGGAACAACAGAAGTAACAAGTCTCTCATTCCTATCTGCATGTGGAGATTGCACAAAAAGATATTCTTCTTTCTCCTGAAGTGAGAGCATGGCATCAAGTGACTGATGAACTAGATAACCATTTTGCATGGGAAAATGTATAGTCTGAAATATATGCTTGAAAGATATTGCAATTTAGGAGAAGATGAAGGTGGTGAATGTCCTCTGACCACACTAAAGCAAATCAAGCAAGAATTTCAGACTTACTACAATATAGCCATTCAGTGTCAGCACCAAAGAAATGCAGATCTTCTATTCCATCTTCTGAACTGTGACAACTGGTAATGCCATACAAACAGTTGTAACGTTACATGTAAATAATGTAGAAGTTGTTACCCTGCAGTTCAGACAAGAGTTTTTAGACACATGAAACTTCTACTATGCTACTCTCGATATCAAAGCAGATTTGAAAGTTATAGCTGGCATGAAGGGATTCAGCAACTTGAATGAAAAGGAAGCCCAAAAATGTGTTCCTAACAGCCTTTACACATTGATCTGTTTGATTTTGGAAAATGACAATGATGACTTAGATGTTGGAAGTCATATGCAAGATAAGAATCTAGACAGAGATGTATTGAATATATGTCAGGATTTGGTTTACTTGCAGTCAAAGGAGAAAAGCTAATACCAGAACATGTTGGGTTAGGCTTCCTGACACATCATCCAACTAGATCTAAGAAGCTGGTACAAAGTCTCCATGCTGCTGGATGCAGCACACCATATGAGACAGTTCATCACATTGATACCATCAATGCTAAGAAAAATTTAAAGGAATTTCAGAAAAATGGAGTTATTATTCCATGTAATCTCATACCCAGTCATTGTGTTCAGTTTTCATTGGACTATATTGACATCTTGGAGGAGATATTGGATGGAAAACAAGCATTTCATTGAATGCAAATCATTACATTTCAAAGAGGACCATCAAAACTAGCTGAGAGTGAAGAAAGTACTGACATAATAAGAAGGAAAAGAACCTTGAAAGATGTACCACCTCAATTTAACAAAGTCATTCCAGTGATGATGACCCATAACAAGTCATTGAAATTATCCGTCCATAGTATGGATAGTAACACAAGTGAAAAGCTCAACCACACAGCTGTTCAACAGATTCAGCAGAGTGACCATGGATACTGGGTAGAATATCAGCTGACAACCAGGAGAATGTTGCTGTACCTGGGTAGAAAGCATTTAGCTTTCTGATGATACTTTACCACCATCAGTTGTTAGATTTTGTCTCATATTGCCTGCACCAGTATCTGAGTACACTACCATTTGGACTGTAATCATGTGATGTAAAACAATTGCAGGACACCTGGGACAACAGCATACAGTCATAACATTTGACCAGACATTGTACTGCAAAGTGAAAGAAACTTGTGTGGGCTTGGCCACAAGAGACTGAAGGAGTAAACTTTCAACTGGGAGCCTTCCATATCATCACAGTTTACCTAAGAGCAATTGTTCAGCATTTCACTGCTTCAGGACTTGAAGACTGTTGGACAGAAAGCAAATTATTTTCAGAAAACACCTCCACCAACATAATGAAAGGAAAATGTTACAACTGTGCTATCAGAGCACACAAAATAACATTAGAAGCAATGTGGCTATGGACCTACATAAATCACAGTTTTACAGATTTTGTGGAAACCGCAAAATCCAGGGTTGCCCACAAAATCTGCAACCCCTCCCCCCCAAAAAAAACCTTCATAAAAATAAGTTTTTATTAAGTCTTTCCCTCCTGGGTGGGCCTTGCATCCTGCCCAGGAGGGGAAGATACTGGCTGGCAGGATGGCACAAAAGGGGCAGCAGGCTAGATGGTGACTGCCTCTCCTCCACCCAAGGGCCCCTCCACAGATCAGCACTGAGGGGGTTGGGCTGGAAGAAGGGCAGCCAGCAGTCAAGATGGTGGCCACCACCTCATCCCTTCTTCCCCCTGGGACCTTTCTACCAGTCATCGCTGAGGAGTGGGGCTTCTCCACTAATCAGCACTAAGAGGTGGGTCCACTGTGAAATGCCTCCAAAATGAAATCTTTGTGTGGGGACAAAGTCCCAAAAATGGCTTTGTCTTGCTGCAAATTAAGTAGGTTCCTAAATGTGGCATATTTTGATGAATTAATTCATCCTGTTGTTGCCCTATTCAAGCAATGGATTAGATTATGATGTCATTGACCAACTTTCCAGTAGCATAACTGTTCCATTAAAAAACGATAACTGTGAAGCAAGAAGGAATGCAATGAAAGACCTATTAGTTCATCTGCTAACAATTGTCACTCTATTTCAAGAAATTGTGGAAGAACACTCTCATTAAGGTATGTTCAAGTAATGGATGAACTATTTGAAACTAGTCAATACTGGCTTGCACTTCATCAGGACCAAACCTGAAGGAAACTGGCATGAGCATCTATGTGTCCTTGAAGAAATGCTTCTGTTGATAGCTATGCATGATCATACCAGTTACACAAGATGGGGTCCAGTATATCTTCAATGTATGAAGGATTTAGTGAATTTTGCTGTGAATTTAGTGAATTTTACAGTGTATGCTGAGTTTGTGGAAGGAGGATTCGAGGCACAGACAACTAATCTCCCATTTGTAAAAATTTCAACTGACCAGGCAATAGAGCAGGTTCACAAGGTTTGTAAAATTGCTGGTGGCACATTAAACAATAACACGCAACAAATCAGTTAGACAGTGATGGGAGCCAGACTACAATGAAAGAAGTCACCTAACTGAGATGGTGAATCAAATATTTGGGATCAATACAACAACCTCTTTCAATCATAATGAAAGATAAAGGATGCAACTGAAATGAGATTACAATGACGTCAAGTTGGTACAAGAGCGGCTCAAAATGTTCCACTTGTTTAAGGTGTCCAATGATGAGCAATTATGTATTTCTACGGGAGATGCTCTGCTGGAAGATATTGCATTAGACATTTTAAATGTATATGACAAAAGAAGAGAAACTGTGAACACCATTATCCAGAAATGTCTTACTGTAGATGGTACCGAGAGCTTCTATGCAAACATACCCAAATCAAAACTGAAAACCTTCAAGGATGTAAAGTCCTAGAACAGCAGAACAAAATGAAACAGATGCAGAATGCAAAGGAAACCAGCAAAGGCTACTTGCAGAAGTTGCAGGAGGAGGTTTGATGTACACTGTCTTCTACAACCTGAACCTGACAATCACTCAATGTGGCCAACAAAGCAGTCTTGTTGTGGATCTTGATTGGAGATAAAGCAGTAACTGTTCTGCCAGATGCTACTTCTGAAAAATCAGCTGTTATTTTTGACAGCATGGCTCTTGTACAGAGCATAGGAAAGCCAAAAACTGCTCAAACATTTGGAAATTTGTCTGATTCCTTTATGCAACAAGTGTTTGCAAGCTATTTCAACACATTAAATCCAGTCAACATTGTCTTCAACTGATACATATCACTATACATAAAGGCAGGCATACGAATAATAAGGACTCAACATACTAGGCCACAGAATCATTACCAGTATATCTCTTCCATTCCTGGAATCATAGAGTAGTTTTGTATCTCTACCAGAAAACAAAGAAAACCTAGTTAATTTTCTAAGTGAGGAGCTTCTTAAGAAATCATATCAATGTTTGTGAAGTAAACAAATGCTCATTCTGATTTTGCTAAAACAGAGCACTCTGGCTCATGTGACATTTCACAACTGTATTCAAAGCAAGAAGAGGCAAACACAAGAATGTTCTTACAGGACAAACATGCAGTCAAGTCAAGGATACTCCTCTCTAGTATTCTCATGCAATGACACAGACATACTGGTCCTTCTATGACATAATCTTGCGCCTAAGGTTTGGATGAAGAGAAGCAGCCCAGTAAGATTCATTCCAGATGTTGTGTCAGACTTGCCTGAGCCAGTCTGCGTATCTCTAATTGGATTCCACAGTGTCACTGGTTGTGACACCACCAGACACTTCAGTGGTCAAGCTAAGAAAACTGCTTGGAAAGTGTTCATTCAATATCCACATCTATTGGCAGGTCTAGGAAATAGGCCTGATGTTGAGAAGGATTTGTATAGCTGTGTAGAAAAGTTTGTTGTGTTGCTGTATCAGCTGCCAACATCTTTGATGATGCTTCTGGATGTTAGGATGAAAATATTCCACCAAGGCAAAGCTCTGGATAAACTTCTGCTTACATGTGACCCCCTTGTGTACTAATTATCAAAGTCTCATTTGGCGAAGTGTGCTTGAATCTAATCCACCATTGCCATCACCTGACCATTGTGGTTGCCAAGCTGAAAATGATAGTTATGTCTCTATCATAAATAGGTTTGAACCATTACCAGGAGAATACCTTTGGGTAACAAGTTGCAAGTATAAGATGGAATACTGGGGACCAGCATTATGGTGCAAGCAGGTTAATATGGCATGCACTCCTGGCTGTGAGTGCTATGAGATAGCATGTTGCAATTTGTATAATACCTACAGGGATTCAGAAACAGATTCAGAAATGGATTCAAATGATGAAGAGGTCTGAAAAACTGCAATTACCCATTGTATTAATGTTATATATACTGTTGAATTACTGTTATATAACCATTGGATTAGATTATAATATTTTCCTATTGCCTAGAGCTGAACATATGTCTGTGTGTTTCATTGCCATTGAGTTATGTATTATTAATATCTGACTTATCCACATTCTGAAATAAAAATAAATTGCATTGTCTTATTCAATATAACTCAAATAAGTGGGCTAGCCTGAGTTGTAATATTTTCAGTATTATAGGTCTGCTGTGAAATTTATGGTGATAGAATTTGTAAGGTTTTAGTATTATTAACTAGGTTTTTTATTTACATTGAGTTGATACATACATGCTAATGTGTCAGCCATCTTGGAATCCAATATGGCTACCATGCCAGAAATGTTACGATTGATCTTCTCAGTTCATATAATGTTGTTTTTGTCATTGGAATTAATTTTCTAACCCTAGTGGGAGCTGAAATATTTACCAAAATCTGAATTCATGGCACTCATCTTGGATTTTAATATGGTGGTTAAATGCAATACTTGCCAAATTGGCAACATGACTTTTCTGACATGGGTAGATCATGTCTACCTGAAACACACTGTTGCCACTTATAAAACTGAGTTGCCTACCACAAAAATCTAAAGACCTTATTGGTAAGTTTATATCCTAAAAGAGACAACAGGCCACCAAGGAATGTGGTTAGAAACAGTGTATGTGCCTGCACGTGTATGCGTGAAAAGAAAGAAACAGAGAGAGCATGCAATATGTGCACATTTGTGTGGTCAGAATTTAAGGGTCGAGTGAATAACCTTCATCTGCCAAGTAGTGACTCTACAATCAAGTGACAATTGTGTCTTATCTTGGGTCATCACAAAAAGGTTCATCCATTCACCACAAAGGAGGTCTGTCTGTACAAAGTGTTTTCATAAGGTCTGTATAATTGTAAAGGTCTTTTTCAGCCACAGGACAAGAAACCAAAACAACCTTGCCTTCAAAATCAATTACTCACAATGCTTAGTTAAGGACATTCCTCATCCAGTTCAAAGCAAAGGGAAAAAAAGATCTTCAGGCTTGTCTGTATGTAAAAGAAATAGACTTTCTTTACTGGAAGTCTATGCAGGAAAGTAATGGCCCTTTCAGCCAAAGGAAAAGGTTTGGGCTGTTCCATTAAGGTCTTCTACAGATTATACAATGGCAAAATACAAATTTCTGCTTTTTATTTCTGACTTTCTTAGGTTAAAAAAAAACTCTTGGAAGAGAAGGCAGAGGAAGAGCCTGCCTAATCTGTGATGACTCTGCTCATCCCCTATGCCTCCTTTAGAGCAGAGAGTGAGCCAATAGCATCTTCTGCAGGCTCATTTATCTGTTTTAGGGTAGGGTTTTAATAATACCCTTTTTACCATATCCTATGGGACATTCTTTGACTCAGCCATATTAAATTAAAAGCAGTTCCCAGCACTTAGATGTCATATGGCCATTTGTGAGGACACTTTGGATTTCCTTTTATAGTTTTCATGTGTCCAGTCATTATAAAATTTGTTTTTGTGGTAGAAATGTAGCCCCAACCCTCTTTATATCATCACCTGCATCCATCTATGTCTGGTCTTAACTCTTTTAAAAGTGTAATCTCTGTCTTGGGTTCTGGAATCTTTCATTGGAAATGATACGTTGTCCGCAGAGTATACATACGGTGAGGAAGATTTCCCCTAGGATTTTAGCAGTAAAGAGGCTGAAATGCCAGTTTATAAAATTCCCTTCCCAAAACAGACATATTTCTTTGGGGGTTTATGAAATATGCTTTCCTCATCTAAAAGGTTTCTTGTGTTAGGGCACATTTCCAAATATTTGAAATTCCCCAATCCTTGCCAAACTGTGATGGACTGATCTCCAACTCATGTATACTCAAGATTGTATCCATTTAGGTCATCTAGAGGATCACTAACTTCTAATATGTTGTTGTAAAGTCCTTTTATACTATTTCAACCCTTCTTTAAATGTATACCCCCTCAAGAAATTGAATTTTACCCCATGAAATTAGGAGGATCATATAAAAGATATCAAGATCCTGTTAAGACCTTGGGATAGTCTAGAAAAAATATTTTGAGTACAAATTGCACATCAGTGTTCCTGTCCACTAAAGAAAGGTCTCAATTTCTCTGCAAAGGAAACCTTATCAGCAGAAATCTGTTTTGTACTGTATTTTTGCTTCCATTCTAAACCAGTGATCACCTTTCTGAAAATCCTATATAGTATTAACTCACAGCCATTCCACTTTGGGATATAAACGTATCAGATTTTGTAAAGTAAATGGGGTTAGGATTAGTCAGTTTTTGGACAGGAAACCTTCACAGAAAATAAAATGTTACTGTAGAATGGGATGCTCATAATTCAGTAGGTGGCACTCCTTCCCCTCCATCAGTACTGAGCCAAGGACTAGGCTTGTTTTAGGATACTCTGTAATGCTAGAGGTGTGGCCTTTCACAGGACAGAAAAAATCAAGGTCTATATTACTCCTGGACATTACTGACATTATTGCTCTTTAACTAGAGTAATGTGTGAGCCACCATGTCCTGCTTAAATTCCAGTTCAAATGCCTATGTTTTGTCCATTTAAATTTGAAAACAACAATTTTTACACTTTCTTTCTTGATCTCTTGTGTAATGTTGCCAGACATGCAACAGCTGCTCTTGTCCACCTGGAGATGGCAGCCTGTTAGAAAGGGTGATGTGCTGTCCTATATAATAGATTATTTGTTAAATGATTTGGAAATGTGGTGTATAAATTCAATGTATTACTGCTATATTATATCTATTCTGTTAGTAGAATTCTAAGAGAGCTGAAAAATCCTTATTAGAGCTTCAGTTCACTTCCATTTGAACCCTGGATTTGTAAATGACATTGAAAAGCAGATCCTCACTCACTCCGTGCCTTTTTTGGGTAAACAAACAGATGACAATTCTGGAAATGACTTCCATCCTTTAGACAGGGAACATATTTCAGAATGCCTACTTGTTCTCTCCCAAATCAAGTGTTCTCATTCTCAGAGATGAATCATGCAAATCTTTTGATTTCCTTAGTCATTCCTGTGGACTGCTCTACATTACAGGGAGATTAGATGAGGCAGGTAGAAGATCTGCAGTACCTTCACCTCTTGGTTATCTAAGATGGATTTCTCCTGAGACCCCATTAAAAGGAACATTCTCTTAAAGGGCAGATTTCTGTTCTCCAGTAGTGCAGTTACTAACCCTTGCATAGATTTCTCCTGTAATCTGAATCCCTTTTTACATGGATTGACACTTGTCCTATAGTCTAATCTTTTACAGCTCTCCTGGGATTTCTAGGAGTCTCTCTGTTTGCCTTTAGGTCCTCTTTAGACCAATTTGCAGGCTGACATCAGAGGACTGCTGTTCTGTCTGTCCCCCTCTCCAGCTAATGATTTTTAGAGCCGTCTGTTTCACTTTGCATTTGACATGAAGGCAAAGGAGTACATTTTAAACATCACCTGTTGGGCAAGCAATAAAAGCCTCAAGCCATTAAATTCATACAGTTTCCTTAGCCTCTGCCAAGTTATGTGCAATAAAACAATCTGACAGTCCTTGACCATGCTTGGTTGTTGACTATCAGAGTAATGTAAGATATCCCTTAGACTATCTGATTGCATTATACAGAGATATGATATTAAATGAATCATATGTTTTTGCCTGGGACAGCTGTTATCCACAAAGATAGTGGAACCTCTGGATGTAAGGCCTTTTCTCTTCCATTTATGAGTAAGATGCTGTGCAAATTTTTCATGAGATTCCTGATCAGCTCATAGTTACAATTTCTTTTTCCTTGCATTCATGTGCTGCATTGGCTGGTTAGCCTGCCCCACAATGACCCACATTGCAGAGCAAACCCCTAGCCGCTAGCTATGTCAAATGTAGCAACTTTACAGAGGACTTTAAAAAGATTGGTTTGCTTGCTGCAAGTAATTTCACATCAGATGTTTGTTCACAACCTGCATTCTTAATTAATCAAAGTCACATAAAGGCTTATATACTGTGTCCCTGGAAAGGTATACATCGATACACATATCCCTCTTGATTTTTCTTTTTTTCTGGATGCTTTTTTTAAAAAAGATAAAAATAAGGCACCTGAGCAGTGAAAAAAAAGACTGCTCATTTGATGGTCACTGCTCAGACATTTATCATAAATTAGCTGATATTAAGAACAGTCACTGACTAGCAAAAAATGTATGCCAGAAAAGGGCAAGCTTGATCTTAAAAATATCTGCAGAAAAATATATCCCATTTGCCATATTCTTAACATATATTTCTGTTTAATATGAAGTAAACTGACTCACAGAAATTATACAGATTCTCATACCCAAGTCACTAATATTGTCTGCTTTTAAAATACACATAATGTGTTTCAGAAGTTGAGCTAAATTTATCATAGGGTTTCCTGAAGGTAAATCCAAGTACAAGGCTACAGTATTGAAAAGCCTGGAGAAGGGGAATTTATGGGTGCAGCTAGGGCTGCTACCTTTCTTTTGTTGTGGAGGAGATAGGAGACATAGTCAACAAGACCAAAAAGTACTCACTGAAAACAGGCTATGGCCAAGGAATGGGAAGGTTTTGGTCTGTGTATTCTGTCTGCAGCCTGTACTTTTAGGGCCATTATGAAATCCTAGTTATAAACAAAAACTGTTGCTGTTGAAAACCCAAAGGGAAGATAGTAAAACTATGTCTGTATCCCAAGAGTTAATCTTTCCATAGCCCAAGGACCTTGGTAGTACAAAGAAGTATAATTTAAGCCTCCCTACATTAAGGATTTGATTCAATCCACTGGAATGATTGAGTCTTCCCACTGATTTCAATAGGCACTGGAGCAGGTCCAGCACTCACTGAATTGGGCCTACTGACTAAATCTTACCACACTTCAGTAAGGTAAATGTTATTTATATTTTACAAATGGAGAAATGTCTGTGAAGAAGTTAAATGACTTGTTAAAGATCAGTGAGAGTTCTTGCCAGAACAGGAGCTTGTGAATTCCCAATTCTCAGTATTATGTGAATTAGCTCATGCCTCTTCCCCTTCATCTATTTTTATTTCTGCCTGAATTAAGAGCATGTAGTAGAGTATATTGATAATACTTATGGAGCAACAATAGCCAACTGAGCATCTATATCACTACGCTATTCTTAAAATCACTCTTTCAGGGCCAACTCAGCAATACCCTTTCATGCATCCTTGGAAAGAATTTAATCATTACCAATAGATGATTCTATGAAGTTAAATGTATTTAGCATTATAAATTAGAAAAAAACCTAACAGATCTATCCAAAAAATGGTTGCTTGCTTTTATATAGCTGTGTGGAGATTGCCAATCCCACATGCCATGAACTCTAAATTGAGAGAGTTAATTACGAATACAAAGGAAATTTTCCGTCCACTAATTTATGGTGCCATCTTGAATTCTTGATTTCTGGCAGAAGCTACATTCTGACTGTTTACACATTCCTAATGCTCCAAAGGAGTAAGAGTAGGGTTTAGACAGGCAAATCTCAAAGAGAAGGACCAAGCCCTAGACTGAAAGGCCATGCATCACATAAAATAAAAATCTGTTGATTAAACAGCAGCCAATATTTCATATACATGCTCTAGTTCTAAGATGCATGTTTTAAATGTGATTGTACCCATTTTGTGCACATTTTTTCCCTCCAAGACTCATGGTTACGATAATGTTTTTCATGTCAAAATACTATTTTAGCACCACAGCAAATTCCATTAAATTCCAGAAGAGTCTGAAGTCTTGTGCATCTCAAGCTCCCTTTTATAATTAAATCTCTAGTATCCTTATTTTCCAGGGGGTGTGGGAATCCTTTAGAGCCAAACCAGACTGTCATAAGCGCACAACTTACTCACAAACCATGGCCTTATTAGATTAATATCAAACTGCTGCATAGTGTTATGGACACAATAAAGTAGTTGGAACATTCTTCTCCCTGCCCTATCAGTCCGTCCATCTGCTGCAACTTAAAAATGGTAGCTTTTCACTTCCTAGTCCAAATTAGGCCTGTGCATTTCTAAACAGCTACTTTGTTTCACTCCAAATGGGGCTCATTGATGAAAAAAAAATTAAGCACTTTGAGGTCTGCATAAATGAAAAATATTTCATGGGAGACTGAGGTTGCATTTATCAGTGTTGGACTGCAGGGCCAGCACACATTACACTTAGGATGTGTTAACTGCACTTAAAATGTGAGTGTCCGTGCATCCAAGCAGTAAAATACCTGCTAAGAGCAATCATATTGCCGCAATGTTACAACTTTTAGTGGGAGAAGTATCTCCATGTTGTATGAAGTAATGCATGTTCAGGGATCATTGGACTGCTCCACTGAGATAATACAAGCAATCTGCAGTCCCCTGAGCCATCCATACAAGTTGTAAGCAGGAATAGCAAGCAGAGGGAATGATTCTCACAACCTCCCACTTACCTCTTGATTTACAAGCAGTGTGTCCCAATGGGACCATGGCACTGCAGCCCACCCAAAGCCCAAACCTGCTTTTTCTCCTCACTAAAGGGGCTGCGGTGCTGAGACAATTTTCTGATTGCTGTTTCCAGCCCCAGGACTGGAGCTGGCTCAAGACCCCTGTCCAGTGCAGGTGCTGGGACTGACAATCAGTGAGCTGTACATATTACAGACTATGCTTAAAACATATTCCAACTTTAATTCTGCACAGATATAACAAGTACTAAGTGTCCCGTGTTACAAGGCCCTGACAAACATAGTAGGATATCATCCCTGGTGACTAGAAGGGTGTTATTTTGCTTCTATTAAAAAAAAGATGAGAAGATCAAATGTAGTAATTACTAAAAAGTATGGCACTGCTGAAGGTGCCAGGTGAAAACCTTGGCTTCAGTATTAATGTCTTAAATTAGTAATGCACTTCATGACAAAGGCTGGGATACTCAGTTTTGCTTTAGACCTGGTCATCCCATTGTGAAACAGATCTTTGTTTTTGAGACAGTTTTTTTTTTAGATGATAGTTGAATTTAATAAACTGGCCCAGCACTTTTTATAGAATTCTGTCAGGCTCTTCATTCAAACTTTTGATTCAGTGCATCAAGCAAGCTTAAGGGATCTGCTAAGGCAACTCTATTCCTAGGAAATCAGTGTTACTGAGAGACGAACTCTATAATAGAATGGAAAGCTGCATTCACGTTATTGGCAGACACCTATTTCCATGGGAGTTCAGCAAGGCTGCCTCCTGAAACATTCATTGTTTAATATTGACATTGATTGGTTGATAGATAAACTGGAAGAGACAGCTGTCAGGGGCACTGAAATGAACATTATTCTGCTTTGAAGCCACTAGTCAGACTAGTGGTCTTTGTTGGCAAATCACTCCCAGCCAATGGCCAAACTTGTTGGGCAAGAAACAGCACACATTGGTTTGGTTATCAAGGTGGACAAAAGTAATCATGTCTCTGTCCATACCTATTAAGCAGCCTTCAATCCTGGTTTACAACCAGATCATCACTAGTCCTGCCTAGGTAAGGAACTGAGTCAGTGGCAATTATCAAATACCTGGGAAGTGTCATAGACAACACTGAAGTATGCTCAGGTGTGGACACTTGCATAGCAGTTGCCACTGCCACATTTTGGCCATTTCAGCACTCTAAGCAGAGACATTTTCATATCAGTCTTTCTACAAAGCAATGGATTTGTCCATGGTTATGCCAATGTTACAGTATGGCAATGAAACGTGGCACTGAGGAAAGGTGAAGCGCAAGCTGAATAGCATTTTCAATTCTTATTATATTCATCAGTTGCTTCAGTGGCAAGATAAGAACAATAAAGATGTTCTTAGCTGAATGTAGCAAATGCCTCCATCAGCAATAGGAGGATCCCAGTGACTTTTTCAGTGCAGTCATGTTATCAGAGAGGAAGACCAAAGAATTATGAAACATGTTTTCTACGGAGTACTACCAACCAGTCATCAATCATGAACTCACCAAAAGCTTTGTTGGTGCAGTAAGATATCAATGACAGACACAGCTCAAATATCCAGCCAGACTGTGTTCAAGATCTAGCTAGAAATCAATCCAGCTGTCATTCAATCCACACTAAAGTTTCATCCCTTTGGTGTTTGCTTTGATAGTGATGATGATGAAAAGCAAAATAAAGCATGGTAGGAGAGGATTGATCCACAACAAGTAGGAGGAAAACAGTAACTCTGAAAAAAATTATTTTATAGTGCTTTACACTGTGTATATAGGGCCTGATTTCAATCTTACTTATGTATCTAACACAGTGGAATTACACCCATCACTAGAATTAGGCCCTACATTGCTAACTTTTCCTAATCTATTTTTATTCTTCAATACATACTCCTTACAAATGACTCCTAGCATTTAAGCCAGAAGTGACCATTAGGTTGTTAGGTCTGTCTCCCTGTATAATACAGGCCACCAAATTTTACCCAGGATCTCCTGGGTTAAATCCAATAGTATGTTTGACTAAAGCATGACTTGTGTTTGGCTAAACTTTTTCTTCCACAAAGGCAATCAGCCTTGATTTGAAGCCACCAGAAGATGGCAAATGTACAACTTCCCTTGATATTTTGTTCCAGTGGTTAATCGCTCTCGCTGCTAAAAAAAATTGTGCTGTTTCTAATTTGAATTTGTCTGGTTTCAGCTCCAGCCTTTGTTCTTGAACAGAAACAGATTTTCAGTAGCACAGGCTGCTTCATTCTGGCTTGTATACTCAGACTCACAGCAAAAGGTTTCCCTATACCCAGTCCTTGGACAAATTCTCATTCCTTCTTTTCAGCATAGCACAGATGGTTCTCCCCCTCCAACTCATCTTATGTTTCTCTTATAAAGGTTTAGATCACAGCCCCAACACTGTGTTTGAAATCTCATCCCAAGTACTTCAAAACTATGTGGTTTCAAAAGCCAGGCATATTAAAACGTAGATAGGGTGAGTCTTCCCTCGCCAAACAAGTTGGTCTTCAGCCAGTGTGGTCACAAGGTTTGCTTTGCGATTAGACCTGGATGCAAACTACAGCTTAACTTAAAAATGCAAGAATTCCCAACAAAAATCACCAACCAAAATAAAATCCAAGATTTACAGCAATAGACAGGGGAGTGGGCAACACACTGACTGTGTCGTGATCACTTCCAATGGAAGTACACAAAGAGGATAAGAAGCTACTTTTATTAAGTTACTTCTTTTTGCAGCCTTTCTTTTAGCTGAGTTGTATTCTCTTGCCAAGGGAAGGAAGTAGTTGGCCCTGGTCTTGTTGGTCCTGAAGGCCCTGTGTTCTAGTCCATCTAACATGCTACATCAGTTGTTAAAGAAAACATTCCCAGATTTTGGAGATGGGATGTCAGATTTGGAAACTAGACCGTTTTTTAATTTCATGGCTGGGTATCATCTTTATTAGAACTGACAACCCCCAAACATACAGCCCTATTAAAGGAAGTGAGGAATCAAATATGTTGACAAGGTTTGGGGGAGGGGAAGACTATATTTTTTGTTCTGGGGTTTTCTTTTTTTGTTGTTTATTTGCTCTCCACCCCCCACCCCCCCAAATTTGGCTTTAGGAAATTTCATAGAAGTGTGTCTAGGTTCAAAAACTTGAATCATTTCCAGGACGAGGAAGAACTAGAATTGTGATGAGTGTATTCACAACTGTGGGGTTCCACTGGTCAAACACTCCTCCCCTGTGAAGGGAATGGCACAGCCATTGGAGAAGTTTACTGCAGTCCTGTAGCTACAAGAGCCATGAAGCAGCTGGACCTTTGTGCACAACCTATAGTTACAGGTTAGCACTAATAGTCTATTAGATTCTGATAAAATATGTTTTTTTACTCTAAAAACGTTTGATTGTGGATTTGACTGGACCACTGTATTGGCTGATGCAATGAACCATGTGTATAGCTAACTGTGGGCAGTTGCTTGCACTTAAACGGAAGACCTAATGCCCTCAATCTGCCTTACGTGAAGTTAAATGACTATAAATCAGCACTCAGCTCAACTGTTCCAAATTACACTTTCTTTTACATTACTGTGAAACATGCTGAGGATCACCTAGAAAGGATAATAATTGCCTCACGGTAAACTGTGCACATGGAGCTCTCTACTTTGTGTTTATTTTGTCTTATTCAATATGTATCACTTTGATTTAAAATCATTTCCAAAAACACAGTAACTGCCTCCTGTTTTCATTTCATTTAAGCTCTAATTTTGCACATGGACAAATTCCTTTTACTGATGCCTGATCCCTCTGGGTGAGATGGGAAGGGTGAACAGTATCCCTCTTATAAGAGTGGCATTCATATTCTGCATACTGGTTTGCAAACTCCAATCTGTCATTAAGGAAAATGCACCTGGCTTTTACAAGCTTGGTGTTGGGAATGCTGGGGGATGGGTAAGCAAAAGGCTGACACTTGACTCAAACCTTGTTAAATAACAGAGGGTTGATAAATGCACTACAGTCAATAAAGCCATACAGCCAAAAGGAGAGAATTATGGCAGAGAGGATAAAGAGGAAACAGACATATCTATTTGTAAAATGCCAACCTAACAAGAAGAGAGCAAGAGTTATAAGATCACTCACCTAAATACCTCCCAGGATGTCTTCTCTGATTAAGGATTTGTGAGAGTTATTGAGTTTTGAATTAGATGCACTTTAATAAAACAGTAGAATGTTCTTATCTGATTGCACCTGTATTGATTGTGTTAAAGAGGTCTATCCTCAGATCAAGGTCAATGATTTTACATAAACTCACTAGATACACAGAATCTCTACTGGTATTTAAGACTCCTATGGTAATGATCAGGAGCAAATATACAATAGTCCTTGCCTTTCTCTCTCCCTATTTATTTCACTTACAATATATGATATCAGAAAATATTTTATTTTCTGAAAGAAAGTCATCCTCTACACAACTACAATCATTCCTACCAGGCCTTTTCCTACTAGCTTCAGAAGAACAACCTGTGCAAGGAAACTCTATGTTTGGTACCAAGTGCTTGCAAAGACACAAGATTTCTGCCTACCATATGTTGAAACCATATACTGAAAAAGTGAGTGCTTAAAAATGTTGTACCTCGTAGCTATACCTTTCTGTAAGCAAGGTGCTCCATTCACTGGCACAGAACTATACCAGTTACCGACAAGCATTTGAGGAAGCTTTGAGGCAATAAAACCAGTGTTCCTAAGTAACAAAAACTGCAAGCAAATAGCAAAGAGTCTAAGCAGTCCCACAATTTCAGTTCCTTAGAACATGCCTCCATGAACTGCACTGTCCACTCACTCCTACTCTAATTCTGTAAATGAGGCAGTATAGCTGCCATAGGGGATTTCTGACCAGACAGCCAGTGCTGCTCATAGGTGTGTTTACTGGCACAATGCTCAACACTACCTGAATATATCTCTCTTTCTGGGATTTGGTATATGCAGAGCAAAGACCAAGTGTGTGGGGCCCACCTCACAGCAGTACAGATGTGGAATGTGCCTTAAGGGGATGGCCCTTTTTTCAGATTGCTGCAGCTCATCACATTACTAAGGAAGATGGAGCTTCCATCCACCCATTTTTCACTCCTGGTCTGCATCCACACGAGCTAGCGTGTGCCTTTTGCAGCATCTCAAAACAGTCTGAGATGCCACAGAAGGTACACCACATACTAAAAAATGTTACCTGTGCTGCATATTTGCAGCATGGACTCTAAGTTTGATACCAGAGAATCCTGGTATCAAAAGAAAACCTGCCAGAAAAAGCAGGGTGGGGTGCACTCTTGGAGAGTTCCTGGAAGCAACTAGAGGCTGGGTCTTCCAAGGAGATGCTCTAGCCAGAGGGTCTCTATGCCTGCTGCATGCCCCTGCTGCCTCAGCATGTGCCCTTGTTCCAGAAGCAGAGGCACCACCTTCTCAGTTCCAGGCCAGCAGCAGAGTCAGGAGGACCCAGAGGCTGTGGCAGAGACCATGGACAATCCCAGTACGCAGCAATGTGGGTTTTCTTTTTCCTGTGGGAAAGTACAGATTTTCCCATTTAAAGGGGGAACCATAGGTTTCCCTATTTGCAAACAGCTCTCTGAAGGCTAGCAGAATTCCAGCCTGCAAAAGCTATTTGCAGACGGGCAGGAAACTAAGTCAGGGGCAGTCAGAGAGCCCTCCCAGCCCAATGGAGTGCATGTGGGTGGGTGTAAGGACTGTGTGAGACGGGAGTACTTTGTGGGGGGAGGGCTGTGTAGGGGGATGCCCCCCCCCACTCCCCTTATGTCGCACAACCACTGCCAGCAGCTGCAGCAGCAGGCCCTCAGGCAGAGCCCTCCAGCAGCATCTGCCACTGCCTGAGTGCTGGGGGTTACACGTGGCACACAGAGTCAGCCCAGCCTGTTGGTGCACATCTTCAGGCCACATCCTGCCTCCATGTGGGGCTCCCAGCACTGTTCCAGCAGCCAAGGGCCATTGGGCCAGACTGCATGTGGGGCTCCTGGTTTGGAGCAAAGGCACCCACCAGTGGGATGGGCTGGCTCTATGCACCATATGTAGCCCCTGGGACTCAGGCAGTACTGTGCACTGCTGGGGGGCTCTGCCTGCAGTAGGCCATGAATACCCCGGGGACCCACTGCTGGCTGCTGCTGCTGCTGCTGCTGCTGCTGCTGCTGCTGCTGCTGCTGGGGGGGGGGGCTGTCCACCACTGGGGGGTGAGGGGTGGGCATGTGGTGTACCCCACCACAAACCCCACACACACCCATCCACAAACCCCACACTCACCCACATACACAAACCCTACACCCTCTTCACGAATCCCACCCCCCGCACCCCTTACCCCTCACTAAGGGGGGAAGGGATGGAGGTGGCAGCAGCCCCCACCCCAACCGGGGGGAGCTCCTGGTTGTGGGAACCACTTAGTGAGCGTGATAGGCTGGGGGAAGGGGTGGAGGTGCCAGCAGGGATGGGTGACGGGCAGGGGGAGGATTGAGGTGGCAATGGTATCCATGGGTGTATGCGATGGGCCAGGGATGGCAGCAGCAGTATGCGTGTGTGTGTGTGTGCATGCGTGTGTGTGTGCACGCGCGTGTGTGTGAGAGAGAGAGAGAGAGAGAATTGGGGGACGGTGGGAGTGCTCTGGGTAGGAGCGGACACCAGAGCTAGGCTTGGAGCCGCCCTCCCTCCTAGAGCAGCCTGTGCAGGGGGAGGCAAGCTTTGAAGGCAAGGGGCTTGCCCAGGCCAGTCCCTGAGCCCCAGTCAAGGTCTTCCCAGTCATGGCACAGGAATCACTGGGACCTGGGCACAGGCACAGGGAGCAGAACAGCAAGGGCTGGCACTGCTTAGAGCCACAAAGCAGCAGGTGGGACAGCTGCAACTGGACCTGTGTTCTGGTGCTGGGAGGGAGCTGCTGCCAGGAAGGAGCAAGTGGGGGGCAGGCAAGGGTTGCGGGTCACGAGTGAGGGGCACTGGTGGGTCTGTGGGTTGAGAATGTGGGGTAAGGGCATGGGCAGGGGCAGGTCACCACCATATCAGTGCTACTCAGCATCACAAAGCAACTGTGCGTTCGGCTGCAGCTGTCTCCACATCCTGGTGAGCGAAGTGGACAGGGGAAGCTCTGATTTTTCTATGATTAAAAAAAACAAAAGCAAACACCAAAGTATATAGATACTTAGAATTTAGGGGTTCTTGTACATACCACAGGGGTTTCATTCAGTTTAGTTTTCCCTAAATTGAAACGGTGGGTTACACTGGTATTAATTGAACTGAACTAAACCCCCATGGCATGTACACATGGGTGGGGACCTAATCTTTATCTGCCTCTCTAGCAGTAGGGGGAAGGGGAGCTGCCAGCAGGCCAAGCAGTCCCTGAGCTGCACGGGGGCCCGGTGCTACCTTCCGTGGCAGCAGCAGCACCCCGCAGGCAGCACCCTCCTGCTGGCACTCAGCCCAGATGGTCCCGGGGGCTCCTTGGACTACTCCTTGGTTCATATGCAGAGATACAATGGCATTTGCTCCAAATTCAGAATAAAAAAGGGTTTTTTTAATTTTCTGATGATTGATCAGAAGATTCTCGGGCTCCTATACCCAGGCACTGAAATGTGCCTCCATGTACTTTTTCTTTCACCAGCATCAGCTTTCTAGTCCCATTTTTTTTCAGTGAATCTAAAACAGCAAAGAATCCCCAAGGCTCCTAAGCAAGCTCATCTGCCCAATCTCTCAACTGTAGCATTTACAATGCCTAATAACTGCAAGGTTCCTGATACAAAAACTGGCAAAAACACTGTGTTTTACTGCTGCTCAGCAAGACTTTCAGTTTGCTTTCATTTGCAGAAAAGAGGCAAAAAAAGGAGCCTCCTTTGGACAGGCAGCATAGGATAACCATTCATTTGCACCACTACAAAAATAGAGAGCAATGGCAGCATACATGTGTTCAGAGGCACCTGGCTGGAACACTACCAAGTTGCTGCAAAGGTGGGCTCACTAACCAGGGGGCAATGAGAGGTTACTTGTAGGTCACAGGTCCCAATGCAGCATCTTTCCTTGGCCCCCACTACTCCCACAGACACTGGAGGACTATTTTGATAGCTGCTCCTACAATGACCGGAGGCATGGTGCTGTGTCAGACAGCTCCAATGACTGGAGCAGCAGCAACAAACACTCCCTGACAGCTTGCCACACCAGGCTGTAATGGAGCCTGTGGCTATGTTTCTTTCCACCTTGGAGGAAGAATCTGTGGGGAGTGCAGAGCACATTGGGATGCTGGGGATCTAAAAGACTGCCTATAAGATTACGTATTATATGTGAGAGTGGCATATAGCTGTATAGATATTACATGTGGTGCTACAAAATACAGTACAGAAAAGTTCCTGTTTTAAACAGGAATATTTCTGTAGCACTGGCACTATTTCTCTAGCACTATAAGGAGTGTGAATACCTGCCCTCTTGACTTTTGTAGTGCTATAAGGGCATTTGTAGCGTTACCACTGTAACATCAATTCAGGGCCATAGTGGACACACAGAAAGGCCCATGCCATGTTTTCAGGGCTGTATTAAGAGAAGGTGAGAGATTGATTTAATTGAAACTTATACTTAGGTCAGTAATTCTCAAACAGGGTGCTGTGGCACCCTGGAGAGTCATGAAATCCTTTCAAGGGTGCTGTGGGATGGCACACAAGATTAGCACTCTTAGATGTGCAGACACCTACACATGATTCCCAAGACAAACCAAGAGATTTCCGATAGAAATCCATAGCGTCAAAACTATTCAGCCCTGTTATGGTATTTCTGAGTTCTTTGAAACAAAAAGCTCTGTTTTTCTGTAGTCCAAAAATGAGTGGCAGCTAGGAGCTGGCATTTTCTAAGGGGGACTTTGAGTGTGGAAGGGTTGAGAACTACTGGTGTGGGCTCTGAATTCAACCCCTAAGCTAAAGATAATTATCAAGTGGTCTCACTGAAGTATGTACTTTTACATCGCCAACATTTGCAGAGCAGAATTCTGTCAGCTGTTTCTACCAGACTCATTTTCATTTTTCCAAAAAGTGAGAAATGTATGATTGATGCATAAAAGTAAATAAAACAAGCAAGAAAAGTCCAGTCATTGCATCCTATGAGTAGAATTACTACCTTTGTGGGTATGTGCACACATGTCCACACTAGTTTTAAACTAGCTACCTCAGATACTGCTAGCACTGGAGCCACTACAGCATGGAGCATGGCTGGAAAACCTGCCTGAGGAGCTAAATATATAGTTTGATGGCCAGCCTACACTGAGCATAATGCTGTCATGGCTAGACTACTACAAATGCCCAAGCAAGCTACTCACTGCACAGTAGCTCCAGTCTATACATACCCTGCGATGCTTCAAAGGAGAGCCAGACCACCACCTGAACTATATTAACCAGAAGAACATGAGGCTGAAGATCTTAGGGTCCATTGTTACATGCTTGGTTTTGGCAGAGTTCTATCACTTCAACCTCTTTAAATAAAAAAAGGACTTTTTTTTAGCAATGGCAAATTTTCATGGTCATGAGATATCCACTAGTTCTCTGAACAGCTGTGTTTACTGAAAGCCTTCCTGTGCTAGGAGAGGCATCTGGACCACTGCAGAGAGAAGCAGGAATGGATTCTGTGAAACTGTATGGGCAATATGAGACATCTCTTTTATCTGCTCTATGCCTTCATTATAGCTATAAGTGTCTTTCTGCTGGTGACCAAGGCCTGAGCACATGTCAATATCTTAAACTTTGAAGGAGGACGAGTCTGAAGTTTTATCTGACCATAATTGAAACACAGCTTGCTGTAAAAGGGCTGGAGCACCAGTGCTGAAAAAACAGCAATTGTTCCAAATCCCATAAATGCAAACACTCTCCTCCAATGAGGTGTGAATGGTAAAAAAAACAAATATGTTCCATTTGTCTAATTGCTCAGGCCCTAAAGCAAGTCATTCCTGAGCTAAAAGCACGTTGAGTTGCTGCTGAGCTGGCTTGATGAGTGAAAGTTTGGAATTCAGCTTTGCTGTCTTCCATTATTTCACTTTGACTTATAGTGGAGTTGTTTTGCCTGCTATTTGCTTTAGACTATATCTGCTTCTTTCCCAGACCTGAGAAAGGGCACTTTATGCCCAAAAGTTTGTCTAACATCCCTCCCAACCTTATAGTTGGTTCAATAAAAGATATTACTAAACAGACCTTGCTTCTCACATTATTTTACTTGAGCAGTTTTCTACCAATAAAGAACAAAAAATGGACATTCTTTTCTTTCCACTGCCTTAGCAGAGTCAAGCAACCTATGGACATCTGTTTAATAGATCTCAAAGAGCATCTCTGGGGAATGATGGAAAAAGCAATGTCAATAAACCCTGATATTTAGAAATCACAACAAATTTTCATTCTTAACAAACAGCATCCATTTTATAATCAAAGCTATATTTGCACAAAAAAGAGGTAGAGACATCTTTTCTTCCTTCCATTCCTGTGTCAGATGAGCAGCAATAATAGGGTGAAATAAAATTTTCCCACAATCTCATTTTGTTGGCCTAGTATCCACTTAGACCAAGGACAGAAATTACACATAAACTGGTATAAGTGGTTAGAAACCAATTCAAATCTGTAACAGATCAGAAGTTCAGTGTACATAAACGACTTTCGGAATGGCCAAAACCAGTTTAAGATAAACCTAGATGGATGTAGTATCAGACTTAACTGAGCTAGATTAAATCAGTTTATTGAACTTGCGTCCCAGATCTCCGTATTTAACCACAATTCCTTAACTTGTATCTATCATGTCTAGGAGTCCAAGGTGGTCTCCCATCGAAGTATTGCTAGCCAGGTCCAGGACTGCTGAGATTCCAAGATCAGGTTAATTCAATCTGACATGGCCACTCAGCCTACAGATATACTTAAGAACAAAAAAAGAAAGAGGATAAAGTTATCTTTTACAATGTGTAAATCCCCCAAAACCAGAAAGGAAAAAGACACTGAAGAAAGCTTTGTGAATACGTGTTATTCCTTTGGGAATAGCAAGCCAACTCAAACCAAATATCTGTCAAGTTTTTATCACCTCCAAAACTAGGAATGTACATTTTTCATTTTATACAAGCCTGAATTGGAAGCCATCACCATATGTGCAAAAAAGCTAACGCAAAGTAAAGAAAGTTTATCATAAGTAAGTAACAAGAAAGAAAATGAACCAAGAAAAATTCTGATGATTACCTGTAAAGCTTTTTGATTTGTAAACCTCTCGAATACTTGCAGAATCCAAAACACCAACAAAACACATTCCAAAAACCAACAAAACACTAAACATACGTTAGGCAACATCAGACCAGAAAGAATAGATCAGGAGAATGGAACAACCCAGAAGTGCAGATCTTAGATCACAGTATGGGCTATGTAGGGATGCTTACAATCCTGCCGTCTTTGTTGCACCTGTTTTGTGCATAAATGGAAGACTTTACACTAATGGAGATGCCCCTCTCATCAGCAGCAAAAATAGTATGAAAAAGAGAACATACTCACAAACGGAAATAAAGAAAATTGAAATGCAACATTAAACTGCAACTGAAGCAATGAAACATTAAACCAGAATGGCAGTAGAGGGAAAAACGATCAGGAAATTTACAGCAACCATTGCCAGAACAGCTCACTGTAACCAGCAAGTGCCTTAAAGTTCACAAGTTTTACCTTGTGAGACTTTCCACTTTGTTACGGTGGGCTCCCTGCTCATCTCAGCACACAAATCCAAATGTACCCATCAGGTTTGTAAGCAAGCATTACATATACAAATGCCTAGGTCACTGTACTTCTTTTTACATCTACCCCAACCATTCAGATGGTTCGATAAAAGATATCATCCACATAAATCCTTGCCTCTTGTTTCTTTTTATGAACATATGTTAAACTCTCTTTTGTCTAGAGTCCTTGTTATGTATGTGAGACTCCAGGCTGTTGGAACAGCTGCAAAAGCTAGCAAATCTGGAAGTTGCTACCTTTGTGGGAGGGACAAGGATTCTCCAGGCACTCTGGCCTATAGGAAGAGCAGAAAAAGCTGAAGTTGGTAGTATCAAGAGAATTCATTCTGATTTGTACTTTCTCTGACTGTGCTGATTGGTGGTTTGCTCCAATCATTGCCCTACTCATTCCTCAGTCTCTTCAACCCAGCCTCACTGCACATCCTGTCTTATTTGCTCCTCATGCTGCTTCCTTATCACCTTTCCTTCCTACTTCCATCCATTTTAACCAGTCCCCTCTTCAGGGCACCCACCATGCCCATCCACCCCAAAATTGAGGAAATAACTGGATGTTTTCTGCCATAGCATTTTTCAGTTTGTTTGTTTTCCCTTTCCCCTTGACTCTTCCCTTCTCATTATTTAGACTGCAAGCTCTTCAGGACAGACTTTCACTGTTGTGCTTGTCAACATCTAACACACTGGGGCCCTGTTCTTAGTTGGCTCTTGGGCACTACTCCAAGAAACATGATTAAAGAATGAAGAAAATCATGCAACCAAACCAGTTGAGGACCTCCAGGGACAGAAGCGTATAGAGGCACTTCAGTGAGAGAAAATACTTGGAATGAGACTTACATATGTACAAAGTATTTTTAATCTAAATTTGGCATGTGCAGGGGATTTAGGTTTTGGGAGTTTTGGCTCAGTGGTTGTTGTTTTTGTTTTAGTGGCTGTGTCCTGATGAGTGTGGGTGTTTGGTTCCCTGGGGATAACTAGCAGCAGGACACCTTGTGCCACTGCTAGTTGTCCCTGGGGGAAGCCTGTGCCATGCGCCTTCTGACACATGGCAGGTTACCCCGGGTGGGGTAGGGGAGGCTGGTGCTAGCACCAGCAGCTCTACCTGAGGTCCTGGGGGCTGGGGAAGCTGCAGCCATGTCACTCCTGCAGCTTGGAGCCTGGCAAGCCGCTAGGAGTGCAACTCCAACTGGCCGGGCTCCAGTTTTAGGTGGCTCATGTTGTCCCTGCATATGCCACCCTATTTTTTTTTCTGTGTGGGTTTTTTGACCTCTGGATCTCCAGGGGTCAAATAAAACCCCTGTGCTGCAAAGTAGTGGTGCAGGAAATGCCTGAATCTGTGGTATGTCACGCCACAGACAGGTCTGCAGTGCCACATACCACATGGGTATGCTTGTCTAGATACAGCCAGTGAGTCTGAGACTAACCCAAGGCATAATTGGTCTAAGTGATGTGAGGGGCAAGGAATACTTTGTCTGGGATACTCCTACACTAATATCAACTTTCTAATTACCACAATCCATACACAGGACAGCACACTACAAACCATGCAGAAAACCCACAGACCACCATACCTATGTCCGCAAGACTAGCAATGATTCCAAACACAAACCCCGTGAGATCACACACTCCTGGTGGTCACCCACCACTCCACACTAGAGCCGATCAGATGAATCACGAAACAACTACAACCTACATGCACCAAAGATCAGACCTTGGGAGAAATATTTCCAGTCCCTCTGCTTCTGGCTTTCAAACAGCCCCCTAACTTTGCCCAACTCATCATCAGAAACAAACTCTCCACTGCCCAACAGACATCAACTGGAACACAACAGTATCTTGGCAAGGAATGTTTAATCTGTAAGTACATCTCCATTG
The DNA here is from genome assembly GCF_001723915.1 of Gavialis gangeticus. Taxonomy (NCBI): domain Eukaryota; kingdom Metazoa; phylum Chordata; order Crocodylia; family Gavialidae; genus Gavialis; species Gavialis gangeticus. The sequence goes on from NW_017729034.1 coordinate 66,585,016, forward strand.
CCACTACTATCTGAAAGCTAGAAAACGTATTTAGGGATTTGTTTTTGGGAATTGACTTGTAGGCAAAGTAGATATATTGCATTAGAGCAATGGTCCCAAGAAACGGCAAGGGTTGCTTGATTTTTAAAAGCCCGTTTATGACAAAGTTGCCTTCATGGCCCACTGTGTCTGAAGTAAACAGACACACAGGCTGAGAAACTGAAGATATGCACCACACTATTACATAACACGAACAGAGATAAGGGACTCTGTAGGTCACAGTGCCAAACTGTAGAACCTTTGGGATTTCCAGTTTTGGTAGATGGACTAAGTTACTTAAAACTGGTAAATAATGAGATTAGGATGTGTGCATGTGATGGGTTTGTTAAACAAAGGAATATGCTGACAGGACAGGACATGAACAGTATGATATCCACAGGGAGACCAATCAATGATGCTGAGGAATAAAGAGTCATCAGAAGGAAGAAAGAATACAGAAAGAGGGATTTCAAAGCAGCGAAAGGTCCCTGAAAGGGGAGCCCAAGGCCACCATGGATAGACGGCATGCCACCAGCCCATTCTCACCCAGCCCACTGAAGGGCGGGGAGGAGGGCGGTCCCTCAGCTTTCAACCTCCAGGCTGTTGACATCTGATATTCAAAAAAGAACCTCAGAGTGAAACTTACATAATGGCCAGACATATCTTCCCTCTGTGACCACTCTAGGACTAGTAGATATAGAATTGTTTGCTTTATTCTTATCTTCTATCATTGTGTATCAATAAAAGTTGCTTATTATTGAATGGAGAGGTCATTTTCAGTCTTAGGGTTTTGGGTGTGCCCATAACAAGGTATCTGGGTAAAAATCCAGTGCCAACACTACCAACATTAATGCCCTCCCACCCCAAAATCCATTGTTCTAACATGTGCCTTTCCAAAAATGTAAAATAGCTGATCCAGTGCACCAACTGCCCACATGGCAACTACATAGGTAAAAGTAAACAGGAACTATGCACAAGAATGAGCTCTCAAAGAAACATTATACAGGACAAAGACATACATACACCATTAGGGGCACATTTCTCCCAGAACAACCACTTCCTCTCTGACCTCACTATCTGCAGAATCAAGGGAAATCTGCCTAACATCTTCAAAAAGCATAATTTGGAACAAACATTCATAAGCTCACTGGACACTAAGAACCAAACATTAAATATTGATGTTGGATTTACAGCACATTATATTTTTCCACAACTTCTGAATTCTTTCCACAGAAGTATGGTGAGAATGACCCTCCATCCTCTTGATAAACCTTGATTTCCCAGAAATCAGCTAATTTTCTCCTGCTAACTGTATGTCTGCTGCCCCTGGAGAATTTCTCTTACCCCCTCCCCTCTGCTGTTTTTCACTATGCTGTGCCTGGATTCCTGTGATCAGAGTACTGAGGAAGGATGTCTTGCTTTAGAAATCTTGTCTAACTTTACCCCAGATACATAGTTGGTTCAATGAATGATAGTATTCAATGAAAGATAGTATCCTAAGAAAATCTTTGCCTTTTGCTAATTTATGGACCATCATGGCTATAATATCAGTCTTACACTACTGTTTAAATGAGAAAGGCAACAAAGAAAAAGAATTAGAGCTCTTACACCAATTATACTAATTGTATTGAAAATTCTTTATGTTTTATCATCCTAGCAATCTTTTATTGCCCCGTTTTCACTTTCATGGTTGTGAATTGCACCTGATGAATTTGACTCCAGACATGTGGGTTCTATACACAAGTCTCATATGACTTTGTGACTTTTTAAAATGGCACAAGCCTTAGTATAGACACAAGTATACAGGCATACCTTATTCTGCTAAATTTATGGAAATAAGCTGCATTACGATAAAGACCCTAATAAGCAGGGGACTACCCAACTTGAGGAAGCAGCTGACCAATTTCACAAAGAGATCATAAACTGTCTGCCATTTTTGCAGGCTAATCGTGGTGGCCCCCTCCCACACCTCTGATTGGCTGAGGGGCCCCAGTGGCCTTGCCCCTCACCACTGATTGGCTGCAAGGGCTGTCTGCCATACAACCCTGCCCCACACCACTGATTGGCTGTGAGGGCTGTCCATCATGCAGCCCTGCCTCTCACCACCAACTGGTGGAGAGTGGCAGGGCCACATAACAAGCAGCCCTCTTAGCCAATCGTAAGAGAAAAGTAAGGATGGCAGCCATTTTGGGATCCCTTTTGTGTGGACAGCGCGCCTACCCCTCCCTCTACAGAATCAGCATTTTATTTTCAATAAGTTTTCTTTTCTTGCATGGATTTTGGGAACACTGCCCACTTTCATGAACAATATTGGATTTTGCAATTTCCATGAAATAATTTTCTCAGTAGGTCCCTACTTATAATGTTATATCTGTGTCTGCAGAAGGGGGTATATGGCTTTAAGTATACCAATTTAAAATTTCTCTTAAAACAATACAAAAACTGTGCGTAGGCAAGCTCCTCAGCAGATTTTTTCTTCTTCAAACTATTCTAATAAAAGACACTACCCTGATCCCACTGAAATCAGTGGGAGTGTTAGCCCACATCATTGCTTCCCAAAGTTCTTCCAACTACAGGATTTTAGTGGATTTTTTTAATGAAATCTTCATAATTTCCCAAGTAGGAAGCAACTTTGACCACCTGAAACGTGAGATGCTGCTCTTGCCTTTGTTTAAGGTAATTTGCATCATCACAGAGCTTCACAGGAGAGCTGAGAAACTCCTTACCAGTTAAGAACTGCTTGCCCAAAGAAGTTTTCCATCTATTGACTCCTTTCTGAAATCCTATGAAATACGAACTTTCATTTCTACCCAGGAGAACTTTTACAATCTTTTCTCCAATGCCTGATGAAGGGTGTTTGTGCCAGAAAGCTTACAATTATAGATTTTTTTTTGCAAAAATCTTATTGGTTTAATAAAAGATATCACCCTCTACCATGAGCCCTGATTGCTTTTTCCAGCTACAGGAGAAACTCCTGTTAAGTCAACAACCTCATATGATACAACAGCCTCTCAAGACAAAGAAAATGGAAATAGCACTACTGATCAAAGTCAAACCTCTAAAACTGCATCTCCTACAAACATATTAACACCTCATTAACACTACCTCCTACCTACAAATGACATCAAGTTTGGTAACAGCTCAGGTAAACAAATCACAAGTAGAATTTCTGTCTTTTTCTTACCAGCCTAGCTTCTGGCTTCTTTACTTTTCATTCCATCCAGGAAGAGCACACACCAACTGCTGAAACTTCCTCAGCCTCACAAAGGGCTTTTGAACCCAAAAGCTTGCTTAAAAAAATGTTTCCAGCTATTTAAATTGGTCTAAGAAAAGATATCAGATTCACCCAAAGAACCTTGTCTGCCTGTGTCCTTAGACCAACACAGCTATAACCTACATCCCTGTCTTTTTTCTGACACTATCAGAAATTGTGGCTTCCTGTTTATAAAAGTTATGCTCCTACAGCTGACAAAAACAGAAATGAATGAGATTTCACCATTCTACATTACAGTGAAGAATTCTTTTATTATCCTCCTCTTATTCTTAAAACTTGGAACAAGGTGAGGATAATAAAGGAAAAAAATGGAAAATAGGGAAGAGCTAACTTTTAAAAAATGGTAAATTGAAAAGGAGAAGGAAGGAAGGAAGATTTAAAAAATACAGAACAATTTGGCATGAGTTATATAGCAAAACATATGCCAATAAATGTACCAAGATTTACAGAAAACTAAAACAGAACTAGATTTTGCTTTAGACTCAGCACTGAAGAGCATTAGCAATCAGTTATGCCTCAGAGTAATGTCTTTGAAGCTTTCATTTGCCACTGTGTCCAGAGCCTGCATCATTCATTCACATGATAATGTGAACTCACATGATAATATATTCTTTCTGCATCTGGTCCACTTTGATCTTACCTACAAGACAAAGTATAAAGTTTACTTGCATGTGACTTGACACAGGTGGAACTAATCTGTACTAGCTTGCTACGTGGGGGCTCTTAAATATGGTACAGCAGTTCTATAGACTGATCTAACTTAAATCACTTAAGTCTGATACTACATCCATCTAAATTTATCTTAAACTGGGTTTGGCCATTTTTAAATCTGTCTATGTGCACTGAATTTCTTTTCTGTTACAGGGTTGGACTGGTTTCTGATCACTTATACCTATTTGCGTGTAACATCTATACCTGGCCTTCATGTGCATCAAGAGTAGGACTATGTGAAATTTCACCAAACATTTCATTCCAACACAGTTTTGACCAATTTTGAGGTTGAAACAGCAAAATCGGAACAAAACAAAGGCCCTCAAAATATCCTCGAAACAAAACGAGGCTGGTTTCAACCATAGACTGGGAATGGGAAGTCAGTCCACCTGGGCTGACTTCCCATCCCCAGTGCAAGATCCGGGAGGGACCGGCAAGGCAGCCCAGCTGGGCTGCTTCCTTGTCCCCCCCCCCATACTAGATCACGCTGGGGGCAGGAGGCAGCCCAGCTGGGACAGCCCAATGGTACAGAACATCTGTTTTGACTCGAAATGAAATTCGATACAAAACACTGTTCTGTCGAGCCATCACAACTCAAGGCAAAACGGAACAGTGCTGTTTTGCACAGCCCTAATGAAGAGTGATTTTGTACCAGGTAGCTTGGCTTACTCCATCTGGAAAGCAGAGCAAGCTACCTCACATTTAGTGTGAACTATGAGTTAAAGCAAAGTTGCTAGTCCCATATAAATTCAGCCTATAAATTCCCCCTCAGGGTGAAATTACATGTTACACTTAGACCATACTAAGGGCACTTACAACACAAGAATCCACACATCAAAGCTCATTACCTTATACTAAGTGGATTTTCTTTAACTTAAAACAATTAGGAATTGGTTTACACTAAACCCAAATAAGTCCTTCTTAAAGTGAAATATATGTCTGCATAGACATTTGAACTGTGTCCTGGCCCTACCTGATATTAAAGGACAGTAGGGTCCCTCACACTGAATGTCTGTGTAGGGCTGAAGGGGCCCTCCTTGGCCACTGAGCGCATGTCTACACAAGATGCTATGTCACCATACCAACAAACTATGGTGACACTGCTCATCGCTCTGGCAACATAGCATCGGTGGGCATGAACCACAACGCCACTGCTACTGCACAGTAGCAATGAGCTACTGTACAGAAGGTCATTGTTACTGTGCAGTACTGTTGGAAATAACCCATGCAGCACTAGGACTGAGCAGTACCGATGGTTAATGCACTAACTGACCGCGCAGTAACAACTGCACAGTTGGGCACACGTGTAGAGGCGCCCTGAATGTAGTACTCTATTTTCACAGGAAACCATTTTCCCAAAGTGTCCATAGGGTCATCTACTCTGATCTATCTCACACACACCAGCCACAAAGCATCCTGTTAAAATAAGACCTTACATAGATCTCTGGCCCAGGTACAAAAAGATCAGGAGCTGTACAGGGAAGCAGATAAGAGGAGCAAAGAAGAAACAGAACCAGGGGCCAGCCTTCTACACAGCACACATAGAGATACACACACATCTGCTCACCCACTTCCTCTCACTGGGCTTATCTATACGAGCAAACAAGGACATGATGTGTTGGTATGTGAATATACAGCACACTAGTTGCTCTGCACTAACTCTGTTTAGTGCAATGGAGACTAACTTTGGTAACAGTAGTTGAGTGTTCCCACAATAAAAATAATAAGTAACAGATATAGCATGTAGTCTGCTGAACATAGCTATGTATTGGACAGTCAGGAGATCTGGGCTCACTGCCCAACTGATCTTTTCCATGACCTTGGGCAGATCACTTCACCTCTATGTGTTTCTGATTCCCCTAGCTCTGTATTATCTATTTAGATTGCAAATTCTGTGGGGGCAGAAACTGTTTCTTACCATGTATTTGTCAGAAGTTGAGCATCATGAGGCCCTGATATCATTTGTGGACCTCAGAGTACAAATCTGAATATAAACAGTAATAATGAAAATAAGCAATTTAACTTAGCATGCCATTTTATCCTTTTTTAATGGAATGCATTATTTTAAACTGTATGTGTGTCAGTGACTGAGAGGGAGAGAAAGAAAAACCAAGCTGAATGTTGCATGTCTTCATTTCAGGCTTGTGTCACGCTCTAAAATCACATCCAGATGGCAAGAACAACAACAAAAAAAATCACAGCCACAAACCTGCTGATGAAAGTGAGTTGCACTAGCTGGTATGATTCTTGGTGCCAACTATACATTTGGGAACTAATATAGGAAGAGTCTGCAGTACAGCAGAGATTTAGCACCAGCTTACACTTTACAGATGAGGTTTTGGGGAGGCATTATACTATGTGCCTACTTTCTACTGTATCAGCTGGAGGACATGCTGCCAAGCTGGAATCCACAGCAGGATCAGCGAACTCTCAGTTTTTAAGAGACAGCTTTAATTTGCTCCAAAGTTACTTTAAACATATGTAAATATTTAGGGGAGAAAAGTCAGGGGAAAGCCTGGCAGTACAAAATACAGAGCATTTAGGAGCATCAAAAATGTCAAGCCTGACTTTCATTAGAACAGCAGAACCTCCAAGGTGTTCTACCAAGTACACTGAGCAGATTGCTTAATATGGAGAAGGAGCGTGGGGGCTACTATAATGGCCAAACAAAGCACATCCTTCAGTCAATAACAAATCAAAAAAAGGCAAAACTGCACCCACATCTTCAAAGCAGAAATGAGTTAACGCTCATTCCTGAGTGTTAAGTCTTCAGAGCAAGTAGCACACAAGTCCCAAACCACCCCAAATGTTTTTCTGTAAAACCAGAAGTTGGAGAAAGATACTCTTCAAAATCACCCAGTATTTTTTCATGTCTAGTCCTGTCTGACACTTCCAGTTCTTCACTGTGTCATACACATCTACATACCATCCTTCCCCTCCTCCTGCCGATCACAGCTTCATACTTCCAGTATCTAAATTATTTACACTGCATAAACCACATACTGGTAATAAGGGTTCTTTTGTTCCACATCCTTTCTTGTAAGTCAATTTCTTGTTTTGACATCAGTACAGAACCAAAATAAGGATCTAAATTATGCATCTTTAAAATATTGCATTTGTGCTAGAGGTGGTCTAGATTTAGCTAGAATAGATCTTGCTGAGAAAGGAATGTTTTACACAATAAATTGCAGAAAATATTTTTCCAATGAGTCCTGGAGGTGCCTAAAAATATTTTAATGTGTAAAAATCTTCTTTTTAATATTTTTATTTGAAATCATTTAACTAGTTCTTATTTGAAATAATAGGAATCTTGTAAAAAATTTGCAAGTCATATTTATTCTTTGGGCATGTATAGATGTGCCCTGGAAGTGGGGGGTGCTTTAATTAGAGCAGCTCCAGAGCCACTCTAATTAAAGCACTGGGAGCATCATGTGTATCAGCTTCCCTGCACTGAAAAATAGCAGTGGGGGCGATTTAACTAAAGCTTGTTCAACATGACGCTGGAGTCTGCATGGAGCATGGAAACTACCATGCTCCAAGGTGTATAGGTGCCCTTTCTAAATACAAACCAGTAGCAAAGTATACATGTTTTTGATTTACATGCTTCATACATGTAAAGCTCTGTATATCTTAGAGATGGTTTTAAATCACAACATTCATACTTTGTTCCAAATTTGAAACACCATAAATGTTGCAGATGTTTGGATATGGGATTCAACTCATAATAAAAAATGGGTTCGGTCACAAAATTTGGACTCCTGTTCAGATTTCAAACATTCCCTATCTTTCTTCCCCCCAAAACAATACAGCACAACTTTTCCTCCAAAAAAGTCATACTGCAGGTCACATGGGAACAGGTTACATGAAAAATGCCCATGTTTATACCTAGGCAACAGTCAGGCAAGATATCTTTAAAATAACTAAGTGCTCAGTTGATGTAAACCAGACACATAAGGGAGCTATACTAGTATACACTAGCCCATATATTATTAAAAGGACAAAACAGTTGAAAAATGGCATCTGTACCCACCATTATTACAAGAAAAAGCATACTAAATTACTAGAACAAGATGATTTTTCATTATGCTTTGTTTTCACATTTGACAGCAGCATGCAGCTGGTGAGTTTAGTACTCTCCCTTCTACATTCAGTTGCTTTGTCCAATTTGTACATGTCCCTTCAACAGCAGCAAAAGAGCCAGACAACTTTTTCAAAAAATTAAAAATATCATTGTAAAATATTTTAATGGGTCAGAGGACACAGGAGCAGATAAAAGTCTTTGTAAGTTCTTTTGTAATTGACCAAATGGCAAACAAGTTGACTTGGTCCCTTTAAAAAAACACCTGTGCATGGATTTCTAATAGTTCCAATTTCTGACCTTTTAACATAATAAATTATTGCTCATAAGCATGGCTGTCTGCAAAAGAAAAATAAACCCTTGTAAACATACAGTACAGGGTTGCTGGTAAAATGAATAAAATATAGACCTGACAAACAAGAGGACCTAAGCACCAAAAAAGTTTAACAGCTAAAACCTGAGGGTTGCCCAGCAGATGCTAAGGATATGGCTCTCAGTCCAGGGAGATACTGAACTATTTCAAAAACAATATTTTGTGTGATTTTACAGAAATGCAAAGTTTGGTACTCAGCATCATACCTAAAACCACAGAGAAAATGGCATGTTATATATTTGATCATTCTCATTTTAAAGACTGGCTTATACTGTGTTAAAGCAAAGGGGCTGAGTTCAGGCATAAGGTACAGTACATCTTGGCATTGAGAAGCCATACCATTCTAGAGGGACCCCGACAGAACAGTTCATCAGTTTTTCTGACCCACAAGGGCAACTTTTCTGCTATTACACAACTTCAGAACGGGAAGCACAGCTCTTGCCTCTGACTACCTCTGCTAGCCAATGTAAAGGGCTGGTGACCCTATACCCTACTTTCTCCCTACTTCAGTGAGGTCTTACTGCATCCTCAGGGGATATGGAGCGAACAGCCTTCTGTAGAGGGAGTGCAAAGACTATATTTGTACCCCGCTACTATGCAGGAGTTTAAGGGGGCAGAATCTTCACCTTTTCAGGATGTACCCCAGCAACCTGAACCTCTCAATAACAGAAATGGGGTGGACAGAGTTATACAAAACCATGTATTTGCATTTTGTACTGCTTAGCATGACTCCTTCCTATCTCCCTTATCCTACTACTGTCATCCCTTTAATAGCTCTGTCTCGATCAGCCTGCAAATACACAGGAAACTTCCAGAGTTTCAGTTTTAATCATAAAAAAATGAATTGGTCTGAATAAACTCCTTGGAAATGAGCAATAAATCACCAGGTGCACTTCTGGGTTGAAAATAAACTGTTATAGAATAAATGGGGGGAAATTATGTTCTGAATTTTCACTGTTCACTAAATATTGACAAAATAAGGAGTGCTGAACTGTGGGCTATTTGGAGATTAATTTGCCAGTCTATGCGCAAATTCCCCAAAGTCTCTCTCAGGCTGGACTCCATTTTCAGTTAACTTTATTACAGCTTGCAAAGACCATATTAGAAAATGGAGAGATGGAAATGAGTATTTATTACTGTTTTTTCCCTCTCCTTCAGGGCTAATCTGTAAATCAGATACTGTAAATTCTTTTCCTGTTCTTAAATCAAATAATTCCAGAGATTCTACGCTGGCTGGGTTTGAAGCAGGAATCTCCTGTGGTCTGTGCCTCACAGCTGTAGTTTACTCTCTTTTCCCCTCAACTTTGAAGCAGCTTCATTAACTTAGACTTAGATTTCAGCCTCAACTCCTGTTGGGGGGAAAAAAAAGGAAGAAAGAAAACCTCAACATGATCCAACCAGGCCTTGAAAAGTTAGACCCAGTGTAATCAATTCTACTTCGAAATCAAGAAAAAAAAATAGAGCAGGAACTTGAGAAGTCCTTTGTTTTATTGGCCATGTAATTTTCCTCATTACACACACTTTTAGCAACATGTCCCTCTTAGAATGTTAAGTATCTGGTAGCCCCTTCACAATGGCCTCATTCATGGTTTTGCAGAGCAAAGGATTGTGATATCACAAACACAGGAACTGGGAAGATACAACATGTTCCCAAGGAAGGGCTGCACACCCACAGATAGTTGGCACAGGGAATTTGCTACTTGGAGGATATAGCATAACACAAATCTGTTTCTGAAGCAAGAAAGGAGACATGCGAAGCCTCTGCTGCATGCAGAGAAAAAGCACTTTGATACATCCTTCTGAATAAAGTAGAATATTATAGATGCCCCATCCCTCATTTCCTCCTATCCACTGACTTTCATAAATTAGTATCAAGTGATACTGTACTGGGTGTGGACAACTGACAAGTTTTGAAATCTCTTCCAACAGGAAATATGAGACATCACAAACTCCTTTTTTCAGTTTGTTTGTTTGTGAAAGAAACTAACAGAAAATATTTGATCTGAAGCAAAACAGAGGAAAAAGTAGTTGATTGGCACCCTTAAAAACTGGATGTTCTCAATAATCCAAGAACAGTTCAGCTTCCAGCAGATGCCTCATTTTGGCTGCAGAAGGTGGGGAGGGAAAGGATCCATTATGAAGGAAGGACAGAAGCTAACTGTAAAGGTTTAAAAGAGTAAGAGGATTTAAATAATAATAATCTGGCAAAACCGTTTCTAGGCAAGACAAGCAGCATGCCTTGTGGTTAGAGCATGTTCTGTTCCTAGTACTGGCAGTGACTCACTTTGTGACCTGGGGCATGTCATCAAATACCTCTCTGTCTCAGTTTACTAATGAGCCTATTGACACTTCCTATTTTTCTGGTGCACAGTGAGGCTTAATTGTTTATTTTTTTAAAAATTTGCATTGAGATATTCAAATGAAAGATGCTTATGACAATCTGCAAATGAGGAGCACTTGCGAGTAGGTGTTAGCAGATGAGACAGTGATAGTGGTAGAATCTGACAGCTTGAATGCTGGCTCTCACAATTTTTTTTTTTTTATTTAAGCCACTTTCAGGAAGGAGCTGCTCATTTTAAGAGTTCACCATGTTTTGGTTTAAAGGAAATCATTTCCCAACATTTTATGTCTAAAAGATTATGAGACATGCTGAGTGAACTTTTTGTTCACTCTGTAGATAAATGCAACCAAAGGGCTACAATATTAGAAATATGTTGTGCCCTTTATCACCCCTCCTGTGGAAACACTTTGAATAAATACACTTTATTCCCACAAGAATTTCTCCTAGTTGAACTATTGCCCCTAAAATTCACAGCCCTGCTGTATACTAACAGAAAGGAGGACAAACTTAATAGCTTCTATGAAACCATTTCTAATGGTACTGTCATGGCTGGCTAATAAAAACTGCTTGCCCCAAATGCTGTCCCAGTATGTCTACTGCAGTGGTTTGCAACCTGTTTCAATTTGAGGCACCCCCTCATTAGACTGAAAGCACCCCTTGGAAAATGTCAGCTCTTAGTTTTTACTCATTTTTTGACTACAGGAAAATAATATAACAGGTTTTTTTCTGTTGCAAAGAACTTAGAAAAACCACAATCAATCAGAATATTTTGAACACTATGGATTCCTCTTGGAAATCTCTGGTTTTATCTGATGAATCATGTTTGCACACCTAACAGTGCTAATGTTGTATATCATCTCAGGGCAGTCTTAAAAGGATCTCAAGGCACCTTGGGTAAGAATCACTGGTCTACAGAGAAAATACAAATCAGCTTGTAAATATAAGTAACTCATGTGTAATGACTCCCGAGGTAAGCTGTTAAGAGGTTTGAAACTGGGGCCAGACAACCTATAGCACAGAATTCTACCTCATGGACTAAAAGCATAACTCAGTAACTATAGATTGTTATCCCTCATTTTCCAAAATGTGGGACACGTCCTCCTAGAGAGGTTTAAAGAGGGACCATATGCAAATCATGGATGCCAGCTGCCACCAATTTTGCCCATATACCCCCACTACTTCAGCCACCACCACTGCTTTCCCTGATGTCATCTGCCACCAGCAAGCATAACCAGTGGCAAACAGGTGAGAGGAATTGGTGCCAATCAGCAGCAGTGGCCAATTTCTCTTGCCACTGCTTCTCCCCCCACCAGCAATGGCTAAAGTGGGAGAGGAACATGAGAGTGCCCAACACTTCCATGGTGGGACATCCACTCAGAAACAGAGAGAAACATTGTGTGCCCTCTCTCTATACTACCCAGGTGGGTGAAGTGCAGTCTGTAAACCTGTTACACCGTCCACTTATTATACCTTGGTGCAGTAGGAACACAGAATTTCAAGGGCATAGATGTTAAGCATACATACAATCAGCTCTTTTTTACAACATGGCTTTCCACTCTTCTTTTGACACTTTTAGTAGTAAAAGTTTTTCATTTTCTCTCCCCCCTGCCACCTCCCCTCTCCCAATTCCAATAGTACTTTAATTATTTTAGGGCATTATTATGTGGAGTTCTGCAGGCCTTCTGCCTCCTCTGCTTTTCAAAGAAGATATGGGGCCAATTGGAGGGTTAGGAATGAGATGCAGCATTTCCAGCACGTTGATGACATTCAGCTCAATATCTCTCTTGCTCTTGATCTGCCCAGTGTTGTTGAAGGTCTTACCTATTTTCCACAGGAGTCCGAGGCTGAAGCTCAGGGCTTGCCTACATTAAGGAGCTTTGCTACTACAGCTATGCCAGCATAGCTGGCAGAACCCTCCCCTAAAGGGGACATAGAGGTTGATGTCAGAAGGGTCTTTTTCCTGCCAGAATACCAACACCCGTCTCACACAGAAGATACAAACTAAGCCAACAGGTGTAGGATTACCATATGTCCAGGTTTTCCTGGACGTGTTCTCTTTTTTGGCCCCCTGTCCTCGTGTCTGGGCAGGTTTTTAAAAAGTAAGCAAATGTCCTGGTTTTTGCTTTGCCTCTGCTTTCTCGGGCACTACAATCTTGGCTACTTGGGGCTGGGAGCAGTGGGCAAGGTGATTGGCTGTCAGGGGGTCATGTGCTCTGTGGGCAGGCTCCCAGGTAAAAGAGACAATGTGTGTGTGTGTGTGTGTGTGTGTGAGCAGGACTGGGGGGACAGGGGGCTCTGGGTCAGAAGTGGGGTGGCCATCATAGAGGACATCTGGTTGTCCTCTGTCCTCTATGATGCCTACCCTAGTCAGAAGTGAGGGGTACCAGCAGCACTGGGGAGGGCAGGGGGCTCTAGGACAGGAGTGAAGGGCACCAGAAGTGCTGGAGGGGGGCAGGGGCTTAGGAGTGAGGAGCAGAGGCAGGGCACAGGCACATCACTGCTCCCCTGCCACGCACAAGCATATACCCCTCCCTCTCTCCTCTCAACAACCCACAGGTGTCCTCTTTTTTGATCCTGGAAATATAGTAACCCTGAACAGGTGCCCACTCTTGTCATCCTACCTGCATCCACATCAGAGTTTTTGCCAGCACAATTATGTTGCCCATGGAGCAAGGTATTTTCAAACCCCTTACTGACATTACTGTACCACCAAAACTTTGCCAAGTGGGCAAGGCCTCAACCTCAATAAGACTGGGAGCTGAAAGTAGTTTGGGAAAAAGAGCTGGCTAATAATGCAAGGCTGGTTCCTTCCCTTCTGAATGAAGATCTGCTGATGCTTTTTGTTACTGATGTTTGTATTCTCAGGGCTATTTCTGGGTGTCATATGGTAGCCAAGTCCAGCCCTGAGTGTGCACTAAGAGTCAAGCACAAGGCAATGAGCCTATGAGCAGATCAGGGCCACATTGAGCCAGTTACATCACTTCACTTCTGAGCTTTGGCCCATGCTAGCTAGTGTGAGTGGGTGGGATATGCTTCTCACTGATGACTCCAGGCTTGGCATAGAGACAGAACAAACAACCTCTCATGACAGTAAATGTACGTGATGTCTTACCGACTGCACTGAGTGCCTGTTGGTGTCAGGAATTAATTTAAGAGGTTGGGTTCACAACACAGAATAGTGTAACTGGGCAGGGGGGAGGGGTAAGCAGGGCACCAGCCCTGGGTGTCAACTTAGAGGGGGCACCCTTATAGACCCCTCCTCCCAGGAGTGTTTGCCATGGCAGGCAGAGCCTGGCCATAGGAGCTGGGCAGGCACAACTCCATGCCCGGTAGTGTATCTGGAGGGAGAAGGGGATGTTGACTAATGCCTCCTACAGGAAACTTTGCCATGGGAGGTAGTGGGAGGAATGAAGAAGGCACCAGGAGCAGCCCCTAGGAAGCCCCTGCTGCTGCCTGTCCCCTAGCAGCAGTAGCCTGAGCCTGCACTGATACAGCAATGGCCACAGCAGTAGCAGCTGCTGCCCAAGTGAGGAGAGCAGGGGCAGCTAAGGCTTCTGCTTCTCCTCCTTGTCCCTACCCCAGGTGCTGAAAGAGCCTGCTATGCCTCTGACAACACACAGTATAGATAAATTGACTACCTGAGGCACTGCCTCTTCCAGTGCTATACTGCTAGTACATTTGTGATTAACAGAGGAACGTAAATCACATCCTCTTCAATTTGACAGATATAGGGCTAGCGATAGATCCTTCTCCAGGAGTGGCCATCACTCTGGCTTTCCTATAGAAAGGCTTCATAAAGGATGCATTCATATGTACAGGCTGCTGTGAAAATGGGCTTTTAGAGGGATGAGGAGAACCAGTTTTATGTGCTGTGGGCTGTTTAATTTCCCCCTTTTTGTAATATATGATACTCTACCTATAACCTTGGATAGGTTCCCCTTTCTGTCCTTTGTATAAATCAAAAATAAATATCTGCTATACTACTCATGAAAATACTACTGTATTTGCCAGCAAAGTTCCAAAATACTGCTTTAATATAATTTTATGTTGTAATATGTGTGACCATAACCTGGGAACTTTGTGAGTTTTTCATTTTTTTAATAAAAGAAAATCATTAGAGAATTTATAATGACCTCTTGAACCTCTAAATAGATATGTATAATTGAAGTCAATAGGCTGCAATTTGGATCCAAGGATCAATTAGTGTGTATCTGATTCTAGCACTAGAACCTCCATTCGTACAGTGGCACTAAGACTTTCTCCTTGATGGGACCACTACTTAAAGAAGAGATGTTCTTGTGAACTATCATCTTTCTCAATTCCAACTGTAGAAATAAGTTCTTACAACTGAACCATTGCTTAAATGAAGAAGTAATGTTAGGACACTGTTAAGGAAATAAGAGGAAAATACATATCTCAAAGTGATCAGTGTGAAGTTCCTAGTTCTATGTGATCAGTATGAGCTTCTTCAGACTAGGGCTCTGCACATTCCTCTTTCTTGGGTACAGGATTTGTCAGTAAGTGTGTGTGTGTGAGCGTGTGTAAACTTATATTAAACCATACCCCTCTATAGCAAATACAGAAAACCTCCATAAACAATCATGAATAATTAACGGATATTTTTAAAACAAAAAAACTATACAATAATTAGAAAGAAATATGAAGACTATATTTTCTTAATTGCCCCTAAATGATCTTTTGATTGGTAAGTAACTGAAAGACTCCTATTAACTTCAATGGGCACCAGTCCTGATTCCATTATTTACCTTCTATAAATCTAATCCAGATTCAATTCACACAAAAGAAATGCCCAAGAAAGAAAAATCGCTTGTGGATGATGGACAGAGGTGTTTGCATTTGTGGGGAGTATGTTGCTGCTTACTGTAACTTGGATGGTCAGAAATATCTGCAGATCCTAAGGGACCCATCTACATTGCAATTAGTGAGGTGGAGGAAAGTACTTAAAAAAAAAAAAAAAGTGCACCTTGGCTAGGTGTCAAAAAGCCCAAGTCAGAACTGATCCATGTTACGCGTTATTCTGTAACTTATGTAGTTTAGATCAGTAGCAAACAGAACTCACATTTGCCCTTTGGGGGAGGGGAGGCAAATCTTAAACCAAGTTCTGCCATTTTTAAATCAGTCTATGCGTGCCAAACTTCTGTTCTGTTACAGGTATAGACCAGTTTCCGATCACTGTTACAGGTAAAAGTGTCATGTTTGTACCTGGGCCTTTTCAAAGCCATGGTTCTTGTCCCCTCGGGTTCTTATCTTAAACCCACCATTGCATTGGCATCTGATAGCAACATCAGAGCCAAGACTTGACATAAAACAAGACACTGAACTACTTTTTTCCCTTCCTATAGCCCTGTCTAAAAGCCAGACTGCCCAGCTGTACCTGATCTAGAGTAGAATGATATAGCCTGAAGTAGTGTCAGTCTGGACCTTCTATGAATAATGAATGTGTACTTTAAAGGAAGGAGGATGTTAGAGGGTATAAATTGAAGGGAAGTATAAGTTAAACAGCAAGAAATGCTTCTAATCCTTGCATTTACCAACTGAAGCCATGAGTTTTGCTTCACTAGGCAGAAGAACAAATTGACCTCTTCACAGAAGTGGTGCACTGAAGATGTTTAATGAATTGCTTCAGAAACAGAATCTCGAAACTGAATGCAGGTATCTCAGGGAAGAAAAAAAGACTCATAAAAGCATCGTGCAAACTGCTGACAGCACTAGTTATGCGAGAGACAATCAAGGTACTTAACGTTTTAAAACACATGCCCTGCATAATAACCAATGCTGAGGAATCCTCTGCTCTTCCCCCAAACACCAATGAGGAAAATCTTGCTACAGCAAAGTCATACAGCACACATTTTTTTAAGCCTCTTGCATGAATGTAGGTGTCCTGAGCCAGGTACAGACTAACTTATTTTCTCCATATATATAGCAGCCTTTCAAACATGGAAGGTTGGGCTGGCGAAAGAGAGAAAGGAACAACACTTCTTTGATTTCCTGCAAACACATTTAACCTTTGCCACCAGTAGTACTAGTCAGCATTTCCAACACTAATATGAGCAGCTAATGAAGTAGCTGCAGGAGTGTAGTGGGCCTACTGTTACTTGGGAAATCCTCAGTCCTCCTCTGAGCCTAGCGGTTAATATGTTATAATGATGGTAAGCATACAGGTACAGATTGGGGTAGTAGAAGGGGAAGTATTTCTTCAAAAACTCCTGCTGCAACATAGCATTATCTCCAAAGGTTGGAACAGGCAGCTATGCAGTTCTGCTAAGTCATCACTTTTCAGCAAAGTAATAACACACCCCATTTTGTGTATGTATAGTTCTTACAAACATCTTTGCTTTAATGAGATATGTGCTGCACCACTGAGAAATTATTCAGGCCATCAGTGAATATGAAGCACTGTATCTGGCAGCTTCTAAATTTAAGCAGTACTTGCTGTGGTGGGAACAGGAGCTTTGTAGGACTGAATGGTTTAAATGATTGGTAATGGCTGATGGGACGCTGCATTTCCAGGTCACCAGGGCAAATTCAGAAGTAGTGAAAAGTCAGTACAATCTATCTAATGGTCATTTGGTGCCTGACCAATTCTTCTTGAACAGCTGTTTGCCATCACAGCTAATACAAACTGGCTCCCTTGATGACACTTTCAGCAGAAAAGCACGGTTGTGAATCATCATATAGATTGAACTACTCCTTGGGTCCTCCAGGATTGAATTATATCAGGCATGTGGTGGTGTTATCTATGGGGTAAATTACAATTGTTTTGCACTTTTGACCCACTCACCTGAACTCTGGCTGTTAATTTAGCTTCACTGAGCGTACTTCCAACATTGCAACTTTAGAGATAATATTTATAAAAGCCAAACCACAAAAAAAAAAAATCTTTTTCTCTGTTCTTGTCTCCCCTCCAAAAAATTTTTAAAAGTCTGCAGTGAAGAGGAGCAATATTCAAGCCTGAATCAGCAGAAAGTTTAAGTTTCAATATCTTGCAGACCACTGAGGTCAGGAATGAGGTCTTCATTGCACTACACAGGCAATTGGACCCGGCACTTATTCCTTCTTGGCCTTAATGGCACATATTGAATTATAATATCACAAGGTTAAGATTGAGTGTTCTAAAATGTAATAGTTGTAATTTTTTAATTTCCTCTTATGTGAAGTTTCATCGTAATCAATCAGCTTCGTTTTGTGTGGAACTATAAATGACTTTTCTGCAAAATTAGTGGCATATACAAAAGAAATGATGGCATTCTATAGTTTTATAGGATTTATGGGCATATATTTGGGATGAACTGTATAACTGCCTTGTGACTTTGCTATTATAAGTAATGTGGTCATACTCAATTCATGCCAATACAATCTTTCTATTATACCACCTGGTTTTAAAATTATCTATAGGAGTAATTCACCCATTAGTGAGGAGGCCATTGAAAAACACTTTGAAAAGAACTCCACAACACATTAAGTCACATCTTCTTGGCAATCATGCAGATACATTATACTTTCCATTTCCTGTGCATAACAAAGTGGCCTCTGTGCCAATGGTCTGGAGAATGATTGGGAGAGGGGACTATTGGCACTGATTCATAGATTACAGGTATTCCTCGGGCACATCTACATGAGCTGCTTAATGCTCAGTATCCAAATAAAACTGTGCAGTAGTGTGCCGGGCAAAACCTGTGTTAATATTCTACTGCCCAGTAGTATTAAGCTAATACACAATAAGTATCACTAAAAAAACATGTGTTGGCACTACTGCACAGTAACTGTAGTTACTGTGCATTTAGTTGGTACTTCATTAAGCAAGTACTAAACTAAATACACAGTAACTACTGCACATTAATGAACATGTAGATGCTCCTGTCATGGAGGGAATATGTTAGACTCAGGTACTGAATTGAGACTCTCTGCTACAGAGAGGTTGCATAGTACCAATCTGCAGGCTCTAGGGCACAATTCATTCTGCTAATATCTCCCATAGTTCCCTTAACAAAGCTCATTTACTAAGACTGTATGCAAGGGATAGCATGACAATCATGGCATGGGTTCAGTTCCCACATTGCTCGAAATCACAGCAGTCCTGTTGTGCTGTAGTGGATATTTAAATCTGAGGAAAGGCAGCAGGTAGTCCACAGGAGAAGAAATTTAATACAGTTCTATGAAGAGCCCCAAATCAGTACAATTCTAAGGTGCTACTCATTGCTATCCATTTTTTCAAAGGTGAATTAGGATTTAAATGCACCTTCCACCTTCTGCCTCTTCCAATAGACTTTCTGCCACAAGGGACCACATAATGGGGATAATCAAGTTGTCAGAAACCAGGGTAACCTGAAAGTTAATCAAGCCTTTAATCACTATGTAACTAGAATACATGAAAAATTCATGACCACACAAGAGGTATTGCTGGTTGTTCAGAGGGGTCAATACCAAAAGCAGTCAAAGTTCTATCAGAAGTGCCATCTGCTTTTACTAGTCGACAGACTTATGCATTTGTTGTTAATGACATTGACATACTGCTTCTTGTATGTCGTGTGACCAGGCTGCTGTGAGGCTGCTTGGCCTTGGTTTATTCTGCATCAAGCCATTTTTGCTTGACAAATGCTTTAATCCCAAAGATCTTTTAAGAGCCCATCACAACCTCTTCTTACCTCTGTATTGTATGAAGATCCTAACACCCTTCTTATACACTGTCCTCCTGTAACGGAGGAGACAACCTCATGTCTAGACCCCTCTTTCTTCCCAAGCAACAGCCTTTTTTCACCATAGGAAAACAGTTCTGCAGTTTTGCCCCACTGCTTCTGCATGAAGAACATTTCTGAGAATAAAGCCTAAATTGAAACATTTTGGATGGAAATCAAACCCTAAGCATGCCTCAAGCTTTTGAACACTCGGAATTCAATGCAAATTAAAGTTCAAGGAGCCTAGAAGAAAAAATGTTTAGCTCCAGGCTTTAACCCAAGCCAAGAAGAGTTAAAATATTACTTCGAACAGCAGTTCAATCATTTGCTTTCCCAGTATTAATGAAGGCCCTCTGCAGGTTTCCCCAGATAAGGCTGTGATTCATGTTAGTGGGCATACCATAGAAGCTCAAAAGGTCAAAAAGATGGCAACAAAGAATTTTTTTTAATATCACCGTAGAATTCACCCTGTTCCTTTGGCTATTTTAGTCACGGTAAATAATGCTTTACGTTTTCTGACCTAAGCAGTTCCATTTGAGAAGCTTCCCAGCCTGGATGTTTCTAAAATGTTACCAAATGATTAAACACAAATCCTCAAATGAAGAGAGCGGGTTTTATTAAATATCCCAGAGCAGTGCAGTCTGCCCACACTTATGCCCATGTCTGGCTGCTGGCTGATAAACGCCTTGGCTTTAAGATATTACTTATTAGCATGCCTGTATATTTCCACCTCACACAGTCACCCAAGGGTGATTGCTATCTGTTAATTGAATTCTGTGCCAGCAACTGTGTCTTTGTGTGCCTGCCATTATAATTTTGAGGATTGTGACTTCATTTCCCATTTACAAGCTGCAGCGATAAAAATGTATTTATTTATATAAAAATAAATACAAACACTTTGCTACTTTTTATGGGTGGGGAAATCATATATGAACTTTACAGGTGGTTCTGGGGTTTTTGCACTATTTCTTCCTATTTTTTCAAGTGCTTGGCCAGAAACAGAACTAATGTGAGGGGTACAGAGTAAGATTCTTAAATACAGGAAGGAGGTCACCACTGAAACAGAAGCTTAGAAAAAATCTCCCAAGTACAGTAACTGCACCCTGTACTCTTGCTCTAATAAAGGCCTTTTATGCTTCCACAGCACCTTCCATCTGAGAACCTCAAAGTAATTCACTAATAATACCCTTGCAAAAAACAAGAGTGTTCTTCTCCCAGTTTTAGAGATGAGGAAATGAAGAAACGCAGCAATGAATTGATTTGTCCCTGGCCACACTTGAACTCTGCAACAGAGACAGGAAGTGAGTCCAAAGACGTCCAAATGGAAGTCAGTGAATCACCTGACTCTCAGGTTAGTATTTGAACAACTAGATTATACATCATGTCTCCCATTTGTGCTGACCCCACAGAAGCAACAGCAGTAGGTCAAACGAACTTGGGAAAGGAAAGCTCAAGAAGCTCAGCAGTTTTGTTTGATTTAGATAAATCTCCTTATCAAAAATATTCTGGAATAGGGACATGGGACCATGTCATATAACTCTTTCATAAAGTGATCAAGCTCCATCTTAAAGACAATTAGGTTTCTTGCTCTGGCTACTTGTGTTGGAAGATGGTTAGAAAACCTCACTTCTGTCAGGGTCAGAGATGTCATTCTATGTAAGATAACAAGTGACTAGTAATGGAATGAATATTTACAAAGGACAATTTAGTACTTGCATGCAAGTGATCATCCTAATGCCTGCGTTAAACCTCTGAGCCATGCCTACGTAGTAACCTTATTACTCTCAGCAGTGATCTCAAGCAATCTTAGCAGTGGGACCTCAAGCACACTATAGGGCTCTGGACAGGCTGTATCCTAAATCACAAGCGGTGTGGCTACATCTGCATGGGACTGCAGACAGGCTCATTAGCTGAAGGGTGGGCTAACAGGCCACTTCATTTGGCAGGGCTAATTAGTCTACCCCAAACACTGCACAGACATGGCTACAGTGCAGAATACTCATGCAACTAATGGAAGTCCTCAACTTCTCTCTAATAAATCTATCAAGTGATATACTAAACATTTTCTCTTTGTCTGCTTCATAGGAAATCTTATGAGAATGCCATTTTTTCATTTGGGCTTGGTCAGAATTCTGGGAAGACTGCCCTCCTTCACAGCATTTTGCATTTTCCTTTCCCAAACCAGTAAGTGTTTATTAAATTAATGACCCCCAAAATTAATATATAGATTTTTTTTTTGAGCTGGGGAGAAAAAAGGGTCAGAAGAGATTCAGTTTTAGGTTAGTAGGGAAATCCTTATCTAAAACAATCTTATCCCAGTCCAATTCTCCAGATCAAAAATAACATGCCTTAGCCTATCCTTTGTTAAAAGAAAATACCTGGCCTATTAGTGAAAGTTTGTTCTCATGTATTAGCTTAAAAATCAACCTTCACCCAACTTCTATAAAAGGACAAGAGCCCCCTTCACATATATCTTTAGATCAGTTATAATAAGAAAATTGACAACAGTCATATTTCCTCTCTCTCTTTTTCTTGAAGATAGTACTTATTTGCATTATTTTAAAACAGAAATATAGATAGTGTTCTCATGAAAGTAGCTACTAAGCACAAAATGTTTATACTGTTATAGGCAGTGCTGTTAATGCCATCTCCTATTGAGGCTGTCTGACAGAACCCATTATAAAATCCTGTTATAACTTTGCCAGATATTAACCATTTAGGTTGAAAATTTCCATGCAAAGTGCCTGCCTCCAACTGAATTTGTGTGTGTGTCTGTTTAATTATATCAACCAAAACAAATCAGCCAAGGTAAAATATATTTTCTTGTCCTTAAAAATTCTGACCTCCTTTTCTTTGAACACCTCTACTGCCCCCAAACTTTGGAACAGGAACTTGACGTTTGAGTAGGGTGGCTTTTCTATCAAGGATGCATCTTTTCTGTCTACAGGAAAGTCTGCCTAATTTTGACCAAGTTACAAGCCTTTTAAAAATCCTGAAGTTTGCCAATGCTACTTTGAGTTGAAGAGCAATCAAACATTTAAAGATAAAGTGCACAATGGATGGTACAGATCTCCTGGCTGATCACACTTCACATGAACTTTCTCAGG
Organism: Gavialis gangeticus; assembly: GCF_001723915.1. Taxonomy (NCBI): domain Eukaryota; kingdom Metazoa; phylum Chordata; order Crocodylia; family Gavialidae; genus Gavialis; species Gavialis gangeticus. The sequence goes on from NW_017729034.1 coordinate 66,607,614, forward strand.
AGAAGAAATAAGGGTCTTCCTGCCTAAGTCTGTGGGGAAATCAGATGGATTTACTCTGTGGTGACTACTTCCCTGGGAAGACAGAGACTAAGAAAAGCAGGTAGGAAAGTGACATGACATGGACAGAACAGAAAGGATCACAGCTGGGGAGACGAGCCAAAGAGTTTGTGCCAACTACAAACCACTTTGCTGTAGAGCCTTCTTAAAATGAAACCCAGTGAGCATGTCTAGACAAGATGCTTTATGCAAGATCAGAGCAAGTTATTGCACAGTAAGCATCACTGTCTACTCATGCAGATGCTTACTTTGCAGTAATTTGCTCTAATCAAAAGTAAATTTGCTACTGGGAAATACAAGTAGCAAATTTACTTGGGAGTAATTACTGAGAAGTACAGCACATGTAGCTGGCTGACCAGGAGCACATGTGCACCCAATCAGCAGGGCAGCAGGAGGCAGGAGATTGTTCCCTCTCCTCAGGAGCATTGCAGAGCAGGGGCTGGGAGCTCCCAAATGCCAGGGCAGAGGGAGCTTGTCCCCACCTGGGCTTTGGTGACAGAGCCCACCTTGGAAGCAAGCAGCTCCCAAAGGCAGAGAGCAATGTCCCAGCCCCTGCCAGGAGAGAGCTGTCTCCTGGCCCTGTGCTCCCAGCCAGCTACTAGGTTAGCACCCAGGGGGAGCCTAGAGTTCTCCCTGGATGCTTCAGGGGGCTGGTGCAGGGCCCATGGGGGTGGGAGCAAAATGCTGCCATGAGCAGCAAATCTGCTCCCGCTTCCCCAAACATGTACACATCTGCATGGGATGGGCTTACTCTAGAGTAATTTACTCTAAAGGAAACCCACCCCAGGAAGGTGTCTACACATGTGAGGAAGCGGGAGCAGATTTGCTCTAGTATAAAGCCACCCCAGAGCATTTGCACGTGGATATGTGCCCCGTGTTCCTGACTTTCACTATTTTTCTGCTCTCCAAAAATATCAGTGAAGCACTTTGCCAAAGTGCGTCTCCCCTTCCCCTTTAGTGCTGGCCCAAATACTGGATGACAACCTGATACTGTTATCTGTTCCTCCATCCAAAACTGACAGAAGTCTGTGTGATAAAGATCTAAAGATTACCAAACTTAGAATCATATGGTTGTCAATATGATGCTACATGACAGAATTTCCAGGGATTTTTTCAATGTGCTTTCATAAAGGGAGAAGGAAATTACCATGCACCCACAAAATCCATTAAACAAAAATAATAATGTCAAATCACCAACAATTGGGAAATGCTAGAACTAAGACTATCTGTACAAGATTTTGAAATGTTTCACTTTGCTAATGTTGAAAGACTTTTATACTAAATATGAATACTCAACATAATATAACGATTAAGATTACTTTCATACAAGTAGAAACAAAATGAATGAAAACAACATTAAAATGAAACAACAAAGCCAATGTAAAACACTTAGAACAAACACATTAAATATTTAGATACTGAATAGTTTTAAAATGTCATGTAAAAAAATCATCAGAATCTGAAAGTTCCCACAAGTCCTTTTCATTCTGACAAAACAGCATTTCCTAATGGACAATGTACTGTCAAAAATGTTCAAAATCTGTAATTCTGAAACAGTCATTAAATACATGATTACATAGTAAGTTTTCTTCAGGACATCTGCCTCATTTAGTTAAAGGCAGCTGAACTCTTTCTTTGGAGAGCTGAATTCCATCTCTGTCTGCCATATACTTTGTGATGCTGCATATCACAAGTCACTTGCACCACATTCTTCACAGTCAGTCATTATTATGTTGCTCAGGCGCTGAGCACTTGCAGCTTCCTGGGAAGTCTGATGGTATAGAGTGCTTAGGACATCCAGGCGGTGTCTACATCGTTTCCCTTGCTAGGTCTGCCACTAACAAAATAAGCTTTGCCCACTCATTTCTGCTTAATTACATCAACAACCAGCAATTAGGGTGGTCCCAAGTACCCCTCCCACTGTTGTTCTCAGGCTTTCCTGAGACAGAACACCTGTTTTACTCTGAAGTACACAAGCATCTAATTGCTGGTCTCCAGTGCACCCAAAAGGGAGTGAGTGGGCATTGTTTATCTTGTCAGCAAAGGACCTACCAGGAACAGAAAGGAGTCTATGCTGATGTACCCTTGAAGTGCTATTAATGCTAAATACTCTGAAACATTAAGTCTGAAATATATCTAATTGGGGACCTAAAGTTAGCAGAAACTTCTTACCCCAATCACTCCGATTCAGATGCTCTAAAGCACATCATTGGGTAAGTCCTTATTAACATCCTTAGTAACCTATTAACACCCTTAGGGCATGTGTAGATGAAACGGGGGCCCTAAATTGAAGCGGTGGGTTTTAAAAAACTTTTAAAAACTTTTAAAAAATGCTTCAATTTAGGACTGATTAAACCCCTGTGTTGTGCACACATCCTGCTGACTTACCTGCCTCTCTGGCAGGGAGGGGAGGCGAGCTGCCAGCAGGCAGAGCAGTCCCTGGGCTACATGGGGGGCTGGTGCTTCCCTCTGCAGCAGCAGTGCCCCCCACCCCCAGGTGGCACCCACTCGCAGGCACCCAGCTCGGGCAGTCCTGGGGGGCACTGCAGCCATGGAAGAAAGCACCAGGCCCCCATGCAGCTCGGGTAGGCAGGCAGGCTCCAGGTGGGGGGGGAAGATCAGGCATTCCACTTTCTTGGGCGCAGCCTGCTTTCCCAGGCTGCTTGCAGGGCTTCGTGCAGAGCCATGCAGCTGCATGGAGCTTGGTGCTTTGCTCCACAGCTGTAGGGAAAGCAAACTAAAACTCCTTGAAAGAGTTTTAGTTTGCTGCACCCCAAGTCAATTAGGGTGCATTACACCACCAAATTTCCTACAGTGGCTGGAATTAATGTGCAATACACTTCTGAGGTGTGCAAACACTGACACCATTAAAGCAGTGCAAAAGCATTTAGCCCACTTTTAAGTGCCAGGTACATATGGCTCTCATTTCATCTACACACAGTCTTAATAGTCCATATAAACATTCTCAACAACCACTGCTCAGCTGCCACCTTATCTAGCAGCATGTGCAAAGCTGCCTAAATGTTGTTACCATCCTATAACCAATAAGTCACTTGGAGGCCTGGCTCAAACCAAAACCGTGAGGAGAGATTCTCAAAATAAATGCTCTGTTACTGAGTACCCTTGCCAGTCACCCTGATCTTTTAGGTAAGACAAAAGACATCAGACTATATGCACAATAGGCATTCTACCCTAGTGGCCAGAACACTTGTCTGGGATGTGGGAAACTCTGGATTCGAGTTTCTGCTTTGGACAGATTTATTAGAGAATGAACTTGCATCTACATCTCCAATGCATACCCGACACACTGGATGCACTATAGAGTTTGTCTGGTCCAATAAATGCCCATACAAAATAGAACAACTCCAACATGAGAAACTGTGAAAGATCCATCCCACAATAACAATAGCATAGTAGCTAGGGTCACTCATCGGAGATGTAGGTTCAAGCTTCTCCTCCAAATCCAACAGAAAAGAGATGATTTAAACCCAGATGTCCCCTATCCTAGGGGAGTACCCTACTGCAATGCTATTAGCTATTCTAGGGGTGCTTGTTCTGTGAAGATTCTTTGGATGGGTTTGGTTTGGTTTGGTGAGGTGTGGAATAGAATAGGAAAATCAGGAATGAGTTAGCTATGCGAGGTCAGCTGCTTAGGTATCTTACTCCAAAAGAGGAGTCAAGGCTTATGTTTGATCACATACAGGTGTCCATCCCCATACAAATTCACCAGATTAGCCACTTAATCCTATCCAATTTATCCTCTGCATTTTACAGATGGCTATTTTAGTTAACTCCATTTGCAATTGCTTTCTGAGGTCCTTTTCCTTAGATGCTTGGGCAGGGTCACCTACAGTGAACAGGCCTGAGGGGAGGTTCCAGACAAACCACAGTCCAACTCCAAGGCTAGGGACAGACATTACACATAAACTGGTTTAAGAGATCAGAAACTAGTTTAAACCTATAGCAGAACATAAATTCAGTGCACATAAACCAGTTTCAAAATGGCTGAAACTGGTTTAAGATAAACCTAGTTGAATGCAGTATCAGACTTAACTGATTTGTGTCAAACCCCATTATGCAATGTCTGTCCCATACCTCTTCTTGGTTTAAGTTAAACCAGAGTCCCTCAGCATCCCAGAGGCTTTGTAGCCCTGGGCTGGTCTGGACTACACTTGACTGCTCTCTGCTCTAGAGAACAAGCTGTCCCTGACCGTCTCTTAGCCAGAACTCCAGCAGAGACTGCAGGCACATCAGGGTCCGCCTGACTTCCCTCGATGATCAAGCAGGGATTCCCCCCTCCCTCCCATCTCCCACAGCATGGAGCCCCATGGACCCTAGGCATGTGGTATGCTAGTGAATGCTGAGAGGTGTCTCTGTGTGTCTCCAATTTCACTGGGACAGGCAGACAGAACAGTATCCACTTAGGGCTTTTTGGATCTAATCAACAGGTCAGCTGGTAAAGTCCCTCTGTTTCTTCCCTGGAAAAAGCTGTTTAAGAAGAGCTTGAACTAATGAGAGAGGCTTTTGTTTTGCTGATGGGCTGATAAACACTGTGGTTTTATCAGCCCCCTGCTGGTTTGCAGCCCTGTCAGGTTTGCAGACAGTATGAAGAAGCAGGGGGAGAGATTGAAAAGTCCAGTATCACCAACAGATGCATGCCCTGCACACACACCCTTTTCCTCAGAGTGCTAGCCCAGGGCTAGGGTCTAGCAACACTCCCACCTCTTGAGCAGCGAGCGGGGGGAAAAGCCTGAGATGGTGCAAGCAGGGTAGGGATTTACACCCCTCCCTAATCAAAGGGTCCTGATAGGGTCTGGCCACACCCCCCTCAGCTCTGCACTATAGAAGGGAAGGGAGGGCTGCTGTAGCACCCCTCAGCTTCTAGCCTGAGCCATTGTAAGCATGTGCCCATAATTTCTGGAATGAAAAGAAAATGTCTATCCACCTCCAAGTAGGTTCAAGCTTTGCAGGTTAGACTAACCTGCAAAGATAGAATCAATTCAGGCTCAGGCTTTTTGAATGACTGTTCCTAGCCCAACTCCTCAATGGTGGATCAGGCAAAGGAAGATCTCAGGATCTCAATGGGTGTAAAAACAGAATGCCGCAGAAAGATGGAGATCTCCTGTATTCTAGGGCTCTCCCTTGCCACTGGGCCCAGGTCTCTACCTTGTCAAGATGATGTGGTTCCTGTTTCTGTGCAGCAGATTCCTCATATTAAATAAAGTCACACAACCTGTGAAAAAAACACGCTCTCCTGCACAAACCTCCCAAAGCCCTGTGGCAAGGGACCAGTGGTGACAGAGACAAGACTAGTGAATCTGGTAGATTCCAGCCATGAATCTGCACACAGGCAGCAGTAACCTAATAGTTCTCTCACGCCTGGCAGGGGTGCAATTCAGCAGCTGCTGCCATGACTAAACAGTCCTATTCAGGTTCCCGTCTGCTCATCCTACTTGGGGAAGGGGCTAGAAAAGGTGCCCTAAACTTGGGCTGTCTAATCTGCTCCTGGCTGGATAACCATGTCCAGCAGGATCCCACCCTCTGTAATCAAAAACATCATAAGGAGATAATGATTTTCACAACATGGAATGTTCACATGAGATGAAAGACATCTTAGGTGGGGCTACCTTGAGTGACCTACTATCCATCTGGCACACAGCCCCTCCCCTCAACTCGCCTGCCACAACTTGGTGCTTTTGGATAAAGGGAGGGGGTTCAGTGGAGATCCTCTATCTGGGAGACCCCAGAGACGGTAGTACTCACAGTTCGGGCATGATGTTCCATGAGGCTCTGCCTTCCCTATACCCCGTCCACTCGCCAACAGGATAGGTGCCACCTGTGTGGTTTGATCATGCTCAGTAAACCCCTTTTTGCCTAGGGGAACCTGTGTCAGCATGGGTCCTGTTGAGACCAGTCTGGCTATCTCGACGGATAGTGTCTCCGCTGCAGAAACTGGCAGGCTGGGCTCAAGTAGGCTGGCATCCTCTTCAATGCCTCTGGGCAGGGCACCTCTGGTTTGTTCTTTTTTCAAAAAAAGTAGATTGCTGGAATGGAGAGGGGTGTGGAATTGCCTCCTTCCTCCCACCCTGCTTCAGGGGGCTCAACTCCCCCCCTGCTCTGAATGCTAGCACTGAGCCGGCTGCACTGCTCCTGCCTCTTGCAAGAGCCTTACCATATCTGGTGCGCTCCACGCCAGCGTGCTCCCTCACTTCTCCTTTCCCCCAGGTCCCAGTGGGGCTTTTAAATCTTCCCATGGCCACCGTGATTAACTCGGCTTTTCCCTTCCTGGGGAACAGCTGATTAAACAGCCAGCAAAACGCTGGCCACGGCCGTGGCTGTGGCTTCTGCTCCGGCTGAGCCCCTGGAGGTGAGTTTCCCCAGGGGGGGTGCTGCTTGTGTGGCTTGGGGCCCACAGGGACTGCCCCCTCCCCTTCGGGAGCCTGTTGGGGCATCTCACCACCACATCACACCTTGATGGATAATGGAGACCATGAATGACCAGAAAGAAAAGATGCCATCATCTCCAGGGAACTAGTAAGGTACGAGAAGAAAACTGGAGGTCTAAGTGAAAGAAGACCTGCCAGATGAGGGTGAGCTGTGAGAATAGGGTGGAGGCTACACCTTCTGAAAGGGGAAACAGGCTCAGGATAGACATTAACAAGGTCAGCTTCACCATCAAGAATGATCTCTCTCAACTTACAGAGCTCCCTGAGAGCATTAATGAACATCTTATGACCCTCCATCTTAAGCTCAGCAACAACCAATATACTACTGTCATCAATGTGTACCCACAGTTTAATGCAGACAATTATGTCAAAGAGCAGTTCTGCTCCAATCTTGAACATGTTCTGCCTAATACTTGCAAGGAGCACATGATCATTCTCCTCAGTGTCCACTAGGTCCAAGAAAGGTATTGGGAACAACATCAGGACCTTTGATTCCATCAGTCACTAAGCCTTGTGGAAAGTAGTAGCCAGATTTGGATGTCCTGAATAGTACATCAAGATCCTAAGGTTTTTCCATGACCAGATGACTGTGATCATTTTATGTAGCAGATCGGAGACAGATCCATTTGTCATCTGCACTGGGGTCAAGCAAGGCTGCATCATTGCCCCAACTCTGTTCTTCATTTTTTTTGACCGTCATCTTGGTTCTTATTAAGGATTGCCTTCTTCCTGGAACTGACATTGAATATCAAACTGTGGGAGGGTTCTTCAATCTGGGATGTGGTCACTCCAAGACCAAAGTACTATGTCATGGTGTGGTGTCCCCAGGGCTCCGTGACTGTGCCAATCTTGCTAAACAGGCACCTGTTTCCTCTCCTGCCATGTCTTGCTGGTAATTATAATAAATAGGGAGACTGCCCTCAAGTTTGTGTTTGGACACAGTTCTGATGGACCCTGCTGAACCCTGTGGGTTCTTGGACCCCTTTTTGGGTCCCACTCAAAATGGATGCCTTCTCGGCTAGATGCGTGGCTCCAAAACCACCCCTTTACTATGACCAAAGCCTCACAGACAGTATTTAAACGTTGTCCCTCTGAAGCCTTAGTCTAGTTCAGCCTCCTGTCATCACCAGGCTCTCTGCAGCCTTGTATTTGCACCCACACTGGCACTGGAGTCCACTCACCCCTTTGTTACTGCACCCCCTGGTGCTGTGCCTGCTAGTGTGCCCCAGTGAGGCCTCCTCCTCCCCCAGTAGCCTAAGCCTAGTCCAGCAGTTTATAAAAAGCAACCAAAATATGACCCCCTGGGCTATAACATAATACAAACAGTTCAGAATGTGCTCTGTCCCTATAAAAGTGTCAAACTTACCCCCCAGCATTAAGTGCCTTGTAGGCCAGGGTACCTGGTGAGCTCCTGGAGCCCCATTAGCCCTATATGCAGCATATCAGGCAGCCACAGCATCTCAGGGCAATTCTTCTCTTTAGGCTCCTTCCCCTGGCTGCTGCCAGAGAACTAACCCCTGCTGGCTGCAGCCCTGGGGTTTATATGTGCCCAGGGTCCTGCTTTCTTCCAGTCAGCTGACCAGGTGCACGTGCAGGCTAATTCCCTTGTTAGCCTGCTGCCATAGTAACCTACACCCGTAGGGTTTCTGCCTGGCTCCTAGGGCCCTCTCCCTAGGCAGTTTCCACTCTTAAAGGAGCAGGCACTTTAGTGCCCTGCAACATGGTAAAAACAATCATCCTTAACCTTCAGTATGCTAACAACTTTGCCATCCTTGTGCACACTGAGGAAAACTTCCAGACCACGTGGGATTTTTTTTTTTTTTTTTGAGAAGCCTACCAAAATTTGGACCTCTCTCAACATTGAGAAGATTAAAGGTTTCTATCAGCCTGCCTGAGGCTATGAATGTGACACCCCTCCCCAAATTACCATTGAGGGAAAGACCCTGGAGGTAGCCAGGCACTTCCCCTACCTCATTAGCTACTTCTCTCAGAGACTGAACATTGATGAGGAGATCCATCACAGGATCTGGCATGCAAGTGTCTCCTTTGGGAGATTACTTCTATGTGTCTTTATTCATCACGATCTCTGGAAAGACACCAAGATCCAGATCTCTAATGCAATCATCATCCCTAGCCTCCTCTACAGATATGAAATGTGGGTGACCTACTACCATCATCACAAGAGCCTGGAGAGGTATCACCAATGATGTCTCTGGAAAATCCTCCACGTCAAATGTGCAAATTCCAGTGTCCTTGCTGCAGCCAGTGGTACCAGCATTGAGTATTTAATCCTCAGGCACCAACTTCATGGATAGGATATTGTGTGCAGATACCTGATTTGACTCCCAAAACAAGTGCTCTACTCCCAGATTAGCAATGGTGTGAGATATTATGGTGGCCAGAGGAAACGCTACAAGGACACATTGAAGGCGTACCTCAAAAAAATAGATGCCAACATCAAAAATTGTGAGCTGGCTATCCGCCAATTCCAGTGGTGCTGCAACCTCAGCCAAGCAGCAGTCTGTTTCGAGGTAAAGTACTTTGCCCTCAAAGCAAAGAAGAAGAGAGTGGAGGAACAAAAAGGAGACAAATCCCAACCTGTAGCCTGTGCTTCCCCTGGAGAAAGATCTGCAACTTCTGTGGATGAATCTGTGGCTCAAGGATTGGACTCTTAAGTCATTTCAAGTCCCATCAATAAGCCATGGTAGATCATCCTCAAATGGAGATATTGCCAATGATGCCCTTAAATGTTGGACATATATACCACTGAGGGGGATGTAAAGGTAAATGAATTAACAGTTATAAAGCAGTCAGGTATTACAGTGATGAATGTCCTATGAAAGCCCAGAAAAAAGTAAATAATTCCATTTTCAGAGTAAGGTTAGAATATCACACAGTAATTAAAGCATGGAACCACACATTGAAGGTCAAGAACAAAATATTGACCAGTTGCTCTATAAGTGAGTGAGCACCATTCATCCTGTGCTTTGAATGAGACAGGTGTCTGTTGTGGAGAAAACAGAATGCAACCCTGTAATTAGCCTGTTTCATAAGGCATCCAGACACAGGGGGATGAATTTAAAATGCACCTTAATCCCGATGTTTCCTAATATTCAACTGCTTGATTTTCAAAGTTTAATGAGGTTCTTTTAATCTAGTTTATATAGTATATACTCACTCATAAGTCATTACGCCACATGCCATACCACAGACAATGTTTCAACATTAAAATCTCAGCTCAGTGATTGAATGGAAGGTACAGTAAAAATAAATATCTATGTATTTCCTAAATATTTGCATAATGAGCTATTTAAATGCAAGAGATTCTAACATATGTAAACAAGTGGAAATACTGTATGTATGAAAATCTAAAGCAGGCACAAAAAATATACACTGTTCTTTGTAAAGTCATGATTTGAGAGTTAAACAGAGAATATTTTAAGGTTTTACTGTTTCTAGCACTATATATTGTAAATACATATTATATTTAAAAATATAACATAGTCAGTTAACTGAATGAATTCTAAAAAATGGGCTACAGAATAATAAATGGTCATTAATTACTGCTCAGTTTCACTGAAATTCCTTTTGAAATTTGCAGCATAGACATCTGAATGGATACTAAAAATGTTGAACATGATCAATTCTAGTACAAGAAATACCAAAGGAAATAGTTTCTCCCTTCTTATAAATTTGCCACATTGCATTACACGTTGTTTCTATTGCACAGCTTATTCAGAACTTGGCTGGTAGCAATGTATTCATCGCCAAGACAAAGGCAACCTCCTGCAGCCTATTTCAGTCTCAGTTTGATCAGAGATTTTCAGAACAGTATCACAAAGAACACCTAAAAGAGACCCAGTTTATGCAACAGCGGTTTATTCTGGTTTGGTATTTTTTTTGCAGGGAGAGAATGTCAGGGGATACAGAGAGCAATAAGACTTTCAAAGCAAAAGCTTTCGTCATGCTAATAACTAGCCTGAGCTGAGCTGTCAAGGAAAGAAACAATGCACATTGTATTTAGTATCTAGGCATCCTACCGACTAATTACCACCTTTGTAGAAACCAGCTTTTGCACTAAGACCAGAAGTAGTGAGATCACATTCAGAGTCACACTTCTGAGTGAAAAACTATTTTAGATAAACATATAGTGCAGTAGGGGGCCAACCTTTTTTGGCAGGTGTGCTACACATTAGCCCTACACCCTCCCTCAGTGCCATTCCCGTTCCTTTCCCCTGCCTGACCTGCTACTCTAGTTTCTGCTTCCTGCCTGCTCAGCTTTCTCCTTCCTGCCTCAGCTGACACTGAGTTACCTGTACACTGTTTTGTCCACTGTGTGCCACACAGAGGCTGCCTGTGCTCCCTATGACATATGTGCTGCAAGTTGACTGCCCCGGTAATGGATTGTTTCAGTTGTGGGGTGGATTATTTTTTCTCTCTCCCTTTCTCTGTCTCCCTTTCTCTCTCTCTCTCTCTCCATCCCCCTCTCTCCCCAACTCTTTCTCTTTCTTCACTGAATGAATACTGTCCATAAAGAGATCTTTTTAAAGGGGGGATTTTCTGCTTTGAACATTACAAATTTATACACGTAGGGGATTTAGGACCAGATCTTTGCTATGACTGATAGGATGAGGAAAGGGAGTATCAGATGATCCCTTTCAAGCCCCCCCTTTTTTTTCATTCTAAATTCTGAAGACATCTAGGGCATTTTTACACATGCCCCAACATGGTCTGATTTGAATGCATTGGAGCAGACTCAATTAATCGAGTCTGCTGAAACATTCAAATGAGAATGCGCTAGCATGGTGCAGCATTTCATGTATTCAGCATCCCACATTTCAAAGTGGCAGAGGGGGTGCTTTAACTAAAGCAACAAGCTTTAGTTAAAATGCCCCCACCACCATTTTGAAATGCAGGGATGCTGAATACATGAGAAGCTGGAGGTGTTTTAATTAGAACGGCTCCCAAGAGCCACTCTAATTAAAATGCCTCTCCCTGCACCCTGAAGCACTTGTGCAGATGCGCCTGGGTACTAGGCCAGTCTCAGGCATACATTAGATCATCTGCCAGTGGCCCTAAGGAGCTGCTAAGGCATTCAGGGATCTCACGGAGACAAGACTGTCCAAAGAAGTCCTCTACAATGCTTCGTGGTATACAAGCACAGAGGCAGGCATAAACCTTGTGCCTCAGGATAGGGCCCCTACACATGTGCTCCAATGTGCTAGAAATCCACTGCATTGGAGCAGGCTCAATTAATCAATTCTGCTGGAACATTGAAACTGATATGTTCCAGCAGCCTCATGTGTCACATGTATCAGCAAGGCTGCACATCTCTGCGCTGACAAAATGGTGGTGCGCTTTGAAATAAAACACATCCGATGAGCTTTTTTCAGCATGGGGATGTGCAGCAATGCTGATACATGTGATGTGCGGGCACTTTTAATTAGCATAGCTCACTAATTAAAGTGCCAGGCACTGCATATGAAAACACATGTAAAAATGGCCAGTCCAGGGCCCTGACCCTCGAGTACTTATCTGTGAATTTGCTCTCACTCACTCTCTCTCTCATTTGTTTTTTTATTTTGCTTTACTCTGAAGTAAAGGCCATTTATGGACAAAGTCAGGTCCCAAAGATTTTTCTTTTTGATGTTCTCAATAATAAAATATCCTTTTATCAAAAAAAATGCAATGCTTCCTCTTTTCCAGGTGCCATAGCACACCTCAGAAATGTCATGCCCAACTAACCTCAGATTCACTCAGCCTTTTTTTCTGCCAAGATACTGTGTTTGGTAAGTGGCAGAAAAACTTTTTCTAGAAAGTCAGATAAGAGTAAACCATTGGGATTTATTGCAGTAATTAATTTAGAGTACAAGCTCCATAGACATGCTCATGTTGCCTGTAACCTCCACAAGACAACTCACAAAGTTAATAATGTAGCACAAAGCTCCAAGAGATTTTCCACCCACCCTTAATAAAAGCAACTCGGTATGCTACTTCTCATTGAGCAATAATTCATTCTTGGGCATGTTCAAGCTGTTTCTGAACCAAGTTTTGGTGGAAAAACAGAAGACTGTTCAAAACCTGGAGGGAAAAAACCACCACTCGTTTCTCAAAGTCTTGTGCTTAAAAACAGGTTATGCAATTAATCTCCAAATTTATCCTTCAGCTTAAGGGTAAGCATAAAAATATCAGGAAGAAACTCTTCCTACCACTCACATCCAAAACTGAATATGAAGGGTTTGAAACCTAAATTAGTCTCATGATGAAACATGTTTCTGAATCTTAAATGGAGACAAGGTCCTGTGCTCTTGGTGATGTGCTACATCTCTATGTAGGGACTCCCTCTGCAGAAACTTTCTTCCGTGCCCTCTCCTCCTTACTGTCCCCTTTCTGTAAGTCCAGGTTTTCCCTTAGTCCAGTGCAATTGTAAGTACTCAACATTAGGAGGGTTCAGCTTTGGCCCCAATTTCTATTCATGTTAGAAATGCATGGAGTGGTGAGTAGGCTAAGGCTGCTCAGAGATCCAGGGATTCTTGTCTTTCTCCTCCTTCCCCAAATCAAAGTTTTCTCCCATTCTCATGTGATGAAGTGAACTTGGATTCCCAAAAGCTTGTGCTCTCTCTATGTATCTTATTTAGTTAGTCTGTAAAGGTACATATCTACCCTGCCTTCTGACTGAGTTCACACTAACACATCTAACTACTTCCCTCTGCCATTCTCTGTCCTAAAACTAGAATTACAATATATGATGCCATATATTTACAAGCAGTCCTACATTTAAGCTATTGTTTATAGGCTAAGGAACCAGTGCACTGACAGGGACATGTAAGCAAGTATTTTGAAACTTTTAACAAGTAAATAAGTACAGATACCCTGATTCCAAAATATGGCTCCTTTGTCCCTACAAGCTCACTAACTAAAATTCAGAATAAATCCACACAGCACCACTGAAATGTCACCATGGCTGTGGAGGAGGACAATAGTTAATCAACTCACAGTACTCTAATAATAGAAGCAGATGAGGAAAGAGAATATTTAGCAAAGGACACAGAACAGACCTGTACTTTTATGGAAAGGGCTGTGGGATTTTTTATGACTATAGAGAGCTGATGAGAATATGGTTTAGATATTGCTTTTGAAAGATCCACGTTTGACTTTGTGGCATGTGATGCATCTACTTTGGAAGGATGAAGGAGTTGACTCTGCGAAGACTTAAATCTTTGACTCAAAAGAAGCCCAGGTTGTATACTCTCAGGTTAATGGAAATGAGACAACTCTCTATAGATAAAAAAAAATTAAAGAAAATAAGAACTGTCCAGGTCTATGCTGATACGATATCAATAAAGAACATTCAACGACATTTGAAAAAAATGCTACTTGGTTTAATGGTCATGTTAAACAGATATAACTGGGGTTAAAGTACATAAATCCATGCATGGAAGTTACCAAAATGGAGAAGTAACAAAAGAAAATTTAGGCATCTGGTCTGCTGCCAAAACAACAGCATATATGGGGACACAAAGTGGAGTACACCAAGCTCTTTTTACTCAAGGGAGAGAAGATGCTGCAGGAAGAAGCACATCCATTGCTTTGGGTACAGGGGGTCTCACGGCTAGTACAAGGAGTTCTGTTCCAATGGGACCTAAAATCAGTTCCTTCCCTGGAGGAACAGGCCCATAACTTTTTTATTTTACCTCCTCTTAAAATTGGTTTAACCAGCCTTGGCTTGTACCTTCCCCAGAAAGATCATTCTCATCCAAAAAAATAATCTGATGGCTCCTAGCCAGGCTCACTCCAGAAGTGGGGAGCGTGCTATGTAAGCAGAGCCCTTCTCTCCAGGGAGGGCACAGGGGCATAGCTTCCAACATGATTTCCTGTTTGCCTCCACCACCTGACTCACTAGCTTTCTGCCTTTACCTCTGACAGACTTTCTGACCCTACTTCATCCACCCCAATATTTACAGGGTGTTTCTCCCTGCAAACCTGCTCCTTCCCCTTCTCTTCAGATTACTTCTGCCCTGCTGGTTTCATATCCCTTCCTCTTGTCTTCACAGTCTTTCCTGGCTCTACTCGATCTGAAGACTCAGACAAGTAGAAGCTACTGCTGCTGGGTGCTTTGAAGTTCTATCTAGTAGACACTAACTTTCAGCTTCTAGCTCAGCAAAGGCAGCTGGCAAGTGGCCAGGAGGAGGGGAAGAGGGAGAGCAGCAGCTGCAGAGCCACCAGCTAGCCAGGATGAGGCTATGAATGTGGCAGAGGTCCCCTATGCAGCTGCACGCTTTGCATACCTCTAGGACAGCTGTGCATTGGACCCAAAGCTAGCCTTTAATTGTGCCTTATTTAACACAGCCATTTAAAGCAGTCCTCCTAACAGGGCTGCTTTTATCTCTCTTCACATCTTCATTTTTCTCAAACTAGTCTTTTCAGGCCTGGGCCCACAAATGGATGCACAAATTCAGCTCCTAAATGGGGCCCCGTTGACTTCAGAAAGACGATGCACAGCATAACGGTTTAAAACTATACAGCCCTTTCAGAAATAGAGCCTAACTTTGCTGGTCCTTTTTATTTTATTTTGTTTTGTTTAATGTTCTTGTAAACATGTGAAATGTTCGAATGTTTTAGCTAGTTAGGAATATAATGTACCAGAAGGAATTACATGATACTGCCTTGAAGAGTTAATTTTTTTATATGCAGGTTCAAGGTGCCTGACGTCAGAAGAAAGGTTAGTGCAATTTTAAAGGTAGATGACCTGGTTCCGCACTACTAGCTGTTTATAGTCCAGTGATTGAGGATCTAATTGAGACTGTATAATTACCTCTTCGCTATAAAAGGTGAAGTGTGTACTCACACAGTGGATACCACTGATGAAAAGCCAAGTAGGAAAAAGATTGAAATGCTTGGCAGGATCAGTTTTGTTTTTAATGGTTTTTAACATTTCATCTATATATTTAACTGGCTGAAACAGGTAGAGATAAACATTATTTCAGATAGTAGACCATGAAGTAGAGTTTTACTTTCATTAAAAAAAATAGAAACCATCACCACTCATTTACGTTTCATATAATTGGTTTCAGCTATTTTTTTTCAATAGTAAGTTGTACTAAAACATTTGACAGGTAAATAAAAATCTATATACACATCAATGTACATGGACCCCGGATGTAGAATGTGATCTTTATAGGATATTCATTTGATTGCAATATGTATGTGTAGGTAAATGTATGTGCCCTCCCACACATATGCACACACACACAATCACACACAGGCAAACATCTATGCATGCATATAGACACCCATGCACATTTCCCTAAAGTAGAAGACTTGTCAAGATATATTTTGCAGAAATGGATTATTCAGTGTATATTTTATGCATTTTGTTAACATTAATAGAATTAGCTCACAAACAAATATTACTGTACTGACACTGTATTATACAACTTACATTAAAGTCTTGTGAGCATTTTAGACTCTCATTCAAAAGGGTAATCCTAGATTCCTTGCCTGGCTGCTGTTGGCATTTTGGGTATGGAATGCAGGTCAGGCATTTTGCTCCAGAAAGCTAAATCTTACCAGGAATACACAAGCTTAGTTCTTACATTTGGAGTTTGTGCATCACTTCAGTACAGGAGAATGCCTACTGATTACATCTTATTTATATAATCTGAGCTTCTAAAAGTCAGACTGTTGATAACAGGAGATGGTTAAAAATGAAGAAAAGGAAAACATGAAACGTATCTGGGGGCCTGGATTTTGTTTTGGAGCTTTGAAACCCAGAAACCTTGGGCAAGGTTCAAGTCTTTTTCCATTGAAGGTTCTACCCAGGGGATGTTTATTTTTCTCCAATGTAATTCAATGCTGCGGCTGGTGTTGACATTAACGTATTAAAAGTTAAATTTATGTCAGCATCAACAGATCAACTATCAGATGCCGCTATTAACATTGACATCAAAATCGTTAAGAAATTGCCATCATGTAAATTAATTATCAGAATTGTATTGGCATGCATGCATAATGATATTATTCATGCAAATAATTAAAGAAAATGCACACTGAAAACCCATTAGAATAATGGCACAAAATGTCATTATTCTGCCTTCTTGACAACTAGTTCTTCTTTAGGCATAATAAACTTTAAGGTTAACAGAAAAAAACAGAAAACCCCACACAAACCTAAAGGCTGCACTTACTGGTGCCTGGATTTATTTAGTGTATGAGATTGTAAGAGTAAAAGCTAATATTTTTAAACTTGCCAAAGAAACCTTTTTACATTGCTTTGAGGGAGGGGGGTTTTAGCAGTATAATGCCTTATATTGTTATTGTCCAAAGATATAGGCTATTTTGTTGTTGCCCATTTCAGGTCTCAAAGGACCTTTGGCACAAAAAGGTTGCTGTTATTAAAACACTAAGATCTTTAGTGAGCACAGTAGAGAAATAATTAACCTGAAAGCATTCAGGTTACCTCACTGCACCCCTTCCCAAAAGGTAATTATTACTGATCAGTGCACAGGGAGAGAGAGTAGCATTTATGGTGCACATGTGTGTTCTCTTAATTTGATGCGTAATGGACTGAGTTGGCTTTTTTGTCAACAGCAAAAAGACTGTCCACTCCAATAGAAAAACATTACTAACAACTCAGCAGTGCATGCCAGCTTGCTTACCAGCTGGACATATTTTTTAAAAATGTCTCTTCCCATTCCCTCCCTAATCAATGCGAGATGCTTCTCTCAGTGCTAATTTTGTACTTGATCCAGCAACATTATAATAGAAATGCTGCAAAAGGCAGCTCTTTTAGGGGTTTTGCATCACCAGTTTCTGTCTTTGCTACAACAACAAAAAAGCAAGGCGTGTAGGGAAAGGGGGTGAAGAACTCTTCTCCTAAAACTTCACATCTTTAAAGAAATTTCACTTAAATACTATTTTTAAATTAGGCAAAAGATGGAAAAGAAACATCTTACTTTATGCTACTATTGTTATTCAGTCCTAATTTTTCTAATGAGAGAAAGGATATTGTTTGTAGGACAATCCACTAGGCTGGGAGTCAGGAGAACTGGGATCTATTCTAGGTCTTACTACTGACCTCAGTTTAAATTTAAACCAGTCACTTTACCCACTTCTGATTTTTCCTGTTGCTACACTTGGGATATAAACATCTACCTCATCTACTTGTTTTAAGAGCTGATGTAGTCAGCACTTGTAAAAGGTTGTCATGATCTTTAGGAGGAAGCATTGTACCAGTGGAACATTATCCTTATTATTTCATGTATAATATATAATACATACATATACACACACAATTATACATTATATATGCAATAATGTGCTAGTTGTTTCACAAAAAAAATACATAAATGATGAACTTGTAATCTAAGGCCTAAAATCTCTGTAAGTGTAGACTCACTCCTCTGTGGGTCCCATTTAAATCAATATTGGTACCCTACCTAGTGCAGGAGTTCATATTAGCATTTGGTGATATAGAATTAAGGCCTGAGGGCAAACCATCTAAGTGGTAACGCTGTACAATAATGCAATTTCTATTTAGACATCATGGTGATTGAAAACACATCTTATTTTTAACGCATGACTTTTTGGGGGGAGAGGGGAATGTAAAACATATTTTTGTAGGCAGTGCAGGTAGATCTTCAGAAGTGACATAAATCATAACCAGAATCAATATTATTACAAACAAAATTAAAAAGGAGGAATCAGTGATTTCCTCTTTTCTTTTACCTTTTTTAACTTGAAAAGAATCAGTGTTGCTCTGCTGATAGCCAAAGTATGCTCTTACTGATCTCATTCTGAAATACAGAAGTGGCTCTGGAAACAGTTTGTTTAATGATGCCCTGAGCCTCCCACCACTGTTTAATAATCCAAGCTTTACTTCTAATCCATCAGCAGATAGGTCAGACTTGTACCCATAATTTAAAGTTATATTAATAAGATCTAAGACATGCCTTGCAACATTTTATTGATAATGTGTAATGTATTATAAGTATCATGTGCTTGCAGAGCTAGTCACTCAGGGATTTTGTACATCAGGTATTACATCGCATAAGCATGCCTTTGCAGTGAAAAAAGCTTTGAATAAATAGTCTGGCACCATTTTTCCTTCAAAGGGACAGTCTATAAATTCACAAATGAGATGTAAATATAATATGTAAATGAAGCCTATATCAACACAGGACTCATACTGTGTAACACAGGGAGAACACCACGTGGCACAGTTTTCATAGAATGGACTATATTGTAATGCAGAGCTATTTCAAAGGAACTTCCTTTACAATATCTAGTAACACCTACTACCTATTCCCATATACAAATACATCTCAGGCCTGTGGTAGTTATAGTAATTGCTACAGGGTACATTTATGTGATGAACATATTTAATGTCTGTTCAGTGTCTTTTAATTCAATTAGCAGCTAGAGAAGGTGGAGAAAGCAGTACCAGTTCTCTGCAAGCCACTACTGCAGGAATGACTTTTTGAGAATGACTGTAATTCAGTAGGGTTACCTCAATTAGAAGGGAGAGTTACAAAAACACTAGAAAAACTTGTTACAAATGAAAACTTTTTCCAAACTTTACTAACACCTGAAGGTAATAGCTATTTTGTTGTTGTTTCATAGATTTCATAGACATTAGGGCTGGAAGAGACCTCAGAAGATCATTGAGTCCAGCCCCCCACCCAAAGGGCAGGAAGTCAGCCGGGGTCATAGCATCCCAGCAAGATAAGCATCCAATTTACTCTTGAAGGGGTTCAATGTAGGTGCTTGAGCCATCTCTGATGGCAGGCTGTTCCAGACCTTGGGGGCTTGGACAATAAAGAAATTCTTCCTTATGTCCAGCCTGAAACAGTCTTGCAGTAGTTTATAACCATTCGACCTCATCATCCCCTGGGGTGCTCTGGTGAACAAACATTCCCCCAGATACTGGTGGTCACCCCTGATAAACTTATAGGTGGCCATCAGATCACCCCTGAGCCTGAGCTTTTCCAGGCTAAAGAGCCCCATGGCTCTCAGCCTGTCATCGTATGGTCTGTTTTCCTGACCTCTGATCATGCATGTGGCTCTTCTCTGGACTCTCTCAAGCTTCTCCACACCCTTTTTGAATTGTGCAGCCCAAAACTGGATGGAGTACTCCAGCTGCTGCCTCACCAAGGCTGAGTACAAGGGGAGAATGCTGCAGGTTTTTCTTCCCAAGGTGGAGAACCTTGCATTTTTCAGTGTTAAACACCATCAGGTTCTCATCCGCCCATTTGCTGAGCCTGTCCAGGTCAGCCTGGATCACCCTCCTGTCTTCTGATGTGGATGCTTTGCCCCAAAGTTTGGTGTCATTAGCAAACTTGGCCAGTCCACTTCTGACTCCAATGTCCACATCATTAATGAAGATGTCGAACAATATGGGTCCAAGGACAGAGCCTTGGGGGCCCCCACTGGTCACAGGGCACCATGATGATTGACTTCCATCAATTACTACCCTCTGGGTCCAATCACGGAGCCAATTTCCCAGCCAGCGGATCGTGGTGGACCCAAGGCCACAATTGGCCAGTTTTGCCAAGAGGTGATCATGGGATACCAGATCGAAGGCTTTGTTGTTGTTGTTGTTTTCCTAAAGAGCTGTGATGGGATGCAAGTAGATTCCTGGGAAGGGCAGACAATCATACTACTTAGGGAGTAATATGAATATGATTCATAACCATAATTGCCTTAATATAATAACCATATATTAATATGTTTATTATATTAATAATATAATATAATGTTCACACATGTAATCCACTTAAGGAGTTGTCACCTTTCCTCCCCACAAAACCCACTATACAAAACTTGTTTTGAAATCATTCACTTTTTCTCTATATAAATTTTAGAATCATAGAAAGTTAGGATTGGAAGGGACCACAGGATGTCATCTAGTCCAACTCAAAGAAGGACCAGCCTGAACTAGATCATCCCAGCCAAAGATTTGTCCAGCTGGGTCTTGAAAACCTCCCAGGATGGAGATTCCACAACCTCTCTGGATAACTTGTTCTAGTGTTTTACTACTCTCCTAGTGAGAAAATTCTTCCTAATATCTAACTTAAGCTTCCCTTGCTGCAACTTGAGACCGTTGCTCTTTGTTCTGTCACCTGCCACCATTGAGAACAGTCTAGCTCCATTCTCTTTCGAACCCTCCTTCAGGTGGTTGAAGGTTTTTACATCCCCTCTCAGTCTCCTCTTCTCTAAACTAAACAAGCCCAGTTCCCTCAGTCTTTCCTCATAAGTCATGTCCTCAGCCCCCTCACCATTTTTGTTGCCCTCCACTGGACTCTCTCCAATTTGTCCACATCTTGTCTGTAGTGGTAGAGCCAAAACTGAACACAGTACTCCAGATGTGGCCTCACCAGTGCTGAATAGAGAATAATCATTTCCCTAACCTACTGGCAACACACCTACCAATGCAGCCCAGTATGCCATTAGCCTTCTTGGCAACAAGGGCACACTGTTGGCTCACATATAGCTTATTATCCACTGTAACCCCCAGATCCTTTTCTGCAGAGCTGCTCCCCAGCCAGTCAGCTCCCAGCCTGTACTCGTGCATGGGATTATTCTGTTCTAAGTGCAAGACTTTGCACTTGTCCTTATTGAACCTCATGAGATTCCTTTTGGCCCAATCCTCCAATTTGTCTAGGTCACCCTGAATCCTAGCCCTAACCTCCAGCATATCTACTACTCCTCCCAGCTTAGTGTCATTTGCAAACTTGCTGAGGGTGCACTCTGTGCCATCTTCCAGGTCATTGATGAAGACATTGAACAAAACCACCCCAGGACCAACCCCTGAGGCACTCTACTTGAAACCAGCTGCCAACCAGACATCAAGGCATTGATTAATACCCTCGGAGCCCGATGCTTCAGCCAGTTTTCCAGCCACCTTACAGTCCATTCATCCAGCTTGCCTGTGAGAATATTGTGGGAGACCATATCAAAAGCCTTGCTAAAATCAAGGTATATCACATCTACTGCTCTCCCTGCATCCACAGAGCCAGCCATAGAAGGCAATCAGGTTGGTCAGGGATGACTTGCCCCTGGTGAATCCATGCTGACTGCTTCCAATCACCTTTTTCTCCGCCAAGTGCTTAGAAATGGATTCCTTGAGGATCTGCTCCATGATTTTCCAGGGACTAAGGTGAGGTTGAGCTGTCTGTAGTTCCCTGGATCTTCCTTTTTTCCTTTCTTAAATATGGGCACTATGTTTACCTTTTTCCAATCATCTAGAACCTCTCCTGATCCCCATGAGTTTTCAAAGATGATGACTAATGGCTCTGCAATCACATCAGCCAACTCCCTCAGGACCCTCAGGTGCCTCCCATTTGGCCCCATGGACTTGTACACATCCAGGTTTTCTAAACAGTCCCTAACCTGTTCTTTCACCTCCTCCCCAAACTGTGCTGCCTGGTTCAGTAGTCTGAGAGCTGACCTTGCCTATGAAGTCTGAGGCAAAAAAGCCATTGAGCACTTCAGTCTTTCCTGCATCCTCTGTCACATGGTTGTCTCCCCCATTCAGTCATTTTTTTGATCAAAGATAGAAAGACCCTGTCCTGCTTCCAACCTGTTGTCCACATTCACACTGAATATCTATCTAGGCTTAAAAGAGTTAGAATCCAAAATAATTTAGCGCCAATTGGAAAAACATTTGAAGAATGAAATCCCCACCCAAGAGATTAACTATGTCTGTGCTAACAGCACGTGTTATTATTATATAACTGGCAGAAGTCCCAGATCATGTTACCCGCGCTTAGAGCTGTCCATGACTTTCAGAGGTCACGATCATGTTATCTCTCATCTCTTCCCATCTGAGCAAAGGAAATTTGTGTTCTATTCTCTGGCCACTTTGACCTCTGCCTGTAGAGCTGGTGGCTGACAAGTGCCCATATAATAAAGATTCAATCTGCTAATAGAATCTGCATAAAAACCTTCAAAATGAATACTATACACTTGACAGGCTGAATCTGTATTGGGTCGGATCCATCCTCATTAAAAACAAAAAGAGAATACAACCTAACATCCATCCACATATAAACAGGAACAAGGATTAACCTAAAATGCTTAGTAAGTCAAGTCCTACAAAAGCTTGCTCATGGTTATAGTTGGTTGAACCATTAAAAAGGAAAGAATACTTTGATTTATGTGGTGGGCAGCTAAGGTGAGAAAAGTTACAAACTTTGTCAAGAGGCAATGTTATAAATTATTAATTGCTTCCAACTACAAAGGAAGGGGTATGGCCAACTGTTTAGAGTGGTATATTAAGAAGCACATCTCACCACTTTAAATGGACTCCACCATGCACGTGGGAGTAAAAAAATCAGGACCATTAACTTCACTCAGTCTCATCTGAATTTCCAGAGGGAAGACTATCAGACCTGATGTCACTAATACTAGTATGACAAAGAGTTTCTACACAACAGCCAATAGAGATTAAAGCCAGAAACATTTCTGAAAAAAAATACTGTTTTGACAGGGATGTTAGCAAACTTTTTACTCCCCTTTCCCCACTTTTTTAAAATCTGTTTCAGCACAGTGAAACAGGAGTTGTAGCATTGCTACTCTCAACACAAGTGCTGCTTGTTTCCTTGTGACAAACAGCTGTGGTCATCCCACTCTCATGTCCCTTCCTTTCTTTGCTGTGCTTTAAAATTAGCAATGCTGTGGTCAGGCAGCAGCAGCAAAGGAAATGCTCGCCCACAGCTTACTGTGGTGTTTAACGCTGAGCACTAAAATAACAGCTGCCTCGGTTGGGGAGTTTTCTATGCACATATCTCTGGCCGTCTGGGATCTGCTTCCATTGATGTGAACAGAACAGTAACACCAGCAAGGAGAAGCTGTGTCTGCTACTAGATCTGCAACAAATCTTTCCTGGGTGCAGTTAGCAATGCCATGCAATTTATTTTTATAGCAGGCCTTTCATACTGAGCCCTACCAAATGCTTTACACTACAAGTCAATCACAGCTAAAGAAGATGACTCAATGAGATATTTTGGTCACATTTTTATGAAGGCACTGATACTCCCCAGAGAAGATCTTTTTCCTGGGCTGAGACCCAGGAAACTGATCAGTAGGCACAAAAACGACCAGTGCAGGAAATTCACGGAGTAGAAAGACCCTTAGGGTTTAACCAGACAACATGATCAGTGCAAGACAGAAAAGAGTGCCTTGTAATTCAGTGCTCCAACAACTTTCAGGGTGAATGACATGAAATTTCACAGAGAGTCTCCAGCAACAAGAAATGCCCATTTAGCCCATCATGGCTCATCCTGATAAATGCCTTGTTTCTGGTTTGCCAGCAAATTGAAATTGATTAAACTCACACTGATATTGTACTACAAGGAACCAAGACTGAATTCATTTTGGATGAATCTTAAAGAGACCGATATAAACACACAGACAAGAAACATTTCAAATAGGTTCATTTTGTCTTTCATTAGGACTGCAAAATAAGTGCTATGAATTAGTTTTGGATTTCTTAATACTCAGTGGGAGAAAAATACAATGAGAAATTATTTTTCAACCACATATAGCCCCAAAATTCTCCTTGGAAAAACTGGCCAGCTCAATTGCCAAAAATAGGAAGAGGTGAAAAAGCCACTAAAGAAAGGGGGGTTATTGTTTTTTAATTTGCATTCAACAGGAGAGAGATTTATGCATAAGATGCAAATTGCTATGTGTTATTTACACATCTGAAGAAAAACAAATCTTGAATGTAAATGTTTAGAGGGCATATTTTTAAATATGAAAGTGGTAAAATTATTACAGCATTTATAACTCCCACACTGTTAAAAAGACATTAAGAATGAAAAAATAGACTTTTTATTCAAATTATAGAGTCCCCATTATGTAAGACAGCATAAAACAAGGATAAAATTTGAGGCAGTTGGCATTTTTTAAGAACCTCTTGGAATGATCTGTTCCCATTGCAACCTGGGTTACTGAGAAAGAATCTACCAATGACTTGGCACTAAAAAATTCAGGGCACTTACTTTTTCAGATCCTTTGAAATTCAACCTCTATTAAATATTATGCCTACACTTAACATTTAAACAAATATAAATACTTTTGAAACCCCCCCCAATCAAAAAACCTCCCCCTCCCCAACTATTCAGAGTACAGTATAATATTAGGTCTTGGGATATTAAACAGGTTAGTATGTGAATAACATAATAGACCAGATTGGACTGCCTCTGAAAATTGTATATATACATATAACAGTGAAGACAAATTGGAGAGGGCAAACAAAACTGTAAAAAAAAGAGAAAGGTAAAAATGACCACAGGAAAAAGAAAAGAAACAGAAGCAAAAAATGCCAAAGAGGGCTCATTGCTGTTGAACTGACCTATATTCACTGAACTGAGTGTTTTCCACACTGTTCAAGTCTGTTTTAGAAACATGGATGTGGTCTTCATTGCCACAGTACCTGAGCATCTCAGAATGGGTGCCTATAGACATACTGCTCCAATGAGCTCTAACTACAGCTCATTGGAGCAAACTTGATTAATTGAGTCTGCTGGAGCATGCTAATTAGTATGCTCCAGCAGCATCAGCGTCTCATGTATTCATCATCCCCATACTTCAATATGACAGCAGAGGCGCTTTAACAAAAGCTTGTTGAACGAGCTTTAGTTAAAGTGCCCCTGCCGTCATTCTGAAGTGTGGGCTGCTGCATACACAAGACACTGCACATAATTAGAGCAGCTCCCAAGAGCCACTCTAATTAAAGTGCCCCCACCCCTTGAGCATGAGTAAAGATGTCCAGTCTTTCTTGTATTCATCCTCACAACATTCCTATGAATAAAAGAAATGTTGTTATTCCCATTACAGCAACAAGGAAATGAAGCAATAAGGTAAAGGTCTTTAAAAGAATTCAGGAGTCTGATTCCAATAGATTTCAAAAACCTTTGAGGATCTGGGCACTAGGATCTATGCATGAACTCCAGTTCAAGTAGATTTTAACATGCTGAGCAAAAAACACACCCTTGACCCAAAGAGCAAGCCCTACCCTACCAAATTTCAGGTCAGTGCTCCAAGCACTGGGCTGGCTGGAATCTCACAAAAGAAGGATTGTCAGAATTTTTTAACAGTGGTCAAATAATGTATTTTTTCTTCGCCTCATTCTCAAAAACAGAAGAACCATTTTGACTGAAACTTTCCCAAATGGTTAAATTTTGACAAAGTTATGAGCAACTGAAAAAATTTCTTGTAGCAAAAAAGTGTTGGGCAATCCAGTGGCATGACTAGCCCCACTTACAATATATTCTTATTTCATTACAAATGCAGGAGACATTTTACTTTAAGTAAAATTCTAAGTAAATATATGAATGGCAGCTATGTCACGTAAAGTCCTATTTCTGTGTGACAGAATGACATAATGCATGACAGGAGATATAAATATGTCTCTTATTTAAAAGAAATAAAAAGATAATCCACACTACAATGGCACCCTGAACCAGCCTCCAACTCATCCTGTCCACCTCCTCTACATTGCATGCTCCAAATATACTGGTGAGGCCACCTTGGGGTGTTCCCAACAGCCATTTGCATTTATTCCAGAAATAGATCTTGAGAGTGGTCATGGAGAGATATTCCAGAATATCTTCACCTGTGCAATTCTGGGTTTGGTGTGTGTGAGCAGGAGTGGAGCTGGAGGGGCAAGCTCAGGGCTGCCCCATTCAGGGCATACAGCTGGCATGGTAAAGATATTCCCTAAGTGTTACTTAGACCCCTAAAACTATGTTACTTTGGAAAATGAAAGTTAGGCATTATTGCCAATTTCAGGATACCAAAACCAAGAGAAACATCTCACTATTCTGAGGCCAATGGGGGAGGCAACCTAGTGACAGATGATGCAGAAAAGGCTGATGTCCTTTTTCACCTCAGTCTTCACAGGCAAGGATGATCTGGGGAGGATGTGAACAGGCAACAGTAGCAAAAGGTCAGGCTAGGGGCTATTTAGAAAAGCTTCACATGTATAAGGCCACGGGGCCAGATGGGATGCATCTGAAGATGCTGAGGGAGTTGGCTGATGTCACTGCAGAGCCACTGGCCATCATCTTTGAAAATTCATGGAGATAAGGAGAGGTCCCAGATGACTGGAAAAGGGCAAATATGGTGACCATCTTTAAGAAAGGGAAGAAGGAAGATCCATGGAACTACAGACCAGTCAGTCTCACCTCAGTCCCTGGAAAAATCATGGAGCATGTCCTCAAGGGTCCATTTCTAAGCACTTGGAGGAGAGGAAGTGATTAGTAACAGTCAGTGTGGATTCACCAAGAACAAGTCATGCCTGATCAACCTAACTGCCTTTTATGATGAGATGACTGGCTCTGTGGATGTGCAGAGACCAGTGGACATGATACACCTTTAGCAAGGCTTTTGATACGGTTTCCCACAATATTCTTGCAAGCAATCTATGGAAATATAGGTTGGATGAATGGTATCAAGTGTAGTGCCCCAGGGGTGAGTCCTGGGGCTGGTTTTTCATCAATGACCTGGAAGAGGGAATGGAGTGCACCCTCAGCAAGTTTGCAGACACCAAGCTGAGTAGTGTAGTGGATATGCTGAAAGGTAGGCTAGGATTCAGAAGGACCTTGAATAATTGAAGGATTGGACAAAAGAAATCTCATGAGGTTCAGTAAGGATAAATGCAAAGTCTTGCACTTAGGACAGAACAACCCCATGCACTGGTACATGCTGGGGACTGACTGGCTAAGCAGCAGCTCTGAAGAAAAAAACCTGGGGGCTAAAGTGGACAATAAGCTGAATATGAGTCAACAAGGTACCAAAGAAGGCTAATGGTACACAAGACTGCATTAGTAGGCTCATTGTCAGCAGATCAAAGAAAGTGATTATTCCCCTCTATTCAGCACTAATGTGGCCACATCTGGAGTACTGTGTCCAGTTTTGGGCTCCCCACTACAGAAAGGATGTAGACAAATTGGAGAGAGTCCAGTGGAGGACAACAAAAAATGGTTAGAGGGCCTGGGGGAAATGACTTTTGAGGTGAGGCTAAGGGAACTGGGCTTCTTTAGTCCCTGAAGACTGAACAGGGATTAATAGCAGCCTTCAACTACCTGAAGGATGGTTCCAATTGGATCTAGATTGTCCTCAGTGGTGGCAGATGACAGAACAAGGAGCAAAGATCTCAGGTTGCAACAAGGGATATTTAGGTTAGATATTAGGAAGAATTTTCTCATGATGAAGGCAGCAAGGTACTGAAACAGGTTGCCCAGAGAGGCTGTGGAATATCCATTCTTGGAGGTTTTTAAAACCCAGCTAGACAGAGCCTTAGGTTGTATGACAAAGTTCAACATGGTCCTGTTTTGAGCAGGGGATTGGACTAGATGACCTCCTGGGGTCTCTTCCAACTCTTATGTTCTATGATGTTATACAATACCAATAAAAAATACATTCTTCTGGATTATGTCATATCTCCACTTAGGCACCATAGCTAAGATGGCAAAACTATTATGTCATCATCTCTGTAATATAGATGACCCATTCATTTAACCTCCCTATTCTTTTCCTAGTACTATCTTGCCTCTCTCCCCTTCTACTTCCCCACTTTCTTCCCCAAATTCTTCTTTTGTACAAGAGCTACAAAATGAAATAGGAGAATGAACATCCAGGAAGAACAAAGCACTTCCTTACATAACAACTTTTCAATTATTTTTCAGCATGAATGTACATGAGCTGAAAAGACCTTTGTATTTAGGAAGGTCTTTGCAATATCAGCCACCTTGTTAAGTGCTGGAAAATCCCTACTGCAAGCCAAGATTTTTATTGCTTAAAGAAGTAATTTTATTTAGAACCTTTTAATATTATTTAAATAGTCAATTCACACAGGGCTTCTTTACATGTGCTCTGGGATGCAGGGAGCCACTTTTAATTAGAGCGGGTCTTGCAAGTCGCTTTAATTAAAGTGCCTGAAGCATCTCATGTATTCAGCGGCCTATGTTTCAGAATGGCAGCAGGAGTACTTTAAATACAGTTCACTGAACAAGCTTTAGTTAAAGCATCACCACTGCCATTTTGAAGCACAGAGATGCTGAACATACTTGAAGCCAAGGCTGCTTGGAGCGTGCCAATTAGCCTGCTCCAGCAAAATCAATTAATCAAGTCTCTTATGATGCATGATAACTAGCACGCCTCAGAGCAGGCATCAGGAACATGTATAAGTGCTCATATATTCCAACCTGAGCCCTTACAATCCTCTGCTTGTGTGCCCATGCTTGACAATTGTGGGAACAGAGGGATTTCCCACATATTTGCAAAACCGCCTCCTGCAGACACCAAAATCTCATACTAGATAACTAATACATTAAGTACCTAAAGGCTTGTTTACATCATGATAATGATGTGTTTGGACAAGCAGGGGCTCAACACACCCCAGCCACAACCTGCCCACATGAATTATCAGGTTCACTTCAAACCCAGAATACATCAATGAAGGATGTGCCTCAGAGGCCAAGGTCACTCTCAAGTCTACCCTCAAGACTGGACCCAGCCTTCAGAATCTCACACAACCAGCTTTACCATTGATCCACAGGACTAAAGGATTAAAAAGGACCTCTCTGGTCATCCAGTTCAACCCTCTGGATGCAGGGATGCAAGGTACACCATTCCTTGATCATCCCAGACAAATGCACATCCAGCTTCTTCTTCACAACCTCTAATGGAGGAGATTCCACACAGTTGTTTCATTATCTTACTGTTTTTACAGATGGGAAGTTTTTTTCTGTGATGAGATCTTAATTTGTTTTGCTATAATTTAAAGCAATTGCTTTGTATCCTGTCCTCTGGGGCAAGGGAGAATAGTAGTTCTCCTTTATGGCAGCTTTTTGGATATTTGAAAACTGCTACAGTGTCCATCCCTTAATCCATTTTTTCTCAAAACTAAACACACCTGGTTCTTTCAGCCTTCCCTCAGGTAGCTTGCATTCCATCCCCTTCTTCATCTTTATTGCCAGTCCCTAGGCATTTCCAATTTTTCCACATCCTTCTTAATGCAGAGGCCAAAACTGCACACACTACTCCAACTGAGGCCTAACTGGTGCTGAGCAGAATGAGATATCACCTCACATGTCTTACATACAATCTATCTATTAACACAGCCCCAAACTGGATTTGCTTTTTTGGCATAATTCTGATTCATGTCAGATTTGTGATCCATCATGAAGCCAAGATCCTACTCAGCATGCTAGTTCTCAGCCCATTATCTCCATCTTGTGTTTGTGCATTTGTTTTTTTCTTCTCCAAAGACAGTACCTTGCATTTTTCTTTGTTTAATTTCCTTTGGTTGTCTATTGACCATTTCTCCAGCTTATCAAAATCCTTTTGAATTCTCCTTTCCTCCTAAGGAGCCCCCCAGTTTTGTGCCATCTGCAAACTTGGTTGGGAAGCCCTCTAATCCTGCATACAAATCAATAATAAAACACTCAGCTCCTTTCTATTGCTGGCAGAATAGCTATCCCTTGTACTGTAACCCATATAGTGTAAACTTGTTGGCTGAACCTGTAAACTGGACAAAGGTTTTTAAGCTCAGACTCTGCATGGCTGTACAGGGGCGGGGATTAAATCTTGCTCCCCATCATTCCTCAGTCTGACTTACAGCTAATAGGAATCCATGAATACAGGAAGAATAAGAACTATGTAAGACACTCGACAAGGGCAGAAATAAAACTTCTTCTCCCCCATCAGCCTTAAGATTTGACTAGCCAGAGAAGCAAGTGTGTGATACCCTTGTTTGTGGGTGGACTGAGGCTGCAGTCTCTGGGATGCACATTACCTTTTGGAGATACCCTGTCGTAGTGCATCTCTTGTCCACTCAAGAAACAGCCATTACTGTATGCCACAATTTAGCCCTTAGCCATTATTACAAGCAGAGCTGGCAGCACTGTAGCTTAAGTCAGCTGACATTTTCTATTCATAGTTTCATAGTTTCTAGGGTCGGAAGGGACCTGAGTAGATCATCTAGTCCGACCTTGTAAGACCTTGCTTCAGTTACTTAGTCCTTTGTTAAGCTTTACCCATTTAAGCTAAGACTTGCTATGGCAGATGTCTACCTCAGACTGAATTTTTTTTTTAATTTAGCTAAAATAGTTTTGTTATTTCCAAGAATGAGTTTAAGGGGCCATACATATTTTTCAGTCTTAATATTCTTTCAAGGCAGCTTTTTTTGGATATTGTACATGCATAAGAAGGTATGCTGGTTTTCATCATACATATGCAGTTCGCTGGATCTCAGAGAATTAAATGGTTTCTGGCTATTCCCCTCCAAGCATTAACACTTGTAGAGCTAGTTTATTTCTAGTCCTGAAAGGATGCGTAATGGCAGGGAGAATGTAGAAGAGGAAAGCCTGTTGGCTAGTGTTTTCCTGCAGTGTTCACACCCAAAGGGATCATGTATGGTTATCTTGTGGTGATTTTCAACAGAAATACTTCATGAGTACTTGAGCACTCCAAGACCCAGCTCTTAGAAAGATATAGGGAAGTAATTTCTCACAGAACAACTTTTCTATCAACCTAATTGTGGCCTAAAACACGCTCACGCAATTTCCTCTGACTACAGCAGGCATGATAGAAGAAAACCCTCCAAGTGTGGGTTTCACAAGAATGAAAATTTTAACATTCCCATGCCCTGACAAATTGGGATTTTAGCTTTATGCAGGTGTTTTTCCAATTGGATCACCACTTTGCCCAGGATGAGTAATTTCCAATTTGATGAAAGAGAAACTTAATCAACAGGCAGGTTCACTTGCATCTTAAAAGGAAGATGATGGATAAGCTGAAAACAAGAGATGAAGCATTCAGTTGTGCAGATGAAGGCCCTTAATGAATTCCACTGGTTGTGGCTTTACTTGGCTACCCATATGGGTAGTTCACGTCATGTTTTTGTTGATTTTTAATATTTATGTCCAGATGCTACCAAAGGTGTCCAGATGCTATTGCATCAACACCAAAAATGTTGATATAGCAGCTACTGGAAGAAAGTTTGAGACACATTTATAGAATGTGGGGGGAGATGGCTCACATTCAAAATTGAAAATAGTTATTTTCTTGCATTTTGATCATATTTTCTTTTTTTAAATACAGACTTTGTTATTCTCCTAAAAGTGCTAGTAACTCGCTCTTTGTTTTAAGACTACTTTGTGCTGTTGTATTCTTTGCATTCTGTAAAATAAAATAAAATAAATAATCACAAAAAAACCTAAACAATATTCAAACTCTGAAAGCAGAGAAAAAAATCACTTTTGCATGAATTATATTATACAGTCTCTTGGAAGAAGACTCAGTGAAAATAAGTCCACTTTGTATGCATGGGAACAAGGGCATAATTCAGAACATACGTAATTATTCTGTTGTTTATTTAGCATGGGCAATGTGCTAAAAGTGACTTCGAAGTCTGTTGGGTTTCAGGAACCTCTTCATGTCCAAGGGGAGAAACAAGTGACCTCATTCTCTTTCCCTCTTATTATTTATCATCTGTGTAATCTTGGAATATAATGCTGGCCCTATGGAAATAAATGGGAATTTTGTCATTGAATTCAATAGGTTGAAATGTGGCTGCCATTAGAAAGAAGCAGGCATAGCAAGTACCGGCACCCATCATTAAAGTCTCAAGGAGTGGTACTGGCCTTATAGATCTTTGCCAGCAAGCTCTGTTACTGCAAAGATGGCCCCATATGTAGAGACCTGTATTTTGTTAGCTCTCATGGAAAGTAGGCAATGATAATGAGCTAAGAAAGGATTCCTTCAATGAGAAGCAAATATAAAACCTGTAGATTATTTGCCAACATTTTGTGCTCCTTCTTTCCACACTGCCGCCTTCAATATCATGTAGAGTTACCCCAGCTAGCTGTAAACAAGGTAGGTCGGGCACCAGCAGCAGCCTAGCTGAAGTGGGGCAGAGGTCCAGGTGGCTAAATTATCCTGGTTCTCAGCAGACTGCTGAGACTCAAGCCAGCTTGTTTATTGCTAGCTGGGGTATCCCTAAATGACAGGGCAAAGCCTATGATACGAAGTGGAATTGTGAAAGGCAACAGCTGGGAAAACAACATAAAATAAAATCCAAATAATTCATTTGAAAAATATCCATAAAATTTGGCAAATACATAATTTCCAAATGACATGCTTCCTGTTGTCTGCTCACCTCTCTCTCACAGTGAATATCAAATATATATTATTTGAAAAGTACAATGGAATTTATTGAATAAATTATTCAATTAATAGTATTCAACTAATTCTAGTGTTGTTAAGCATTTTCTTGCACCCATTCAAGTGCCACAAACACCAAACAAATGCAATGAACAAACAACAACCAGCACATCCCTCCCTACCCCCCAAGTACCCAGCAAAAGCAGAGAAATCAGTGGTCAAGTTCCAAGCTGCTGCAAACTAGCACGTCTCTGCCTTCGATGCAGGTGTGCCAATTTACACCAGCTGAAAACCAAATTGTGTTTACTTGCACCAGATGTGGATCCAACACTGTTGAATCTTGAGGAGCTTGGTGACATACAGACAGGTCAGACATCTTGCCTATATGACCTTTCTCCAAATTTATGGACTCTGCCTTGTGAATAGAGCCATTCTCCAGGCAAGCAGTCCTTCCAGACATTGTGCTATAGCAACAGACAACACCAATTGTGCAACTCTTTTTTATTATCCTTAGCAGCAAAATCACGTAATTGTGCTGTTCACCTTTTGTTTCTTGGCATTTGCTGATCATTAGCCTAGGGTCAGGAATAAATGTCTTCCCTAGCGCTGTACCAAAGCTAGGTGCAGTAGAGGCTTTTTTTCTGCACCCCCTTTCCCATAAACATTGGACATGGATCACTGTCAGAGCCAGGACTGAACTAGATGGGCCTTCGCTGCATTCCAGTTTTGCAGTTCCTAGGATCCCATTTCACTGATGACATCCTTTGGTATCCCACACTTCAGGGCTTCTATCTCAAGATGGACTATATTTCCTTCCCATTAGTGTCCACAGAGCTAGAAACTTATCATAATGGAAACAAAATGACCTAATTGAACTTAACATAATGCGATATTGCTGATGGGATGTTACTAAGAATCTTCCCTGAAGCACTTTCTACTTTTCCTGACATTGTCAAGATCAGGTATAAAAAGAAGTGACCGCCATAGACTTGGTTTGCCAACTGCCAAAAACTCCTGGGGAGAGACAGGTGGAATTGATCTCAGATTAGGCCATCGCTAGCACATAAACTGCAGAAAATATATTTTCTTTTGTTAGAAAGCAGTGTGCAATGCTGGAAGAAAATCATTCTTGCATTGTGCAGTAGGGTCCACTACATATAAGCTTGACAATGGAGGATTCCAAATGCACAGTAAATCTGGTCAAAATGCTCATCAAATCACTTTTTCAGTACCAACGCCAACACCAATAACAATCTTTTTTTTTTTAAATCAAAGTAGAAATTTCCTTGGGAAAGATCCATTTTCATTGTGGGGGTAGGGGCATTTTTGTTTCTTTATTTAGAAAAGCCAAAAGTTTTTTTTGGTTTTCAGCAACTGGGAACAGCAACAGCAAGTGTGTACATATGCATGGGCACACACGCACATACTTCCTCTCTCAGAGATTTTTCAGTTCTGACACTTGATGGTACCCTCAAACCTTGTGAAGAAAAATATGATGAAGAAGTAAGCTGGTTTGTTCTCATTGAAATGTTTGGCTGGAACATAAAGCACTTCCTGATGAGCTCTAGTAAAAATGTGATAGCACAGAACAGAGAGCACAGGGGACATGCCCATGCATTAATGACAGCATTCTTGTGCCATCACCCATTGACTCCTACCTAGACACAGAAATAAAGACAGGGATGTGTATCTGTTGCACAACACTGACTTGGCCTTGTCTCTCCCTTCTCAGTCTAACAAGGTTCAAATATATGACATGCTGTGTGACAAAGGCTCAGAGTGAAGGGGACACACAAAAAAGTATGCAGGAGATATACAATGCAATAGGAATTGTTCCCTTCATGCAAAGGACATTCTATATTGTCCATTTTACTATTCTTTCTGATGTAAATTGGTTTCAAAAATAAAAAAAGAATTGAGGTGAAATGTAGGTAACTTCAGGACTAATATCTGTCAGAATGAAGGATATTGTAGCAGTACAGATTCATCTCTTGGCACGGCTGAGACACTCCAAACTCCTCTCCCCTTCTGCTTTCCTTGGACTCCCAAAATGTTTTTGGTAGCGTTAGAGTGATGGTGCAGCTGTGATAGTCCAAAATGTTTTTGAAACTTTCCGAGCAGCAAAAAAAGAAACATTTTAATGGCAAATTGTGGCATAAAACCCGTGGCGTGCAGTCAGCTTCCTTTGACAGGGTAGTAACTTAAATGGCTGTTTTTAAAAGCTGCTGCCCTGGCTTGTTAGACTCAATACCTGTCACATGATTTATGTGCTTGTGTCTTATTAACTGCTGTGTTACAAGAGCTGTCGTACTTGCTGCCACCCCACTCTGTAGCCCCTTTTGTAAAAACCGAGTTGAAATCATGCAGTTCTGACTGCAGGGTACTGCACCTTCCGACAAAACATCATAAAGAGCAAAGAATCACTGTTTCTCTGTAATCCAGCCCATAAATCAACCCTTGTATTTTGCTCTGAGGATGGTAAAAGATTCCATGAGTGCTCCCCCTGCATTCATATTCAAAAGACTGGCTGGGTAAAGTATCTTCATGAAGAAGAAGAAAAAAATCTCAGGAATAGCTAAATCATCCCAGTGTCTGATTGATCTTATCTGAACCTCCCTTGCTGTAACAATAATTTGAGACTGTCGAAAATTGCCACCTTATCTGATTGGTGGTCTTACCAACTGCTATTTTATCAGGCCCCAGCAATATGAGGAAAACAGGATGTGGCATGACCTTGGTATCTCAGCGTCTGACCTTAATATCTAATCAGTCAGATGTCTCACTGAGGCTGTCTCAGGATGCCATACATGCCCCCTCTGGCATCAAGTCATTCAAAAGATGTTTACTTCACACTCATGAAAGCCCACCAGCATGAATGCAGTAAATGCAGTCACATTACTGAGTGCCTGCTAGTGCTACTGCAGTTCAGGTTTTCAGATTCGTTTCTTTAAAGGTTTGTCAGCACTGTTCTCAGGACTCTGCAACCCAGGCATAAAACTCCTGTGCTCTGCTGTCTTGGTAAGTAAGGCTACAAAAAAAGCAAAGCTTGTTTTCGAATATATGATGAATATTGAATATTTGCATACGGCATGAATGTCATTTATAGGATACCAACATGTGTATCCAACCGCATAGCATAGAGCAAGGCTAAGTTCTAAGTGGCCACCGACCATATACCACACCAGTTGTGCGCCCCAGGCTCCCGGAGATGCCCATCATGCACCTGGTGCAATACTCCACCCCCAGCCTACTGAATATGCAGCACAACAATGGGGAGAGCGGCAGCTTAACAGGAGCTTGCAACCTGGAAATCAAACCATATGGGTTGGATATCACCTATAGGCAGACAACTGGACAGCCCTGGCATAGGGATAGAAAACAGAGTATGGGCTTGTGGACTGAATGTGGGAGTCAAGGAACTGAGATTTGGTTCTGGGTCAGGCAGGGATGTACTGCATGGCCTTGAGAGGGAAAAATGTTTAACCCGTCTGCCTCCCAACTGAGGGATAGTTGACCCTTTGCAGTGCCCCTCTCTGTAGTGCTGCAAGACTCTGTCAATTAACCTCTGGTTAATCTCCCCACTACTGGTAAAGTAAGAGTCCTATTTCTCCTTGCCTTGAATGGGAACAGAATTTGTGCAGTGCCTGGGAGCTTCCACAGCAGCAGAACATGAAATAAAGCCATGTAACAACATTCACCAACCCTGCTCTTCCTTCTCACTGTGGTGATGCAGATCTCCATAGTTCTGTATAAGGCACCAAAGTAGACATGTACACCCTTCCCTCCCCACTCTCCTCAAATACTGCCTTCTTGGCACAGCAGACTTACACTGACTTTGAAGCAAAAAGGGCTCCCCAAGCCTATAGAAGAGGAGTCAGGATGTCCCTTTCAAAGTACTGCTGTCTATTATCATTATAACAGTACTTAGGGGCCTCAAATCACTTGGCATGGTGCAAACTCATAGTAAGGGACCATCTCTGGGATGAGCAGCTTAAAAGCTAAATAGAACAAAAAAGTGTGGGAGAAAGAACATATGGGCTAAGTACAGACAGTCAAAAAGCCTGAGGCTGAATTGACTCAATCTTTGCAGGTTAGTTTAAACTGCGTAGATTGAACTAATAAGCAAGGGAACAGACATTCACTTTTGATTCCAGAAATGCAGCTGCATACCTGCAGTGGTCCCAGCTAGAAGCTGGGGGGGTGCTGGAGCAAACCGCCCTTCTTAGTTGAAGCAAACAGCTTCAGCCAAGGCTAGCTGGCCCATCCTGCGAGGGGGGTTTGCAGGGGAAGTGGAAAGCATCCTGGGATGCTGTGAGACTCTGAGTTAACTTGAATCTGGAAGGAATCTGTGGCAGAAGTTCAATAAACCAATTTAACCTAAATCAGTTCAGTCTGATACTACATCCATCCAGGTTTATGTTACACTGGTTTTGACCATTTTGAAAGTGGTTTATGAGCACTGAACTTTTGTTGTGTTACAGATTTGAACCAGTTTCCAATCACTTATACTGTTTTATGTATAATTTCAGTCTCTAGCTGTGAAGCACAGAGAGATTAAGTGATGTGGCCAAGGGCAGTTAGGATGCCTGTGCCAGAGCCAGACTTTTTTTTTTAAGCTCAGAAATAACAAGGATCAATGCTGAGAAGCAGTCCCATTTTAAGAAGCCATACCCTTACAGGATAGACCTACTAAGCTTGCTTAATTAAATACTGTCCACATTGAAACATCTGATCACCCATTTTTTTGCATTTACTCTTCTGCCAATGCAGTTCCATATGTTTGAGTTATCAATGTTGCACCTCAATGCAAAATTCAGCCCTTGATATATATGCCACACTAGGAATTCTGAGCTGATGAAAGAGCCTGGTCCTCAGCCTATCACTATGTGCCCTTTATCCTCCCCTGAAATGCATTTCGCAATAGAGGTGCTGTGTCCCACTCTGCCACTTTGTATCTCATTGACACATGGCAAGAAATAGCTTCTGCATTTTACCTTAAGACTAGACTATGTCACCTGTACCACAGTCTTGAACATGAAATATGCACAGCAATTCGGCACTGAGGAAGCCAAGCCTCGGGCCTCCTGGATTTTCTCTGTGCACACTAGAAATCAAGCTCTGCTCCACCCATTAGAAAGGACACGATCATTTACATCAGTGTTCTGGCCTTGTTCTGCTGGAAAAGAGGCTGAGCCATGACCCTGGTTCCTTCTGCACTCCTTGTTTGATATCTGGGGTGAAAGGCAGAGCAGGCAAAAAGTGGAGTGCAGGGACAGATGCTGTGGCAAGCCTTGGCACAAGCATACAAGGAATGTCCTTGTGCACATCCTCTCCCATCCTGGGTGGCTGCACAATGGCCAAAGTGTTCTGGCCCTGAATATTAATGCTTTCATTAACAAAGAAATAAAGGAGCTCTCTATTTCCTGAGCCCTTCACTCCTATCAAATAGAAAGGTGAACTGAAAAGAAAAAGTAACTAAAAACCAGGAATACAAGCCAAGTTCTCGCACTATCCAGGCTTTGGGTTGGGGGGATGGAATCAGCACACAAATGCAAACGAAAGCAAGCCTTGGCAAATCCAGTGAGGTACTGCCAACTTTCATTTAGGGCTTCAGACTGGGGCACAACACCAGGATAGCACAGAAAGACTGAGTAGGATATCAATGGCCATCAGAAAGTCAATCTCCCTGCAGCTTTCAACACCCTTGAGTATAAAGTGCTGCTGACCTGCCCATCAGGCAGAGCAGGACTAGATAACATCATACGGCAGCTGCTCTAGCCATTGCTTTTCAGAAGACCAGATAGTTGCTAATAACAACTGTTCTTCTTCCCTCAGTGATCTCAATTGTACAAACCCATTGGGACCTAACATATCCCTCCAACTTCTCTTCATATTTTATATGAGGCCATTTGGAGAGGGGATGAGGTGTTATAGGCTCATTCACAGCCAAAAGTTAATGCAGTTATAACATCCAGGTCTGTCTCATTTTTCTCAGCTGCAACCAATGCTATTGCACTGGCTTTACAAGGCATGTGATGTTAGCTGGAAGGGGGAGATGTGGAAAAACTAGCTGAAGCACTGTTCTCTATTCACCTTTGATATGACGAGCCCACTGTCCATTGAGGTGGAGCAAAAGCAGTAGTGATGGTGTCCATCTTAACTCATCACTAAGCTGAGATCTTTGGGGTGAAAACATTTTTTTTTCCAACTTTCAGCTTACTACAGCATCTTTTCTGCCTGCTCCCTGGTGAGTGTCAGGCCACAAGAACCCAACAGTTGCCAACTCCTGAATGAATTATTGCAATTCATTGTATTTTCAGCTGAAGTTGGAAGTAATTTAGAGGCTAAAGCTTCTGCAGAACATGGCAATCTGCATACACAATGGAGCAGGCACTCTGTAAAGTGCTCTGTACCCTGCACTGACTCCCAGTCTGCTCCCACTGAGAGTTCAATCAATCTTCAAAATAACAACAACAATGCGTAGGATCCACTGATGTTAGTTAAATGGTGTCACATTTCCAACAGTGATTTGCCAAGACAACTGCACATGAAAGCAGAAAATACATGTTCATGGTCATGGAGGTTTGGCTGTAGAACAAATTTTAGAAGACATTAAACAAAACCACATCCTGACCATCTGTAAGAAATGCTGCAAGACCTTATATCTTAGCTAAAGCTTTGCCGCTATGAGTGACGTTATTTTAAATTGTGCATTATATAATTATGTATTACATGCAAAATATTAGGGAAGAACACTACATGTAAGAATATTAAGGCTGTGAAGTCAAGCATTCAAAATTAGAAAATGCCAAAAATAAATTGGTCTGTGCAGCCATAATCATATATTTTGTATATTATGATGCAATCTTTGATTATTTTATCACACCTATATTCTCTATAGAGCTAGAGCTGATCAGAAATACTCCAGAGGAACAGGCTGATGTTGGAAAATACTAATTTGACACTTTTGCCAAAAAAAAGATTCATTGAAAAATATATTTTTAAATGGAAAATATATTTTGAGCTTTGGGGATGAAAAGTTTTCATTTGTGCTTCAAAGGGGTTTTTCATTTCTATTATGCAATATAAACATTTTCAATTTTTAAATCAGAGCAAAATATTGATTTTGCCAAAAAAAAAATCATAATTTTCCTTCTGTTCCATGTTTTGAAATGGCAGAATTTCCACATAAACACAAAATTTGGGTTCCAAAAAAGGGTGCTTCATTCACTGCCTGGAGTCTTGTGTAAGAGCATGTTCATTCATTCTGGACTTCGTCCTTTTAACATGTAGGAAATGTAAGAGGACTGAGCCTGCTCAGTAAGGACAAAACATTCAGAAAATATTAACTGTCTAACAGGTCTATGATAAGCATGTACAGTATGACACTTTTCAGAGGCTTATGCTTCAGCCCAGTCTGGGAGGATTTTAACAGGGGCAGCAACTGATACATCCCTGACATTAGGGACACCCCTCTGAAAAATGTTGCATGCTTCCTCCAGAACTTTTCAACAAAATGGGTATGAGAATTGAACATGCGTGCATGCGTGCGTGCGTGCGTGTTAAAGAGAGAGAGAAATTTCCCTACTTCTATTCCCAGGAATGGCTTAATTTATTATGACATTTTCATGGCGAAAAAAAACCAATCAGCCTGAGACAGACACCTAGGAATGGAAATTTGGGGCTAAATGATTATAGCAAGGCAAAATTACAGGCAACTGGAATTAGAGCTTTAAAAGGAAAGCACTGGGCATTTCCTACCAGCTCTATCTCAAATGCGCCTGTGCTTATCCAGAGGCAGACCTCTCAATTTCACAGAAGAGTAAGGGGAGGAAAACATGACACTATAAGGTCATTGCACTATAGAACCAATTTACCTGTGAAGTTCTGGCTCTGACAGAAAACCAGCAGCCAGACAGACAGACCAGTTACACTGGTCTTTGGCCAATTCTCACTCCACTGTTGACGCTCCAAAATGCATTATTCTGTCAAATCTGCTGATAGCTGAGACAACTGTGAAGCACTGTAATGAGCCATATGGGCCTATGTAAATTCTGAGTCTTTGTCCTTGGCGTTGTTTGCAAAGTTTATGTTTATTGTTATTTTCCTTTGCCCTCTGACAAGCCAAAAAAGTCAGTTCTCATTTGGAACCGTTGTTTTGTTCAGTTTGGGTTCTGCCTCCCCTTGTTATACTGAAGCTCAGTCAAGTCAGAGGTTTTGCTGTTGCCTAAAGCCAGTTCAAAATGCCTTTAAGGGAGGGGAGACACAGGAGAATTAATCTCTGTGATTATTTATTTTTTTACAAATAAAGAATATTTACTATGTTTCAAGGCTGATTGCTTAAAAAGAAAAAAATATAAATCCCAGAACAACCTACCAGTTGCTTTGAATAGCAAACCTAGCGAGAAGTGCTGTTTACGCTCCATGGAAGGCATGCACGCACATGCACACACCCTCTGCAAAACATTCCTGCACTTGTGAGGGCATTGCAGCAAGTTCCAGGCTAAATAAAGCTTCAGAAGAATAGATAAACAATTACACTTCAACACACACAGTAATAGTTTTTGGAGTACAAAATGTAAGCCATTTGAGCAAAATATCAAACAAGTGTATGCCTGTGGAATTAAGGATTCACTTGGACCCCGATGTGTTTGCAATTCCTGGATAATTCTTCACAAGAGAATTTTGTGCTTCTGTCCCAGATTTCCTGAAAACTAAACCAATTAAATGTACAATTCCTCATA
>NW_017729034.1:66654035-66657903 GCF_001723915.1 Gavialis gangeticus
ATGCGCACACACAAAAATGTCTTCTTATCAGGGCCGAGATAATAAACACAAGAGTGCAGCCAAGTGCATCTCAGTTGATTGACAATACGTAACAGATTGCCTAGCTTATTCTTTGGGAAAAGCAGAACCTACAATTAAATAAAACTTGTTATGAAAGGCAAAACCCCCTGAAAATAGATGTCAAACCCTGACTAGACAAATGTGGTATTTCAGGTGGAAAACTGAGTGGACTAATAGAAGTAATAGGAGCAGTTGCTTTTGGGAAAGCTTGTAGAGTGTAAATACTGCTTGCGGCAGATGCTAAAGCAGTGATGAACGTATCAAAATATTAGCATCAAAAGACAGTTGGAATATATTTGCAATATTGTGTAAACAGTAAAGAGAGTTAGCAGTCCTCCTGTGGCTTTATATTAATCTCTGGGTACTGGCTGATAGCAGGGGGCCCCATGAACTATAATTAGATTTAGGAAATGTATACAGGGAAGAGGAAATGGAGTAATTAAGGTAAGCTATCAGATGCTTGTCCTCATCCTTTTTAAACAAGCCAGAAATACATACCCTGCCCATTCAGCATGCAACCTTCAAGGGGAAAGGTGTCAGATACTGTAATTGGTAGAACTTGAATGCTGCTACATCGGTGCCCCTCTTTTAAGGAAACCTATTTTCCACACCAAAATTGATCCGGCAAGGTTGTTATCTCATAATGCACACCTAGAGAGCTACTGTAAAGTCTGAGGGTACAGAAAGCAGGGTCCTTAGTAACCTTAGCTGTGCATTATGGGATGCTGCACCCCGTCTTGAGGAACTCACGGCCAATACAAAATTTATATGGAAAAGACAACCAAATTCCAAATGGGAGAGTTTTAGTTTCATTTGAAAACATGGAATAGTGCAAAAATTATGTAAAATGAAATCCATCTGTATATGGCATCTGAACTGAATTAAAACTTACCTTTCTTCCTAGCTTCTAGTGGAGGATAGTTGGGGGTGAGAAAGATGGAAGGCATGTAAGCATCAGTGAAGGACTTTTGTTTTAATTATCTCATCCTTTTTATCTGCCAAGAAGTTCCGGAGAACCTAAACCTACATACACAATGGAATATTTTGTGTGTGGAAAAGTATTTGACTTTATTCTTAAATATTTAAGGACATTGTCTGCTGGTTTGGAAATCTTGTGAATAATTTAATACTGTTTGACAAACTCTCTTTGGGGTCAATTATTCAGAAAGTGAATTAATACATTCCAACTAAAACAAAGTGCATCAGTTTTGGCGGGCATATTTTGTTACATCACTTATTCTAGGTTGCACTGCACTGTGGAGAATGCCATCAGAATCACACAGTGCAGATTGGCTTAAACATCATAAACAGAGCAAATATAACACAGTTTCTCAGTAGCTCCATAATCCTGATTCATTTGTATTTATCTAGTTTTAAAGAAGATAGCACAGTCCATGATCTGATCAACAACTATAGAATATATTTTTTAAACTATTAACAAATGTTGACTTCATTCTAACTCTATCTAATCTAAGCCCAAACTTTTAAACAACTTCTTTAAAAGCACCATGCCTCTTGTTGCTTGACAGCAATTCCTACAGCACTGACAAGGTCCAAAAAGAGACACTCTTATCAAATCCTATGCAGGAGTGTGGTTGTAATACAGGCTGTCAAGGACAGTAGGGATACACGTTAAAACAGAGAGAACCTTGGGATTTCAAGTGAAATGTAGAAGACTCTAGCAAGTGCAAGTCTAGCTGCAGCAGTCTCATAATACAAAGATGAGTTTAATGGATGAAGCAAAGATCAAAGTTCCTATTTAAGTTTCGTACCACCAGCCCCAACCTCTACCCTCCTCCCCCCACCCCTCTCACCCTCCCATTCCCCCAGACACATGCACACAATTAAAAAATAAAACAGGAAAAAAGAAAGCCAGATATATTGATCACTCCTTCAAGAAACAGGAAGACACTTCTAACCATTTTTCAATACCGAAATCAAAAACTAATAGCATCATAATAGAACTGGTTGAAATGTCAAAGTTCAGCCCTGTGGAAAAATGTGAAATTTTGACATTCAGATTCATACTAAATTGGAATGAAAACTCAAAATTTCAAAATATTTTTGCATGATAAAATATTCTAAAATTGTTTGGGTTTGACTGTATCATTCTGAATTTTACATTAAAGTACAACTATAAATAAGTATAATGTATAATACAATTACTGCATTATAAATAAGGTATAAAATTAAAATAATTTTTAGCTTGCTAATTTTTTTTCCAACTATTTAAGTTGGTCTAATAAAAGAGATCAGATTCACCGAAGAACCCTGTCTGCCTATGTCTTTAGACCAACACGGCTACAACCTACACATCTGCATTATAAATAAGGTATAAAATTAAAATAATTTTTAGCTTGCTAATTTTTTTTCCAACTATTTAAGTTGGTCTAATAAAAGAGATCAGATTCACCGAAGAACCCTGTCTGCCTATGTCTTTAGACCAACACGGCTACAACCTACACATCTGCATTATAAATAATAAATATTAGTACTATACCATCCAACTTAAAATGTTAAAGTCAAAATGGCATATTTCAGTCTTAAGCAAATAAATATTTTGATAATTTCCTGTGAACATGTTGATTAAATTGAGATGTCCTGAAAAAATAATGATTTTGAGAAATCAGCATTTTCTGGCAGGAAATTGTTATATCAGAATATTTTTGATCACCCTACATTTTGTAATGAGGTATTCAACATGAATGCTCAATAAAAGTAGGAGCTTCCTGCACAATAATAATGGTGTCCAAACCCATGAACTTGTCACAGAGTTTGATTTTCCTTTTGGATCAGTATTAAATTAG
The DNA here is from genome assembly GCF_001723915.1 of Gavialis gangeticus. Classification (NCBI taxonomy): domain Eukaryota; kingdom Metazoa; phylum Chordata; order Crocodylia; family Gavialidae; genus Gavialis; species Gavialis gangeticus. Next base: position 66,656,903 of record NW_017729034.1, read on the forward strand.
GAGTAACTCAACTGTTGAACCACATGAAATTACACAAGTGTAAAACTGGTGTAAGCAAGAAAAAAATTAGATTCACATAATCTAGATTAAATAAAATGCGGCATTTAAAAATTGCCCAATGCTGCCAAGATTTATATAAAAATCTTCCTTTGATGAAAAAGGAAGATTTACATTCATATCTAAGGGTATGGGAAAATAAAAAGCACCTCCTAAGGATCCTAATCTCCCACTTTTGGAAAGTATGACAATTTTATAGGAGTCCTGTTAAACCCAGAGGGAGTTTTGCTATTCATAGTTGGTAGGGTCATAATTCATTTCAGTGTAAGCAAGACAAACCCTGAGGAAGTTTCTGACTTTCCTCAGGTGCATAGCTTTGAGAGTAGTGATGAACAAGCCTTTTAAAGTCTAGAGGTTTGATTCACAGATTCATAGACTGTAGAGTCAGAAGGGACCACAATGGATCATCATGTCCAACCCCCTGCCCTGGCAGGAAAGAGGATCAAGGTCAGATGACCCCAGCCAGGTGACTATCAAGCCTCCTCTTGAAGACCTCCAAGTTAGGTGACAGCACCACCTCTCTTGGAAGCCCATTCCAGACTCTGGCCACCCTTACTGTAAAAAATTTCTTCCTAATGTCTAACCTAAATCTACTCTCCACTAGTTTGCACCCATTATTCCTAGTTACTCCCTGAGGTGCTCTGGTAAATAGTGCATCCCCAATTCCCAGCTGTCCTCCCCTGATAAACTTATAGAAGGCCACAAGGTCACCCCTCAGCTGCCTTTTGTAATGGCTGAAGAGATCCAGATCCCTCAACCTCTTCTCATAGGGTCTTTCACAGAGACCACTAATCATGCCAGTGGCCCTCCTCTGAACCCTCTCCAGATCCTCTGTGTCCCTTCTGAAGTGCGGTGCCCAAAACTGGACACAGTATTCCAACTGTGGCCTGACCAATGCCGCATAGAGGGGGAGCATCACCTCCCTTGATCTGTTGGTTATGCAT
>NW_017729034.1:66662903-66680621 GCF_001723915.1 Gavialis gangeticus
ATCAGTTGGTCACGCATCTGCTAATACACAACAAGATGCGACTGGCTTTGTTGATGGCCTCATTGTACCGCCAACTCATGTTCATCTTGGAGTCAAGTATGACTCCAAGATCTCTCTTAGCCCCTGAGCTGCTGAGGAGGACATCCCGCAACCCATAGGTGTGCTGGGGATTCCTCCTCCCTAGGTGGAGTACCTTACATTTATCTTTGTTGAATTGCACCCTATTTCATTCCGCCCATTGATCTAACCTGTCCAGGTTGGCCTGTATCTGCTCCCTGCCCTCTGGTGTGTTAACTTTGGTCTGGATAAGCCCGCAGAACTTCTTGTGCTCATTTCAACCTTTTCCCAAAGTACCTAAAACATTTCATTATCCAAAATGGTGCTGAAAATCTCATGAAGAGACAGGCTCTCTCACAAGAGTCCCAAAACTTCCTACTGCCCAGTCAGGCCAGAACCAACAGGTCTTTATTATATACTCCAACACTTTTTCTTCTGCTGCTACCTGAATCAGGTGGTCCAAAGTCAATGGAACATGAACATGGAGACCTTAAACAAGACTGAAGTTGGGTGCAGACTCATATGAACTTTATCCAAACTAGTTTATCCATCCCCATGCTTTATTGTGGGGAAGAGGAACAGCTACAATTGTTGTGTCACTACCTTGGTTTTACACATCACTTTACTTTCTCAAAGTATTGTTTCTCATGTCACAAACCAGAAACGGATTCACAGGGAAAGTGATAGGCACAAGGCTACATGGCAATTTTCTGTCAGACCCAGGATTAGAATTAAAGTGCATACAACATCCAGCCAGTGCGCTTATATGTAGACCAGTGTCTCAGCACCTAGATCAAGCCCTGACCAAAAAAAAGTTCTCAGCACTTAGATCATATTCTCACGTATCTCGATACAACACACAACTGAGAGTAAGCATTTGGGATAACATAACAGCAAACAACACTGAACAGAAATATTGGTTCTCCCTAGCCCTTAAGTAAGGGAACTTTTATGTACTAAAGAACCCGAAGCACCTAAAAATGTATCATTTAAGCATTTACGCACAAAAGCCTTAGTCCTACAAACATTGTTGCCTGCATTTTTAAACAAAGGTAACTTAATTAAGTTCAGCCAGATAACTTGAGTCCCAAGTGTCCACAGGGTCAAAGTCTGATCAAGCAAACCATAAAAGGCATTTTACCATTTTAACAAAGATATTTCAAACGTAAGGTTTCAGCCAAAAAAACCCTGTTTAAAAGATAACAGTGCACCCTGTTAAGATGAGAAATCTCAGTACAGCCAAAGGATCTCTGGAGTGTGTTCAAGCCTCTGTGCTGGTATGCTAATGTTGAAGTAAAAGGAAGTGCAGCAGAACAAAATAGTTTGAAATAATCTAAATTCCATCATGTTGATGGTTGAAAAAAGATAACAATTCATTTTACAGAGGGCTCTTAAATAAACGAGCAAACAAAAACCCTTACCTTTTGAGCTTTCTCTACACATAGCAAGGACACAAGAAGAGAATCGGTGGAGCTATGAATGGTCCAGGTGGGTTTTTAAGGTCCCCAGCAATGGGGTGTTTCTCCCCCACTGCTGCCAGCAGGTGTCACTATGAGGTAGCACTGAAACTGGAGTTGTTTAAGTTTGTTCTGATAAACAGGCTGGTAAAGGGAGGGAGGGAGGAAGATTTGTGTGGGATCTGGAAATTATACATTTTACTGAGCTAGATAATCCTGAGGCTGGGAGAGGCCTCAAGGGTCATCTAGCCCAGGCCCCTGCAGAAAGCCAGGATGAGCTATTCCCATATTTTCAAGAGAAAAAGGGTTTTAGAAGATGTGCCTAAATGCATCACAAACAATATAAAAAGGTAACACTTTGCATGAGCCCTACCAACTTAGTTTAAGCCCCAAATCATGAATTTATATATGAAAAAGAAAGGAAAGGCCTTATGAAAACAATGTGAATAGAAATGTCCTCCTGAGTTTTAAGACTCTCACAACCAACAGCTGTTCATTGTTAAAGCTGAACGCTCCTGCAGTCCTGTGAACCCAAACACAACAGCATGCTGTATTATCACATGAGACTCAGAAAGGGAAACAAATCAAACACAAAAACTGAAGTGGACCAGGTTAGATCCACCATTCATATGGAATGAAATGCAAAATACTCAACAAACAGAATCAATAGTGAAAACTAAGTAAGTTTTTTAATGATTTTGGTTTCAGTGATCAAAGTTCATAAATGCACAGTCTGAGAGGGTAGAAGGGACCCTCAAAAACATCTGGTTCTACTAGTTTTATAGCAGAAACAAGGATCTGCTATATCAGGCCTGATGCAGACATCACAACCAGTGATGTCTGCATCAGGCCTGTAGCTTGTGTACCAGTTATGGCATTTTATTTAGAAAGACTTCCCACCTTGACTTCAAAGATTGCAAGCAAGAGAGTCACATGTCACATGTTAGGATTTTTTTGTAATACATTGGCATTTCTAAAGACAATATCCTTTGAGTACTGGAAAGCTAATTGTACCTTTGATTCAGGAAAGCATCCATAACACAGAGATACTTAAGTGCCTTTCTAAACAGGAATGGAATTAAGTAAATGCTGACATGCTTTCCTTTATTGGGACTCCTGAAGAGTAAGATATTGGGCCCCATGCTCTCATTTACATTGATTTTTTTCCAATATACTCTGCTGAGTTCTGTAGTTGCTCCCAATGTACATGGTACAAGAAGAGAACCAAGCTCAATGTTTATTAAAAATTAAAACATATGTTGCTCCATTTTAAAGCTATGCCTGACCAGGTAAATGTTAGGGAAAAAAATTCAGTAAAAGTAAACAGAAAACACCAGAGAGGCAATGAAGGCTTAACTGACACATAAAACCTTATATCTCTAGTTATCAGAGAAGCAGGATAGTTTGAAGAGGGGTGTATTCTCACTGAGCAAAAAATATGGAGCATGACAGGTGCAAGAAGCTAATAAATTATGGGCTTTGTAGGAGAGCACTGTCATTTATTTTCTCCCAGACCTTTAGAGGTTTTGTTTACAATGTGCCAGAAAATAACATCACATTGAAAATAAAAGGCAATGCTTAAAACTTTTTTGCACATGGAGGAAAAGGGAGCTTAATTTGGGACTGCATAAGAACAGCATGGTTGTAATGAAGAGGGATTTAGTTCACGTGTTTCCGAACTTGTAATCATTGTCATATGAATGTGTTTCACTGTTTCTTATAATCACCTTTTGTAGAACACTTGGATCTCAGAAATGCCTTAGCTATAATATTTCTTGTGCTCTACACACTTGGAGCTTTCTAATCTATCACTAACTACATTTGCCCTTTAGCTTTATCATTTCTCTGTGGAGTAAGGGGCGGGGAGGGAAATGGCCATTGGCCTATAAAAATACAAGACACCAGTACTGGCAGTGATGGAAAGGTATAACAATAGGAGTAAGCCAAACACAATATTCAATCATCATAACAGCTGTGTTTAGGAATCTTGGGCTGGGTTGTAGGGTTCATTCAGTTTTATTTTACTTTAGCTTCTCATATTCAAGTGAAGATGCACAGCAGTTTCTCTACTGCAGGTAAAGCATGATACTAAATAACTATATTCCTAGGATGATGAGTTATGTGGGTTAACTGGTTCCTCCTATATATCATCTTACTGGGGAGAAAGGGGACCTCTCCAAAATCTAATACAGTTCCATTCCTTCCTCCCAAATTTCCACTAGCAGGACTGAGTAAAAAATGCTGACTTCTTGTTTTCTAGATTAACTAGATGTGGCCCTATAGGTTTTTAGTGTCCTTACTTGTAATACTTCAGACTGTTAAGAACTGATATACAACAGCTGTTGTAGCTACATAGCAATTTCACTTTCTACTGCATGCAATACTGCAGGGGAATGTTTCTTTTAACAATAATAAACCAGCAACTATAATTGCACTCTGTTTCATTACTCTGTTACATTGGACTTATTACTGATCCTACCAGGAAGACAATAAGAAAACTCCTATTACATTTAATGAGAATATTTCATATTGTTCCAGGCTTTAATGATTCAAACACGTTTAATTCTTAGATAACATACCCCAGTTTATCACTGGCCATAAGTGCTCTGCCACACCCCAATAATTAGTACAGCAAAAGTAGGCGACGCTAAGTTTCTGGCAGAACTTCGAGGCACATATAAAGTATAAACGAGATGATGCAGACAAGACACGGCTGTACATCTGCCCTTTTGAGAAGCTGATAATAGAAAAGCCAGTGCCTCATGATGAAACAAAATGCTAAAGATAAACTCACTCTGAAAAGTAGTTAGAATGCCATTGCTACATGTGGCGTTCTCACTAAAAATTTCAACATGAGGAGCTTTGGTCACATGCCTTTCTTAGAGCATAAAGCACTTCTTCTTAAACACATGCTGGGAGCTGAGCAGATCTCAACAAGGTTAATATCACTGACCATGTCTGTTGAAGAAGGAGCAACAGTTTGCTTTGAGTGCTTTTTTTCCCCCTTAGTACAGAGAGATGAGCATTTCGGTTTTCTGCAATGATAGACACAATTTGTTAACCACAGTTCTGGGAGGAGGGTTGGGGGAAAACATACTGGAAGCTGCTCACTACAGATAAAAAGGCAAACACTAGGAGCTACTATGGTAGCCCCAATTTGTATTTATTACAGAGGCAACTTCATCTACCCAGCACCTCTCAGGCCATAAATTGAACTCCAGAAAGGCAACTTTAAAAATTTACATCAAAGTGAAATAAGTGACCATCTGCAGACAGGTACATGGTTATCTGATGGGGAAAAACACATATTTTTAAAAGGTTCATTTCAAAATTTTGAATGGGGAAAGCAGTAACTCAGGGCATTGGTAATAAGATATAAAACCAGTTATTTATAAACTGCTGGTTCCAGTCCAGGTCATACTAGCAGCAGCCAGGAATCTTTAGGAGGATATTCAATTGTCTGGATTAAATGGATTGGTGGTCTCAGTTAGTTTCCTAGCAGACAAGTGTCCACATCAAAAAAAAAAAAAGCAACACACCGTCTCAAATGGCTGTAGCTGACAGTCTCAGGAGAGGGGCCAAGGGTCAAAGCGACATTGATTCTCATACTTCGTTCACTGTTATAACCAGTCACCCATGCTGCAGCTGTGAAAACATTCAATAGCTAAAAGGACCTTGAAAAAAGTTCTCTGCATGGGCATATCTACCTCTCACTTAGCATGCCAGACAACATCACGCTGAAATAACTCTATGCTGTTCCATTCTCACTGCCTCTGAAACTGGAAGCTATGTGATCCTGTTCATAGGATGCTACTCCCAAGTTTAATCTCCACTGAAAGGTAGGGCCAAGTAACCCATGCAGAGTGTCATGAGAGTGTAGTGCACTACTTTCAGTTAAGGAGGTAGCACGTATGTAGCAGTGTGGCACATTTTAGCATGGCACAGTAAGTGAATGATGTAGACCTCCCCATGGAGTAAAATAGAGTTGAAAAGTGTAGATCAGATTATGTTCTGGTACAGCCAGCCAGTAGTGCCATGCAGATGACTTTGGTAAACTCTTAACTAATGCACTCCTTCACATGTACCCCCAAACTCACAATATTTTGCTATTTCATACCAAAATAAACTCCTTTTATGATCCTACTCCACTTAGGAGTATTCTTATCAAATCTGAATAAAGACTTCAAATGTTGAATAACTCATGAGAAATAAGATTCTTTCAAACTGCTGAGCTTGAGGGTAGGCCTTTTCATTTTTTATTGCAAGTTATTTCTTAATTTTCTACTTTTTTACTATTCAGCCTTCTTTTTGCTATCTCTTTCTAAATGAGCCAGGAGTTGCAACACATTGTAACACTGACACTACCAATGATAATACCTTTATAATATTCCCTTGGTATGCATCTACTAGCTGGTTCTTTGTCAAATGGATGACACATGCCTTTGCATATCCTGTATGTATATAGCCCATTATTATGCAGACAGAGGTACTTAACCCTCAATAAAAATATGGATTAGACCCTTATCTTGGTTACACTAACCCCCACTGAATTCACTGGTAAGTGCTCCTTTAAAGGCTTAAAATATTTTGTTCATGCACAAACATGTGAGGGCAGACTTACAACATCAGTTTCTCAGCCCTTTTTGCTACCAAGAGAGAGAATGTCCCATTTAAAAATACAGAACAAAACTTCTGACTGCCTCCTGTTGAAAAATACTTCCCTTTGAGAAATCTGGGACACTCTTTTTTGTTTTAATTGCCAGCTTATTAGTAGAATGAATGTTGTCAGTCTTTTCACAAGCTGCTTGGAGGTGAAGAGCCCCTTTCTTTTCCTTTAAAAAAAAAGAGCCCTACCAAAAACAACAACAAAACATCCTAAGGGAAATGAAAAGAGAAAAAGGAAGGGAAACTGTTGAGAGCCAGGCTACTTATTCATCTCCAAACACTGGTTTCCATGGGAATAAGTTTAGTTCTTTGTGGAGGTTGAACAACTCCATGAATTAATAGGACTGATGTCTCCAACATAACATTTGTGTGGTCAACTTTCCTCCTGCCTCTACATTCCCCTCCACTCTTCAGCCTTGCCCAGCAGCAGGGCAGGATTTCACAGAAATAAAGAAATAATTTCATAGTCTGAATTAGGGCTGGATTCAAAGCCCATTGAAGTCAACGGGAGACTGTCTATTGACTTCAGTGAGCTTTGGATCAAACCTTTACATGACAAAACATTATAGTATCCAATTAGCTTGGAAGTGGCAAACTCAGAAATGCTGACCACCCTTTGTATTCCCCATTTTGTTTACTTATTTATTTGTATTTTCCAACACTCACTATTATTTTTTAGGTCATACAGTTCACATGTAACATGTCTCAGTGCATATAACAATTTTGTCTCCTGCATAAAAAGAAATCCATGCATTCTTTGCTAATTGTTTCTCCCACCTATCCCTGAAAAAAACAGACACTGAAGAAACTGAAAGATTCATTTGAGATTAAATATTTCTTAAAGCAAACACTTTAAGCTGTCCAGATGATTACCTGATCTGTTCTCCACAACAAAGTATATCACTAAGTAAACCTTTTGGGCAAAAGCAGCATTAGAATGGACAATCTAGTGGCTTGCATCAGGGTTCAAGCAGGGTTACATGCAAAATCATGGCCTGTCTGTTTTATTTGCTCTGACTGCAATAATTTGCCACTCTTCATGCAATCTATTTTGACTCAAAAGAGAAAAAGGGACCGTTTATGAATTCATTACTCAGAAGCTGCCACACAATACATTTTCATATATTAATCCTCATCATTACACAAACTGTCAGGATTTTTCTTTATTAAAGAAATAAAGTAAAGAGATGTTTTCATAAATCACTAATAAAATATTTAGTGCTTTCTGTTGCTCTACTTTCTCCCACAACCCCCCCCCCACCTCCTTTTTAAAAGCTTCTAGGGTCCAATGTTTTAAGAAACAGAAGAAAGAAAAATGGACTAGAAATGCACATAACTCATTCACAGTAAGGCTGTTGAGTTGAAAGGAGTTTGCTTTTACTAGGAATTATTTTCTTTCAAATTTGGAAATGTATTTTCTTTACTAGAGACAGATACTGATGGATTTTTGATTTTTAATCTACGATTAAGCTTAATTGCCTAATTTGCTTTACTTATCCTTACAAAACAAAGTTGTATCTGTAGCATTTTATATGGTGACGAAGAACATATGGCTTAAAAGAGCTATTTAAGTGTAGAAAAATTGATCAAGCACTTGTCAATTCAAGCATCAGTAAATCAAGAGTACAGCCATTTTGGCCTTATCTACAGTAAGAAAGAAAAAAATTGTATCATGTAAATAATCCAAAGCCAAAGAAGATCAACTGGTGGAAACAAGAATGGAAACTGCAGTTTAGACATGGTGCTGGTATTTATGGTGTGCTATCATCACTCCTTATTCAGAGCGGGGTTAAATGAAAAAAAAAACCCTATGAATCCTATTTACATACAGCTCCCATAATTCCTGCCATCAGTTTACATATAGCTCCCATAATTACTGCCCCCCCCCACCATCCACAGAGCCTTTCACCTTATCATAGAAGGAAATAAAGTTAGTCAGGCATGACTTGCTCTTGGTGAATTTATGCTGATTTTTTCTGATCACCATGAGTACCTATACATGCGCAACAAGGTTGCTCAAATGTGCTGTAATTACAGCATGTCAGACCAGACTCGATTAATCGAGTCTGTTGGAGTGTGGCAATTGTCATGCTCCAGCAGACTCCAGCATCTCATGTATTAGCATCCCCGCACTGAAAAATGGTGGTAGGGATGGTGACGAGCTTTAGTTAAAGTGCCCCTGCTGCCATTTTTCAGGACAGGGATACTGATACATGAGACGCTCCAGACACTTTAATCAAAGCCAACCCTCGCCCCCCCCCCACACACACACACACACACTCCTGGCACACATGTATAAATGCCCCTTGCTCTCCTCAAAGTGATTCAAACAGTTTCCTTGAAGACCTGCTCCATGATCTTTCCAGGTATCGAGGTCAAGTTAACTGGACTGTAGTTCTCTAGATCCTCCTACTTTCCTTTCTTAAAGATGGGCACTAGTTTTTACTTTTCCCAGTCATCAGGAACCCCATCTGACCTTTGTGAGTTCTCAAAGAGGATAGCTAATGGTTCTAAAATTCCCTCAACCAATCTCGAACTTGTTCTTCCACTGCTGTACTGTGTTTGTCTCCTTTCCTATCTTTGCTGCTAGCTGCACTTATCATCTGGTAGCTGATCTTATTCATGGAGACTGAAGTAAAAAGGACATTAAGTACTTCAGCCTTCTCTGCATCATGCATAACTAGTTTGCCTTCTGCATTCATAAAGGACCTAGGGGTTCTTCGGTCTTCCTTTTATTTTTCACATACTTCTGGATTCTCTTTTTATTAACTTTTATGTCCCTTACCAGTTGCATCTCAAATTGTGCCTTGGCCTTCCTAATTTTCTCACTGTGCGCCTGTACAATACTCTTATACTCTTCCCTAGTACAGGCAACCTCCGTTTAATGCAGTTTAGCTTAGCACTATTTCGCTACAGCGCTTATTTAAAATTCATACTCTATTTCACTGAGCACTCAGCCAGTTTCATTATAGCGCTCAGTGGAATCAGCAAGTTTTGGTGGGGGTGCGGGGAGAAGAAGCAGCAGCAGCAACAAGTGGTGAATGGAGCCCATGCCAATGCCCTGGGTCCAGGGCCTGGCAGGGGCCCACTGTGGGGTGCAGGAGTGCAGAGCCCAGGCTGGCATGTGGTGCTGGGGTGGCCAACAGGTAAACAAATATAAAAAAAACTGAGAGGAGGATTCAAAATTTGTATTAAAATCCTTCATTCTATTATGTACTTGAGCCCAAAGTAGGACAGGAATCCAAACACAGGACTTGAACCCACCCCCTAGCACTCAAGAGTGGGTCCAACTAGACCATGGAGTCTCATGGGGAGAGCCCCTCCACTCTCTCGCTGACATTGTTTCACCTCGTATATAATATTCGAACATTCATTATGCAATAGATGGCGCTGGTAAAAATGATTCTATGGCTCAATGTCTAGAATAGAGTCACCCACAAGACAGGACACTCAGATTTCAATGCCTGCTCAAATGCATAATCAAACTAAATTTGCAAATTCTTCAAGGATTATTGAAACCAGATATTTTAGCAAGTAAGTTTTTTGACAACAGAATTCACCCTTCCCTATGAGAAAAAGCTCCAAAGACAATATGGAGACATAGGGTCTCTTAGCAAATGGTCCAGGCTCCTTGCAGATCCCACTGATTTCGTGGGGTGGAGCCCCATGCTTATATCCCTTATATCCCTTGGTGATAAAACACTGTCACCAATGGAGCAGCACTGAGGAAACTCTGAGGTAGGAATCACACAGTTTCCAATTTTCTGTGGATGGTTATCTCATGCAGGGGGTAAGCTAGCCTCATACCACAGTGTAGGATTATAATTTTCATACCAGGGCTTTTTACTGTGCTTGGTCTGCACTGGTTATATTTTTCTTCTTTATGCATCTCTCTTCTTAAGCTGGAAATTTCTCTGTACCTATCAACTTTCCCAAATGAATCATCTTTTTGTTTCGCTTTATTGATTTGTTTTCCGGAAGTATTTTCTTTTCTTCATAATGTTTTATTTATCTGCCAATGTTCACATTTTTATTCCTAGGAACCTTTTCACTTGGCTTTTTTGTTTGTTTGTTTTTCTTCTGTGTTTGTCTACAGAAAAACAACTTGCATTTCTATAGCAATTCTTTATACACCCGAACATCCCAAAGTGCTTTACATTTAATTATACACTCACAGCAAAGTGACTGTGACAAATGTGGCCTTTGGGCCCTCCAGGAAGTAAAAGAAAAGCAAGCCTTCCCACAGTCAGGCTATATGCATACATGCACTTGTGTGCACACAAAGACAGATATGCATACATGTGTGCGTGCACACACACACACAAAGTGCAGTTTTCTTGCAAATGAAAGTTCTACATGTAACATGCAGCAGACTTTAAGGAATTCAACTAAGAGCATAAGAGAAACACACTCTTTTACTTTCCCCAATAGAAGTAAAGCATGAGGTCAATAGTAGGAATTCACCACAACCTTAAGCAAATTAATGCTAAGTAGCTGCTCCTTGTAACTGCTTTTTCATCCAACGCATTAAAAAATAAATGTGTAGTTAAAAAATAAAGAGCGATAAGGATATATATTTAGTTCCTTTGTATTTACTGTATTATATCTTTCTTCCTCTTCTAGGAAATATTATCATTTCCCATTGTGATAGCACATAGAATGGCTCACTATTAAGAACGATGAACTAGAAAGGCAATCCAAAAAAAGTTAACTTGGAAACAAATCCAACTGCAATTTATGAAATCTTAAGTCTGTTTTAATAATAAAATACTATTATACTCGCCTTTGGTGTCCCACTCCCTAATGGAGAAAACAACAGAAGAATCATAAATGGAGCACTTTTTCTGATTTCTGTATAATTTATTAGTGGTTGCAACTTGCTGACTCATGCCCTTAGTCACAGGATATTTTTTGTGACCAACTGACCAGGAAATTGAACAACCTATTTAAACTGATCATCTTGGGACCTTTGACCCAATAGCATGCAGTTTGCAATTATTGCCAACTAATTTTCTTTGTAGTAGATTTTTGGAAGCAAAGCCAGGGAGAAATGTAACAACAATACTCTGCACTTCTCAAGGGCTTTCTCTATGGGAATCTACAATTGCTTAGTAGTACTTAGATTACTTAGAAGACTTCAAGCATTTGTTATCCTCATTTTATTATTCCCATTTTATAGACATGAAAACTGAGACAAAAGACAGGTACAGCAGGGCCAGATATAACAACTAGACCTCTGGTCTTCCAAATCTATAATTTTATAGTAACATATTATTTTCCTGAATTGAGCTCCTAGAGGGCCTCAACCTGTCATGTCAAGCACAGGGGTAATAAGATTTATTGCAAAATGTACTGCAGACTAAAAGAAAAGACACTCTTGTTTCTTTCTTCACTTGCTACATATTTTTACTCTTCATGACCAAGTATTCACTGACAACTTCTTGAAACACACATAGTTAAATTATATAACTGTATTACAATGGGTATTTTTTACTATTTTATAGTATAGTAAACATAGGGGTCATAAAGGGCACTTTTACAAGTGCTCCAGGGGTAAGGGGGATGGTGCCCTAATTAGAGCGTCTCCAAGGTCCACTCTAATAAAAGCATCTCCAATTCTCCTGTATCAGCGTCCCCACACTTAAAAATGGCAGCAGGGGTGCTTAAACTAAAACTCATTCAGTGCTGGCATGCTGATACACGAGACACAGGAGGCTACTGGAGCAGGAGGTTGCTGGAGCACAGCAATTGTCACACTCCAGCAGACTTGATTAATCAAGTCTGCTCCAAGGTGCTGGAATTCCAGCATGTCAGAGCAGCCTCCACCCTCATGTACAGGTGCCCCAAAATGCTTATATTTTGAATAAGCAGTCTGAGAGGCTAAGGAACATGGCACTAAGACCATGCTGCCTCTCAAGTAACCAGGCTTTCAGGAAAGTATTGGGGCAAGCAGAACTCAGGACATACATGTCCCAAGCTAAAGCTGAACCCAAGATTCAGAGTTCCTTAATTACAGAATTGTTACGTTGGCATACAATAAACTAAACTAGCAAAGTACAAGCATCAAATAAAGATTGCAGTATAATAAAGACCACGATCCCTATACCTTTAGGTCCCTGTTCCTGACAGGCATGGATTATTCACAGCTCTAGTAATACCAGAATTTAATGGGAACTGTTTTTCACAGCACCTCTCATAAATAGGCCATAGATTTCTACAAACTATGGAAAACAAAACCAAGATATAAGTAATTACGTAAGGAGTACACACAGTTTTCATCTTATTCACTACATGCTTGGTCTTAACCAACCATTATTACCATACTTAAAAGCCGTGTGTGCTTATTTTCTTTTTACATACAACAGATGCTCTATCATCAAACACAACATAGGCCAGTGCTTATAGCAGCTATACAGTGACAAGCACTGGGTTTCTTTTTGGTTAGTGTTTTCAACCATCCTCATACTATGCTGTCAAAAATATCAATGAAAGATCATGAAAGGAGACTGTACCTAAGAAACATGTCTATCTGAAAGGTCAGACTGAATGATCTAATGGTCTTTTCTGCCCTTATAATCTGAGTCTGTGCAGAACAATTTTTTTTTCTAAAATATATGAAGAATAGAACATCATTTACCCAGAACAGTGAATATGTAATACAGCTGAGGGTGCAACATCAAGTCACATGTGATCCAAGATTCTCATAGGGTACAAACAGAAGTGCAGCTCTCAACTGTAACTCAGAACAATTTTTGCAAAGTGTTCTGAGTTACATTACCCCAGACCAAACAGAAGTTCACTGTTGGTTCCAGAGGGAAGGAGAATCTAGTTGCAGGCTGGGAGCCTATAGCTAGTTCCCATAGCAATGACCACGACTCTCTGCAAGCGCTCCCAGTTTTCAGAATGGGAAAGTAGAAAAGCAGTGGAGGGATCTCATTCTTGGGGCTCCCCAGCTGGTGTTGAAGGGTGGGGTGGGTTAATTGGAGCCACCCCCCACCTCATGGAGGCTGCAATACACCTGCCCCACTCTCCAGGGGATCTGAAACCTGCCCAGACTGACCTCCCCTACTTCCTTTCCCCTCTCCCATTCTGAACACAGCAACAGGCTGGGAGCTCCCAAGACACAAGTTACAAAAGATGCTACATTTAAAATGTCTTTATGTGATATCTCATGCAAAGAGGGGTCAGATTTTCACCTAATCAGCCATTTTTTAATTTTTCTGCAACCATGTACTTGTGTTTGGTCACAGCTATAAACTGCTTTCTGTGGCTAGATCAGGTGAAAACTGTCGCGTCTGCCTGCACCCACAGGTAATGCATCATTTTGAAACCTGTGGTTCCAACAGGAGTCTTATGAAGCAAGTACGGAAAGTTTATAACAAGAGAGAAGATGCAGAAGTTCTTATTGAACAGAACTTTACATGAAAGGTCAAATTTGAAGCCAAACCTGGGCTAAGCTTTGGAAGACGATAGAACCAAAATCTTGCAGATGTTTCTCACAAGGTATCTGCCAATCTGAACTACTTCCAAACTAGATCAAGAAGTATGGCTCAGTTCCACTTTCAACTGAGAAGATGGAACTAAAACCATAGACATAAGTTACACTCTAACCTCATAATGGCAGCAGAGTCTCCCAATGCCTGAAGAAGGATGTGCACGCCCAAAAGCCTGCAAAAACCTTTTATCCAACTATTTAGTCAGTCTTATAAAATGATATCACATCCACCCAAAGAACCTTGCCTGTATACACTCTAAACTTTGGCATCAACACACAAAAGTTTGTAGGAAACATCAGTGGAATTTGGAGCATGAGTTTAGAACCATTCTTGATGATGTATTCCAAATACTTCACACATGGTAGTTAACCAACAGCTACTACTGAGACTTGCCACATGCTCAAGTTTTACTATCTAAAACTAAGTTACTGGTGCAAACAGGTGACCTTATTACATGGACACTCCCCTTCTTGTCTTTCATATTTTTTCCTTGTACCCTTTCTCATGCTTTATCTCTGTCTCTCGCTCACACACACCCATCTAATCTGATCCAAGCCATTATGTATGGATTGAACATTTGCAGCTTCTGATTAATTTGACCCCACTGTTTGCACTTGCAATAACTATAATGCTCTCCTTTCCTTTGTCTGCCCAACATAAATGATCATTTCTGCTTCATTTCATCTTCATTTTATACTTGCTCTTTTCTTCTTGCTCTTGCATCTATCCTTCAGTATTGATCCTGCTCCCTATACAAACACATACACTCCTTCTCTCTCACAGACGCACACCACACACACATCTTTTTCCTGTACAAGTGATCTGACTTCCTTTAGCCTTTAATTCTTTCTGATCTAGGCTGAAAGCCAAAACATTGCATCTAATGGACAGAGCAATATTTTACCAAGCTTTTACTTATATACTGAAAATCAATGCTGCACAAAAATTGCTCTGTTAAATGAGTGCAAGACAGACTATTCCTGGTTTATTCTAGTTCAAGGAAGCTGCAATGAAGGGAAGAAAGATTATATATACCAAATCATCTCAGCTATCCTCTTTATCATTATTATTGCCTCCATTTTCTACTGCATTTTAGAGTATATTCTAAATGGAATATTAATATTAATTTTTTCTTCTTCGTGAGAGTTAGGATAATTTGAGATAATTAAGGGAGAGGGGAGTAAGAGAATCCATTGTGGGGTTATACATCTCCAAGGAAGGTTTTAGTTTTGCATTTTAGTTCTGCTGAAAAATATAAATGTTTCAATTAGTGTAAAAATCAGAGGCTGCCTTTCTCATTAACAACTAGGCCTCTAACCTCTCACCTCCTCCATTTCTGAATCAGAGGATTTTGAAATGAGAGACTAGTCACATTTTTTCTTAACGCAGGGTGTGCTTAAAAAGGAAACAGAATATCATCAATCTTATTTTAGAATACAATTTGTATCCAAAAAAGGCATATTGTCAGAAGCTGGCGGCCTATTGCATGTGATAGAAGAAATGGCTGCACTAATGTAGAGTATTACAAAAAGCTTGAAGCCAAGATAAGAGAACTCTGTCTGAGATGATGGGATGAATATCCTAAATCTAAATACTTCATGTTTCATAACAAATCCTGTCAATAATAGGGGGTGAAGGAATGAGAAAGTTTCTCTGCTATGCGGTGCTATCCTACAGCTAAAGCAGTCTGAAACCTCCTGAAGGCTGATTACAATCGATTCATGCGCAGGTGGAATGCTAGAGAACTCTCTTCTCAGGCTTTGTATGGAAAGATTTAGTAGGAGGGGTTTTTTTTATTTATTTATTGAGAGATTCTTATTATAGTGGAGTTCAATACTCCACCAGTACACAAGTTACTCAGCGAGGCACACTTACATAAATGTGTGATGTATATGTTTTGTATTGGACCAAATAAATCAGTTAAGAGAGTACAGTAACCATCAAAGAGCCATTATGCACACATTCATTTCTATTTTGAAAGGATAAAAAGAGCTCCCTGGCAAATGATTCTCTCTCTCGAGCGAATAAAAGCAAAATAGAAATGCAAAAATACCTGGACCTATCAATAAAAAAATGATCAGCAATGTCATTAATCATTATATTATCCATCCCTTCTTCAGATTGCCTGTGGTAATGTATCATTTGCATTAGAGCTCTGACCCGAGATTTTTTTCTACTTACTTCTGCATATGTTCTCATAGTAGAAGGAGCTAAGTAACTTGACAAGTATATTCTATACTGAGAAGCACATTTTCCAGGGCTCTCAATCTTGTGTACAATATTTGAGCAGTAAAATGTATGTATAGAAGTGAAAGGATCTAGGGGTCTTATTCTGCCCTTCAGTTATAGTCATGTAAATCAGGAGTAAGGCCACTTAAGTCATTTGATATACACTGGGTTACACTGGTATAAGGTCAAAACTAGGTCCTACATTTCTAAAGGATTAAATTGGTACCCATCTGCCTAAATGTATTTTGTATGTGCACTACTATTATCACTGAGAAGGGCCATATTGCATCTTTCTTTTCACCTTGATGCCATTTACGTACTTCACTTTCCTCTCTCCACCCCCAAATATTGCTGTTAAAATAATCATGGCTAATTATTCACCTTCCTACACTAAATCAGACTTCTTTTGTTCTTTGCCCCAAAGTCTATTAACCATCTGGCCCCACCCTGTTTATCAGATCCACAAACTTACTGAGTCATTGACCCATACTTTGTTCTTCCAGTAACACCAGCCTTCATCACCCACTGGGCCCACAAATGCCTCCAGGCTCATTTTCATGTCACCCTTTGTTAATCTCCCAGGCAAATTCCATAAAAAGCTGCTCGCTCCATTATCTTCTCTTAAACCTTTCTTAAAATCTACCTCTGCTAAGAGGTCTACAAACCAATCCCACCAGCTACTGCAATGAAGCCTTCCCATCTCACGTTAAACTCAGTTCACTTCACTGAAACCTCATGTTCCCAATCGTTGCTTCATCTTCATTCGTCTGGCTCAGGCACTGGTGCTGCATGTTGCCAACTGTGTGCTTGCACAAGCAAGGGTTTTCTTCTTTGTTATGTGTGCAGCATCTATCTCAGCAAGGCCCTGCTCCTTGACTGGGCCTCCAAGGTGCTATTGGAATGCAAACAGTTACATGAATTAAGCTTAAAACACAGGAATTGCATACCAGTTAATTTAGAGATGAATACCTGATTGAGGAAGAGATTTTGCTGGAATATGAAGCTGAACATATAATTAATGTCTGATTCTGACTTCCTGGAAATTCAGAGCCAGTGTAAATCCATTGACTCTAGGGGTGTTGCCCTGATCTACATCATAATTCAGGCATCAGCAGCATATGGCTGGGGCTTTGGTGGCATGCCAGCGGTAGGGGGCTTTGCCCACACCCATACTGGGGCTGGGCAGTGAGGAGCTTTACTGGGGCTGGGCAGCTGGCAGCTGTGTCCATGCTGCTGCTGCTTTGCCTTGCTTCCTCTTCCCCACAGCTTCCAGCTGCCTGGCCCTGGTATGGGCATAGGCAAATTTCCCCACTACCAGCAGAATACTGCCAAAGTGCCGCTGCAGCCCTCTGGCTCACATCAGACCACAGCCAGACTGTTCCAGCCCACGCTTCGGAAACGTTGCCAGCCATTGGTATAGGTGATTAAGAACAGAATCAAGTCCTTAGAAGAATTGTATTCACCTGTTCCAGTAAACAGGTCAGTGCTGGATTGTGAACTGCATGGATGAACTGGAAATGGATAGAATGATTTCTGGAATGCTACCTTGCCATTGTATTGCTTACTGAAACTGATGGTCCCAAACAGCCTGGTCTTAGACTGCCAGCTGCCTACAGCACCACACCTGTTTTTTGCATTATTTTATCCTCTTCAGATCCACTGTGGTATCTGGAGGAAGTGTCTATTCCATCTGGCCCTCCCCATGCCAAACAACTGAGATAAAGGACCCATTCTGAATTCAATCACTGATATAGATGTAATAATTCATCTGAATAGAACAATTTACCTATGCAAAAAAAAAAAAAAAAAAAAAA
>NW_017729034.1:66680730-66683501 GCF_001723915.1 Gavialis gangeticus
AAAAAAAAAGAGAAAGATCATGCTCTCAGCTGAATGGCAAACGGGGCAATTTCTACAGACTCATATTCTTAGTTCTTCATAATTAAAAGTATATGCCACACATGTAATTGTGTATATATGGATCCCTTTGCCTGATTGTTCCATCTCCTTTAGGATTTGCCTACATGGATAAACAGCACTCCAGGGCAGCAAACTAACTTAAACACCCATACTGTTTATTTCTGTCAAGCTTCCTGAAATGTAAGAGAGTGGATAATGAGTGAGTGTCCATCATTTGAATAACAAGCTGAATTATGCCACTCTTTCAAATTACCTTGATATCCAAGCTCCACATTACTGGGGGAGATTTGATTAGGATATTTCAGCTTGCCCTGGCCACGTTACTCAAAGCCCCACTGTAACAATTTTCAGTTAACAAAAAAAGATAGCAGGTGTTACCAATGAGGAAGGAAACTGGGACAGAAAATTAAGGATATTATGGAAGCTGAGAATTATAAAGGGTCCAACTGGGAGTGATTTTAGTAATCACAGTTTAACAGCAGGGGAAATAAACAAAGAGAAGTCTATGACTGATGTCATCAAGCAAGAAAATGTCCTTGTCGATAACAAAGATACAGGCCCAAAATGAAACCCTGGAAGCAAACTCAGTCCCCACTTTCCTTATTATCTTTTGGATTACAATATCCCAACCATTCTTAGTGCCTCATCATGTGGGCACTGCACAAACACATACTTGGAGACAGTTGCCACCCAAAGAGCTTCAATAGAAAGACTGAAGAGTGGCTTCAGATAATCCCTATTTAGAGGACAGCATAGAGCTGTGTTGTTCAGGGAGCTAACCTAGAAACCAACTCAGAATCCTACTCTACCTTCAGCACGCCCTTTAACCCTCAAAGGAGGTGGTGAAGGAAGTCCTTTGAGTCAAGCCTTATACCTAGTAAAGTACAGGTCCTCCAGGGGTGCAACTATGGCCGGTTGGTACAAAGTGAGAGAGGAGACAAGTGTCTGCCTTCTCACCAGCTCTGCCAGCCTTCTTCCTAGCCTAGATTTGGGAGTGGGGAAACAGAGAAGCTTCCATGGGGCAACTCGTTGTGTAATTCTCCACAGCGCACGTGGCACAGCAGGCTGAGGGGACACCGAAGATATTCTGTACTGCCTCTGGAGCAAGCCCAAAAGCACTGCTGGGAAATAAGTCCCACCCAGTCACACCCACTCTGTACACCCAAACCCACAAAATAGGTAGCTCAGATGCTTCAGTACCTCTTCTGGGCACTCCCCAGCACTGTGCTCAGTCTCTCTGTCTGGATGTTTCATTGCTTCCCTGAGCTGACTAGGGCTGCTCTCAGTCTGTCAACATGGTTTAATTTGCAGGATTGGGCCCATGCAAGGCACGTGTGAGTGGGCATGGCTTATATCTTGGCTACATCCAAGGGCTCACTCTAAAAGAGATGCCTACATTCTTCTTACATCCCCTTCCTCCTCTGTCTGAACAGTCAGGGTTTAGAGATAGACAAAGCACAAGAGAGGCTGAAACACAAAAGAGGAACTGAGGCACAAAATAGTCTTGTCAAAAGCATCTCATCCAGAGACACCATGGTCACAGCAAAGGGGAGGTACATTAAATTGGAAAGATCCAGTGCAGAATTGGAGATACTCTAAGTCAGTGGTCACCAACCAGTGGATCTTGATCCACCGGTAGATCTCAGAGCCTCTTGAGGTAGATCTTGGAGCCTCTTGGAGGATCCAAGGCTGGATCCAAGGCTGGAGTGGGAGGCTGAATGCTCGTGTGCATGAACGTGCGCACCCCAGCCCAGCAGGTCAGTCCTTGCGGGAGAGAAGGGGCGGGGACTAGATACAGGCCCCTGCAGTGAGGGACAGTGCCACAGAGGCAAAAGAAGGAGTAGGTTGAGTGGGTCCCCAGCCGGGTGGGGCTTACCTGCTGCAGAAGCATGCCCCCAAATAATTTTTTCTCCCTCTGTCTTGATCTGCCCCCCTTTCCCTCCCCATAGACTTACCTGCTTGGTGGGGGGAGGGAGTGGGGAGGGTGCACAGTAGATCTTGGATTGCTTTTAAATGTAAAATGTGATCTCCTACTTTAAAAAGTTGGACACCACTGCTCTCAGTTCTGAAAATTTGCATGCTGGTATATCATCCACTACAATTTTGAGACTGTCACTCAGCTTTGTGAGAGCAAAGCAGGACAGACTTAAAGGCCAACAGAAGCCAATATGGCCATCTAGCCCCATTGTCCGTGTACACGGGCCATAGCATTTTATCTGGTAATTCCTGAAGTGATAGGAATTATTCTTCCTCATAATGGAAGAGACTCCTAACAGCCTTCTATTGAACTAAATCTGAACGTTATTCTTAAAAGGAGCTGACTGATATCTCTCAGGACTTTTATTTCAAGAAGAGCAATCAAGAAAGCGATGACTAACTATTAAAACAAAACTGCATGGACAATACTCAGTGGGTGGCAGGAAGTAAAAGTTCTGGCTAAGCTAGATCAGGGGAACTGAGCATACAACTCAACAGCTAAAGTAGACACTGAAGGGTTCTCTCTCAATTTTTACTCTTTTCTTTTGAAGAAAAATTAATAAAAAATTACTGTCACCCACAAAGTGTTGTCACTGCTGGTTCGCTTCAAGTATTAGCTATCAATTTCTTGATCATAGACTCATAAGAAGCAGACCCAGATAAATCCTGATTGGGTTTTCTTTTGCGGGGGGCAGGGGGGGTAAGGAAGGGGGTTGGGGGGGCAGGAAGAGGGC
>NW_017729034.1:66683826-66701340 GCF_001723915.1 Gavialis gangeticus
ACTACAGTAATACAGCCCCACCTCCAAGCAATAAGCTCCTTTCAGATACTTGAAGAAAGACTGTAAGTAGATCATTAGTTTTGATATTGGCAACACTGGCTCAATGCTTACGTGGGAGGAATAGAGAGTGTATGTATCAGTGAAACAGTCAGATAGCATATTAGTGAGTACTGGCTGATTTTATTCTACTCCCTCAGGGGTGGAATCAAGAGCAGCCCTCTGAAGATTAAAGATGCCACCATGAAGTCAATGAGAGTTGGCCTGAGTAAGGAATGGATTCACACTAAGCCAGGGATTTAGCCTGGTGAGTCTATTGGAAACGATTATGCAGGCTGTTTACTTACAGTGCACCCATCTCTGGGTTGGTTTTTCTGGTTCACAAGCTCAGTTTTCACAATTCTCTGCCTCAACATCTAAAAGTTACACTAGACATAAAATCTGCATTCTAGCTAGCACACATTATTTACTTAAGACTTTTTATAGAGTCACTGATGTTTAATGACAGCGTAGTAGAAATTCCCACTACTGTTCCCAGTCCTGTCATTTACTTTTTGTGCAGGGGTAAGCATATCAATGATTATCGTATGATTGTTTAATGTAAAATTCATAAACAGGCCTGAAAGTCATGATTGGAACCCAGGTCTCCACCTTCACAACTTAGTGCCCCTAACATGGCTTCAGAGTCATGATCCTTCTTGCATTCTTTATCTCCCTCTCTCTCTCTCTGGCCCAATGAATTTTGAATCCTTTGCTGTACCATAGCTCAGCTTCAGAGAGGGTGAAAAGTCCCTGGACCCTAGCCTGATTTATAACCTGGTGGCTGGAGCTGTCTCCTGGGAAGTGGGAAATACGGATTTGAATCCCTGTAGGCTGTGAGTAGACTGCACGCTTGAGTCACTAAGCTATTTTATAAGAGGTGGGCACTATCACCATTTCTTTAAAAGAAAAAACAGGAGGAACCAGTTGTTTGTTCCCAAAGGGATGACTTAGGCACTTAACTATAGGAGAGTTTTTCAGGCTACATAGGCACCTTCAGCCCAATACTAAGTGGCTAAACCGCAGACAGGCAGCACAGCATTTTGTGGACCAATCCAGAAGTGCCTAAATGACTCTTCCTCTGTAGTGCATCAAAGAGCTGGGGTGCCACATTCAGGGACTATGGCTTCTACTTTGGAGGCCATCCACCCCAGTTGGACATGGAAATATTGAACAGTCATACCTACGGCCCTGTGTGGACCTAGCCTTTGTGTCACGGTTATAACCTTCCATTTATAATGGACATTGTTCTATTTTTGTGTGCCACAATGAAGGCCTAGATATTTTATTAGCTGTTTGCCAAGTGATTTAAAATCCTTGAATGAAAGGAATTATATAAACACCAAGTATTTTTTTTTTCTGCCAGTCTCTAAGATGGGACCATATGTTCTGGATTTAAGGTGGTTTTCAGCTATTTGTCATTGTCTGTGTAGAGGGAATTTCTTCTCCTTCCCCTCCCCACAAATACCCATCACACATGGATTATTCTTTATCTCCAAGGAAGACCCTTAAAATATTTACCATAAATGGTGATCTCTGGGAGCCAGAACCAGGATCACTGCATCCTTTCAACAGTTGCTGTACTCGGCTGCTCCATTTTCTTTGGTGACCTTCCACTCCTGAGGCTGGTGTCAATTGCCACAGAAGTTACATAGTGGCTTGAGAAATAGCAGGCCAGCTCAGTACAGCAGCTGTCAGAAAGATGGAGTGAGATGAGGGCAAGGACGCGCAGA
Source organism: Gavialis gangeticus (assembly GCF_001723915.1). Taxonomy (NCBI): domain Eukaryota; kingdom Metazoa; phylum Chordata; order Crocodylia; family Gavialidae; genus Gavialis; species Gavialis gangeticus. The sequence goes on from NW_017729034.1 coordinate 66,685,596, forward strand.
AAGGACTTGTGATTGCAGTCAGGTGATAGGCACAGGAGTCTGTGCATGCCACACAAATCCAGGACACCTGCTGGGACTGGATTCCAGCTGCAATCCAACAAGGGAAAGATTAGGCCCCTGGATGTCTACCCACAGCTTTTTAAATATATACTATGCATCTTACTAAGGGTATCTCACTTAGAAATTTGCATCAGTGGTTTGCCAAGGGTTTTTCCCAAAAGAATCACAATTTAATTGCTGTTATTATCTTCATAAAGCTGTCCAGGGTGTTTTTCTAATGGTTATTTAAAGCTTATCTAAAAGACACCGATAGCAGTGGAATGTCTGGTTAAAAACTGCAGCCCTAGTATTCCACTGGCAGAGCTGTGGTAAAAATAATAGTTCTCTTAAATCAATCATCTTTCTCTAATTTACTGCATTCTTGTATTTTCAGATCCATACATGGCATACACAGTACATCATTACAAAGAAAAGCAGTTAGGAGATATATGAAAAGGCGACTCCAGCTGTAGTTATTGTCAGCCCTTTCCAGAAAAAAAATAAAATACCTTGACAAAGAAGAAAAAGTGCACATTATAAATTAGGTGGGAGAGAAAGAGGCACATTTGATGAGAAAAGGTGATTTGGAAAAAAACAGCAAAACCCTCCAAAATATATCTTTACATTACAATTAGCTTTGTAAGATTATACATGCCACTGATGGCACAGGACATCATTGTGAAAAGGATTAAGCAGATATTCCATATAAAAAAGAAAAAAAAAGAGGGATAGATTAATAAAAGTTTCAGAAGCCAGTAGCATAGCACAACAATATATTGTAGTTATTCTATATAGCTTTTCCTTCCCAATTTGGTGTGGAGTAGAATAGTTAGAAGCAAACAGAATATGCATCAACAAACTTTTGAAAAAAGATGCAAGAGAATCATGGTAATTAATTTTTTTCTTCATAAATCCCAGGTCCCTAGGACTCATGTGCTAGGGTTTAGAAAGTCTGCTGCAAAAGGTGGAAGACCCATCTTAAAAATAGAAATGAGTGAATATTTCACAACATACTTTTCTTCCACCAGTTTAGCTTTAAAAAAAATTATCTGCAAGCAAGTTGCTATTGCTATGAATTTCTTTCATTATTCCTAACTACCCAATCAATTATTACCACAAATAGATTTTAGCATAATACATCATTTATAAATCTATTCAGTCTGAATGTTTATCACCTATGATTTGCAGTTGCTCTGTTTAACAAATCACATGATTTTATTTCAGCTTCTAGATTGGATGACCCAGGCTTTACGAATAGGGAAAGTGCCTTAAAAAATAGGGCTTTGATTCTCTGAAGAGTGCTTTAGAGAAAGAAAGACGTAAGTAGGGCCAGAAATTTTTAGGTCATTTAATTTTTTTTCCACTGTCCTCCTTTCACATACACACAAAAGCTCAATATTTAGTCATATATCTGCAGTCCAAATTCTGAAATAACTGAGTTTCCTCGTAGCAAGAGCACTAAAAAAGTTAGGTCACATTTATTGAGCAGATTTTACTCTTATTTTTCTCATCATCATAATTCCAGCAAATTGTATATACCATCCATGCATGTGCATGGTCCTATCTGCAAAGGATACAGACAGATCCTTTTTTGGCTTATTTAAAGACCCGGGTTCCAGTAGTCTGGCCAGGTACAGGTTGGGGAGCAGCTGTCAACATCCTCCTGCCACATGCAGAACCACAGCCTATTTGACATATTAAGAAGACACAGGCCAAACTGATTTAATCAGTCTCCACTGCCTATCACATATCACCATCCCATGCAGCCACTATTATGATCAGTATATAGTAATCACATGTTTGCCAATGAACATCATTAGCTATGCTACAGCTCACATACTAAAGGCCCTCAGATGCTGGTACTACACTGTAGCTAGGAAAGGCCCTAGACAACAAAACTCACAGTCCTATGGTACAGAAGAGACACACGTTGGAAATTCAGCCAGAGATAGGCATCCTCATCATGTTATAATTTCTCCCTTTGCAAAGACACTCTGAATTGTCCCTTCAGTGGGTTTCAATATAGCAGTCAACAGAGAAGCACAGGAGGATTAGTTTCCTACTATTAGAAGAATCACCAAACCAGTATTCCTTGTTAAGAAGGAAGACAGAAACTTCCAACCTAGTATCAGCAGATGGGGAGTTGAAAGTATTTTCATCCCCAGACCAGTGTAATCCTTCTACCTTGGACAGAGACCCATGATTTAACCCAGAAAGAAGGATTCCATCGAACAAAAAATAAATACCTTTGCCAGAGTATTTAAACAATTTTGGAATTTCATTCTACTTCACTATAAATAGAATTACCCAGTATCCAATATCTAGTTTTCTGCCAATTCCACTGGACCAGTTTTTAATTGACACTAACATCTAAAGGTGTTTTGGTGAACCTCAAATGCAGCCCGGACACACACAAAAGCATCTCTTACACAGTGGCATCCAACACTACAGTTATTTCTTTTTAGTCATATTTTGGACATGTTTTAAGTTGATATTTTACATTGCATAACTCCTGGCATGGTACTTCAAAAGGTGTCATATCTCATCACATCATAAACGTGACCCACTGTGGGAAGAGATATTCTTTCCATTTGAGAATATCAGGTCTGTAGCATGGCATCAGTTATACAAATTCCAAGATAAGCATCACATGCCCTTTGCTCTGAAATTTTCACCATAGCCCATCTGGGGAGCCTTAATTTGCATATGCAGCTCTAATGCCACATCTCCTTGTGGAACACTGTGTGCATTGAATTTCACTAATATAGAACGACAAACAAGTAACAATAGGAGTTATGTTGTCCTGGCACTTGTCTTATCTTGAAATGAAATGCTGTGCAATAGACATGCCACAGCTACACTATTACAAAGAGCAGCCTGTGATTTCCAAAGAAAGCTTATGAGAAATTTTAAAAAAAATACAAAACACCCCTACACACAACACACACACACTTATAGGATCAAAACCAAACCTGGATGACTAAGATAGAAATACAAATAAGTGGTCTGATATTGAAGACTGCTGAGTACTCACAGGCTGGTATGTGTTCAAATCATCTGGGAGAATTTTCCCAGGTTTGTTCTCCTGCTAGGAAAACATACCTGGAAATGCCTGAGCAGACATTCAAATGCTGAGCCCCTGAAAAGCAGAGACCTTGTAGTGTTGTCATTGCATAACCAGGGCCCCCCATACATACATCTCAGGTTGCTCTGTAGGCTTTTGTAATTGGCCTGGAGACAGCAAGGCAGCAGGGCAGCCTCGACTGGTTGACCAAGACTGTTCAATGTCAACCTGTGTCCCTGCTGCACACGTAAGGATTATAATGGAGGTGTGTCTTGTTTCCTGCTTGGCTGGGGTAGTAGAGTCCAGTGAGTGGCATGCTGTCTCCCAAGGGCAGGAGGGAAGAGGCAGGAGAAAAGCACTTTGGGATGCTGGAGAATTATACTGTGGCTTCACTCAGAAGAGAAGGTGCACAGACATTCACTCTCTCAGGAGAACCTCTCCAATGAGGGATTTAACCCTGGTTGTTCCCAGGTTATTTGTCTCCAGGAGTGGCCATTTTGGCGGGGTGGGGGGGGGGGAATCTCAAATATCTGTACACTTATTCTTTCCCCTGGGAAAGCAGTGACTTTCCCAGGAGAAACTGAATGTCTGTAAGTGGCCACAGATCTCAAGGTTTTTAGTGTTTCAGACATTGATTCAATAGTAAAATTAGATGTTCAGTACCTTTGGAAAAAATCAGGCTACTTTTACTTAGGTGCCTAAATATGGATTTAATGGCATAAGTTTGAAAATTTGCTCTAAGGTATCATACATTTTCCCTAAAATCAGTTCTCCTGCAAACAATTTACATTTAATTTAAAAGCACAGGTCCATGGTATGCCAATAACCTTAATCATGTTTAATGGCACCTTCGCTCTGAGTCATCTCACTATAATCAGTGGGACTGCTTTTGAATTAAGAGCCTGCTTCTCCAAAACCCAATAAAATTAATGTGAAAAAAATTCTAGGATGGGTTGGATCAGGCCCTCAGGCTCAGCAAAATGAGAGCACATGTCAGAATTCACCCTAAAGTCAAAAGGCAGCATATATGAAGGGCAAAGATTTTCACTAATCCATTTTACCCCTTTTATAATCCCTTACTCAACTTCTCTGCAGCCCACCCACTCCAACTAGAAGCAAACAAATGCTTTTTCTAAAAATCCATTAAAGACAATTTTTACTTTTTTAAAGGAAAACTATCATAGTTCATGAACAACTATCAGGTTCTGGCCCTTGAAGGTCGCACAAGATTCTATAAGTAGTCACAGACTCCTGTTTTTCAAAGGTCAGCAGGAAAAATGTAAAATTCTCCTTTTGGCCTTCTCTGAGTCTAGAGTAATCTGATGCTGCAAGAATCAATACATTCTTGAGACAGCATTCCATGGAAAATGTAAACCTTCATGTTATCTGATATTAGGGTTGTACAAACTCAAGCAAATTGCAGCAACTATAATCCCAGGCTGTGAATCACTGCTGCAGATCTAATCGGTACCACTCTCTTCTGTCCATCATCTTGGTTCTGCCTGTGCCAATGGAAAGGGGGGTTACACATCAGGTTTAATTTTCTTTCTTGTGATGCCCTGATGATTGGAGACTCCAGTGTGACCGAATGAATAACCAGAAACAGAACCAGTTATTAAATTTATCTCATGTATATATAACTTATAATACCCCTAATCAAAGGGCAATGGAAATGGTTAGGGGGCTGGGGCACATGACTTCTTAGGAGAGGCTGAGGGAACTGGGCTTATTTAGTCTGGAGAAGAGAAAACTGAGGGGGAATTCAAGAGCAGCCTTCAATTACCTGAAGGGTAGTTCCAAAGAGGATGGAGCTAGACTCTTCTCAGTGATGGCAGGTGACAGTATAAGGAGGAATGATCTCAAGGTACAGCAAGGGAGGTTTAGGTTAAATTTAGGAAATATTCTCTCACTAGGAGGGTAGTAAAACACTAAAACAGGCTACTCAGAGAGGTTATGAAAACTCCATGATTGGAGGTTGTTAAGACCCAACTAAACAAAGCTGTGGCTGGGATGATCTAGCTGGAGACAGTCCTGCTCTGAGAAGAGGGTTGGACTGGATGACCTCCTGGGGTCTCTTCCAACCCTAATTTTCTATGATTTCTATGTTTTCCATGATTACTAACCTCACTAAGGAAGAAACTCCTAAAAGGGCTCAAAAGTTCATATTGGCTAGGGGCAGACATTCAAAAAGCCAGAGCCTGAATTGATTCAGTTTTTGCAGGTTAGCCTAACCTGGCTAGGCTAAATCAGTTTTGTAACAAGACAGACATCCCAGAAATACAAACACATACCTGCAGTGCCTCAGGCTAGAAGCCGGGGGTACTACAGCAGCCCTCCCTTCCCTTGCACAGAGCTGAGCTGAGGTGGGGGTGGCCTGACTCTGGCAGGATGCTCTGATTAGGGACAGCTCCCCCTCTCCTAAACAGCCCACCAGGGAATGTTTATCACCTCTAACTCAGCGTTTATCACCCCATTAAGAAAACAGAGGGACATTACCAGCTATTTGTTGATTATGCCTTTGTCCCATGTGCCAGCATGTGGTCTGCTAGCTAATACTGAGGGGTGTCTGTAAGGAACGGGGAGAATGCCTGCTTAGCAGGCAGTGTAGGGGAGGGGGGGAAGCAGAAGCCAGGCAAATGCCTGCAGAGACTGCTGAAGTTGCAGCCAGGGAGCAGAAGAGAAGGGCCAGCTCTGCTGTGGAGCAGAGAGCCCTGCCAAGCCCAGAGAGCATGCCAGGATGCTGGGGGAGTCTGATTTAGTTTAAACCAGCAAGGGGTATGGGAAAGACATTGCATAAACCAGTATGAGCCAGTCAGTTCAGTCTGATACATTCAACTAAGTTTATCTCAAACTGGTTTCAACCATTTTCAAACTGAGTTATGTGCACCGAACATTTGTTCTGTTACAAGTTTAAACCAGTTTCTGATCACTTAAAGCAGTTTGTGTGTAATGTCTGTCCCTAGCCCCTAGGTACAAATCCACAGCATTTTTGTCTTTCCTCCCCCTTTTCTTTTATTTACATCTTCACTGACTGTCTGTCTTGTATGCATACCATCCCAGCCTCTGGCTTCTTTACTATTCATTCCATCCAGGAAGACCACACACCAACTGCAGAGACTTCCTCAGTCTGACAAAGGGTTTTTAAACCTGAAAGCTTGCTTTAAAATGTTTTCCAACTATTTAAGTTGGTTTAATAAAAGATATCAGATTCACCCAAAGAACCTTGTCTGCCTGTGTCCTTAGACCAACACATCTACAAACTACACCCCTACCACTTTCTTTTTATTTATAAGTTTTTGAAAGTCAGTGGATGGCCACTGTAGCTAATGGTGTAAAGGTGCTTGTCTACAGCTTAGTCCCCACTACAAGGTTTTGCCAACAGAGGTATGTTGTTAAGGGTGTGAGAAAGATTTCAGTCTGAAGCCATCATAGCTATGTCAGCAACACTCCTGGTATAGAAACAACTCTCGTGGCAGAAGGCAGCTTCTGGAAGCAGAACTTCTGTTGCTTGTGTGAATTGGTAAAACCCTGGCAGTCAAAAAACTCCTTCAGCCAGCAGAGCCCCATATATGAGGGGTTCTTGCTGTCTTTTATTATAGCACCAGCCACCTTCATAGTGTAGACATGTAACTGCTTCCATTGTTGCTAGTGCTGATAGAGTTGCTAAATTAGGAGTCCTTGATATGCCAGAGTAGATGCAGTCTTAGATGCTTATGCATTTCACAGATTCCCCACAAGCCCTTTCCTTTTAAAAGAAGACAAAGATATCTTAAAGCTTCAAAGAGAGAAGTGTCTCACAGGCAACACATGATGCAAGTCAGGGATTAAAAAGGTCCTGGGAAGAGAGAGAAGGCACAGATTCAAAGGTCAATGTCTCATGAAGTGAAACCTTTAAAGTGGCACATAGTGGGATCCTCTGATGTGAATTCTTATTCCAAAAGCTAACAAGGCTTCTCCCATCCCACCCACCCTGATAATCTAAGAGGGGAAGCCAAAAAACTCAGAGTGGGACCAATAACTTTCTAAACCACATGACTAATTTACAAAGGACGTGAGGGAGAGAGAGAAGGATTGCATGCATAATAATGACACAATTTTATTTTACTGCCATTGTATGAGAAAGTGAATCATCCAAAGAATTTCCAGAAAACAAGACAGAACTCCAGCTGTTTGAATGCTGGTCTCTTTGAATATGTGCTTTGTATAAGTCCACATCCACAAACACCCCACCTGTCCTCAGAACAACACATTAGAACAAATGTGTGATTATATTTCTTCAAACACAGCCAGTTCTGAAAGGATGCCAGACAAGAGAATTAACTCACCTCGGACCATTTCACACCCATGTGACTTTCCTTAAAAAGAAGGTGGAGTGTGAGCATGCTGAGACTTGTGCATTTATGCTGCATGTATCTGACTCGGGAAACAATCAGTTTGTTATTATGGTTATTTCTAGCAATTCAGGCCATTACTGCTCTGAAACATAAAGCAATTCCTATTTCACCTCAAGTACTAGTCTACAGGTTCAAAATGTGTGTGCTAAGTCTTAATCTGCAGAATGTCCCACCTGACTGACTAGGAAATAAATCTGAACAGAGTACAGCAAAAAATTATAATAAGTTGCCTGTATCACTTCAGGCCATATTCATCAAGCAATAGCTTATGAGTACTGCATACCAAAAACACACAGGACTTTCATATTTAGACAGATATTGTGGATTTAAAGCCAGTTTCCATTGCCTGGCTTTACTCCCAATTCCGTAAAAACTAGGCCAAATCCTCGTGGTGCAAATTAGCCTTGCCCCATTAAAGCTGATGCGGATTTAAACCAGCTAAGGATCTGACTTCTGAATAGAGCAGAGTGATATATCTGCAAGAATTAAGGTGGAGAACCCCTTTCTTTTTAAAGATGGGTTACTTCAAATGCTCTGAAATCTTATTGAGATAATCCTGGAATGTGTAATGTTTGGGGTAAGTTTGTATTCCAGATTTAGGGACCAACTCAGGGATTCCAGAGATGTAGTCCACCCTTTTCCCCACCATAAAAACAACTTTTATTAAAAGGTGGCAAATTCAACCAATATTTTTTTTGCACAAACCTAGGGATCAAATCATGACTTTTATCCTGACCAAAAGGATCTCAAGCACGTAAATGTTATCCCATTTAATGTGTGACACCTATCTCCTCTCCAGGGAACGGGAGCTAGGAAAACTTATATATATGTACATGTAAGGGCTGTGTGAAATTTCACCTGCTGTTTTGTTTCAACACTATTTTGCAAATGGATTAGACTGCACACAAACACATAGTTAGTAGGCAAAGACTTTCTAGTCCTCTAGCTTTCTCATGAGCTGCATTCCTTAAGGGAACAATCAGCGAACACATGATGCCTTTGAACCTGACCTAAATCCAGATAGTGTCAGCACAGAACTGACCCTTGACAGAAAATTGGGAAAGAAAACCATGTTGTTGCAGTCCTACTATCAAATAAGTTTCTAATTTGGGGGAGGTAGAATCCTAGTACAGCAGAAAATTCAGACTCTATTAAACCTAGATACGGCAGAAAACCAGACTCCATTCAACCTAGATATATTGCACATGAAAATGCTTGGTGGAAGTGGAGCAAGCAAGATAATACGGGAAGAGGAGGTTGGGGCTATAGTGAGAAGAGAGGGATAAGTGTGGAGGGATGGAAAGGAGAGGAGTCAGGTTGAGGAGCTGAGGGTCGATGGGCAAATGGGAGTGGTGGAAATTAAGGGCAAGGCTACCTGTCAATGTCACATTATCTTCTCCCATATGCATACCAAAAGCTGAGTGGGCCCTGACCTTGTAAGTGAGTTTCAACACTTCTCCTTACTCCTCATTGTGTACATGCTAGGATCTGGGGGACCCTAACAGAGCTCCTTTCTCTGTCCCCCCCTTCAGGAAAGCCATGATCCAAGGATCCCTGCCCCATTGGCTATGTCTAAGCCCTACTTCTCAATGTAAACTGGGATCTAGTAGCCTCTATTCTTTCTAATATAGGACACTCAATACAGGGTTGCCAACTGTACATAAATTTACAGGCAGTTCATAAAAGGATTAGAATGCCTGTCTATAAAGACCATTAAAAAACTGAGCCATCCATGAAAATACCAAACAACCATGAGCTTGACTGAAGCTCTAACCTTGGAAAAAGGCTGGGTGCAAAGTGTTGACAGACAGAGCACAGCAGTGCCATCTGATGTCTGAATGTAATCACAGAATCCTGAAAGGAGCTCTGTCGGGGCTTTGTGACCCATGAAAGCCCCCATCACAACCTACCCTCCCAGCCATATACTTCTACTCCTATGTTCCATCACCTGCCTGTAACACTGGTTGTCTCACAAATAGGCAGGGCCATGCAGCCCCAGGCAAGATGGAGAGGGGATGGTGGGGCCATAATGGAGCTTCAGGGCTTAAAATGGGGAGAGACATCAGGTGGCGGGGCATCTGTACTTGGACAGGTACAGTGAACCAACAGAGGTAAGGTAAGAGGGAGAGTACAGTGCAGGGTGCAGTTGGGGGTAGCAGTGTGTGAGTAGCAAACCCCTACCTTGGATGCAGCACAATATAAAATCATTGCTGCAGTCAAGCAGCGTTGGCCAGCCAAGAAATTTTATTTTTACTGACAATTTGCAAGCCTTTTACTGAAAACCTAACTTTTTATTATGGTGTTAAAGCCCTAAATTTGAACCCAGCCCTTGTTACTGCTGTCCGGGGCCTGGCAGAAAGTTTGTGTTTATATTATATAAAATATATATCAATAATAACAGATGCAATAAAAAGTTAAGATGTCAGTAAACAGTTTTCAGATTGTCAATAAAACAAGAAAATCCTTGTGTTGATAACCCTGACTGTATAGTAGTTCTTATTAGGTGTCCCTGTACTCCCTGTTTTCCCACATCCCTCCAGGTATGTCTCAACCCCTTTCCCTGCTTTCCATGTGCACTGAGTTTTCAGGAGTCAATGTCCTTGCACAGAATCTGAGCACGTTTCCTGTTCCCCTCTAAAAAGCTCTAGAATTAGGGTCAAGTCTATGCCCCTCTCTCTGTCCCCTGGATGTACATGCACCTGCACTTGAGTAGAGGTCCTTCTCCTCTGGGGATGCCTGAGCCCTTTTCCAACAGCTTGCCCAATGTATCAGGTTATCCCCCCTCTACGCCAGAATCTGGACAAGCCCCATCCTACCCCTACTGTCTAGGGAACTGAAAACAGGAATACTAGAAACATGCACTAAGCACACAAGGTCCTTCCTTTCATTTTTCTTGTCCTTATGTGACAAGATATTTAGCAGAATTCACAGATTCATTGGAATCTGACAGGGCCCTGCCAGGAGTACTTTTGCTATGGCCTAGCATACAAGGTGAGAAGCAAGGAGTGGAGAATGAGCCTGTTTGGTGCATATCACAGGCTCTCAAAATGCTGGCACTGTAAACGGGGGATGAGAACACTCACTAAGATGAATGGAGTAGTTCACACCATTCAGAGCTATTGTTTCAAGCTGTATTGATCACCATGGGGAGCTCTCATTCAGCTGAGAACATCACATTAAGATGAATGGGCCACTCACACCTTCCTTTCTCAAGGCCCCTTGCTGTTGAAATGTAGACTCTTCTCTGCACTCTAAAATCCACATGCTTACTCGGGTCTTCTTGAAATTTTGTAAGGTAGGACGTGGACAGTGGTCCAAATTTGGGAACATTCAAGCCAGGCTGTTCCTAGTTACAGCCTCAAAATAAAATAAATAAATAAATAAAAACAACCAGCTGACAGGTTGTACAAACTTTTTTATAATACTTAAAAAAAAATCAAAACTGATCAGACCCAAAAGGCCTCAGTTGATTGGCTTTTATCTTAACAGAGTTCATGTGAGCTTAATTCTTGAGGACTGTACCCTTCATGCTGCTTCCCTGTGGCAGCTGCAATCTGAGGGTGTTTTGTCTATCTAGCGCGATCTAAATGCCTCTCTTTGCCTCATCCAGGTGGGATGCAAGATGCTGTAGGCCTTGTTATTCTAGGAACATGTGGGACCTCCTGCCTGTCCCCTGTGTATGTGCTGGATTCTGGGGAATCTCTGTCCCCAGTGTAATCTGTTTGTGTCTTCTCATACAGGGGCCAGGATGGAGGGTACGGGACTTGAGGTAACTCACATTTGGACCTCCAAAACCAAGAAAATACAAACATAAGATAAGCACCCCCCCCAAGATATAATGAGGGACTTGAAAAGAGTGGATAGGTTGATATTAAGGAAAAGCCAGGTAGAGTAGTCAAGGCCATGGCTGGGGATGCCCAGCCAAAGAAAATGCAAACAATTCCTCTGAGTGGGTGCTGTTAGAGTTTACAGTTGAGTTTACAAAGCCAAGGAAATAGGCAACTCTCCAACAAGATGCTGCTGTGATATATTTATACAGCATCACAGGGTAGTGGTCAGCGAGGAACAACTTGTTACCTGTGTGAAGCTACCAAACGCTAATGGCTAAATGGGACAGGATGAGGAAGTGGTAAGCAGGAAATGGCAGCAGGGTAACTATATGTTGCAAGAGATTTTGGTGCAGGGGTTGCAGAAGGAGAAAGATGCCAATCTTCTCTCAGTTTTAACAAAATAGTTAAATAGAGCAGGCTGGAGACGCATGGTGGTTACAGTAAAGAAAATGGGATGTTTACCATGACTGTGATTTCTCCCAGAGGGCCTGTTACCAAGGACACACACGAAACATTTCAAGGCATGACCACAACAAGGCAAAGAAGGAGCACTTAGGAATCTTACAGCATTCTTTGTCAACCACAGTTAAGTCTCAGCTGCAAATCTACACAATAAGTGCAAATGCCAGACCAACCACCGACTTCCAGAAATATTTTGCTTCTGTTAACAAAAAAACACCTAGAAAATTCAAGGACCAAAAGTGTATTAATAACTCAACAAAGACATCTCAAATTTTGCAAAAACCTCTGTTTTGGATGGGAATGGCTTGCAATCACAACTAGCTTGTGCTGGTTAGAAACAGTGAGCTAAGTCTTCATAGTTTCAAAGTTTCAAAATCCACTGCCAATGCCAATCAATGGTTCCCAAAAACATTGTCCACAGGCAGCTGGTAGGTCACATGGTGCTGGCACTCCTCATTTCAAGCTGTTACATCTCATTGAAGTCATCTAAAAATACACTAAATATTTTCCTAATGTTACTGTTCCATGTAAGCAATTGCTAGAGGTGCAGCAGAGATGTTAGGGAACTGAAGGTGGGAGAAGTGATGGTCAATGAGTTCAGGAAGGGTGAAGGTAGGAAAACTGTGGCATGCAATTGTAGTTGACATTATGTAAGAGTTGGAGGATCCTTGCTCTGTCCATTTAATATTTAAAAAAAAACAAAATTGAATCATACATAGCATTCTAGAATATGCAATCAAGATCTTTTAAAAATGCTCATGTAATTCACTTTTCCGTAAAATGCCATACTTTGCTACGGTATCACACTAATAATAATAAACAATATAAGGTGAGCTGGTTACTATAACCTTCCTTTAAACAATGAAGTAATATACCTGTGTGCATGACAGGAAATTCTTAATGTATTGGTAAGGTTTTATGCAAGACAGACATTAAAAAAAGATATGGACAGTCATTGCTTTTATGTCTTCACAGCGTCATGCCAGGTTGTAGGTGGTCAGCTCTGGGGGTCACTTTAGGGTCAGGAGAAGCAGCTGAGGTCCAAAGGGAGTGTGCTGAGTCCAAGCATAAGGAAGCCAGAAGCCAAGACACCTGCCAGAGGAATCAAGACAGAGATCCAAAGGGCCAGGGCCATGCTCAGGGCTAGGGCCAGTAGCAGCCACAAACCAAAGGTAGAGCAACCTGAGTACAGGGTTGAACCATGTTGCCCAGACACTTCCTCTTCCAGGTCAGGGGTTTATACTGGAAGGAGTGAAGGGTAAGCAGACCTAGACTGGCCACTCCAGTGGGAGGGAATGGTGGTGTGGCTAAGCCCAGATGAAGGGCTCTGGCCACCTGTGTCTGCCATGGTGTTCTGTTGAGGAGATGGCAGACAGGGATGATACAAGGCAAGCAGGGCCCTGGGTTCAAGGCCACAGCCTGACACACAGGCCTAATTCTATTGTATTCTACTTTAGCAGGACCAAAATCAGACCTCAACATATTAATATCAGCCAAAGCCATCCAGCTCAAACAAGCCATGAGAAAGCAGTGTCCAAAGGGCAAAGCTGCCTGAAGAGACTGTTGTTTCGGAACGATGTGACAGAAAATTCTCTCTATTCAGCTGAACACCGCTGTCCCACTGCTTCCATGTACTCTCCTATCTCTTCGTATCCACTTATTTTCCTGTCTTATACTTAGATGAGCAAGCTCTCTGGGGTATGGGATGTGGTTTGTTCCTCCTTGGTGCAGTGCCTAGTACAATCAGGTCCTGCCCCTGCCTAGGGCTCTTAGGTTAAATAAAATCAATAATGACAACAGCTCTTCAAGAACACTCATCTTCTTCATAAGCAAGCTAAGAAATGGACTGTAGCTCCTTATGAAGCCTTCATCTACCTTATAGTTTCATAGTTTCATAGTTTCTAGGGTCGGAAGGGACCTGAGCAGATCTAGTCCAACCCTCTGCCATGGCAGGAAAGAGTACTGGGGTCAAATGACCCCGGTGAGGTGTACATCTAGCCTCCTCTTAAAGACTCCCAGGGTAGGAGCCTGCACCACCTCTCCTGGAAGTTGGTTCCAGACCCTAGCCGCCCTGACCATGAAGTAGCGCCTCCTGATATCTAGCCTTCTTGGCAGTTGTGCCTTAAAACAGGCATTCAAGCATGGGAAAGGGAAAGGGGACGCTATATTCCTCTTATACAGGTGTTGGCCCTGTTGCATGTCAGCGACACAAAAACAACCCATCAAATTACTTGAGAACATTTCCTACTTGTTTTCTCATCTTAACTTTCTTTTATAACTGGGTATAATTTGAGGGAGAGTAAGGCAGGCAGTGGTCTCACACAGTAGTCAGATCCCTGAACAGTTTGTGTAGTGGTATTAGCCATTTAGAGATAAAGGTGCTGTAACAGAAGTGTGTGTGTGTGGAGGGGTGGGTGTGGGTGTGTGGGTTTGTGTGAGAGAGAGACAGAGAGAGACAGAGACAGAGAGAAGGGGGAAAGAGAGATTTAGTCTATGCTTACAATAGCTTCTCCCAGAAAAAGCTGGTAGAGCAGCTCTGCTATTCTACAGATGATTGAGCCTTACTGGGGTAGTTTATTTGGAGCAGTATGCTGAAATGCATGCTGTAATACAGTCCAGTTTCATGACTGCAGATTCCAGACAGGCCAGGATCTTTAGAAAGCCTGTCCGGTGATATCATACACCACAGCCTAGCTAGGGATTCTGGAAGCCAGTTCCAAGAAGATCTCAGACTCTGAGCAGGACAAATAAAGCATTCTCACATGTTTTTCAACTAGGCAGCTGCATAAAGTTCAGCAGGAAACTCTTTGTGCTACATGACCAGGTCACAGACATAAACAAAAGGGCACTGAGAGACTGAGTCAACAGCCTGTTTCTCATGTCCATCTGTGTCATATTCATGTTGCTGAAATCAAGATGCTCACAAGAGGAATCTGAAATGAAATGCTCATACTACAAAATTTGCACTTGCAAAAGTTTCACAGCCGCTAAAACCACAGCTAATGGGTAAGTTTTCACCAGGGTGCAAAGACAAAAATTTAACTATATTGCTTCCTTTAGCTCCACTGAAATTTCTCATTTCAAAAAGCCAAGAGCAGAAAAATACACAAGCTAAACTAGTCTTGTTCTCTTTTGAGAGAGAGAAATCATTCAAGGGGAGAGAGGAACATCTTTCACCTGAAAGAATTGCACAAAGATTCATTAGGATCTTCTTGGGTCATCTTTGGAATTAGTTCCTGCCATACTGGATTTAAATATTAAATTGGATCCATTTCATCCTGGAAAAAAAACCTTGGAATATAAAATGCCAAAAGGGGCTTGATGGAGTGAGAAAAGGTAAAAGCAAGAACAGTGACTGAAATGATTATGCTGCATTTTGGAAAAAGTGTGATCAGGGTTACAAAGGAGGGAATAACTCAGTAGTATTCCTCCCCTACATCCATATTTACAACACAATACATTAAAAATGCAATGAAGGGAAGGAAAGACAGATCTAGAAGGACATGCTTCTGTTAGATCAGTTATAATTTTTTTTCCTTAAATTTGATATTTTGCTCTTGCAAGGCTGCTGCTTTTTAAAGTTTGACTTTGTTTCATTTTAATATGGACCTGCTTTCTTGCTGCTTTGCTGCTTCGGTGCACTGCTTTCTTTGTGTGTAGCAAAAACATCCCCTGCTGAAGTTTGCTTCAAGAGATGAGTTCTTTCTTCCACAATCCTCAGCTGAAAACAGGGTTAGATCACTTTCCCTGTTCATTACTCTTTGATTTCACTGACAGCCAGGAAAGCAGGCAACAGCTTTCCCAATGCACTACTGAAGTTGAGGGGGGTTGTGGGGGTTGGGGAGTAAGTGTGACATAGGGGGATATTTTCCTTTTTGTTTTCTCTAACACCACTCACTATTTGAAACCCTTCCCCTCCCCTCCCCTCCCCCTCCCCCTCCCCCCCCCCCCAACAA
>NW_017729034.1:66701435-66710002 GCF_001723915.1 Gavialis gangeticus
TCCCAAAAAAAACCAAGAGCTCAGGAGAAGAATGTTATAGTAAATGTTTCTGGTTGAGTAGCCCATCAGCTTACCAGCTAATATAGGCTACAGTAAGATAGAACATTTCATAGCATGTTAAAACACTGGAGATTATTCCTCTGAAGACTGAGCTGCATAGCGTGTACATATACAAACATCCTTTTCTGAATAAAATTTGAACTACTCCATTCTCAAGTAGTACAAGGCCAGATACCTAAAGGACACTACTTTTGTAGAAAAGGCCAGACTTCTGGAATAGGCAGGTCCAAGTTTATCCTTGCTAATGCCATCAAATTCTGAGGTGGCCATGATGCACAGTGTAATGATAATCAGGAAGGCAAGGGAAGTCAGAGTCATCCACTACCTATTTTATAGATAGAAATCTGAAGCAAAAACTTTAAGGTCACAGATCAAATCCAAGTCAGTACCAAATTAAAAATGTCAGAGTTACTGGCTCCCAGTCAGAGACCCAGGACATTAGACCACACCTGTCCCATACAAAGACTATCCCATCATACACTCCCTTATTGCTGTGCAATTGACCATCAGAGCAGAAATACATTTAAACACTGGAAGTGGGCCCCACTAAACATATACCAGATATTTAAACTTTTTACCAATACTTCCTTGAAACATGAAAAATTCAGTATTCAATGACCAATCTACTTTTATAGAAAATGTTGTGACCCTCACTTCCTGGGAATGCATTTTGTTCATTGCAAAAACCCCAGTTCCCAAATAATTCAGTAACAGTTACTCTGCAAGCTCATTACCAACACCCTCATAATTCAGGCCCGTGTTCTGCATTCTGCCATAGGAGGTGGCAGTGAATAATGGTCATGTTTTCATCTTACCTAATCCAAATCCTTCTTGACAGTATTCCATACTTTTGTGCGAACAGATGTTTCCAAGTTTAGGTTTATAAAGAGAAGAGTTTTCCCTGGTACTTAGGAATGGGGTATCATTTTTTAGCTCTTCTTCTGATTTCATGAAAGAGAGATCAAGTACCTAAGTTCCACAGCCATTACCATTACCGGTATATGTAAAGCCACTATACATTATAGACCTTGACTGAATGGAACTGTAGTGACAGCCAGTCCTTATTTATATTACATAAAGTGAAATCTTGGCCACAGTAAGTCATTGAAGTTTGCCATTGGCAAGGTTTTTATCCTAAGAATCTGAATTATGCTGATGACAAATATAGCCCAGGGAATGGGTTGCTGCGAGTTGGAGGCATGTTTTCTATGGTGGATCTCTCTTGCATGGAAGACACCTCTCCCTGCTCCCCACATTTCCATAAGTAAAACAACAGGGACCCAAGGTGTCTCAAAGTTTTTCCTTCTTATGTTTTATCATCTCGATCCTCACCAGTATCCAAAGGAACCTGTTTAGTTGCTCAGCTGAACTTCAAAAACACTGGGAGAAATCTACCATCGCCTCTGCAGAAGCGAGGCCTGGTGGGACTATTCTGTTTTGCTGTTGGGATTTCCCCCACACACACCCCAATTTATTGTTTATGTATATTTTTAAGTGCATCTACACACATACTAAATTTGTCTGTTTTGGTCTTTACATTACTTTCATTACAAAACTGCGTAAAAAAAGACAGCAAATCAATTTCATAGTCGGAGCTCACGCAGCAGGAGGCAATTCATACTGACATTTGATACCTGCTGGCTGCTGCTTCCAATTATGCCAGATGCTGGATACCAGGGCTGTCGAAATAACAGTGTCGACGGTGCAATCAAACTAGTTAACATTCTAGAAGTGTGTTGTACTTGGTTCAGTGCATCGTCAAATTCCCACCATAAGCAAAATAGTGACACCTACTCCTTTTTTGTTAACTTTTTAACTGGCAAAGAGATACACATTAATTCAATGTACAGTTGCATCTTTAGATATATAGCTGAATCTACCCTAAGGCTAAAAATAAAAAGATTGGAGGGAATGAGAATGAAAAGCGAAACAAACATGATAAGGACTTATCCTATACATCCCTACTAGACTCTACTACAAGGCTGCATTACAACCCTGGAGGCAAGATCATGCGTAATTCTTGTCCAGTGTCTCATAGTGCGCAAGGGAATGCTGATGTCATTGAATTAGACTCAATGCTTTCCTGAAACTGACTTACAACTTGTTGGGTAGAACAGAAAGTTGAATAAAAGGGCAGGAAATTGCTGAGGCATTAACTGATCTACAGAGACAGAGGGGTAGTCATCCCTGGTAGCAAAGTCCTCATATTCTGGAAAACAGAGAACAAGTTTGACCAAAGTCACAGAATGGCACAGCTTTCTACTTTTTTTTTCCCACCATCCTGGCAATTATAAAAAGTACAAAAGAAAGTCCCTTTGTACTCCCACCTAGTGTTCTCTTAAAACAACCTCTAACAAATATATATACACTGCACCAAATTCTCAGTCTTTCACATAAAGTTTTTGTAGAAGTTCATCAAATATTTGCCAAAAGAAACACTGAGTGAAAAAGTTAAAGGTCTAGTTCTGTCACAATTTCCTTCCAAATGTTTCCACAGTGGGAATGGGAATTGTACTCTCCCAACCCCTATAAATGCCTGTGGAATAAGGCATGAGTATGGCCCCTCAGGAAACCATAGCTATTCATGTGCAGGGGCCTCCCTTTTCCAGAACTGGATGTCTGCCACCCACTGCCCCATATGCCACTAAAGCCAAGTCCCCAACTGCCTGTAAATCCCTGCTTCTTACAGGATGATCTCTATGATTGGGGAGAGCAAGGGAGAGAAAAGGCAAGTTCAGAAGAATGCAGCTACAGGTTTGAGCATCATGGAAGGGTAGTTCCACTCTTTCCCCATTCACACACTGGTTCAGTTTTATGAAGAGGTATTTTTATATACCATTAAAAACCACACACACAAAATATATTGACCTAAATGTTTTTAAATGTTAGTGTTCACATTCCATCACCACACAACATTAGGTCTCCACACTGCCCCAGAGCTTATGCTAGGGCACCTGGTACAAATAGACTAGGGACAGGCTAGCATGGCTCCCTGAGGCAGAGAGAGAGCAGGGAAGGGGTTTATACCTCCTCTCCATACCTTTGCCCCCAGGGCACCACAGCCAGGGTCTGCCCGCCCCAACCACTGCCTCTGCCAATTGCTGCCTCTGCAAGGGAGCAGCAGAATAAACCTCCTCTGTGCCCCCTCCGCTAGATGCCAGAGGGAGAAGAAAACAACCCCCCTCCCTGCCCCATCGCTTAAGGGGCCATGCCAGCCAGCCTCTGGCCCCACCATGCTGCTGGAGCAGTGAGGCGAGAGGGATCCTGATGGAGGCAGCAGCCTCTGTCATGGTTTCCCAGAGCGCAGGCCTCTTCCTGGTGGGGGGCCATGCTGCGGGCAGGGGCAGGGGTGGCAGATCTGCCACAGACTGCATGAGGTGAGCAGCAGCAGTACTAGGGGGATTTGGGAGGCTATGGCCACCCCTCCGACTCTGGTTGAATTTAAAACAGGAAGGGTGTCTGAGACAGATGTTGCATAAACTGGTTTGAGACAGATCAGTTAAGTCTGATACTACATTCAACCAGGTCTATCTTAAACCAATTTCAGCCTTTTTGAAACTGGTTTACATGTACTGAACTTATGGTCTGTTACAGATTTAAACCAGTTTCTGATCACTTAAACTGATTTATGTGTAACTTCTGTCCCTAGCCATAGTGTATATTTTAAAATGCTGAACTAATCCCTGAAGGAGAGCTTTCTAATTGTGGCATATCCTTCAAGATTAAAATGCCCTCAACACTCCTTATGCCAAATAAGCCATAGGCCACACTACCGAAAAAGGAAAAGAACATGCACAGCTCCTAGACAGAGTTGACGAAGTTCACTGTTAGCTCCCGTTGCGTCGGTCTCATAAGCTAACATTATGCCAGCCTTTCCCCAGCAGATACTCCAAGTGAGGGTGTGGTTTATCAGTTGCAACATGTAGGGGGTGCACATACACCCCCTGAGAGCACTCATGCACCCCCTCACAGGCAGCACTCCCCACTCAGGTGATGGGCAGGGGGGGCAGGTGGAAGCACCAGTGCCCCCCCTGCGAGCACTGGTCAGGAAGTAGGGGTGCCAGGTGAAGCACCACTGGCACTTCCGGGAGTGCTGCTTCCCAGTTGGTATGATTGCCTGCAGGAGGACCACCCCCCCGCCCCCCAGTCAACATACTGTCCGCAGTCGCTGACTGGCTACTGTGGGGTCACGTGCCCCCCCGACTCAGGTGGCACCAGTCACCCATGTAGTTTATAATGCCACCAGGTTTCCCTTGAGTGGATCCCCTCCCCACCAGGGGCACAGAGGGTCTGGTTGGAACAGGGAATGCAAAATGTACTTCCTAAGAGCAGGACATAAAAACATAAGAACTGCCATACCAGGGCAGATCAATAATTTGCATAGCCCAGTATCCTGTCTCAGACAAGTAGTGCATGCTTTACAGGAAAAGTATAAGAAAGAAGGTATGTATGGAGTGATCCATAGCCTCCCAGTTACAAACATCCAGAAGCTTTGAGATATCTTAAGCCTGAGGTTACATCCCAGAATATTGTATTTCATAGCTTCTGTGGGCCTAGCCTTCATAAATTTGGTCTCCCACATTTCTAAACATGGTTACACTACTTACCTCCACAACATTAGCTAGCAATGAGTTCCACAAATTAATTATATACCATGCGAAAAAAAGTATTTCCTCTTGTTTGCTTTTAACCTAGCACCTGATAATGTCATTGGTAATGCCCAGTGCTTGTATAATATGACACAGTGAAAAAACAGCATACTTATTTACATTTTTTCCTCAGTATTCTTGATTTAGTAGACCTCTGCCATATTCCTTATCTTTACCTTAACAATAGAGAAAGGTAGTTAGCTGTGTTAGTCTGAAGTCAGGCAGAGGGGTGAGATCGTAGAAACAAATTGGTTCAGAGGGGCATAAGCTTTCACAGATGACAGCCTGGTTTGTGTCCTACAAAAAATTATGCCTCTGAACCATTTAGTTATCTCAGGTGCCACCCTGCCCTCCCTTCATCCTTAACAACAGTGAACCTTGCTGTTATTTTACTGTGCTCTGGGGTTAGCACTATGACATTTTCAGCAAAGTTTAGGCATAACAAATGGGTTGCCAATTTCCTTTCATAAAATATAAAAGTGTCTTGATGGCTTTTAGGGCATCACCCACAGAAATAAACAAATGAAAATAAAACACAAAACATTTCAACTAAAGAAAAAAGAAGATAGAAATCAGTTGAATTGCCACAGAATTATGATAGAAACATGCTGCACTGATTTAAACCAGGCAACAAGCCCTTTTTTTCATTCAGATTTCCAAATCAGTGGTTACATTAATGCTATTAAACCTCAAATATGTTTACAATAATCATAAATGCCAATTGATTCTTTAAAATATTTTCATTAAGGATTGCTAAATCTACTTCATCTGTGTTAAATCCTCAATTAATATGTTTTTAATATGTAGTGGTGGTTTTTTATTAACAGAACAAATAACTGTCTTATTAAATCTAAATTAAATGCATAGTTGGAACTCTAATTTAAAATGTTACTCTTAAATCTTTCAGTGGATGAGACCTATGGCTAAATCAAGCACATATTAAGCAGCACTGGCAATAACTTTATAATGCACTGATGACTCATTCTCAATTATACTCCAGCATATTTTTGCAATAAGAAAAATGGGAGGAGTCAAACAAAACAAGATTTCCTACCTCAAAAGGGCAGAGTTGAGCCAACCTTTAACTTTTCTTGCAAATGCATGAGAGAATAGATTAAATCTTAAAGTCATGTCCAATTATATCCAAACTATTTAATCATGGCTGTTAACCATTTTAATAATTACTCTGGATGTGATCCATATTTCAGAAGCAGAATGTAATATCTAATTAATACATTAACGTATATGCTGTGAACAATTTATTGTGATAATGCAGTACAATTTCCTTAGTTTAAACACCTTGATTGACAACCATACATCATTTCAATTATTCTTTTGGCAATGACAAAAATTATTTCCATACTTTACAGTTAATTTGATTTTGGGACAAACTCATAAAACAGATTATGTTGTACATTTAATGCGAATAGATTTTTTTTAATCCTTAGAGGAGATGCTGCGGTTTTAGCAAGCTTCCTTTCTTGTACTATTTATCAGTGTTACATTTTTTCCTCTTATTTGTATTTTTCCAATTCTCTATTTTACTTCCTATACAAGCAGCAGTAACAGCTGCATGCTACTTTACCAAGATAGTCTCAATAGACAACAGAGAAAAAGCACCTCAAAAATAGTTTGGGATATTTTCCGCCATAAAGAGGTTCATACAATTATTCTGGGAACAATTTTGAAATGAAACACAATTTTTGTTTGTTTGGCTCTAAAATTTTCCTTTTCTTTCTAGTCTAGAAACAAACACACACACAAAAAAAGAAATTCCAAAATGAAACAGAATGGAAACATCCGCTTTAAACTGAAGTTTTCTATAGAAAGTCTTCGCTGAAACCCCAACAGACTCCCCTCTGGTCAGAAAATTTGTTCAGTTAGCAATTCTAATTAGCTCTACCAAACACTAGTAAATAACATGGCCATGTTGCCCATTATTGCTTCATTGTATCACATCAACTCATTAGTTATTCAGCACCTCACCTAAAAAGTAGCTGGTTCCTTGGAGTATAAACAAAGAGAGGTCCTCAGTCTTAACAGTATTACAGTTTAATTCTAAATGCAACACAATGAGCAAGAGTTAACTACCTAATAGAGTAATGGGATGAAAAGGGGCTATAGTAATAAAATCAAAGTGCTAATTTCAGACTGTACTGTAGCAGAAGTTCTGAGAGGGTAGGGTCTTCTACGAGGACAGAATGGTCAAAGAAAAGCATATCTTCCATAGAGATAAGCTCCTGATAAAAAGTTCTCTTACAGCTTTCTGGAACATATTATGTCCAGTCCCTGCTGGAACCAGATGGTGCAAATGAATGAAACAATGGATGGAAAAAGTTGCCCACATAGTTTCAAATCAGAGAAATGGTTGGAGTTGGCTTTGGTTTGCGTCTTGAGGCAGTTATCATCTTTTCCCATCCTCAACTAAGCATTTTTAGGGTGTGTTTGGGGCAGGCAGGGTGGATGGGAAGGTATAGAACTGCTTCTAAAAACAGTCCACTTTGCAGGAATGTCACAGAAGTTGATAAAGATCAGCCATTTACTTTAGCGGGCTATCAGAAATTCTTGCTTTATCCAAAGAGCACTCTATGTTTAAACTCAGACCCAAACATTCACTGCGAGACACTGCAATAAATCTGTATAGTTTCATTTTTAGAAGAATTATCAGGCATTCAGCACAGTGACGCTAGCTAAGGAACCACACAGCAACTCAGAATAGTACCTAATGTATTTTGTTGAATTTCTTTCTAAAACACCAGTCCCCAGTTTATGGCCCTTGGGTACCATGTTGCCTATGGCACTCTCTGATAATGCTTTTGGCCAAGGGAAATTAAAAAGTTAAAACTGGGGTTGGCATGATAGATTGGAGTCCTGTTGCATCTATGATCATGCAAGAAATATGTGAGAAGCTTTTTTGTTTGGGGTTTTTGTGGTTTTTTGGTGATGCCTTTTATTTGACCAGCTGCATAATCAGGAGAGATGTTAGACAAGCTTTCAGGCACAAAGTGTCCTTCTAATGTTGACAAGGAAAGCAAAGAGCAGTGTTGCCCTTGGAACATTACTTGCTCACTTTTCTTGCTCATGGATAGGCAAAGACTGGGAACCACTGCTCCAAAGCGCTTATCCTCAGCCACTGACGGAGACAGGATACTAGACGTGATGTGAAGTATAGCCTGCCATGATCCTCGCAGGATATCAGATCTTCTCTGAAAACTGTGGGATAAAGCAAATGCATAGGCAAAAGATAAAAACCATGTCATATCTTCAATCTTAATCTATTGGGAGTATCATAGAATCCTAGAAAAGTAGTGCTGGAAGGGACCTCAGGAGGTCATCTAGTCCAACCTCATACTAAAAGAGCTATTACTTATGTACTCATTAATAACTAATGTGTGGGTGTTGGTGTCTTGTACATTTTATTAACAATATAGATCATTAGAAAAATTAACTAAAAGGAAAAAAGTCACTTCAGACACAGTGGGGCAAATTCACCGCTGCAATAAGCATCTTCTTCAATGGATTTGTGTCCATTTATACCAACACTGAGTTGGACCAAATAACTTCTTTCCATCCCCACCTAAAGCAGTTCCAAATAAGCCAAACTCAACTTCACCATGATCCGCTGGCTGGGGAATTGGCTCCACAGCAGGACCCAGAGGGTGGTGGTTGACAGAAGTCAATCATCGTGGTGCCAGTGGGGTCCCTCAAGGCTCTGTCCTAGGGCCTATACTTTTTAACATCTTCATCAATGATGTAGACATTGGTGTCAGAAGTGGACTGGCCAAGTTTGCCAATGACAACAAACTCTGGGGTAAAGCATCCACACCTGAGGACAGGACAGTGATCCAGGCAGACCTT
>NW_017729034.1:66715002-66720865 GCF_001723915.1 Gavialis gangeticus
TTGGCCTTGGTGAGGCTGCAGCTGGAGTACTGTGTCCAGTTTTGGGCTCCGCAATTCAAAAAGGATGTGAAGAAGCTTGAGAGAGTGCAGAGGAGAGCCACGCGCATGATCAGAGGTCAGGATCATGATCTTCAGCCTGGAAAACCACAGGTTCAGGGACAACCTGGTGGCCACCTATAAGTTTATCGGGGTGCTCATCAGGATCTGGAGGAACATCTGTTCACCAGAGAGCCGCAAGGGATGACAAGATTGAATGGTCACAAATTCCACTGCGACCAATTTAGGCTGGACATAAGGAAGAACTTCTTTACTGTCCTAGCCCCCGAGGCCTGGAACAGACTGCCACCAGAGGTGGTTCAAGCACCCACTTTGAACGCCTACAAGACACATTTGGACGTTTATCTTGCTGGAATCCTATGACCCCTGCTGACTTCCTGCCCCTGGGGCAGGGGGCTGGACTCGATGATCCTCTGGGGTCCCTTCCAGCCCAAATGTCTATGAAATGAAATCTATGAAATCTATGAAATATCCTCTGCCTTCAGGTGATGGAAACATAATGATGAGATGCCTTGTAAACCATCTGAAATATTTCAGGATGATATATTTACATATGACTGTTTACAATAAGATTTTGCTATCAAATGGCTTGTTTTCTTTAAAGTTTTGTTATAAGTGCACTGCATAAAGCAGTCTTTAATGATGTGCTCTGACTAGGCTTCTCCTTAGTTGAATGAAAAGAAAAATAAAAATGAAAGCATTCCTTCAATGCTGAAATTCAAGGATTCAGCTCAGGCACACAGCAGAGGGGGATCAAGAAAATGCATTTGAAATGTCTAGTACATCGTTAGTACTGTTTAAATACAGAAAAAAGACTTTGATATAAGCGTTGCACTGATTTGAGAACTTTTGTCTTCTCTCATGCTTATGTGCCTGTCTATTCTGCTTCATTCTTCAAAACTGTCTCCTCCAAAAGAGAACATGTTGTCAAGTGATTATAGCTCAAGATGGAGGGTCAGAAGATTTGAATTCTAGCCCTGACTCGCCCTGCCACACAGCTGCTGTATGGGCTTGGAAAAAAAGCCACCCATCATCTGTGCCTTGTCTCCCCCAGCTCTTTATAAAAACTAAAGCTATGTAAATACCTCTAAACATGCATTCAATTATTTAAAAATGTATCTGGCTCAGCAGTGTGGATATATATCCCTTTTTGTGTCCATTTTTCATGAACTCTCTCATAAATCAATTTAGTTGCCAGAATGAACATTAAAACAGCAAATTTTAATCAAAATAACAGTGAAGAAGAATTTATGAATTCAGAAATCTGAGCATAAACACACACCATATGAATTGGGTGTCTGGTAAAAAATCAGTCCCCACAGATGAAATTTGTAAGTTCAATTCGCAAATATGCATTATGTATTTCTCACAAGCACTCCAAAGAACAAGAATTACTCATAGGGACTATTCAGTGGTAAGTCTGAACAAGAAATACATTCAAGAAAACCAAAAGGTGCCTTTGGACATTTCAGAAACAGAAAAAAAAAAACCTAATTGGCACTACTAACTATTCACTAAAATGTATTCACTCTGTTCTTGTACAAGCTGGAACTATACCACCACTCCTTGTCAGGGAGGCAATAAGGCTAAATATTGGTAAAGCACCCAGCTTTCCTTAAGTGGTAGGTTTGATAGTGATGCATAATATCATTATAAATCATTGGCTTAAGCTAACACGCATGCTAAAGCTTTAAGAAAGTCCCACATCTTCCTAGTGTAGTAGCTTTGCATTATAAATTTAAGAATGGCTCTACATTATACACAAAGAGAAGTCGAAAGAAATAGGCATTCAGGCATATTAACAATGAGCACAGTGTAAAAAGCTAGATGGATAAATTAAAAAAAAGTGAAAACTGAAATTTTGCCTACATAGTGTCCAATTATACTAGTTAAATATATCCTTGGATAGCAAACAGCATCATGTCTGGCAATGACGTCCAAAGGAGAGTCATATTTTAGAACAACAATTACAGCATTCCCTCATTTTTCCCCTCTCTCAAAAGAGAAAAGCAAACTTAGACTAAATATTCTTTTCCTAGGCCAGGCAAACTTCTACGCTTTTCTGGAAAGATTATTATTATTATTATTATTGTTTTTTCCCCAAATTAATGAATTTTCAAGGCAAAAACCAAACAAACAAACAAAACCCTCTTTCCAACCTGCAGCATGTAAAGGTCCTTTTTCTAACTGTGTACTATTCCAGTAGGGGGAACAATTACAAATGCTTTTGGGAAGCGTGGAATAACCAGTAGGGATTTACCAGTGTAGATAATCAGGCACAATTTTGTTGTGGTTTTTTATTTGTTTGTATGGAGAATTAGAAGATTCCTCATATTCTAGCATTTGAGAAAATTCTGAGAAACAAAAAGAAACAAAGATCCCATGACTGCTTTGCTGACACCAGTTCTCCTTGGCTAAAGATGACACAGATACTAGATAGCTGTTTCCATCTACATCAATCCAGTACAATGGTTTGGTCTGACAGAATAAAAAGGAATAATCCATGAAAGTTCATAAGCATGTTGTTCCACAGAAAGCTGAATTTTGCTCAAAAAGTCCAAATGGAAAAGTTGACTTAAAAATACCCAGTAAACCTTACTTGCCAGTATTCCCTCTATTCTATAAAATGATACCTGTAAATACATTTTTGACAAACTTTTTAAGTATTTTGCTGTTAAAAAATTATTAAAAGAGGAAGCCAATTTAAATTTAGTGTAAGAATAAATATTGAACAAACAGCAAAGGTTTGTAAGCTCATTTCTTTGTAAGCTCATTTCTAAGTTTAACTTCTAAAATACTTCCCAAGTCCCTAACATCAGCTATACTGATACAGATGGGAATAACTCCACCTGATCATCTCAGAAATCTGGGAAAAATTAACAAATTCTGTTTAAGCCAAGGAAATCTCTGTGTGGTGAAGCCTTTATGATTAACTGTGCTCTGTTTTTCCTCCATAGTCTAGGCCCCGTCTGCCTCTCTGTCTCTCATTAGGTCAGACAGTAAAGACCCGAATAGATTTTGGCTGGGCAAAAAAAGCTGTGACTACATCCTAGTTAAAAACAGTTTTCTTCAATTCTGTACAGAGCATTTCGGGTTGGAGGGAATGGAATTTCCCCAGGAAATGGAACCAAGAGACGAGGTGTTGGTCCAGCCCTTTAAGCACACAGATTTGCTGGGGCAGACAGGCAGAGGAAGTGTGGGCAGAAAAGAGGAACAAAGAGGCGTTCTTTTGTAGCAAAGTGGGTCTTTCTGACTGCATAACCAGCCAGGACTGAAGGATACTGATTGCAGAGGTCAGAAAGAGTGAGAAAGAGAGAGCGCATGACAGGCTCCACATTCCAGAGAAGCGATGAGTTGCTGAAGGGGGACCCTGAACTCCCCAGGCAACTGGCCAAATACCAGTGGCTTCTCAGGAGGGGTGAAGGAGTCAAGGCAGAGACTAGTGGCAGGCATTTCTTGTTTTGCACAGATCTCTGTATTGCTTGTGCCGTGTAAATTAATTGTTTTAGTATCCTCTTGCAAAGCCTGTGTCTGTCTGTTTCTGCTACCAGTTGTCCCTGGAGAGGTAAATTGTAAACCAGAATTCCCCCATGGTTGGAGCCCTGGAAAGGAGTATTTTCATAGCTGAGGGATGCTGCCACTGGTCTCAGCTCCTACACAGCTGGACTGTGGGGTCTCGCCTATCAGAAGGGGGTGCTAAAAAGAGTCTGGACCCCACTATTAGGTATCCAGGTTGTAGCCGTATTGGTCATGGGGGGAAAGGCAATCAGGACTCGTAGTAGAGATGGTATGTTTTATTAAACCAACATGATTTTTGCAAAAAAAAAATTCTTTAATTGCAAGCTTTCAGGTACAAATACCCTTCATCAGGCATTGGAGAAAAGATTGTAAAAGTTCTCCTGGGTAGAAATGAAAGTTCATATTTCATAGGATTTCACAGAAGAGTCAATAGATGGAAAACTCCTCTGAGCAGGCAGTTCATAACTCTTCATATTTTCCCAAGCAGAAAGCAACTGTGACCACCTGAAACCTGAGATCCTGCTCCTGCCTTTGTTTCAAGGTAATTTGCATCACGGTGAGAGGCTTCATACCAGCTCTGAACTGGCATAGAATATGAGTAGCTAGAAAATCAAAGTAAAAATATTTGCTGAAGTAAGTTTTAAGATGGCATAATGGATAAAAAAATTGAAGCATTTACCAGATTCCCGAAATGTCTTTTCTCACAGACTTCACAAGAACAGGAACTCCATAGAATCAAACTTCAGTACAATCTTAAGCCACTCAAAACACTCCCCTTGTGTCCAAGGGCTTTCACTTGCTGCTAAACTGGATATGGGATTTGTTTTAAGATCCTGTTGATTTTTAAAGCACTGCTCAATTTAGGCTCCCATATAACTAAATGAGGTTTTGGTTCCCTGTTGCCCTGGTCATGTTCTGTGTTCAGCAGATATTGGACTCTGGCTCATACAGAAATACCATGCCACTATAAATCATTAGGTGTCAGAGTCGTTTCATACTATGTCCAGCAGCTCTGGAACATTTTGCCAGCAGAGATTCAGGGAACATCAATTTTGTGACTACTGTCAAGTCAAGATTAAAAGCACATTTCCGTACTAATTTTCTTTCTGTTCTTGATAGGAGTAATTATTTCAGGATTCGCTTTGCAATACATTCTTCTGTTTTCAGCACAGAGACAATGTACTCATATCACCCTCAACATTGCATAAAACACAGCTGAAAATTTCAACAATGCTTGTCATAGTGTCCTGTGAGCATTCCTCTTTGCGATTTGAAATCCTGTGAGTTCCTCTGCTCTGGTTTGCCTAGGAATCACAAGACATAATATTTATGCTCGTGAGTACAATATCTCATATTCACACAGGCTCAGACACCCCTTCACTGTTCACTGTGAATGTCAGATGCATTGCCAGAGACATCACATGAGGTCAGAGGGACCCATAGCTATTAACTTGTAGGCAGAGTATTAATAAATCTAACCTGTCCGCTGCACATAAAACGTTACAGGATTTAATATAATTAAATCAAACTTTTACCAAGCAGGGCTTTTAGAACAGGCTGCATAGAACCAGGAATACCAACACCTCTGAATGGTGTGGAGATTCAACATTAGCACCGAGATTTAAGGGAGACACGTTGCAAGAAAGATATTGCAAAAATACCCTCTTGGCTGTAAAAAAAATAGAGCACACTACTTCTCTAACCCTTTGTTCAGCAGTAATACACTACCAGCCCCTGTCTGATGGCACTAAAGAAATCAGCTCTCAGTGAAATAAAGACGTTCACCATCAAACAAGTTAAAAAGCAATTCTAAAAGTAACTACAGAGATCATGATACATGCAGGGAACAACCAGCTCAGAAACAACCAAAGCCTTCCGAAACTCACACATTTTACAACAGAATCAGAAAAAAAACATGCATGCAATTCTCACATCACACATACTTCCACTCTCTGGAAAACACACTTCCTCTGGTTTGAGCAGAGCAGACCTTTTGGACTACACAGCATAATCTTGCCCAGTCAAGGACACTGAAGCAATAATGGACCATGCGTCTCTAACATGTGACTTGCCTCACTTCACTGATCCCAATCAACCTAACCTCTACTGTCTGTAAAAATCTATACAACAGGTCAAAATAACAAATTACCAGGGAATGACTGGGGTGGTAAGACCCAGGCTGACCTGGCGGTGGAAGCAGGGGGATGGGAAGAACAGGCTCAGGGCCGATGTGGGGTAGGAGGGGTGGGGGAGGAGTGGGCCGGGGCCCAAGGGGGAGAGGAAGCCT
>NW_017729034.1:66721011-66725367 GCF_001723915.1 Gavialis gangeticus
TCCTACAGCTGCTGCTGCTGTGCTGGGCTGGGCCTGCTGCTTCTACTTCCCCTGCCCCTTGGCATCAGGCCTGGGCCCACTCCTCCCCTTCCCATACTGCCACTGCAGCTGCCACAGCGCACCCGTTCCTTCCTCTCCCATCATTGGGGCCACTTCTCTCCCACCACCTTCCGGTTGGCCCTGGAGGCCCCCACCCCTCCCCCGCTCCATCTCCTATGTCCCCACCCCCGTGTCCCCACTATCATGGTGCCACCTGTCCCAACACTTCTTCGCATTCTGATTGGCTGTTTGTCAGCCAGTCAGAGCACAAATAAAGCATTACAGGCAGACAGAATAAGGTTTTCATAATATTAGAATATTTCCTACCCAAAAAATCAATTTCCAGCGCAGCATAAACACTAATGTATGCTGCAACATTACTCACTGCAGGAAAGCTAAATGTTAGCTTCTACATAAAGTAGCTATAAAAAAAAATACAAATTTGCCCAAGTCTGTGCTCTCCTGCAGAAACCTACAGCATGTGAGCTGGAGAGTATCATACAAGTGGTAGAGTACATGGTAAATAGTAGTAAGCAAGAGAGACTATTAGGCCTTCAGATTACGTGGGATTAATTATTTACACATTTGCCATCTATAATACTCTTTCCATTTTTATTTCCTTTAACCCAGTTCTGCTCTTTAATGTTCAAGTGAAAAAAATATTAAGTAGCCTCCCCCTCCCCCCCTTTGTTTTTTAATTCTGGAGACTGGTATCTCTGAAAACGAAAATATTCTGAAGATCAGGTCTTCTTAATCCATGATCTGATGTCAAAAGCGAGAATAAATTTAAGCCCTTTTTTCCCCAAATAGACAAACAATTGACTACAATATATTTTACAAGCATTCTAGGTACCCCTATTTATCCCAGAAAAGAGATAAGCTCTGGTAGGCCTCACTGTCTCAGTTTGGCATTGATCTATGGACTCCTGCAGTAGAAACAGTATAGATTCTCTACACTGTAGCTGGGAATAAGAACAAGCCGTAGCAGATGGGAGCAGCTCAAGTACAGGTGTCTGAGCACCTGATTTAGCCACAGCTGTCTCTACAACAGCTGACTGCCTTTCACCTTGCAATGAAGATGTTACTGATACCACTGGGGCTGGACTAAGAAGCAGATGAAACATGGTAGAATAGACGGAAGGGAATACTGCTTTTCCAAAATGCCCTGGAATTGTATCTGAAATGCAGCTCTAGAATACCAATATATTTAATAAGCCAGTAACATCAGAGTTTTCCCGTTGTTTGTGTTTTCTGTTAGCCCTATCAAACTATTTTTTAAAAATCTTTTATAGGTATGAGACAGAATTTTGCTGTTTCTCAGCTGGCATGGCTGAAATGAAGTCATATAGGCGAAACAGAAGCACAGAGCTCTACATTTTTATGAACTGCTGTTGCAGTTCATGAAAAAAGATGCCCAATGGCTAAGGGCCCCAGTACACCTTAATATCAACAGACAAAATCTGTCATCTCCACCAGCTGCACCTTGACACAAGAGAAGAGAATGGGTATACTCTCTTCCGTATTATACCATTTAGGTCATTCTAGTCACCTGGGGACCCTGGCATCCTGTCAAAGTGGATCCAGCTGCGCAAATGTGCCATCCCATGTGCCATCTAGAAGCAAACACCATTGAGCTGGCCAGTGCTAGAAACTACCATTTCACTTAAAGCAATAGCCATTGTGGAAATAGCAGTCAAATCAGACCTGCAATCTGAACTGGGTTGTGCCATCATCACCCACTGCACTGCTTAACAGTGTCTCTTCTGTACAGAACAGCCTGTACTTCTATAAACAGGATATGATTTTTTTCACAGGTGCGTACACAGCACCACCACAAACTGTATGGCAGAAAAGCATTAGACTTGCTGCTACTGCCAGGAGATCTCAACTCAGGCTCTTTTCATCCAAATATCCCCTTTGAGGTGGTGTCTGTTCCAATTTAATGTCAGCCAGCTCATACATCTCCAGATTTCCAAAGGGTTTTTGTTTTGTTTTTTAAAGCCAAGCCTACTGATTTAGATGAGTACAGGCATAAAATCAACTCTTCAACCTATGGTCTAGCCACACCTTTGTATGGTTTATAATGGAAAAGTTAGCAGTAAAATTAAAAGTGTTGTTAACTTCCAAATGGTGTTTCTTGTTGTTTTATGTTTGGCATAACTGACCAAATGGGACATTCACTTTTAATGGTGGTTTTATTTATTTTTCCTACAGTATTTCTTTAGTACTTTTTCCTTTTATATGACATATTAATACATAATTCAGTGGTTTTATGTCTCCCTGCACAGTCTACATGATTTCTTGTGCTATTGAACAGTACTATTTATGGCCAAATGGCCAAAGTGTCTCTCTTTATCAGTCTTTTCAGGCCATGGGCTTTTTTTGTTTGTCTGGTTACTGTTTTGTTTGGTTTGGTTTTCTTGTCATTTTCGAAACCTGCTGGAAATCTTTAACTCTCTGCATGTCATGCTTGAAAGCGCTGCCCCAAAGAGATCAGACTTCTGGGTCTGCACCAAAGTCATATGATTGACAGACGGATTAGAAATACAGAAGAGGCTGAGGAATCTTTCAGCTGGCACATTGCTTTCATGATTACTAAAGGAAGCAACAGACTGGCATTATACTAAACAAACAGATCCAGTAGCACTGTTCCTGCTTCAAATGAATTCACAGCAAGTTTTCCCAATTAATTCAATGGAAGTAAGGTGTAGTCCTGACTTTGGAAGGAATGTTCTTCATACATTTGTACGGTCCTTCATATAAACCCAAGCAACCTTTCTAAACACAGAGGGGAAGTTCAAGTCTCTATGCCATAAATGCAGCCTTCTAGTCAGCAAGACTAAAAACAGCTGTGAGTGGCTGCTTCCCCTCCACTCCCACAGTGGTTGAGGCTAAGAAGCTTCTTTGAAGGTTACCCTGGGTCAAGTCTTGACATCATTCTTCATGCAAAGAATCCCACTGATTTCAACATGGCTTCTTAAGAGCTGTAGCAATAAAGGAAGTTTGCTTAGCCATTTCTTCCCCCAGCAGTCTTTCTACTGCTGCTTAAAACCACTGGGCCAAATAATGGTTTTAGACATGAAATATTTAGTTCTTATTGTGACATCAGAGCAAATTCTAACCTACCACTTTGACCTCTAGAAGACGTAGTCACTGCCCCCTCTTTAGCCTGCCACAGTGATGACCAAATGTAATGCTGCATGGTCAAATACACCCTAAAAAACCCAGAGGTTCCTGAATAGAGGGTCTTCCCCTCTGCTCAGGGTCAGACCAATTGCCACATTTGGGATCAGGAAGGAATTGTACCTTATGGTCAGATTGGTGCAGAGGGAGGAAAGGGGGCGCCTTCTTCTATAGCAGGGATCCAGTCCTCTTCCTTGGATCTTTCAAGCACAATTTAACAACCCTTGCTGAAGCAGGACACTGACCACTGTTGTTTCCCTGCTTTACCAGGGTCCTGGGCCTTGTAATTGTGTGACAGGGTTGCTTGTGTAGTTTTAGTACCAGGGTAGACAAGAATTTGTATGGAATGGCTTGGATAGGTGTGATCTTGCCTCAGGCAGGGAGTTGATTCTAGATGACCTCCAGGGGTCTCTTCCAGCCCTACTTTTCTACAATTCTGTGATTAGGTAATGGTAACTGAAGGAAGATACATTTGAGCAGAACTTAACATCTTCTCAATGCAATGTGGCCTACTCCTGTAGTCTTCATCAACCAGCAGTTTCCCCTTATTTTCTCATTAATCCTCATTGCTACACAGGGAAATTTACTCAAATTTTACCTGTCCTATGCTGCCACCTAAGAAAAAAATCCATTGGCAGCACCTCAAGAGTCAATGCTCACACACTTATGGCAGACAGATGAACAGACAATAAAGGGCAGTCACTTTCCCTGCATGTATCACACCTCCTTTGAGTAAAGGGCCTTCATTGTTGGTTTTAGGCCTTTGCTCCCCCAAGCCACATCCAAATGAGTGAGGATGTTTGATTCCCCAGGGACAACTAGCAGTGGGATACCTTGTGCCACTTCTAGTTGTACCCAGGGGAATGCTCAGACCCTCTGGCACACAGCAGGTTATCCTGCGATGGCTAGAAAATGATATTTAGATGTTTGCTTTTGGGAATTGGCTCATGGGCAAAGTAGATATGTATTAGAATAATGGTCCAGGGCAACAGCAAAGGTTAACTGATTTCTAAAAAGCCCGCCTGTGACGAAGTTTCTTCAAGGCCCGCTACACCTCAAAGGCAAGCAGAAAACAAATACACAGGCTGGGAAACTGAAGACATGTTCCACACCATTCCACAACATGAGATAAGG
>NW_017729034.1:66726290-66727845 GCF_001723915.1 Gavialis gangeticus
TGTGGCCTCAGCAGGGGCTAGCATGACTGCAGTTTTGACCCCGCTGTGGCTTAATACATATACGTGACATTGTTTTTTTGCTCTTAAGACTTTGGGGTATGGTTTCTCTGAACCCCCTTCACCTATCTTCTTGAAGCTTGGCATGCTTCATGCCCTCAGAAGGGGCTACCATTCCTGCAAGTTTCATCCAAATAAGATCAGAAATGTCAAGGTTATAGCCTGTTTTGACCTTCCCCATTATATCCTATGGGCAAAACATCAAAACAGGGTCAAAAAGGTGAAACATTTCAATGGAACAGAATGGAACAGCCATTCCGACCTGAAACAAAAGTCAAACTGGAATACTATTCTGTTGAAATGCTGGTCAAAATGGAGTGCTTCCATTTTGCACAACCCTACTGGCCAGATGTACCTTGACTATGCAGCTCTAGGACTGGTAGATATAGAAATGTTTGCATTATTCTTATCTGCTGTACTTGAGTATAATTAAAATTTGTCTATTATTGAATGGAAAGGTTGTGGTCGATCTGAGGGTTTGGCTTCACCCAGAACAAGATATCTGGGCCATAAATCCAACGCCAACACCCTGAGTGGGGCAGGGAAGACTAGGCCTGGCACAGTTGCTGAGCCCAGCAACCTTGCCTGGGGTCCTGGGAAAGCTGCAGCTACATTCATCCTGCAGGTTGCAGCTTGGATCTCCAGGGGTCAAAAAAAGCCCCACCCTGCAATGTAGCAGTGTAGGAAATGCCTGAAATGTGTGGTATGTGGTGCCGCAAACAGGTCTTTGGTGCCACATACTTCATGGTCACACTCATCTGGATGCAGTCTCAATGCTTTTGGCTAGGACAGAAAGCCTGAGCCTGAATTGATTCGATCTTTGCTGATTAGTCTAACCTGGCTAAGCTAAATTGGTTTTGTAGCCAAATAGACATCCCAGAAATGCAGGCACATGCTTGCAGTGGCTCAGCCTAGAAGCTAGGGGGTGCTAGAGCAGCCCTCCCTTCCCTTCCAGAGAGCTGAGCTGATGGGGGGCGTGGCCAGGCCCCAGCAGAAGGGGCCCCAGAAAAAATGGAGAAAAGCCCTGGGACTTACCACTCCTGCAGCAGCCTTGTGGCTTTGGGGGGATCATATGGAGCCCCCCACATGGCCCAGGGCAGCAGGGGGCAGTGGGGATCACCCCCCCCACCGGCAGGAATGGTGAGTGTGGGGCTTTTCTCGGATTTTTTTTTTTTCTTAAAGGACTGGAGCTGGCCCAGGCGGGGCACCTGTGGAGGAGCTGGGGGACTGAGGGTCGGGGGGCTCACGCAGAGCCCCCCCATGCAGCGTGGGGCAGTGGGGGGCAGCGGGAATCACACCCCATCCAGCAACACCCACTGAGTCAGGGCTTTTTTTTTTCCTAAATTGATTTGGGACAATAATTCAAATTACTGAATCAAATCACTGTCCCCTGAATCAGCCAAATCCAAATCCAAAGCAAATACTAGCTGTTTCGCACAGGCCTACTGCAGAGACTGTCAGAACTGCAGCCAGGAAGCCAAGGGGAGGGGCCAGGTCG
>NW_017729034.1:66732845-66756986 GCF_001723915.1 Gavialis gangeticus
CAGGATGCTGGGGCAGTCTGATTTAATTTAAACTAGAAAGGGGTCTCAGACAGACATTGCATAAATTGGTTTGAGCCAAATCAGTTAAGTCCAATAATACATTCAACTAGATTCATCTCAAACCATGTGCCATTCTCAAAATACGTGCATTGAACATCCGTTCTGTTACAGGTTTAAAATCAGTTTCTGATCACTTACACTTGTTTGTGTGTAATGTCTGTCTCTAACCTTTGTGTTTGCCACTTTTTCTTCCATTCTTAGCCTTTCCCCCATTCATTTTGGCTTTTCCTAGGATTGCACCAGGTCATTGGACATCCATTTCCCCTTATCCTTGATTTCTTTTTTCTCCCCGGACCCACCACATATTTCCTCTTCTCTGCAATGTAACGGATGCCACCAGATATTACAAAAATGTATGAATGGGCACTATTTACTGCCTCTATCCCTCTGAAATGAAAGTAATCTCCAGTTCATTTCAACACCAGAGTACTGAGACATTGGCCGTTTCACCTTCTTCAGCAGTAAGCGTCTGCCTGTACTGTGGGTAGGGTGTAGAATATAGATAGAACCAAGAGATTAATTCTGTCCTACCTCTCTGTGTTTCAGGAAAACAAATCATATTTATTATTTCATTTATGTAACACCCTCCCTACAACATTTGCTGTTATCTAGCGATTGCTAATGCTATCAGAGCTACTGACTTGAGTCCAGGCATCTAACTCTATTGTGCTCACATTTTAAATGCTGTTTAAAAGCCACTTGCACTGCTATAATTATGGTCTGTCAATGACTCCATTAAATACACCTACTAGCAGGGGTTTATAACTAAACCATAAAAAATGGCCCAGGGCAGAATGTAGCTGGAGGTATTTTTTGTACACCAACATGAGCTGAGAACAGAGCATGAGTCTTAGTTTAGTATTTCTTAATCTTTGTTTTTTTCAGCACATTATTGGAATGTATTATAGACAGTGCTAGTATTAACATCTGTGGTTAGGAATGCCTAACACTTTACATTATAGGATCCTTTTGTAGTTATGATCTTCAGACTTGAACCATTTTTAACTCACGTTTTCCATGCTGGGTATCTGTTTCAGGTTGAAATGTTACTGAATATTTCAGCAAAGCTGGTTTAGCTTTTTTCAAAAATTATGTCATGAGAAATTATGCTGTTTTGGTACTGTGGGAAAAAAAAAACCCTACAAACGTTTCATTGAGAAGCAATGGAGAGCAGAAACTTGATGTTTGGTACAGAAGAAGGAAAAAATAACTCTGGAAAAAAAATAGGTGTGTCTTTTGCCATTACCATGAAAATCCACAGACATTTGGCCAAGCTATAAACCACAGGTGGTCACTAACTGTGTGTTCCTCATTTTCTGGATGCCTGATTTGAGACCCTTGAGTCTGATTTGCAGAAGTGCTGAGCATTCATAGCTGCAATTGAAGTCACTGAGCGCTGTGCTTGGAACATATAGCATGTTATAAATATGCTAACTACTCTGAAATATCACATCAGGCCCCCAGTATTAGTGGATACTTTTAACCTTAATCTGTGGCTCATCCATCTGTAAAATGGGCATACTAATGCCCAGTCACCTCACAGGGGTATTGTGAAAGTAAACTCATTGTTTATGAAGCAGTTAAATGTACTGAGGAGAATATTCAAAAGTGAAATGCTCAGGTATAAATGAATAATTTTGTATTCAGTGCAGGGTTCGGATGGTTTATGGTATATGGTATATAAGGTTGGGGCTACACTTTGAATCATGTAGCCAGATGGCTGTGAGCTTTATTCAGAAGAATAAATCAAGGGTCCTGGAGAAAGAATATGTTATAACTATGTGCATTTAAAGATGGTCTAAAGGGAATAGAATTAGGAGAAAGTAAGAAAAATAATTTTGCTACTGAGGTTATAGCTACTTGCTGATGTTTAAATCCATGCAGTATGTGAAAAATACAATTATAAGTATTTTATACAACAAACAACATTAAATAAACATCATTAAAGTAGCACAGTTAAACACTCTAGAGTTAAAAATGAAAAAATTAATATTGCCTGACCGGCTTTAGTTTGCCTTCCTTTTGTGTACACATTGTGATGTAGTCTTCTGTGAGTACACACTATTTTTTCCAGAGAACCCTTGCCTCATTTAAGGTCTGTGATGAACAGTGCTCATTCAATTAGCATCCATTCAACATTTTGTTCTCTTCTTTTTAATGTGTGTGCCCCCCCCCATGCACCACTTCCTAAACAGTGTTCAAACCCCATTGTGAAGAAAGAATAATCAACTTCCTTCCTTTTCTGTAGTGTTCCTCCCTGCCACATTCGGGCACTTCACCACCAAATTCATTTATGTTCAGAACAACCCCGCAGACAAGTGAGTATTAATCCCCATTTTACAGTTGAAGAGCTGAGACACAGAGATATTTAGGTCAAAAGCATGTGCTAATTCTGGTGGCTCTGTTTGATTTTTCACTATTTACAGCATTCTACAGATTACTGCATGTTCAAAGCACCATCTGCATTGACTTCAACTGCAAGTGCTCAGTACTACTGCAAATTAGACCTCAAGCTCTCAAGTTAGACACCCAGAAAATGAGGAAATACAGTGGGCACATCTACACAAAATGCCTTAATGCACAGTGGACTCTTCTACTGCACATTAGTGTGTCACAGCAAAAACCATATTAATGCACAATAGAATTAGTCTACTGTGCATTAAGCATCACAATAAAAGTTTGCCTTTGCTACTGTGCATTAGCACAGCTACTATGCCTTTATCTAATACCTCATATTAGAGGTACTAAGCTTAATGCGCAGCAGCAAAGGCACATTAAAGAATGTTTAGGTGCACCCAGCAGCTACTAGTGGAAAGTTTAGTATAAGCAGCTTGGCCCACATCATGCAAGAACACAGAAACCGATAGGGAGAGAACCCACTTGTCCAGGGCACCATTCGACTTGCTTAACCGTGAGACCAGTTTTACTTGTCCTGCAATCTCCTGCCTCATTCTCTGCATGCCTGCAGACTTCTCCAACAAGAGAGTCAAGAGCCCCAGAACAACAAATCTCCTTCACATCACAGCCCTGCTTCATCCTTAGGGCAGGTCTATCCTGTGCAGTGAATGAGGCAGGGGTCCTGTTGGGATGAGGGGTGGGGGGGAAATAATAAGTGATCTGTAATAAGATACTATTATAAAATTCACATGTTCAGGTGATCTTGATGCCAGCATGTCTCAACTCCGAGGAGCTTGACTTTCAAATTTTTATAGTGTCCTTTTAACAGGTTTTGTGTATATGTGTGTGTCTTTGTCTGTGTAAAAGTACTTTCCTCAATTTAAGCACCAACATGGTTCTTGAAAATAGATAAGTTCATTAAAATGACATGAAACTTAGGGTTTAAACCTCCCAGTGATTCCCATAAATGTGCTTCCTTCGTTTGTGTTCATATGGCTATGCTAGTCAACAATTCAGCCCACTCTGTGTTGCTTTCAGTTTCAGGTATATATAAATACCCTCCAATCGCAAAGTAAACCTGAGTTAAACTTACTGAGTGCATCTACACATGCAATTAATGTAACTGAATATACCAATCCCAAACTCACTGTCTACATATGCATTTAAATGCAGTAATTTATTGCACTGCCGGATGCCACTTGTATCCGACAGGACTATCCGGCAGCAAAGTAAATTAGTCTACTGCACCCTAATTGGTGCACACATGTAGACAGCGATACTTTACTGTGCAGCAAATTAGTCTGCTGTGCACTAAAGCATCTCATGTAGATGTGCCCACTGAGTTCAAAATGTAGCAAAATTGTGCAGTGCAGACAAACTAGCTACACTTCATTCAAAAGTGGGGGCCTTACTCCAAAAAGGCTTTCAAAACTTAATGAAAAGCTGGTTCAAGACCAGTCTGGTTCAAGCACTGAAGTAAGAAATCTTTAAAATTAGGTGACTCCTTTATATTTAGGGGACAGTGACAGCTTGGTATGCAAGCCGGACCTCAACATCAGCCCTGATTCAGAAACTGCTGGTGGGAGAGTCAAGCTAATGTTTGATTAGCTCAATCAATTGAACCCTGGCTTGTGCTTTTCTGCCCTTAGTGAGCAGTGCTGGTACAGCAATGCAAACAGTTGGTCACTACTGGCTGAATCACAGCTATTTCTGGAGACAGATGTGGCCTAAATGTAATGGCCTTGCCACCAATAAATCACTTTGGTGAATTTTGCAGTAATCACTACAGTACTGACACTCAATGGTAAATGGCTTAGGTGTTCATAGGGGAAATACAGATGGGAGACTGGAGGTAGAGAGAGAGAGAGAACAGTTTAATAATTCTAAGTGCGATGGTAGAAAAATAGGTAATTAACAGCCCATTTTATCAGCAAGTCAACTTTTCTCTCTCCTTGCTATCTGCTTAGTTCTATGTTCATTAAATTGGCTAGTCATCCTTGTACTTGCTGCTTACATATGTTTTTATGGTTCAACTCCAGCGATGTCTTATCAGCCCTCTGCTAGTTATTCAAGTTACATGAGTCCCATGGCTTAGATAAGGACAGAAAAGGAGGCAACCTCAAGGAAAGTGCAATGCAAAATGAGTTAAAGTTTTCAGCAGTGCATTTCCTTCGCAGAGGGTGTAAATGTAACCCTCTGACCCTCCATAACGAAGTTTAACCTTAGAAATAAAGTAGGGGAGGAAAGACCCCTATTGCAAATTGCCTTGATGTTTTATCTGTCCAGAAAAGACCTTCTTTTTTATATTTATCGTAACTATATCTGGCTTCTAAATTAGAGGGCTTTCATAAGCTGTAAGCCTCAATGGGTAATTCTTCTGAACTGAATAAATGAAATTTCTCCCTAGGTTTATTTCTGCCTCCAGTATCTATATATTTATATAGTAATGTATGTATTTTACTGCCTTGTTTAAAAAATACACACACAGAACTGAGAGAACAAAAGATGACAAAGATGAGCCTGCTGTAAATATTATTTCCTGTCTAAGTGGAAGCCTGTGATATTAGATGTCATTTCCCCCCCACCCCTATATGGAGGCTATATTAGTCTTTCAAAAAAAATAAGGGAGTATACCACATCTTTGAGCGAAATTTTACGGTGCTCTGAATGATATGTGTGCTTTTTATGTTTATGAAACTACCATCTAGCGAAAAATAGCAGCCTAATATTTTGACATGAAGGTCATTTGAAAGTTTTACTGCCTGCAAGCCTGATCCATTTTGTTGACAAAAGGCTCTCTCAGGGCTCTTTAAAGTGCCCCAGCCTGCTCGACTTTCTCTCTGTCTAACATTTCTCTCTCCCCCTCCTCACCCCCTCCCACCAGACTAATTATCAGCTCATTAAGGCTGTCCTAATGAATTATGTTACAGCATTAAGAAAGAGCTTGGAATAAATGCTCATTGAAGCATGGGGGGTGGGGGGGGAGAGACAGAGCGATTACTACTTCTTTCAACTCTGCCAGCTGAAGCTAACTTGATCTGACCAAGCTCAGCTCACAAACTTCCCGCCTCCCTCCTTAAAAATCATAAATATTTCAGCTGAAATGAATTTTAGATTGATATAAACATGCTCCTGGGAGGAATTGGCTTCCTAATGCTTCTTAGCACTGCAGAAACAGAAATTCTTTGGAAGGCTGTGCAGTGTGCCTGTCTCTGCAAGCTGGACTATCTGAGCAGCTGTGGAGCCAGGGGCCGGGTAGCAGACATTCAGTAGTTGCTAAGTTTGATCAAAGAGCAAGCTAAATGCTTTCTGGTGCCCACCAGTATTTAAGTAGTTAAAGCTGCTTTTGCCTCATTTGGGGGCTTCTTAGATAAATGCCTTGTTTTTATTTCACTTCCATAATGTGTAGGCAGAAGGCTGGTAGACTTCAGACTAACACAGCTAATCACCTCTCTCTATAATGCAGAAATTGGCCAGTCCATGTTTTTATTGAGAATGGAATTTTTTGTCCTTCCCTCAACTTCTCCCTTGCCTTAATTAAAAATTTTAATTACACAAGCAAATAAGAACAACTGGTCTTAAAGCGATAACTACTTCATTTATTTATTTAAATTTTTGTAGTGCACTGGCTTTTTCAGTCAGACCCATCACACTCCTGCCTACTTCATTGTTGACCTGGACTTGGGTACTTGACATTTCATAGCATGTCCACATTAGGAAGAGGCCAGTATTTCATTTATCAATACTTTTGCTTTATACTGCTTTTATACAGACACATTGTGTTCTGACCTTTGGCTCTAGTTCCTCAGGCCATTTGCATTGACTGCAATAGCACTTCTACATGTATCTGCTCCTCTTCTAATTGGGTCTTCTAAGTGCTTGTTTAATTGTTTTGTAGGACCATGTCCTGAAACCCTTATGTGTTCACTCATTCTTTGCTTGAACAACACTTCTACTTATTAAGCAAGGACTGAAAAAAGGACTTCAATTTAGCTCCAACACATACATTTATGTAGTACCATATAATCAGTACAGGAAGGCAACACAGAACAAAAAATCCTTGCTTTGAAAATCTTATTGTACAAGTAGATACCACACAGCACACAGGCAAAGAAAACAGAGCAAAAAGCCTTTGTATGGACTATTATTTTATATAAATATTGTCATCCTAATTTGATATTATACGTATTCTCTGGTCATCCAAAAATGGATTTATGTAAGTAACTTTGTTTACGTGGAACTCTACACATAAGCTGCCCTACTGAGTTCACCTGAAGTGTGCATACAAACATATATAGAATCAAATCCTTATTTTATAAATGTATGTAATATGTAAAAAAATAACTGAAAATATTTTACAGTATGGCTAGGAACAGACTTTACACATAAACTGGTTTAAGTGATCAGAAACTAATTTAAACCTGTAACAGAACAAAAGTTCAGTGCTCAGAAACCAGTTTCAAAATGGCTGAAACTGGTTTAAAATAAACCTTAAATATAATATCAGACAACTAATTGGGGTCAAATCGGTTTATGCAATGTTTGTCCCAGACCGCTTTTGTTTTGTTGATG
Source organism: Gavialis gangeticus (assembly GCF_001723915.1). Lineage (NCBI taxonomy): Eukaryota > Metazoa > Chordata > Crocodylia > Gavialidae > Gavialis > Gavialis gangeticus. The sequence continues at coordinate 66,739,875 of NW_017729034.1, forward strand.
GACTGATAAATGCTGTGTTATCAGCCCCCTGCTGGCTCCTGTGCCTGTCAGGTTTGCAGAAAATATGAAGAAGCAGTGAGAGGGAGATTTAAAAGCTCAGTATCATCAACAGATGCATGTACAGAACACCCCCTTTTGCCTCAGAGTGCTACCCCAGGGCTGTAGGCTGGCAACACTCCTGCCCCTTGAGCAGGAAAAAGCCTGCAACTGTTCAGGCCAGGATCAGGGTTTAAACCCCTCCCTAATCAGAGTGTCCTGCTGGAGCCTGGCCACCCCTCCCCCCAGCTCAGCACTAGGAAGGGAAAGGAGGACTGCGCTAGCACCTCCTGGATTCTAGTTTGAGCCACTGTAGGCATGTGCCTGCATTTTTTCACTCCAGAGGGAATGTCTGTTCAATTGCAAACCAGTTCAAACTAGGCAGGTTAAACTAACCTGAAAAGATTGAATCAATTCAGGCTCAGGCTCTTTGAATGTCTGCCCCTAGACTATGAGACCAGTGAGAACATTTGTAGCTCATGGCAATTTCTCTATTGCAGGAGTTCTAATTAACTTAAGATTTGTGAAGGAGCATTTAAAGCAAACCAATTAATAAATGCTAAATGGGTGTGTCACATTTTTCTTCAGATACTTCTCTTGAAAAAAGGTTTAGCTGGTACTGTTGCCATATGCAACAGCAAACATTTGTCATTAGTGAAATGTTATAACTTTGCCCATATTGCATTTTTAAATGGATTCATTATCACTAAGCAAGAGTAAATACATATGCAAGCCTATGAACTGATATTTCCATGCAGACCTCAAAACCTTTTTAGCAGCAAAGGTAATAATTTAAGCTGTCTCTTGAAATAAGGGGCCATGGACAATTGAAGGCCTTTGTACTTTTAGAGTTGTCAGTAATTGGCTACTTTCTTAGCAAAATGCTTAGCTTCCTTGACCTAGCTTGCACTGCTAAATGCAGCTACTTTCCAGAAAGGTCTATGTTTAAGATTTTTTTCCTCCATATTTCAGGATTTAGGAAACTGCAGCAACTAACTCCGGTTCTACATACTTTCATCACCCTCTACCAAAGATATAATTGTTTGCATGTACACATACATGTGCATAGGTATGTGTACATGCAGAGTGTGTGCTATATAAATATATAAAATATATTAAAGAGAAGTATTTTCTAAATAAAAGGCAACCTAGAAGCCAAGTAGTAGATTATTCTTATCACTCTTTTGCAGTAAAGCAGGGAGAGGGAGAGAAAGAGAGAGAGCGAGCAAGGCAATTTCTGCCAGAGCAGCAGATGACAAGGCTGTTGCAGGACAAACCAAAAATAAAGTGAATTTTCCCTTCCTCCCCAGTCCTGCCCCCCTTCAGATTCCTCGTATTTTTTTAAAGTTTGCCCTGGGTTTTTTGGTTTTATTCTCCGTTTAAAAAGACAAAGGAGTGACTGAAAGAGAAGGGGAGGAACAGCTGTGGGGAATGTCCTCTCTGTGTCTTTCTCTCTCCTTTCTGGAGCGAGGCAAAAACATGTCAGCAGTGGAATGACAGAAGCCATCAAGCGCCTGACAGTAAGGCATGCGGGTGAATTGGGCTGTTGCCGTATCAGCTGGGGCCATCAGCACGTTCCACTGCCTATCAGCACTGTGCCTGGCAGCTGGGGAGATACATTTAGATAAAGCAGCCAGCAATCGTTGATAACAAGTCCCTTAAATGTCAGGCAGCACAAAGGGCAGCATTGATTGCTGCTGTACAGCCCGCCTTTCCTTTTCTTTAGTGGTCTATTTTTCCCCCCTCACTTTAATATAGCAAAGACTCTGGCTAGGATAATCTGCCTGCAGAAAAGGCCATTGTGCTGCTACACACATTGTGTTACTCACTAAATAGAATTTATCAACATTTCTCCAAATTCCTTTTTCCATTCCCCTTCCCTTTTCCATCATTTCCTGGCTGCTCCCCAGATCCTTGCCCTCAACTACTGGTATGATCAATAAAGAGACAAAACAGCAAATCCCAGGCGACATGCACAGTTCCTTCCTTCCTCTACACAATTTTGGAGAGGGGTCTGAAACGAAATCTAATATCCACTAAGCTTAAGCCTAGCTTAACTTGCTAACCCATTCTATTACAAAGACTAACTTGAAAATAGAAAGGTTCTCCATAAAGATCATATGATCATCTTGGTTTCCTTTTACGTTTACCCAGCTCTAGACACTGGAACCAAAAAAGGCTCACAGCTACCATGTCCTGAATTCCTTGAGAAAACAGACCAGTTTACACCATCACCAAAGCTGCTGCTGTTCCCACCAGTTCTTGCCAGCAAGATATCTGCTGCTGAACATCTCCCTTGTCCAATTAATGAGGGTACCCTCCCTCTTTTAGAAGAGGGTTATGGAAAACAGCTCTACAATGAGGCACTTAATCTGGTGAGGATGGACATGAGATCAAAGGAATCCTGTGTTCTAATGACTGATGCCTTCAGTAGCCTTCGAACTTCCTTCTTCATTTTTTCCATCCATAAAATGAGAATGATGTGTCACTTATTAGCCAGCCTCTGAGGAACAGCTGTAGGGACCAGATGACATTTGGAATGTGCTAGAATTTACCGCAATACCCCAGAAGCTTAGCAGCTCCATACCACTATCTTACTTTTAAGGCCATCCACTGGGGTCTACAACACAAAGGCAGGTCTTAGTAGCCAGGCATGTATTCGGTACTCAGCTCAGTCCTCTCTCTCTCCCCTTTTTAACTGATGTGAATTTCAAGCCAAATTTTTCCTTCAATAAATGAACAGATTGTTCTCAGCTATAAAAAAAAATTACAATCCTTGACACTTATAATCACCATTTTAATTATTATAATTTTAGAACTTGTACTTTGCCAATAATAGGGCTCAGAAACAAAAAGTATGGTGTCCCCAGAGAGATAAATGACAACGGTTTTTGTCTCATGTGCTTGGTATAATTATGACTATTTGATCAGATGCAGATTCATACTTTTATATTTTTAGCTGGTAGTGTTTTGAAAGTAAGTCCTCTCTGAGGGACTGGCACCAAGGGCCAGATCCTGTTCCCTGCTCAGAGCTCAAGAAACTATCCCCCATGCTGTTCACATTCATGCAGGCCTTGGAGAAGGAATCCTGGTCAGAAGCCGTAGGGTAGCAAGAGATGGTCCACGGTCAATCATGGTACAGCTTGTAGCTCCTATACAACTGCACTACCCGGGTAGGAGGAAATTCCTAGAAGATCCATGTGATGATAACTCTAGCAGCTCCCCCAACTCTATACAAACAACAGAGCTCTGAACAGGCAGCAGGGGTATGGATCAGCCCAGGCCCATAGCATTTGGGGTCTGTTCCTTCCCTGCACGTTGGAATGATGCTTTGTTCCGCAACTGCCAGGAGAACCTCTGGGGTAATGTGAATAAACAGTAATAATATCTTTTCATTCAGAAGGCTGTGGGGGAGAAGGCAAAGTGATGTCCTGAGTCTTCAAGAATATGGAAATTTGCAGTTAGCACCATCCAGTGATCTCCCATATCTCACACACATGCACACCACCTAGGGAACAGGAAGAGAGTTTGTCATCTCCCAAGTGGCTTCTTTGATCGGAGCCATTCACTCTGGAGAATGGAATATTGAATTCCTTTTGCCGTCGGGAAAGCACTTTTGAGTCTGGCTGCAGTTCGTGGACTTGTGAAACCTGAGCAAGCTTCCCACCTTCCCTCCTCCTTTCTTTCCTGACTTAGAGACTGGCAGAGGGCATCGCACTGCATGGCCTGGGAAATACGACGTTGTAAAATTTCTCTTGACATTGCTTATGCAGCCGAGTAGGTTAGTTATTGTTGCTTTCAATCTAAATAAATGTGTCTACCTCAAATGTAAGCATGTTCAGGCTGCCGGGGGCGCGGGGTGTGAGGGGTGGCAGGGGGCAAGGTCTTGACATATGTTGCCAAGGTTTAAATACAGAACCAGTCTCTGTCATTAGAGGGAAAAGACTCTAAGCAAAAAATCTATTAAACCTTATTTGATCAAAGTATGTTTGCAATTCAAGTTTGGCAAGTACCAGTATTTTCAGTTTTTCGCATGTCTCTAAATACTGTTAGAACAGGGTTGTTGTTTTTTTTCCTTTTTCATGGCAGACCACTGTTTTCAGGAGGTCATACAATTTGCTATACAAATACTGGACCCAAGCTGAAGCATGCCATATAAAATATCACCTGGAGAAGAACTTTATATAATAATCTGTGTTTAAAACAAAGTGAATTAAACAGGAGTTTAACCACAGGTTTGACCAGTGTTAAGTTACTGAATAATGTTGGAACAAAACTGTTTTTATCCAAGATCTCTAACATGCTGAAACATCATTTGAGCTTCAATACGCAGCTGACTGATAAGGTTTTTCCTTGCATCTATATCAGAGCAGGGACAGAAATGAGAGGGCTTGCTCTGCCCCTATTCAGGATCTGCCACTTACCCTTAGGACTACCCTAAGTTGCACTCATGTTTCAGTGTCCATCTGGAGCCACTGCAGAAGCAAAAATCATCAGCATGCAAAACAGCGTGTCAGCTCCCAATCCCTTCCTCTTCTGGCACACTCCAGACCACCCCACCCCTTTCAGGAGTCCCTGAAACTACTATTCTCTCAAGGTGCCTTATACCTGCTCTGCAGGGTGCTACTGCAAACAGGTGATAGGACAGTGATAAATCAAGGCCAATGTTTTTTTCAAAAGTGCAGTTAACTCCAAGGAAAAGCAGAAATGTAACAAAGTTCCAGATGACAGTAGGGGAACAGTCTCTGCAATGCCACCTCTTGTGTTAAAATGTCTCCATTCTCTAAACTGAAAATCAAATTAATTTGTCTGTACCATGGGTTAATGGCTTGTGCTATTTTGTACTGAGACAAGAACAACAAAATCTAGTTGATCAATCGAAATGGGTGCTATGCTGGGGGCTACAAATAGTAAATCATTTTATCAAGACACTAAATGGCTCTAATAAACTGAAATAAAAAGAGATCATTTTTAGTGCCCAGAATGAAGACAGACACATGCCAGGATGCAAAATTAGTGATCTGTACTCAGCATTGTGCTTTATGAAGAGGAATGAGTTTTATCTCCATTTTACAGCTGAGAAAACTGAGGAAGTGAGTTTGGTTTGCCCCAAATCAGTGCTTTATAGGGGAATAGAACTCAAGTTTCCTAGGCTAGGGGCAGAAGCTACACATAAACTGTATAAGTGATTGGAAACTGGTTCAGATCTGTAACACAACAAAAGATCAGTGTACATAAGTCACTTTCAAAATGACCAAAACCAATTTAAGATAAACCTGGATGGATGTAGTATAAGACTTAACTGATTTAGGTTCATTGAACGTCTGTCCCAGATCCCCTCCAGATTCAAGTTAACACACAGTTCCCCGGTATCCTAGGATGCTTTTCACCTCCCTTGCAAACCCCCCAGGGAGGCTCAGCTTCTGGCCTGGGCCACTGCAAACATGTGGCTGCATTTCCAGAATCAAAAGCAAATGTCTATTCACTTGATTATCAGTTTAATCTACACCACTTAGACTAACCTGAAAAGGTTGAATCGATTCAGCCTCAGGCTTTTGGGGCATTTATAGGCAGACTCCAGGAGGTGGGGCAGGAGGAACAGTGCTTTAACTAGAGCAGCTCTGAGAGCCACTCTAGTTAAAGTGCCTGGAGCATCACGTGTATCAGCATCCTCGCACTGAAAAATGGCAGCAGGTGTGCTTTAACTAAAGCTTGTTGAACAAGCTTGGTGTCAGAAGTGGACTGGTCAAGTTTGCCGATGACACCAAACTCTGGGGTAAAGCATCCACACCTGAGGACAGGAGGGTGATCCAGGCAGATCTTGATAGACTCATGAAATGGGTGGACGAGAACCTGATGGTGTTCAACACCAAAAAATACAAGATTCTCCACCTTAGGAGGAAAAACCTACAGCGTGCTTAGAGGCTCGGCAGTGCGACGCTGGTTAGCACTACAGATGAAAGGGACTTGGGGGTCATGATAGACCACAAAATGAACACAAGCCTTCAGTGTGATGCTGTGGATAGCAAAGTGAGCAAAATGCTGGCTTGCATCCATAGATGCTTCTCAAGCAAATCCCAGGACATCATTCTCCCATTGTACTCGGCCTTGGTGAGCCCACAACTGGAGTACTGCATCCAGTTTTGGGCTCCACAATTCAGAAAGGATGTGGAGAAGCTTGAGAGAGTGCAGAGGGAGAGCCACGCGCATGATCAGAGGTCAGGAAAACAGGCCTTATGATGAGAGGCTGAGAGCCATGGGACTCTTCAGCCGGGAAAAGTGCAGGCTCAGGGATGATCTGATGGCCACCTATAAGTTTATCAGGGGTGCTCATCAGGATCTGGGGGAACATCTGTTCACCAGAGTGCCCCAAAGGATGACAAGATCCAATAGTCACAAACTCCACTGTGACCGTTTCAGGCTGGACATAAGGAAGAACTTCTTTACTGTCCGAGCCCCCAAGGTTTGGAATAGACTGCCACTGGAGACGGTTCAAGCACCCACTTTGAATACCTTCAACACACATTTGGATGCTTAGCTTGCTGGGATCCTATGATCACTGCTGACTTCCTGCCCCTGGGGCAGGGGACTGGACTCGATGATCCTCTGGGGTCCCTTCCAGCCCGAATGTCTATGAAATCTATGAAATCCCCATGCCAAACTATGGTACCCTCAAGCACTCTGTGCTGTTCAATATCATCTGCCTCCTAAACTGAAAGGTGAAGTGTCGTGCAAATGTGGCTGTGCTGGTGGCTGTTGAGTGATAATGCCCATTAACTTGCCCCCAAACTAACAAGTTTGGTCAAAGCACTAAGGCTCATCTACCCTGCTCCTAGTCTAGGAAGCAACCTGTCCAAAGCAGCACAGCATGCTTGAAAATGTTACCGCCATACAGAAATGATCAGTAAGGCTGTGTAAAGTTTCAGTTGCTTTTTTGATTCGGAGGAGATTCAGCTCAATTCAGCGGCCAAATCTCTGAATCCAAATCAAATTGAGAGACCAATAAAAAGGTCCGAATCGATCCAAAGTCTCTGAATCAATTCAGAAAAGATTTGGAGGAGATTCGGAGATTCGGGTAGTCCCTACTTGCCACCACAGGGAGCTGGACCCAAACTCCATGTAAGTAGGGGGCAGGGGGAGCTAAAGGAGGGGGGAAGGGGACCATGGTGGGACCCCTGCTAGGCCCCATACCCTGCCTGCTCCCCCAGACCTCCTGAGCAGCCCCCCAACTCTCACCTGCTTTCCCAGCCCTGTCAATGGCTGCCCAGCCCAGTCACACCATCCCGGTGCTTTAAAAAAAAAAAAGCAGCTGTCGGGGCCCCTGGGGACTCGTGGCAGAGCCCCCCACATGCAGTGTGGGGCAGCAGAAATCACTCCCCACACACACACCAGGCAGGATCCAGTGAGTGTGGAGCTTTTTTTTTTTTTTAAAGGTGCCAGGATACTGGGACCAGGGCAGGGTAGCCATTGATGGGGCTGGGAGAGTGGGCAGGGGTTGGGGCCTGTTTGATTCAGAGATTCAGCTGATTCAGTGGCAGCCAATTCTCTGAATCAGATTCAGGACAGTGATTCGAATCACCTAATTGAATCACTGCCCCCCGAATCAGCCATATCCAAATCCAAAGCAAATACTAGCTGTTTCGCACACGCCTAATGACCAGATATGTTCATTAGAGAGTTCCCAAGCTGATCAAAGGGCCTCGCCTCAATTCTAATACATTACACAATCCTTGCATCAACACTAGGCTGCCCCAAGCCCTTTCAGGATTCTTGTCATGTGCATTAGCCAGTGCCTGGCCCATATTGTTGCTTCTCTTAGCAACAACTCAGAAGGACCTTTGCTCCCATGCTACTTTCATGATACAATCCTGAGCATATTTGCTCAGGCAAACAAACTCTGAAAGCAATCCCAAAATCATTCATAGGAGTAGTAGCAGTCTTATTTATACTGCAGTGGCTCCCAAAAGACTCAGTCAGGAATCAAGGCTGTTCCACTAACCATTGTACACACATACAGAAGAAGAAACAGTCCCTGCCCCAAAGCTCTTACCATATGAATCTGTGTCTATGTAGGGAAAGATTTTTTGACAGTTTTTCTCACCAAAATTATTCAGCCATAACTAACCTGAAAGCATGTGTTCATGCTGCTTTGTCTGAAACAGTTTAAGCTGCTACATGTGAACTGTAACATCTATGCATCCCTGTGGTTTTTTAAAATAAGTACACAATATTCTTGGTAGGTATTTCCCAACTCGACTCAAGGCACCATGGATTGCTCATTGTGGTAGGGTCCAAGATATCTACCAGAACCTAATGGAGTTCTGCAGCTTGGGGTCAAACTGCTATGATTCCTTCCCATACTTCATCTGCTTTCTGCCAGCTAAAGTCATTTTCAAACTGCTATTAGAGAGTCCTGAGCAGCGCAGTCCTGACCATCAGTGCTACAAACAGGTGTTCTATTCCACTAGCAAAAATGTGGGCAGGTGGCAGATTGCCACTATCACAGGCCTTGTGATGCTGTGCCAGATATTGCCAAAGGAAAATGGGCAGTTAGTTGTGAGTGACATTTCCCTGGACCAGCTTTACTTAGAGAAACACTGCCTCTAGGCCTGGCCAAGGAAACCTGGAATAGCCAACAATGGCAGCAGAACTTTAAGCATGGAAGTTCAATTTCTTGGAAACCTGTTGTAATGTGCCTATGGGTGTGTATGGCACCTATGAGTGCCAAAATGATGCACTCACCTTTCTGGGCCTCTCCTCTAGGGCCCCCCCACAAACTTGTGATTTGGTCTGCTAAGCCTTGATGTAATGAATAGACAAGGGAAGTTGCCTGGAGGATAGAGAGGGCTTTGGGTAGTAGACACTTGTCCTGGCCACCTCAAGCCTTGTTCTACTTTTACTATGAGTGAAACTTTCTGATTGGGGCTTAAGGTCTAGAAAATAGTATTTAGAGGTTTTTTGGGGGGAATTGGCTTATAGGTAATATATGTGTGTGTGTGTGTGTTTTATATATATATAGATATCTCTATATCTATATCTATATATAGATATAGAGATATCTATATATATATATATGCATTAGAGCAATAGTCCAGAATGGCAGCAAGAGTTAATTGATTTCTAAAGGCCTGGTCACACAGTCCTCGCAGCCTTTAAGGCAGACAGGGTATCTAACACAACAAGACCAACAGATATACACATAGCCTGGGAAATTGTGGGCATATGCCACACTGTTCCATAACATGAGATAAGGCGGCACCAGCTCACAAGGCCCAAGAGTTGAGGGCCTGTGAGTTCTGGTTTTAGAGAAACAGACCAAATTAGGGGAAGGCCCAGAAGGCCCAAATTAAGTTGTGTGCATGTGATGGGCTTGCAAAACAAAGCAATATGCTGTCAGGACAGAACTTGGACAGTATGACAACCACAGAAAGACCAATCAGCAATGCCAATGGATGAAGAGTCATCAGGAGGGGAAAAGAGTACAAAAGAAGGGACTTCAGAGCAACAAAGGGTCCCCCATCCCTGAAAAGGGTCCCCAAGAGGGGCCCACCTGAGAGGGGTCCCCAAGAGGGGAACCCAAGGCACTGTGGACAGAGGTCATACCACTAACTCATCTCATCCACCCAACTGGGGAGGGAGGAGAGGGGAGAAGGCAAGGGCGGGGCTTGGCCTTCAATCTCCAGGCTGCTGACATCTGACATTCAAGAGAGAACCTCAGAGTGAAGCTCGCATCCTGGCTAGACATTCCTTGACTTTGATGAATGAAACAGTCCTAGGATTTAGATATATAGAATTGCTTACATTATTCTTTTCTGTTATCACTGTGTATCAATAAATTTTCCTATCATCAAATAGAAAAGTCTGAGGGTTTTGGGTTCCCCAGAACAATGCATCTGGGTCATAAATCCAGTAACAACAGTGCCCACTGCACAGGACAAGCACTTATATCAGCTTTAGTTGTGTTCTTGCAACCTCGGGTCCCTTCATCACCCTGCAACCGCCATGTAGGTCTCTGCAGCCATGGGTCTTGTCTTCCAAAGTTTTGAGTCTTCTCTCTCTCCATCTTTGGCAAGCTTTGCCCCCCTCAGGGTCTGGGTTTATGCCCCTAGTCTCTGTCTTTCATTTTATAAACAAACTGCACCTAGAATTTGAGGCATTCCTGGGCACCCCTATCAGTTGCCTCCACCTCCCCTACAGATGCAACAGGACTGGGAACAAAGAGAGAAAAGGAACCAAAAGCATGAGCATCTACTTCAACTAAAAAACAAAACAAAACTAGGCTCCATCTGGGGTCAGCCATACCCTGCAGTGATGATTGCAAAACAAAAACCAAAAAGGTTCGGGGTACTAATCTTGCTTTCAGCCTAGACCCCAAGGTTTCCTCTACCCTAATTGCTGCTTTGAGTCCTTTTTTCAGTCCCCAGGTTCTTCCCCTGGGCTCTTCCATCAGAAGCTCCATTCCCTGTGGCTCCAATAGCCAAGCAGCCCCTATGTGGCTTGGGTTTATAAAGCCCTTCCTGGGTCAGCCGACCATCCACTTCCTCTCCAGGCACCGCTTGCACCTCATCTGGGCAGCCATTTTGTTTCATGTTTCTTCACCTGTTAACTTGGTTCAAGGAAAAGGGGTGGGGGAGAGGGAGGAGAGGGAAAGAGGGCTGATCAGCCCTAGATCCTGTCCCTCTTTAGTAATGGAGTAGGGGCCCCATTACACCTGTGCAGAGCTCACTGCATAGCTGCAGTGCCAGAGCACCCATATGAGAGACCCCCTCAATGTGGACAAGTGCCTGACCCATGCTCACCACTTCTGATTGTTTTCACTACAATAAAACTACATTGGAGGTAATGTATTTGTCTTTTTATTCTACTGTTAATCACTGTTTTGAATGGTATCACTGAGGGTAAAGGAGGAAGGGGCAACTGAAGAGTAGGAAAAAGGAAAATCAAGCATCCAAAGGAAGTGGCACATAATTTATGAATGTGGTATTAAATATATATTTGGGGGAAAGAACTGATTGGCAGCCCCAGGTCTTCAACTGGGAACCAGAGCTGCCACAGGTCTCAAGCTTCAACTGGGAAGTAGAGCTGCCACAGGTCTCAAGCTGGGCATGGGAAATCACCAGGTTAATGCTGATGATCACCTGATTGTCTTCATCAGGCCTAGAACAACCCTGGGATTGGGCTGGGGACAGCACTGGCCCTGGTTTGGCCAACAGTTGTGCAACTGGCATGGCAGAACCTGCAGTTTTGGGAATGGGACATAAAAGATCCAAATTGTACCATCATATTAACATCTGCCAGAAGCCTAAGAGATGTTCCCTTGTGGACCCTTTGTTGCTCTGAAGTCCCTTCTTTTGTACTCTTTTCCCCTCCTGATGACTCTTCATCCATGGGCATTGCTGATTGGTCTTTCTGTGGTTTCCTTGTAGATAATGGTCACCCCGTGCAAAGCCATGTGTGCTACTTAAGAACTGACTCCAATATTAAGGGTCCAATTCATCACTCTGTTACTTCAGTTTTATGCTACAATAGTGGTCACACTAGCAAAAAGTTAATCCAATGTAAGAGATTGAGGGCCTTTGACTTCTAGTATAGTTTAGATGGGGCAGAGACCCGTACAGGTCTTCCAGACTGGAATGAATCTCAGTCTCAGAATTAAATCCTCAAATCCTGGCCCTGTTTTCACTCAATTTCTAACTGATAAAACTTCCATTATATAGAACAACAGTTGTTTTTTTCCTCTAAGTAATTGTCACACCAGAGGCTGAAAAATGCAGCAACCCATCTGCTTAATTATTGTAATTATTATATCATTTTTATTGTTGTAGCAGTAACAGTAGCACATCAGCTCAGACCAGTGCTCTTTGCAATGGCTCTCCATTGACTATAGAGTCCAGATAAGGCCTCTGTCTTGACCAGCAAAGTTCTCCATAGGATAAGACCTAATACTACCTGAGTCCTGTCCAAAAAAAAATGCCAAATGACTCCTTTGGACATTTTCAAGCTTTTCCTCCAATTTTTTTCTTATTAAAACCAAATGGGGATTACACCAAAATCTATGGTTATGTAAAAAAAAAAGTTAATTTAATTGAAATGGCATTGTTAAACAGAAACCAGTTTCAACAAAAGAAATTCATGCATCTCTGTGAAATCTGAAGGCAGAACTCATCCCTTTGACTTGATTTTTCCACAGTAAGTTCTTAGCACAAAACACACCTCCACACCAAACCAACTAAAAACTAACTAAACAACTTCTCCTACAGCCAGAGAAGAAGAGAAAGAACTGTTTCAGTATTTAAATTCTTAGGAGACATCCAAATAAAGATGATCAAGGCAGCTCAAGGGACAAGAAAGATTTCAGGATTTGCCTCAGAAATGTATAGAAGTTCAAAAGTTAAATGCAAAATGATAGACAACTATTCAATAATATGTTCTTAATTTTGTGCTTGTACATGTGATGGGGGTTTAGTCCTCAGGATTTTACTCTATGCTCCCTAAATTGAAACGATGAGGCACAGAAGAAACCCCTGAGGACTAAACCATTTCAACTTTGCCATCATGTTATGGCAAGGGGTCATGTTTTTTTCTTTTTTTGTTGGAGCCAGAGCCTGCTCACAGCCAGGGGATGGGCTGCTCTGAGCCTCCCTGCATTTTCCAGGCTAGGAGGCCAGGCATGCTCTGCAGCCTCCTGGGATTTCTCCACTGGTCAGAAACTTGACCAGTGTACAAAAGTTATTTAAAGTGCTGTAAAATAAAGCTCTTCAAATTTAATATCTCATTTAACAATGTACCCATTTGCAAAGTGCTGTAAAGCCATGCACTTCTGTTAAGTCAGGGCAATAAAGCACTTTAAAATGGCAAAAAAAAGCAACTTCTGTACACACCCTATTTTTGTTCACTGATTTGGTGATTTAAGTCTGTGAGGCAAGAGTGCCCAGGAAAATAAAGGTCTGAGCTGACTAATCCCAACTTGCTACAGGGTGTTTAAACTAAAGTGTAGCCTAGAGCAGTTGTTTTCAACCTTTTTTGTATCAGGACCCATTTGTAAACATTGATGGCCAGTCCTGATCCGCTGCCCCCCCCAGTGTGTGGAGCAGGGGGTGGACCCCAAGCAGCCCCATGCAGGCTGAAACTCTGCCAACCTGCAAAGGAAAAGCCATGGTTTCTCATGTTTTCTCATTTAAAGGAGAAACCATTTTTTTAAGTGTGGATTCATTTTTAAAGTTTGTCTACAACCCTTTCATATATTCTTGCAACCCACTTTTGGGCCATAACCCATGGGTTGAGAAACAATGGCTTAGAATAACTATACCTTAGTTAAACAGGAGCTGGGTGACACAGATCAGAGATAATCCTGCCCTGGAGCAGTGCAACTTTGAGCCACCTAATGAGTACAAAACCAGTTTCAAGTGTTAATGTGTAGACAATCTAAGTGTTAAGAACTCCAGGAGCAAACTGAAATTACTGTGTAACAAGGCTCTTAAATTGATCAGTAGGAATTCAAAGAGAGGAAAGGTTACTGCAAACTCCTAGTCCCCCATGACAAAAGATGGATACCAGTGAGAAGAGTGAAGAAGAAAGTATGCTAGCAAGCTAGCTCAAGAATGCAGGAGACTCAAGGAGATTGAATTTGGATGCTGTTTGTGTGTGTGGGAGGGGAGGTGGTATAAATATAGGATATTATGTAGGGAGGAGGGGAGGGAAGGGAATTCATGTGATTTTTTTCGTTCCCCTTCTAAAGCTTTAGATTACTGTAGTGCATTAGGTCCTGGCAATAACCGCATCTTGGTATGACAGCCATTTGGGTTTTCCTGTACTCTCCCTCTCTCCACTATTTCAGTAGCTGTCGTCCTCTTCATTGCAGTAAAGAACAAATTCCTTACCAGCTGAGCAAAGAGCTGACATTCCATCTCCCTCTCTGTCTGCTCCCCAACAGATGCTAGAAATCAGAAATAAGGAGCTAGAATCAATTGCATCAAGTCAAAAAAGAGCCAAAAAATAAACATTTGGAAATCTAAAAATATGAGGGATTTTTAACAATACCAGTCATTCCCCCCCGCCCCCAGTTTCAAAAACTACTCCATTGTGACTGACACAAAATAAGCAGATAAAATGCTAATGTTCAGACAGACAATGCCTCAATAAAAAAAGAGAAAAATGTCTCATCTCTAATCAGAGTTGATTTAGACTGCAGTCAGTGTGCCTGCTGCACCTTCTCGGCTCCATTTGAATCTGATATCCTAATCTGAGTCTCAAATGCAAAGAGGAAGATTGCCAGTGAATCAGGTAAAACCATGAAAGATGCAGGCAGCACTTGCCTGTAGCATAGTTCAAGTGAAGCCAGAGAAACAGAGCCTGTCACCTAATGAGCGCAGGGAAGAAAGCTCTCACCTCTGAGATGCAGGCTTCCTTAAAAGATTTGGCATCAAGGCTGCAGCTTTCCAGGCAGGCATTCACACACTACCCCCTAAGCAACTGGATGAAGCCAAGCTTTGAATGTCAGGCCCTGTCACAGCAGACACAGCACAAACGCCCTGCAGTAATGCCACCATCATGGCAGCCCTCAGTTGTCAGAACACCATCAGCACAATTCTTAAAGAAAACCAGCAAAACATGACAGCAATTGCATATGAATCTGGAGACAACCGAAAGCTGCAGTTTATGATTTATAAAATATAAACCAAGGTTGACAAATAAAAGCCCAACATTTTGCAGAGAACTTTTTATTTTGTTATTGTTTCGGGGTGGGCAACTGTGATAATTTTTAATGCTGTCATGAAATGAAGTACTATACACAGGCTGAAACCCTGGCATGGTATGGGTAGAACACTCTACATGAGTTTCCCAGTCAACTGTAGCTCACCAGTACACCTCAGTTGTGATTGGCCCTTTTAGTTGGTACTCAAACACATACTAATTACCTTTATGCAAACCTCCTTTGGAATTCAACAAAAGCATTAAAAACCTACTACAAAATTAAAGAGAGACTCATATCGCTGCTTTTTTTTTAGGATTCCTCTGGATTGTTAAAACTGGCATCAGTTTACTGCATGCTATACATTTCAGCCTGTGGAACTAACCAATTCTGTACTTCAAACACCTGACATAGGTAGTCTACATATCCTGTTTATCTGTCTTGCTGTTCCTTTTGACATGAACAGCTAACCAAAACTTTGGGATCTTGCAGGTTCTTGTGGTCAGAAAGAGCAGCTGATGATGGCATCAGGTTTCATTCCTGTTCCCTTAACGTACAGAAGAATCAAATGAGACAGTTTCAGCAGTTTCTTTACTTCCAAATCTTGCATCCAGCACACAACCCAAAAATTCTCCTTCAGGCTTTTTGGGAAGCTTCCTCTGTTTCTGTGCATCTCCACCTACATACAATTCCAATCAGCCTATACTCAGCAAGGTCCCTCTGACCACATATTTGAAATCACTAAAGACCTTACATTGTTTTAGTGTACCTACATATATAGTATTGTACAAAATTGGACCAGAATCTCTAATCAAGAGCCCCAAGCACTACTGTAAAATAAATTCTGTGTTTACAGTATTTTTACAGGGTGATAGGAGGTATATTTTCTTTATTTAAATCACATACTTTGGGGAACCAGTAACATTTCAGAATACCTTCAGGTGCCTAAAATACTATTGAAACAATAATGAGGCATTACCCCCATGGCATCTCAGGCTTTTATTGACAAGACAAAACCATTATGGCATCACTCCGGTCATTGCCTTAATGTTATTCAAACCCTCTGGTATGTATATAGGCCAACTATAGCTCCGTTTTCTTTCCAGTATTAATTCCATGTAGTGTACGGCAGTGGTCTCTAAAGTGGGGTGTGTGAACCCCAGGGGGTGCGCAAGACGATCCATTGGGGTGCGGGAAGAAAATACTAGAATTTCTATTTAAATGTATATTTATATAAATATACACATATTGGAGGTGCATGCTCAAAAATTTTTTACTGATAGGGGTATGCAAATAAATATACATATATTGGGGGTGCGTGCTCAAAACATTTTTACTGATAGGGGTGCACAATCAAAAATGTTTGGAGACCACTGGTGTACAGCACCATCACTTTAAAAGTGCAGTCAAGCTACATCTCCCACAGGAGCCATGATGTTATCTCAGATTCACCCTTTCTGAGAAGTGAGTCCCCAGTGGCCACTTATGAAGGTCTTGGAGCTTCATTTTCAGTTTTTCATTAAGAGCCTAGTTTAGTCAAATAGACTTGTGTAATCGAGCCTAAATCTTTGAAAGCAAAAAATAGGGACTTGCTTTTTTGGAAAAAGCGAATCCAGGTGGGGATTTTGCTGCTCTGATGTAAGCTGGTAAATTTCAGGACAGGGTCCCAACAAGCCACAACAGTTTGAAAAACATGCGGACGTGATAGAAGGGGCTTCTCGCTGCAGTTCACAACAGAAGTGTTTCTTATCTGCGAAATCGATCTATATTCCTAAAGCACATTTTTCCGTTAAAGAAGAAAGGCTGTGCAAAAGCATAAGAAAAACAAAAGCCCCTCTGTGTTTGGATGCAAAATTGAAATCTCATTAATTTTTAAAACAGAGTAAATAGATTACTGAAAATATGAAAGGCTTGATTTGTATCTTCCATACTTTGTATAGAACAGGGAATCCTCTCACTACTACATATATAAATAATAATGTGATAATCAGGCTTCTAACAAAATATAGGAAAGAAAAGTTATAAGCCACCTCTGCCTCCTAGTCCTTAGACCAACAGGGTCTGGAATGATCCTCAAGAGCTGCCCTATGTTGGATCAGCTGGTAGCAGTCTCAAGGGACCATTACAGCAGCTAGGTATTAGTTCCTTTATGGCTGTAATATCTCTTTGCTTCAATTCACTGTTTTTAGCTCTTTTTCAAATCCTAGATTTTCCCATGGAGTTGAGTCTTTAGCACCACTACAGTTTCAGGTTTTGGCTGAGCTGTCAAGAGCTTCTGACAGTTCAGGGTTAAAACTATAGCTTTTGTCTGAGCAAGAACATGGAGGCTGAGTAAACTGAAAATTAGGTTCTGTCCCTGTTTTTAATTCTGGAAAAATCTTTAT
>NW_017729034.1:66756997-66759018 GCF_001723915.1 Gavialis gangeticus
TATTGGGGGTGCGTGCTCAAAACATTTTTACTGATAGGGGTGCACAATCAAAAATGTTTGGAGACCACTGGTGTACAGCACCATCACTTTAAAAGTGCAGTCAAGCTACATCTCCCACAGGAGCCATGATGTTATCTCAGATTCACCCTTTCTGAGAAGTGAGTCCCCAGTGGCCACTTATGAAGGTCTTGGAGCTTCATTTTCAGTTTTTCATTAAGAGCCTAGTTTAGTCAAATAGACTTGTGTAATCGAGCCTAAATCTTTGAAAGCAAAAAATAGGGACTTGCTTTTTTGGAAAAAGCGAATCCAGGTGGGGATTTTGCTGCTCTGATGTAAGCTGGTAAATTTCAGGACAGGGTCCCAACAAGCCACAACAGTTTGAAAAACATGCGGACGTGATAGAAGGGGCTTCTCGCTGCAGTTCACAACAGAAGTGTTTCTTATCTGCGAAATCGATCTATATTCCTAAAGCACATTTTTCCGTTAAAGAAGAAAGGCTGTGCAAAAGCATAAGAAAAACAAAAGCCCCTCTGTGTTTGGATGCAAAATTGAAATCTCATTAATTTTTAAAACAGAGTAAATAGATTACTGAAAATATGAAAGGCTTGATTTGTATCTTCCATACTTTGTATAGAACAGGGAATCCTCTCACTACTACATATATAAATAATAATGTGATAATCAGGCTTCTAACAAAATATAGGAAAGAAAAGTTATAAGCCACCTCTGCCTCCTAGTCCTTAGACCAACAGGGTCTGGAATGATCCTCAAGAGCTGCCCTATGTTGGATCAGCTGGTAGCAGTCTCAAGGGACCATTACAGCAGCTAGGTATTAGTTCCTTTATGGCTGTAATATCTCTTTGCTTCAATTCACTGTTTTTAGCTCTTTTTCAAATCCTAGATTTTCCCATGGAGTTGAGTCTTTAGCACCACTACAGTTTCAGGTTTTGGCTGAGCTGTCAAGAGCTTCTGACAGTTCAGGGTTAAAACTATAGCTTTTGTCTGAGCAAGAACATGGAGGCTGAGTAAACTGAAAATTAGGTTCTGTCCCTGTTTTTAATTCTGGAAAAATCTTTATTTTTCCTTTCATCCTGCCTTCCCAAGAACAAGGTACATGTCTAATTTGGGAGCATGTGATAGTCAAGAAAATATAGTAAATTCAGGGAAGGCTATGGTTATGCATAAGTTGTGACTAGATCATCACAGTGCTCCCACCTGGCCTTAAAATCTATTAATCTTGTAAACTGCCTGGTATTCCTTAACTTATTTATAGTGCAAGTTGATAGCCAGTAAAAAAAAGATACAAATAAATCCATCCCTGAAAGTAACAGACAGCAATGGGGCAGTCTTATTGAAATAGTTTAAATCCCCTCCACTTACACAGAGACTGCTGAAGGAATCTGACCACACAGCTGTAGCGTTGCCAGCTTTCTCGGTTTTATTGCAGGCCTTGCAATTTTTGGTGAATGTCTTAAAGCTTCTACTTCTAGAATCAGAAGACCACATACAAATCTCAGCTTACATGTTTTCTTTTTAAAAAAACAACACTGATTTTGTAGCCCATCTGATTGTGAAGAAAAGCTTGAAAACATGAAATGAGTGTACTCTAAGGGCTCAGAAACTAAGAGGCACATTTTTTTAAATTACTTCAATTTTCATGCCGTTTACACCAATGTCATCATTTTGAGGGCCTGCTTAAGGATGGCAATCCACACCTTGCTAACTGTGATACAAGTATATACCCAAACCACCTGCTTCATTTGAAACAATGATTATGGTGCATCGTAAAATTGGTAGCAGACCACAAAAAGGTTACATTGATAGCACAATGTCATAAATGCTCACAGGCCTGAATAAAATAGAAACAAAACCTTACCCTTACAAAATTAGCTGGTCAACACAAAACCAAGCAAGATGGTAGTTTCACACACCTCTACTTGCAATCCTGCCACGAGTCAGCCATGAATATTGCCCTCACAATGGCTATGGACTTCTCTTAAACTATAACTTGAGTGTTGTTT
>NW_017729034.1:66759029-66764138 GCF_001723915.1 Gavialis gangeticus
CTAATTCATTTCTAATTCCGCTCCAGTCCACACGCACAGGCAGTAGCAGTGCTTGTAAACTCAATTTGGCTTACAAAAAAAGAAGGTATAGCCTACAGCTCAAGTAAGCACAGCTCATCTGCTGTTAATATGGCCACTCTGCAATGTGGGTGCAGGCAAGCACCATTTGAGTGTTACCAATCCTCCAATTCTTTCCCATAATTCTTCCTGTGGGTCCAGGGAGGACAGACAGTTTCTCCCACAATACACTGCAAAAAAGTTCATAATTTAGCTAACTGTAATGCTAAGGAATCAGGGGATATGCCTCAGAAGCATTAGCATCACATAGGAGTGAGTAGAGCGCCAAGGCAGAGGTATACACTTGAGCATAATTACAGCTCACTTGAGCTACGCTAAACTGAAGGGCATTAACATGCATGTAGATAACTTGAGTTAACTGCAGTAAAGACATGTCTTAAGAGCTTACTTTTCCTCCACTTTTCTTTTTGCAGTGTTTGTTGATTCCACACACTGTCAGCCCAGGGACTGGCGCATAAATTCAGCTCAAAGTCACTCACAAAAATATGTCTCCCACATGTCAGTGGACCAATGCATGGGTAGAAAACTCAAGGAGTTTCAAAAATTCAAATTACTCTGTGAACAATTAATGACCAGAAACTCCAATTTCATGTTAATTGGTTTTAATTAAAAGTAGGTTTTTTCCCCAAGCCTTATCTACAAAGGTTTATTGTCAGTGTAGCAGCAATCTAATCTTTGAATTCCCTGCATTATATGCTTTACCTTTGGTGGTGAATAATAAAGCAAATCTCAGAACACCACCTGAAATGATCTTCTGGAGGAAAAATAGGACAGAATGTAAAGTTATACAAAATGAAAGGAAACTCATTTCTGGGACCCACTTATCCACAGAAGACAGCCCTCCCCCCTCCCTCTCCCAAAATGAGACAACAACCAAAGGATTTTATCCAACTAGAATCTAAAGAAATCAACTCTTCCTCTGCCTCTGGCTGCTCCTCCCAGCATGCTCTCATGCAGTGTCTGATATTGCAAAGTCATCCAGTAGGTGATTACAGGATCAGCAATCAAGAAGTTGAAGGACTATAAAAGTATGACTTTCACAGAATATCTGAAACCATAACCATCTATTCTGAAGGGAAGGAACAGAACAAAGGAAGCAGCAATCACTGGGCATGCCCAGCCCTGAGAGAAAAAAAAATGGTGAATATAAAATAATGCAGGCAACATATTGGAGTTTCAGTCAGAGAGGAAAATGAGCAACAAGAAATTACAAAGTAGCAATTCAGAGTTGGGTTACTAAGTGCTGTTGCCTCTGACTCAATTTATATTTCACTCTGGCTTATATTCCATTTTACCACGACAAAGTTTTTTTGTTTTTTTTAAATAAGGGGAAGAGGACTGGGGAAACGAAAGCTTGACAGCTAATTAGAAATACAACTCCATTGATTATTTTTTATTTTATTCTCAGAAACATCATTCTCCTGCATAATAATCTTTAACATCTGTCAAGAGATATTTTTTGCTTCTCAGCTGTATTGCAAAAGACAGGAAAAGGGGCTATGGAGCATAATACTGGCACCTCCTGAAGACCTCAAAGTGCTTTATAAATCCTGGGCTAAACTGGGGTCCCCCTTTATGATGCTGCGCAAGAGAATAAGAAGGGGCAAGAATTCCTTTGCAAGGACTACACACCTTACAGATCACAATGGGTGGGCTTGGACAATGGGAGGGCAGCAGGTGGGTGGGGAATGCACAGGGTCTGGTCTTATCCCTTCCCCCTACTCCAGGGCTGATCTCCAGCAAACTGATTAGCAGAAATGAGAGAGACAGTTAGCTGTGTTAGTCTGAAGTAAGGCAGAAGGCAGAGCAGATGTGCACCTTATAGACTAAATAAGATAAATAGAGAGCGTATGATTTCTTGAATGCAAGCTACACCACAGTCTTCTTAAAGAAACTGGGCTCTATTGACAAGCCGCCAGCAAAAACTGCATTAGCTACCATGGATGTAATGTCTCTGTACACCAATATCCCCCATGAGGGTGAATTACAAGCCACAAAGAACATTATCCCCAGTGAGAAACCAGCTTCTGTTTCCATCACATTCTCCTGCTTTGTCCTCATACACAACTATTTCAGATTTGGGGACTCCCTATACCTATATATGAAAGACAACACGAAGGGCACACCCCCAATATGCCAACATATTTATGACAGACCTTGAAGTCTGTTTCCTCCACAGCTGACCTCTCACCCTCTTGGTATAACTTAGGTATATCAATGACATTTTTTAATATGGACACATGGAAAGGAATCTCTAGGAAATTGCAGCAGGGCTTTAACAACTTCCACTCTTCCATCAAACTAACTCTGGGATATTCCACTCAAAAGATTCATTCCTAGACACTACAATGAAGATTTGCAATGGCCACATTGCCACTAGGTGTATCGTATACAGGATCTGCTCTGATCCCACCAACAGGGATGCACACCTTAAGGATCTAGAGATTCTAGAGCAAAGATTCCTACAATTACAATACAACCCCAGAATTATAGCCACTTGAAGGAACAAAACAAGACTCAGACCTTGCTCGAACCTGCAACAATGCCAAACCCGGGGAAAGGACAATAGCATCCCTCTGTTTGTCACCTACAGGCCCCAGCTTGAACACCTTAGGCCCATCATTAATGCCCTCCAACCCCTCCTAGGAAAGGATGACTGTCTTAAGGTAGATATGGGGGACAGACCTGTCTAGCTTACAGA
Organism: Gavialis gangeticus; assembly: GCF_001723915.1. NCBI lineage: Eukaryota > Metazoa > Chordata > Crocodylia > Gavialidae > Gavialis > Gavialis gangeticus. Next base: position 66,761,809 of record NW_017729034.1, read on the forward strand.
CAAGTACCTCAAACAGCATCTTTCAAACTACAGTTTTACTCATTTCCATCCTCACCAAGGCACCAGGCCTTAAAATGGACCCAAATGCCTGCCATGTCCCTTCACCAATATAGTCCACATTATCACTGGCCCAAATAACAGGGAGTATATCATCTTAGCATCATTGACCTGCAACTCTACCAGCAATCATATACACCATCACCTGCTTACAGTGCCCCTCAGCTCTTTACATCAGACAGACAGGGTGATCTCCCCATGTAAGAATGAATGAGCACCAACCTGACATCAGCTGCAGAAAGAAACAAAGACCTGTGGCAGAACATTTTAACCTCTCTGGGTGTTCCACTGTTGACCTCAGGATTGCTGTTCTCAGGCAACAAAATTTTAAAAACCAGTTTGAATAGGAAACAACAGAACAAGAAATCATCCACAGACTAGACTGTGTTAAGTACGGTTTAAACAGGGACTATGGATTCTTATCCCATTACCTGGATTAGCTTTTGTGACCCTTCCCACTTTCTGTATGCAAATCACTCACTCCACTTTATACACTGCTCAATGCTGGTTTTTCATTCACAGCATCTGATGAAGTGAGTTCTAGTTCACAGAAGCTTATGCTCCCTATAATATCTTACGTAGTTAGTCTGTAAGGTTCATATCTACCCTGCCTTCAGCAGAAATGAATCAGCACAGACAGGAAAGTAGTCTGTTCTTGGTACTGGAATAATTCCAAGATTTAAAACTCACACCCTAGTTGACTACTGGGGCAAGGAATTCATAGTTTCATAGTGCTTAGGGTCAGAAGGGACCTAAACAGATCATCAGGCCTGACCCCCTGCCTCAGGCAGGAATGGGTGCCATGGTCATATCACCCCAGCCAAATATCTGTCCAGCCTCCTCTTGAAGACCCCCAAGGTAGAAGAGAGCACCACCTCCCTTGGGAGCTGATTCCAGAGCCTGGCAGCCCTAACTGTAAAGTAATGTCTCCTGATGTCCAGCCTGAACCTTCTCTCTAACAATTTGTGGCTGTTATTCCTAGTAACCCCAGGTGGTACCTGGGGGAACACAGCCTCCTCCAATTCTCACTGGTCCCCCCTGTTGAGTTTGTAAACAGCCACCAAATCCCCTCTCAGCCTTCTCTTGTGGAAAATGAACAGGTTCAGACCCTTTAGCCTCTCCTCATAGGGCCTGCCCCGCTGCCCCTTGACCATGCAAGTGGCCCTCCTCTGGACCCACTCAATGCTAGCCACATCCCTCTTGAAGTACAGTGCCCAGAAGTGGGCACAGTACTCCAACTGTGGCCTGACCAATGCTGCATAGAGGAAAACAATCACTTCCCTGGACCTGCTTGTGATGCATCCATAGATGCATGACAAGGTGCAATTAACCTTCCTGACCACTTCCTCTCATTGGCAGCCCATGTTCATCCTTGAGTCAACAATGACTCCAAGATCCCTTTCTGCCACCGTGTTGACAAGAAGGGTGTTTCCCAGCCTATAGGTGTGTTGCTGGTTCCTTCTCCCTAGACGCAGCACCTTGCACTCATCTGCATTGAATTCCATCCTAGTCTCATCTGCTCACCTCTGTAACCTGTCTAGATCTAGCTGGATTCCGTCCTTCCCCTCCAGTGTGCCCACCTCGCCCCACAACTTGGTGTCATCAGTGAATCTGGACAGCATGCTTTCCACACCCACATCCAGATCGCTGATAAAGATGTTGAATAGCACAGGCCCAAGGACCAAGCCCTGGGGGACTCCACTGCCCACATCTCTCCAGGTCGAAAATGACCCATCCACCACCACTCTCTGTGTGCAACCATCTAGCCAATTTGCCACCCATCTGACTGTGTGGGCATCAATGCCACAGTCACCTAGTTTTTTAAAGAAAATGTGGTAGGAAACCATGTCAAAGGCCTTCTTAAAGTCTGGGAAGATGACCTCCACCCCAACACCTTCATCCAGGGACTTTGTGACCTGATCATAAAAAGAAACCAGGTTAGTCAGGCAGGATCTGCCCTCAATGAACCCATGTTGGTTGCCCCTGAGCATTACCTCCCCTGTTTGGTCCCTGCAGATGTGCTCCTTGATAATTTTCTCAAAGGTCTTCCCAAGGACTGAGGTAAGACTGACTGGCCTACAATTTCCTGGGTCCTCCTCCCTCCCCTTTTTTGAAACGGGGACTACATTGGCCCTTTTCCAATCCTCTGGTACCTAGCCAGTGCCCCATGAGTGCTCATAGAGCCATGCCAGGGCCTCCGCTATGATCCCTGCCAATTCCCTCAGCACCCTCGGGTGAACAGCATCTGGACCTACTGATTTAAACAAGTCCAG
>NW_017729034.1:66769138-66773052 GCF_001723915.1 Gavialis gangeticus
CTAGGGTCGGAAGGGACCTGAGTAGATCATCTAGTCCGACCCCCTGCCATGGCAGGAAAGATTACTGGGGTCAAAAACCTGAGTTCCCTAACTAGGTTGTCCCTGACCTTAGGCATGGTGGTGCCGCCCCTGGGTCCATCCACAATTCTAGTGGGGGAAATGTCTCGGTCTCTGTTCAGGAATATGGAGGCAAAGAATTCATTAAAGAGGTCAGCTTTTTCATTTGCCGCAATCACCAGATTGCCTATCCTATCCATATCACCTCTAGCTCCAGACAAGATTTCAATCAGACCCAGTGAATTTAGCTCACAAAAGCAATATATAACATTTCTTGCATTCCATGCTCAAAGCACTTTACAGACAAAGGCCCCAGGCTTGCCATTAGCCTCTAGTGGACCCCTATACCCACGGAAGTCAATGGGAGGTCAATTAAATAAATACAATTGTAAGACCAGGACCTTGTCCTGGTCAATAATTAACACAGAGATGCAATTAGTAAATGCATTGTTATCTCATCAAGTAAGCAAGCATTTGCCCAGTTACCCATGTAAGAGCAAGCACCCAGAAAGGCTACATGTGTCACCCACCCAAAAGGACAGCAGAAGAGGCTGTAGGTTTCTGCTTTCAATCTGTGTGGCATAACGCTGAGGCCATCCTTCCCCTCTGTCCTCAGCAGTGACAGCAAATTCAATCTAAACCCTCCAGAGTGTGTTTTTGATTATTTGACTTCTAGAGTTCACCTACACCAGGGTGCTATCAATTTTCAGCATCACTTCCCACCCTCCATAGTCCCAGAGATATCTTAACAGATTATACACAGGTTGGTCGGCTTTATTTTGGGGCTTATGTAAGAAATATGCTCAGTGAGCAAAGCCTCAGTAGTGCAACTAGTTTTCCCCTGTGTACTTTAATAATGATTCTTACACAGCAGCAGCTGGGAACCAATAGATCTGATGCCTTTCTGGAGAAGCTGCTGCTCCTTGGAAGGTCAGTCATCAAATGGGAGTCATTTTTCACCAGAGACAAGTGAGGTGCTGAGGTCTTATAGATCTGTCTGGAGTTAGAGTTTTGCAGTGGGAGAAAAGTGGTATCTGATAACTGCCTCCCCTTCCAGAAGGGAACACAGAAGAAATCATTAAAAGGATTAAATGTATTTGAGTTTTTGCATACTTTTTTTTTGTCAAAACAAGAGGCCAATTCCATCTATCCAATCTGAAATGTAATGACAATTCAGTCATGTGGCTTTCACATTAAATGATGTCATATTTAGAGTTGGTCAAAATTTTCCAGTGGAATGTATTTCTCTTGGAACACATCAATGTGTTGAGATCCAAACCTGTGCAGGTACACCCTGATTACGGGGAATCTTCTAACAGAACCCAGGCCAGTTTCTGCTGAAAACCTGCCTGGCTTCAGGCCAGCTCACCTGATCAACTTCTTGGTAGCCCACCAAGCAAATTGCCTTGACATTGTAAACACAGGGCTTCTACACTGTCCGAGGGAGAGCTGGACGTCTAAAGCCCCGGGAGGCCCAGCTCCTGCTATTGGCCCTGCAGCAAGGAGCCTGGATGTCTTGAAAGCTATAGTTTTCCAGACTTCCTGGCATGGAACTGGCTGCCCCATGGATCTCCAATGAGCCCAGAATCTCAAAACTTGAACTCCAAGTTAGAATTTGTATTCAAAATTTCCTACGCTCTTTTTTTTCACCCAGAATGTCCTTTGAGCAGGAAATTTCAAAATGTCAGTTTCACTGTGAAACAGGATCTTTTTTAAAGTTTTTCCTTTTCTAGGAAGTAAAATTTCAGCTTTCACTCAGCGTTAATCCTAAAGCTCTCTTTTGCTTTACAAACTCTGTACCACAACATAATTTATTCCTAAGTAAACTGGGGCCCTATTGGCAAAAGAAGATTGCTGCCTGTAGAAATCCTACAATGGCTTGGGAATAGTCTCAGGATTTTCACCCCATGTCAGTGCCACTGCCAGACAATATGCAGCTAATAGACTTGGGATACTGAAAGAATGCAGCAGCTGTCAACAGTATGAGTGACTTCTGGATACTGGCACATCAGTCTTCTCAGAGGTCACGCATAGCAAAGACAGCTGTTTACTAGCTTTTTTCTGAGGGGATATTCAGTGCTAGAAACAGAGAAAAGACAGGGCTAGAACAAATTGCATCACAATTTGTAGGGCCCGAGCAAAAGAACAGACAGGAAAGCAAGGTGGCGCTTGGAAATCAACCCTAAGACTGCCTTCCCTCTGGTCCTGCTTACAAAAAAAGGAAGAGGAAGGAGAAATCAGGCCATAAGCTGTCTGGCTCTCAAACTGCAGTGCTGATGAGAGGAAATCTAAACAAGTTAAACTTACAGCCCCAAACAGCTGTTTATCTCACTTGAAATTTAGATGGAAAAACCTCAACCCAGGAAAAACTCAATCATTTCAACTTTCACTCCAAAATTAAGCAATTTTGCAACCTTTTGCAACCCTGGCCAACTGATAGACAATTCTAGGTTTGAGTCTGAGATGAGCTTGAGGCCAAACCATGGTTTTTATTGAAAGCAATACAATGCTTGCTTGATAGTTGATTGCTAAAACCTAGCAACATTTGGCCAGGATCTGCTTACGGATGGTTGTGAACTCAATGCATAGATATAAGGAAAAAAGTACAGGGCTTGTGTATATACTATGAAAGAAAAACATTCCATTTTGTATAGGCTTTTACAAATCTAGAAAAGGTTATATGTATTAAGCCTACAAGCCAAGTCGAGCTTCTTGGGGGAATTCATTGGAGGTATGAGCAGAGGAGAAAAGGGATGGGTTTTTGCCTTTTTTTCTCACCTTTTAAATCCCAGAAGCCCTACCACAATTTAATTAAAGCTTTGGAAACTCATAAGCTCTTGTAAAAAGTTATTTGAAACTGCATTAACCAAGACAATGGTGACTCACTTTTTCCCATGTCATCTTGGCACAATAAAAGAATGGGTGGGTGGAGATGAAGATTTATAATAAATAATATTTTAAAAACTGAAATAACTATCAGGCATATTATTACCCAGAGTAACTATAGCCAGCACAATGGGAGCTCATTATTCTTCTGATTGAAGAGTCACAAGATGAAAGAATGCTAAAAAAATTGAGTTAAAAAATAGTTGTTATTAGAAGCATTAAACTGTATAAAACATAAAAAATAAAGCAGTGGGGCTCTGCTAAGTGGAGTTTTATTTTAATCACAAACTTTAAGCATCTAAGTAGCTTAAACAGCGGGACTTTTGAGTGCATCTAGAGACTGGCTAGAACACACATGACAGTGGAACTAGCAGAAGACACCACTCACTTCATTCACAGACTCACAGAGTCACATATTCATAGAAAATATAGCTGGAAGGGAACTCTGGAGGTCATCTAGTCCAACCCCCTGCCTGAGGCAGGATCCCTATCCCAATCATCCTGTACAAACTCACTGTCCGATCCCTTAGCAAATCTACACAGTAAACCCTGACACAACACAAAACATAAATACCCTTGCCACAGCTAAAGCAGGGGGACCACAGCAGCCAATGTCCTGCTGCTGCAAAGGTTGTTAATATATGTTCAAGAGATCCGAGGAAGACGGCTACACCCCTTACGACAGAGGAAGGCAAAAACCCTCACAGTCCAGTATGCATATTTAACATTTTACTCATAGAATGATGTCCCTGGATGGCAGTTCCATGAGCTGGTGGGCCTAATTTATTTCAAGACAGCAGGTTTCTCATGGCTTTTCAGTAGACTACATGAAAGAGGTTGCTTAGCTCCTCGTGAACAGCCAAAGAGTCATCACACCCACACCAAAATGAATGCCTCCAGGAAGAGGCTGAGACATCCAACATTCTTTCACTATATATATATATACACACACAAATTATTTGTGCAGTTTC
>NW_017729034.1:66773094-66773359 GCF_001723915.1 Gavialis gangeticus
TGTGTATATGTGTGTATGTTTATACACACACACACCCCCATCATCCCTCCTGCCCTCCACATATCACCAGTGGCCCAACACCTAAAACACTTTCCAAGAATGCGTAATATCTTGATTCAAGCCCCTGCTCTGACATTCCCTGATGCTTGTGGGGAATGGGGGGCGGGGGGTGGAAGGGGTCCTTATCAAAACTGGTATGATCCTGTGAAAATGTAGTGTTTTGTTGTTGCTGTAGTAGTAGAATTCCTGATGAGTTCCAGCAAAG
>NW_017729034.1:66773369-66778407 GCF_001723915.1 Gavialis gangeticus
TTGCCCCCTTTGTCTCTTTTGTCCTTCCCAGCCTTGGTCAATGATACAGTCCAATTCTGGATCGCACTGAAGCCCACGCCTAAAATGTAAGCATGCGGTTTAGTGCTTTTTCAAGATAGAAGCATTCAATAGAGAGAGAGACACAACTAATTTTGCAAATGACATGCAACTTCATCTTGTAAAGATAAAGCTTGCCAGAAGAGCAGCCTTGTTTGTGATATCATCCAAATTGGGGCTGCTCATTTACTTCAGCCCAAAGGGCCATGGTTAGTTGAGGCAGCTGGCTTCTGTCAAGTGTTAATTTTTGACATGGTGACAAATAAATGTATTAACCAGCTAACAGTCACAATCTAAATCACTAATAAACCACAAATTCAGCTTCACACTAGAATCTTTTATACAGGTTTAACTGGCGGTCGTCATCTTTCATTAACGTTCTATTTGCAGTTATAAAAATGATGCTTTCTTCTGTTGCTTTCAGGAAGAGGCAGAGAGAGCACTAAATCTAGGTAGCACCAGCCTGAAAGTTAACTGCAATGGGAAGGTGGCAAATTACAGCATAGGAAAGTCCAGAACAGAAGTCCCTGAGGGGCTACAGAAAACAGCCAATACTTCTGAGTTTTAGACAAAGTCTAATAAGATAAGAGCAGGTACACAATCATGGCCTGAAGTACCAGTATTCATCATTGCTGCCACTTCAGCTACTTGGACCAGTATCTGAGGATATTGTAAGTAGACTCTCATATTTTCACCCTACCATGCTTTTCCACACATTAAGGCAAAAATATGTTTCCTGCCAAGATGAGTTACAGGAGATTAACAAATGGGAGAACACCGGGAAAGTTTTCCTGATCCCTTCCTTTGCTTGCCTGCATTGAGCTCAACACAAAATGGTGCCTGGTGCTGATAATGTTGCCACGAGACTTTCCAGACTATGTTGCGTAGAAAACAAAAGAAATGGCAACCACCCAGCTAAAAATACAACAGACCCATTCCATGCTAGATAATGAGACCAGAAGAGGCATTTTACAGACAGACTCAGAAAAACAAACATGATGTGGAATGGGAGCAAAAAGTCAGAAAACCACTTAAAATACTTTGTCCAGTACATGCAACTGAAATAGATTTTGAAAAAGCTTCTGTGCTACTGCCTGCAGCTTAGCCGTAAAGTTCTTAAAAGCTAACTTCATGAACAAACCACAGTTCTTCTTAATTAGAAGAGACCAAGGCATAGAATATGCAAACACACTGTGCCAGGCATACCTACAAATTGATTAATAGCTCCTGCTCAGGATTTTATGGAGGGAAAAATCAAAAGCCTACTCTTACAAAAACAAAAAAGGCCACAAGACAGACATTTAATTAAAAAAATCCTAGTAGAAATTAACATGCAATCTTTTTTTTTTTGTTTGTTTGAAGAAAAAGCACGGACAAGCTCTTTCAACACCGCAAGCCTCACACACATCATAAAGCAACAGGACATGACAAAGTATAGCAATTGTGTTTTATCAGCACTGCACCTACCTCAGGCTGCTCTGTGTAGCATAAAGGCTAGGCTGTGTGTCATTCACCCTAACTCACACCCAGCACAGCCCCACTCACAGTGTGGCAATATTCTTCTTCATCACTTTCTATTTTCATGTGCACCTACACTTTAGGTTCTTGCCAGGAGAAAGAACCACATCCAAGGGATAGTTCAGGTACATGTCCAGCTTTCAGGGGGGCATGTAAAGTGGTTAACGTAGCAACCCTTCATTCCAACTGGCTCAGGAACCACATGAGCATAATGGCACACACTCCCCTAAGTAACCTATGGCAAAAACACTCCAGTTGAATTACAGCATGTGGTGCTGCATGTTGCATTATGTATGATGGCAGGCCCAATGCATACAGTAAGCAAACAATATGTTGGGAGCATTTTCTGTGAAGACCTGCAGGTGATATAATCTGAGAGTAGCAACCTAAATATCATTGGGATACAACACTGGATTAGGACTAGGACTAGGTAAGCAGGGGTTCTGTTCAGATCTTTACTATAGACATTTTGCATGATTGTGGGCAAGCTGCAATCTGTGCCTAATTTACCTCTTTTGTGACAAAGAGATAATAATACTTCCCTGCACCTCAAGGCTGCTGTGATACTTAATTCAACAATATTTGTAAAGCTCCCAATGGAAATAGGTGCAAGTACAACACAATTGTTGCATTACCTAAACTGAACCCAAAGCACCCAGAGAATATTTTAGTTGAAAAGAAATGAAAATCATTTCTCTTTGTTCTCAAGATTCCAAGATATTGGAAACACTGTCAAATATATCCAGAACAAAATGTTCAGTGAAAAGCCAAGCCTTCCTTTTGTGAATGCTGTTTCATTATAAATTCATTTAAGTGTTCTAAATCTATTCAGAAACCTCCCAAGTCTTCTCTAGATTTTGTTTGCATTTTGTTAAAATTGTTTCCCCAGTTGTCATATTCTCCCTTGCCAATGCAATAAGAATAAAAATCATAATACACAGGATTGCAAACTACCAAGGTTTATTAGGCTGCACACATATTACAACAGATTTAATCTATTAAAGCCATTAGTATTTTCAAAATATGGAACAATTATCATTTGCTGAAGCTGAAGAACAAACAGAAAACAATGTTAAGACGTATAATAAGACAAAGTAGAAATCAAAATGCTGCAGGGTTGCACATAGGGATTTTACATTAGTCATGCTTTCTGTGTCTCTGCTCTCCCTTTGCACTTGCTCTCTCTTCTTCTAGCCCCTTGCTGTCTTTCCCCTCACTCTTGCACTGTCCTAGAGACAGGATTCAATTATAGTGAATATAAAGGGAATTCTTTATCAAGAACATTGGACTCTGACAGACCTACCTGACTCTCAAGACTAAGCCTTTGTCTTCATGAACATAAAGGTGTTTTGATTTTGTTGTTTCATTTATAGTGAAATAAACTCAGAATACTTTTCTTGCTGTAAAATTTTAAGGGAACACAAGATGAATGTTGAGTTATGGATAGCTAGATAAGGTCAACACTATTCCACCTGCCTATGGTTCACCTTGCCTAATTTACCTTACAGTAAACTGATGTACCTTTTCTTCACCATGTTTTTGCTTCAGAAGAGCTAAGCTGCATTGTTTGAGACACAGACACTGATTGAAGCCATAGCCACAACAGACTGTTCTATCTAGTATTATCCCACAAGGGCTACGATCTAGCAGAGCACTTATGAACACGATTAACTTCAACCAAGTAAACAGTCCTATTGACAGTCAATGGGATTACTCACATGCTTAAAGACAAGCAAGTACTTGAGTGCTCTGATGGTCTGGACATGTTTCTTACTGAGTTGTGATATGAACTCGAAACCGTTATAGAAGGGACAGCTGACTGTCCTGTGCTTGTTGCCCTTATCCATAAGGATGGATGCTCTTCTAGACTAGCTGAATCCCTTACAGAAAATACTGACTCTCCTGAGCATCCTTTGACTTCTGTAGACCCACAGTTTTATCTCTTGAGGTGAAAAGACTGCCCCATCTCATATTCCTTGAGAAGGGGCAGTCTTGAAATTGTTCGTACGTTTCTGTCTCTAGTAAAGCTAGCTATTCCCCATCAAGAGCCTTGTTCATGGTATTGTAATGCTCCCGTTTTAGGTAGGGGTAACCACAAAAATAATTTTAAAAGAAAAAACCATACCATTTTAAGAAAATATTATCCACATTGTTTAGAAATGTTTTAATCAAAATTTGGGACAAAGTGTCAAATATCCAACCTAGTTGCCTCACACTCATTTGGTAACTGCAGTCCATACTGGCAAATCCCTTTCACTGATCTCAAAAAAAAAAAAAGCTCATGATGATATGCAGACATTTTCCAAAATAAGATTATTACCATATTTACTAAAATATAAGGCAAGCTTCCCCCTGCCCCCAAACAATATGGGAGGAAAAACCCCTCGTCTTACATTTGCATACAAGGAAACCTCAATAAACACATTGTCCCGTGGAGTCAACATACTGACACTATCCTCATGATGTGTTCTACATAGATGATCCCGTGACCATCAGATTTTTGTCAGACACCATGAGCCACCATGTCACCTTAGCACAGAGGCAAAATATACAGTAGATGTGCAGGACACTCATTGCTGGGGTTCCATACTCTGAGTGCCTCAATAATGAGTTACATTCAATCTTAGCCACAAAGGCCAAAATACTGATTACTATTTTATTTTTTTGGAACCTACCAAAGGACAGACTACCATAACCCATCTGAATAAGATAGATGGTAGTACCCATTGCACTCAGTCCCCCTCAGAACTGACTCTTTTTTAGGACAAGGTGAGCCACTACACTGAATACATTTCAATTCTTTTTCACTCCCACAAGTGAGCTGCACCTTTCTTTCCCATTTCCAATGAGTCCTGTTTTTGAACCAACCTAAATGTCTGGCAAACATCACTGAACAGAGGCTCAAAAAGCTTATCCTCAATCCCTCTGTTGACCCCTTTCTCAGACTGTCATATCTGCTTAGTGTGGCCCCACCCTCCATGAGAATGAGCCGGATCAGTTTGCCCTGTGTGTCATCTGTGTATAAATATTTGGAGGATCCCAGGACCTGTGAGAAGAATACTTGGTTCCAGTCATGAATGGGGGATTAATCAGTATATGAATCATTTGGAGGGGTGGGGGGAGGAGGGGGTATCTGGAGTACACACACACACACACACACACACACACACACACACTAAGCAGTATTGAGTTGTGGCCAACCATGGCTTGAAATACTGCTGACTCTGCTGGGGCCCAACCCAATGAACCATATGGTAAATCAGGAGCCTTTTGGCTTTGGATTAACGCTGTGCATAGTTTGCGCTATATACAAGTAGGTACAGAAGTGCTGCTTAAAAGTGTGTTTATGGAGTACCTAGAAATTGCTACAGTTTCAAAAGAGGTAAACTGCATCATAGATTTTATAGACATTAGGGCAGGAAGGGACCTCGGAAGATCACTGAGTCCAGCCCCCTGCCCAAAG
>NW_017729034.1:66778418-66793936 GCF_001723915.1 Gavialis gangeticus
GGGCAGGGGCCTTGGTGCGGCAGGCCTTAGGGCCCTTGAACACCTTGGTTCATGCCCCTGACTGGACAGAGTGAGAGGTTCCGGAGTCCTCCTTTTTCCTGGAGGGAGACGGTGGTCTACCCTCCAGCTTCTGGGGGAGAAGGGCCTGGCAGTAGGAGTCAATCTCCTGCTCACACTCCCTGATGGCACACAGTCTCTGGACCGTGGCCTGAAGCTCCTCCAGCTGGTGCACCAGAGACTCCAAAAGGGAGCAGGCCCCACATGGGGAGGTGGCCATGCTCCCGGCCACCAGAGCCTGAAAAAGGGACAGGCAGCCCATGCAGCCGAGAGCCAGGGGCCCCATCTGCATGGAGCCCGGAACCATGGGCCCCGTCTGGGGGGCGGTCTCTGAGGTGCCTGGGGGGGGGGGGGCAGAGCCCAAGGGGACCCTCAGGGGGGGATGCGTGCCCATCTGTGTCATGCCTCTGGTAGGCTGGCTACAGCTGGGACTCTCTACCCTGGGGGGTTCGCAGGCAGGGTCTCCGGCCCTCCTGCCTGCCCTCCTGCGCAAACTCGGTGCTAACTCATTCTGGATGAACTAAGTCTATGGGTACCTGTAGTAATTTCCCTATATGCAAGTTACTACAGGCATATTTATGTCTAGGTTAGTGTTTTCAAATTTGCTTCTCATCTCCCTGTGCTCAGGGAGAGCAGGGTCTGAAAGTAAGGAATGGGGGAAAAGGCTGTACAGAGAAGAGGCAGGGGGCAGACGGCAAGGGGGCTACCTTGCCCCTCCCAGATTTATTTTTCCTGCTATTGCAGTAGGACGGGGACAAATTCAAAGCAAACCTCCAATAATTAGATTCTATACCTGGAAAACTGTAACAAAGTCATAAATTTGCCATATATAGAATCTAATAATTGGGGGATGGTCTTATAATCAGGGTCATTTTATATGGAATAAATGTGGTAATCCCTCTCTCACATCCCCTCATCACACAATTTTTGGGTGAATTTGGGATCAGACCTGATGACCTGGGCCATATCTACTCAAATTAATTGGTGTTAATAACAACCATATATAGCAACACTTTTAAAATATGGCCATGCACTTTCTAGAGATGAAAGTTCCCACAGTAACTGAATACATCACCTAGATAAGGCATTCTATGAAACACTAGGAAGAAACACCATTATTAGATGCACCACTGATGACAATGATAGCCTTGAACACACTTTCTTCTTTGAAAATAATATGCAGCAAGGATAGGCTAGAAAGTGCCTCACATAAAATATCCTCCTTTGAAACAGTGCTCAGAAAGGTGAGAATTGTTCTTATAGCAATTGATATTTGTAACAGGCAGACAAACGACCCTGTTATGAGAGAGAATATGAGTAAAACTTACCGGGAGTTGGAGATGCTGGGCACGGATGATGATGTCATCAAGCAACATCTCATGGCAGGAGATTCACACACCTGAAAGAAAACTTTAATTGACCAGAAGAGGAGTGAGGAGGAAGCATTGAAAGGTCTCCACCCACAAGCCTCTAACCCCGGAAGAGGACAGAGTGTGAATGAGAGAGACTGAAAAGGTTGAGGCAGCCTGTGCAGAGGCATGGGAACATGGCAGCAACTTGTCAGAACAGACAGCATGTCTCACAAAACATGGAGGTAATTTACCTGAGCAAGTGAGAGATGAGAAAATTCTGGGAGATGGGTGGATGTGAATCTCATGAACTACAAATTGGAATCTAAAGAATAGAAATTAAAGAAGAAGGAATAGTAAGATGAGATCTACTGTTAGCAGCTCACCAGTCATAAAGACTGTGAATTATAGACCTCGTTGATTATGACTCCATGTGACAGGGGAAAACTCCCAGGCCTGATCTCAATGCCGGCCCACCCCATGCCTATTGGCAAAGCACCCACCTTGCTCACCTGCCATGCCTTGTTGTAATATAATGAAGGTGTTAATTAAGCAGGAGGCTGCCCTTCAAGTGCCCATTGTTAAAGGGCAATATGTACACACTCTGACCATCCCTAAACATGTCCCGTGCTTCCCAGATATTATCTTGATTGTTTGTACTGCTCCGGCTTGCAGACATTTGTACAGCCTCTAATATACTGCTCTGTTCCAGCCTCACTCATTCCACCCTGCTCTCACAGAAGCCTCTGTCATTCTGCCCATCTCTGGGCCACACACACCCTGCCCTGCTCCCTTGAGTGGCTCCCATAGGCCTTCAAGCTTATTCTTGCACTCCTTGAATAGCCCTGGCTCAGCTTCTTGGGTCCCTTCCTTGACCCTCATCTGAGCAATGACTGCTCAATTATCCAAACTCCGGGCTGACTCCACCTCTAGTACTCTAGCCCTTCACCAGGCTTCACATCATTCTTGCCCCCTCCTTGGGGCTATCTCTCTGCCCTCTCACTAGGGCTTGGGGTTCTCCAGCCCTGCAGGCTCAGATGCCTTCCCATGGCATGCCTGGCCCACCTCACCAGGGTCCTGCACCCCTTTAGGACTCAAGTGTTTCTACAAGCATGCCTGATCCCCACTTAGCTCATACACTACCCACTGGGTAGTGGGGGCTAGGGTTATTAAGATGCCCCGACCCGCCTTTCACTGGGGAGGTTCCTGGTCCCGGTATTTAGATGACACTTCCCCACTACAGGCAATCCCCCCAGGCAACCCTACCCCAGCAGGGTGCAGTTTTAGGTCATGCCCAGGACCAGGGGCCTTCTGCCATTTCCATAGCCCCAGATGTTCCTGAAGCAGTGGCTCAGCTGGGTGATGTTGCTCTCTTGCTGGCTGGCAATAAACTGCTGCCCCAGCCTTGAGAGATGGGCATTAAAATGGCCATCTGTGACAGGAGTATCGCTACCGGAGCCTTTCTAGGGGTGACTCCGCCCTCCTGTTATAGGCCAACCGCCTGCTTACTCACCTGCCACACCTTGATCTTAATTGGTTAATTGATTGATGTAATTAGCAGGAGGCTGCCCACTTTATGCACCCCGGTGCCAGGGGGCACTACCTGCAGCTCCTTTTCCTCCCCTACACCTCAGCCCAAGCCTCGCAGATGGTACTGACATGGTTTTTGACCTGGGCCCTGTTGTGACTTGGTCCTCTCCTTTACCCCCTTGGGGCTTCTCGCAGCCCCCCTTTGTTCTGGGGGCTTCTCACTGCCCCCTTGCTCTGGGGCTTCTTGCAACTGTCCGCTCTGGGCTGGGGTTGATGCACCCCTGAATTTTGTGCCCTCTCTCGCACCAGGGTCCCCATGCTACCATGGAGCCCCTATGAGGCCTCCCCCAACCCCTAATAGCCTCACCCGGTCCTCCAGCCAAAACAGTAAACACAAAAACACAAAGTCCCTGGGCTATAACATAAAAAGCTAGACCGTCCGGCCAAACAACATTCAGGAAAACACTCCAACCCCAGCAGCGACCAGGGGATGCTCACACAGTCAGAGTTCTCCCCTTCGTCTGTACTAGCCAAGCTCCTCCTCCCTCAGTCGCCAGAGGGGAACTGCCCTCCTGGCCTCCTGCCTGGGCTTATATGGGCCAGGCTCTGCCCCTTCCTGTCAACTCACCCCCTCCAGCGGTTGTCCTGGCAACCAGCACATGTTATTCTGGCTGCCCTGGTAACTGGCAGCTGGACCTCCCTCTTCTTGCCACTAGGGGGCTCTCCTGAGCTGTTTTTTCTGTTCTCAGGCACGGGGCATCTGAGTACTCTTCAACACTACCCTAATCAGGTACTTGCTGGCTGCCTGCTCCAGCCCTTAAAGTGGCGGAGCACCTTAGCTGCTCCATCACACTCCATGTGTGACCACAGCGGGTAATTTCTGTAAGGCATATTAAGGAACATCATATAAACCTGGCTGTATGACCTGCAATTATCTGCCATTTGTTTATTGATATATCCATATATTCTCCTATCAAAAGTGTAGCAGGACAGTGAACGAAAAAGATAGCCACCAGTTCCTTTGACTCATAAGTGGGAACCTTAAGACATTACTTATCTGTAACAATATGAACAGCTTTGATGTAGTCTGTGAAAAATTGGACTTCAATATTTGAAAATAAATAAATATTCATGATCTAGGGTTTACAGTTCACTAAGTTTTCCTCACTCTATCAAAGCTTTTAACAATCAATGGATGACAGCAGTAAGCAATAATAATAATAATAATAATAATAATAATGTCATTATAAGTACAATGCCTTGCAAAATTACCTGTGGTCTGGCTAGATTTCAGGATTAATGAACACTTTGCTGTTAGGTTCAATATATTGTGCTTGTGTGTTTTATTTACATGTAGCAATCATAGCTTCCCCCTCAAGTCTGGAATGACCCTTTAAGGACTTAAAAGAAGTTTTAGAGAAAGAATTAAATGCACAGGTGTGCCTATAACATTCAAGTGCTGTGTTTTGATAGACCCATAACTATTCCAAGGTGCTGGGCTGCTAAAGAAAAATTCCAGTGCCCCAAAACAAAGTAAAGTCCATAAAAATTCTGAAGGTTCCCACAAAACAGAAAAAAGCCAAATGCTTCTTAGAGTTTGCACGATACGTTCATCTGATTTTATGCACAATCAAAAATGTTAATGTGCTGTTATGCTGAGAAAAAAACATAAAAATAAGTTGAACCTTGTTCTAAGAACCTAATATGCTGTTGTCGTGAAGCAAATAGTAAATTATTACAGATTTTCTTTAAATAGCACTTATTGCAATGCCTATCCACATTATGGTAGCAAGTACAAAATACCAAATAATATCCTATACCATTAATTCACTTACGTTGCATATTCTTTTGATATATGCAAAGCACTCAGATACCATGGTTCTGAAAGTAGTATAGGTACATTTAAAACAGGAAAGCAGAAATAAAACTGCTCTTCTTGTGCCTCTAGAACTTGTTTGAAGTGAATGAGATGAAACAGGTGAAACAGAGAGTACCATTTTATCCTGTGTGCAAAGCACAGCACTGCTGAATTAAAGTTCTTGGACCAAAGCCTGGCCCCCAGTAAAATGTTGCTTGCACTGCTGCCCATGAAAAACAGCCCTAAAGTCAGCTTAAAAGAACACCGAGGTGTTGTACATTGAATGTTTAAAGTGATAGTTGAGAACCTGTGAGAAAGGAAGCAAAAATCTATTTTATAAAGGCAAACCTTGCCCAACTAGGGTCAGATGTCCACACCTCCCAACTCAGGGAACAAAGAAATGCAGCTATTAAGAACCTGTGGTCCATCCATTGAACAACAGAACACCCATTTCTCATCTTGAAGAACAGGACAGAGTGCCCCAGATGCAGGTTACTTGCTTTGCCATGGTAAGAGCTGTTTAGCCAAATAGGATGCCCTCTGAAACAGTGAAAATATTTGATGGTTAATAATGGATTCCTAGTGGAATAGCAGGGCTTCAGTCTAAGGCACTTGTTCTAAAGAAAGGTATGAGGCGGACAGCATTGCCCAGTTGCTGACAGCTCTGGCCATGGTAGGTCACAGAAGGAACTTTGTTTATAGAAAACATAAGGTTGATCATCAGTTTCCATTCTTGATTTTCTATATATCTCCATGCTCTTATATTTCAAAAAATGTTTTATTTAAAGAGAAAACTGCTGACTTATCTTACAATATTTCCATTGTCTTCTACTTCTGTAAGTTTTTCCCACAAACAACCTTATATTAAGTTATGCTAGTGATACAGAGTGTGTACATAAAGCAGTACACATTCTCGTCTTTGTATAAGGCCTGAGGTATAGATTTTTGTACCAGAATAATTGTTTTGTATCATTATGAACTAGAAGCAAAGAGAAATCCTCCTCCATCCCTTTGCTTTTATTTACTTATAGAATTAGACACAAGGTATTGTTTTATCTAGTATTTAGCTTTGGCTGTACCTTCCCAGACTTAAGGGCACTTGAGGTGTTTTTACATGTGCTCCAGTGGTGGGATGGGGGCGCTTTAATTAAAGTGGCTCCAAGAGCCATTCTAATTAAACCACCGACAGCATCTCATGTATCAGCGTCTCCACGCTTCAAAATGGTGGTGGGGATGCTTTAACTAAAGCTCATTCAATAAGCCTTAAAGTGCCTCTGCCACCATTTTGAAGCACAGGGACGCTGATACATGAGACGTGGAGGCTGATGGAGTGCACTAATTAGCACACTCCAGCAGACTCAATTAATCAAGTCTGCCCTAATGCACTGTAATTACAATGCATTGGAGCAGCCTCCCTGCACATCTATAGGCACCTATGCCTAAAAGCTTGCCTACCATTTCTCCCAACTACATAGCTGGTCCAATAAAGTATATCACCAAAAAAGACATGCTTCTTGCATGTTTCCTGGACCATCACAACTACAACACTCCAACTATACCAGGAACTAGGGTGAAAGGCACAAGGGCACAAGCACAGCGTCCCTGGTTTCATTCAACTGGAGTCTAAATTCTAAGGGATTTGTTATATTAGTAGTTTCTAAAGCTGCATTGTTTCATTGCCCAGTACTTACAGAATTGTTCAGGTAATCACCTCTGACATCACATCCAATGGACCTTGACAGTTTCTTCAGCCTGAGCTAATTGGTTAAAGCTTCCAAGCTCCACCAGCAAAGTCACCACTGTGACTAACTCATACCTCCACAGGTTAGTTTCTTTCTCAGATCCCAGAAATATATTCTGCAGTAACTGTAATGCCGACTGCAAATGCATAAGGATAGTAACTGTTGCTGTACATCAAACACACACAGAGCAACAGTAATGCAAGAAAAGAAGCTAAACAGACAAGAAAAGAAAGTCTGATTCTTTGAGCATCTGGCCATTGCAGATCATATTTACAAAGGAAAAATTCATGAGGGTGACAAATAACAGCTTGTCCCAGTAGTTCATGTCATAACCAGATTCAGCTGAAAGGCTACAACATGCTGTAAAGCAGGCATTCGTTACAATGTGACATTAACAACCAGGAAACTGTTTCCCATGGTCCAACAGGGAAGAGCAGAAATGCTAATAATTGTTAACAAGGTAAATAAGGAAAACTAAAGACATGAAGTAAAATCAGGCACACTCCACAGACCCAATCCCGTTTTGCCTTACTGATAAGTCAAAAAGACAATTCAAGGAAGAGAAACCTGACCAAGCTAACTTTGCTATAATGTACAAAGCTCTAAAATATACAGTACAGACAGGAGTGAATCCAGGAGGGCACAAGGTGCAGTAATTCTCCCCTTCAGCTGTGCAGTGCATCTAAGTGATCTCCTGGAGCTTAGGTGCAGCTCCAGAATCCAGGGGATGACCACTGCTCACTTCCTCCCCCTTTTCCCCTGCCACCATGTAAATGTTGCATTAAGTTTCCTGGGACCCCCTAGTCCCTTACAGAACCAGAAGTCAGGTCTGACCAGGCAAGTGAAATATAGCTTTCTTTCCCACTTTTTTGGGTGAGTGGCCTGGATCTTATCATCATTCTCTGGGGCTCTGTAGTTTGGAAAGTATAGTTTTATAAGCGATAGGAGTGGGAGTCACGCTGGCTTTATGATGTTGGAATGTGGCTTTTTGTTTTTGGGGGGGGTTACATTTTTTGCTTAGGTTAGCTAGGACTGAGGAAGGAGACTGTATGGGGACTCCATTCCCATGTTTCTTCATCTCCTGGCCTCTGCCTAGAGTACCCAGATAAAAAGCCAGTTGTGAGTGACTTCATTGGGTTAATAAGGCACTGAAGAAAAGGGCAGAATTTGGCCTTTAACTTGTCCTGAAAACCCTTAGACCTTGTTATACTTTTCATTGCAAGATTTTTTTTTTGGAAGCCATTTGCCTGTTTTGGCCATTTATGAATAGTAAAAAGGGGTAGCAAGATCTCCCCACTCACAAAAGTAGACCAGGAGAAGCTTTGCTAGATATTTTTTGGTTTTTGTTATATTTTTTCTTGTTAAGATTGCTAATTATCTCAGCAACCTCTCTTATGCTACTTCCTCCATTCTTCTGACTTCTCAGGCAATGCTAATGAATTGCACTCTAACAACAGCTTTCACAGCATCCCAAATGATGTCTTCAGACATCCCTTCAGTGATACTGATCTTACAAATCAATCTCCATCTTTTTCAAAATTAATCTCTTAAAACAGGAGCTTCTAATTAGTCAACATGACACTTGCTCAGAACCCTCATCTTTGTTTTTCCTCTAAAGAAGGAAATGAATCCCCAAATTAATCCCTAATATTACCCTGTTGACTTCAATGGATTGACACCCAAAATGTAGACAGCTTATTGTGTTCCTGACTGGCGCTAGTGGTAAGACTACCATAAGACTACCATGCAGTTTTATTAACTCTATATTTAGTTGATGTCATTAAAAAAAAGCAGCATTTAGTGTCCTTTGATATTTGGACTTTACTGCGGTATTTGTTGTATTTCCTATAGCTAGAGCAGGAAGTACTGCAGTAATATCAAAATCTGAAGTGCTATAAAGGCTGAGTTTATTTTAGATTCCCACAGGAGGCTGACAGAAAGCTATAGCTAATATTTGGTTCTATAAATATAAACATTGATCCAAAGCTCTGTCCCAGAAGAGTGGAAAAGAAGTGACATTTTTCTTATGGAGAAGTTGCCACTTGTACGCCTCAGTTACATTCAAACCTACCAGTTTTTAGATTATTACCTGAATAGTTATGCCTGGGACTCTTGACTATTGGTCCACCTTCTTTTGCTTTTATAAAAATGCCCTTGCTGAGAGCCCATGTACTGTTTTAGGTCTCCATCCTGAAGCACTGAGCACCTGCAAGTCCCACTGACTTCACCTTGTGGTGTCAATAATCCAAGGCCAAATGTTTCAAGCCAAGATATCTTTTAGCTAGGTCCTTAAGTGCCCTAATTTTCAAAGCTGCTTGAGTACCAGTGACTTTTGCTGACTTTAATGGAAACAGAATTGTCAGCAGCTTTGAATCTTAAAAGTTATTCTGCAGATGTTCTTCATGAGACTTGTAAAATCCTCACACATGCCTTTTATTTGGAGGAAGCCAGGCCAAGTTAGATGAACAATCTGAAATCAGGTTCAGCTATAACTTGCATAACCATATGCAATCCACAGCTCATGCTACCATATGTCTGACACCCTCTTTTACTGCTGATTCACCAAGTCTGTATCATTCTGCAGCTTTTCTGCTTTATGTGCTGCCAGCCCAGCCTAGTCTCTACCTCTCATCTTTGTGGACCCAGAGGAATAGTATGCTAAAACAGCCCAACACTTCTTTTCAGCTGCTCCTTCACCTCTACAGCTACTGCTCCCAATCAAACTAGAGTTCACCTGACTGCAGAAATATGTGTATAGCTTGTTGGTCATGTTCTGTCCTCCCCATAGCTCAAGAGTTTACTACTTTGGTTTTGACCCACTGGTTAAACAGCTCTGTAACTGGATCTGAATGAAGATGCAGAAAGTTGATTGAGTGCCTCACTACTCCATGTACTGAGCCATGACATTAGCAGTCCCCAGCTGCTCTGAGACTTTATGAAAAGTACATTAAAATAAAATTCCGTTACAGAAGAGCACTTGATATCTGGAATACTGATTTCCTTTTATGTATATTCCTAATGTAAGGGAACAGAGTGAAAATGTATGAATCTACGGGTTTGATCTGGCAGTAGTTCTGGCAACAAAGCACTTTTTAAGCTAAGATTGACAAAAATGAGTGAACATTTTGGGTGCCTGGATTAAGGCACTTTACAGAGGCCTGTTAGCCAGAGGGCAGGCCCTCAGTACTTTCTAAAAGCCAGACACTTTGAAGCATCTCCCGCATTCCCTTTAAGTCATCAGTCACATTTGAAAACTGTGGCTTTACAGATTCCCTTAGGAATCTTGGGCCACATATATACCACAGAAGTCATGTGTCCCAGCTGGGATGGCCCTAACCACAGCCCAACCACCTGCTTTTGGTCGCATACAGGTTTCCCTTGCCAACCGGGGTTAGGTTCCTGAAAGCTCCTGTGGATAGCAAAACCGTGGTAAGTAAGACAAAAGGCTTATGGGAAAAATGAGGTTAGGGACTTGAATATAAATAAGAAAGGAACATACAGTGTATAAAAATCATGTTTTATATTTGCCACCCTCTCTCCACATGCTAGACAATCTAACAACTCCAATTTTGTTTCCAAGGACATCACTTTTCTTACCCTCTTCACAAAGTGCTCACCTTTACCACTCACTCACTTAGAGGCCATGATTAAGGGCTAAATGCAAAAATCACAAAAAAACTGGGAGAAAAATGCAGAGCACCTGCAACTGGATGTTAACAGCATGAAGCACAATGTGAGACTGCATATGAGTGAGCAAATGGGAGTGCCACAGGTAGCTAGCAAGAGCCCAGGTGATTTGAAATGGCAGGTGGTGGGCTGATGCATGGCCATGGAAAACTGTGCTTTCTTAAAACTGCATACCGTGTTAGCCAAAATAATATGTAGCAGGGGTTCCCAACCCCTGGGCTGTGGCCCAGTGCTGGGCCGCAAAGGGTCAGCTGCTGGTCTGCAGGAGGGTTGGTTGCTGGACCAGAAGTGACCATGGACCAGCAAACCACAGACTGGAAGTGACTGGTATACTGCGGACCAGCAGCCAGTCCTTTTTTATACTGAGTATACTGAGTATAAAAAAGGGTTGGCTGCCTGCCCACAGTATGCCAGTCACTGCTGGTCTTCAGTTTACCAGTCTGTGGTCACTTCCGGTCCGTGGTTTGCTGAGCTGTGGCATAAAAAGGTTGGGAACCCCTGGTATATAGAATATTAAGTGTAGATACTCAAAACCATGGTTGGCGAGGGAAACCTGTACTCCAAATGCAATATATGAATAAAACCTGTACTCCAAATACAATCAAATGAAGTCTGCTCCATGGACTTCCTCTGTGCCTGTTTTTGAAACAGGTCCCTGAGCATGATCCTGGAAGTGCCTCATTGGCATATTCCCAGATTCACAGTGTGCAAACCAGATGGATTGTGGTTCAGGTATCAATCTCGTGATATCACTCTGAAGATCTTCCCAAGGTTCTTAGATGAACAGCCAAAAGGGTCCATTATAATCAACTAGGGTGATGTGCTTGATAGCACAGGCCATAGGCCTATACCCACTAATGCCTGTAATCCATTCTCAACTTGTATTTGAACCAAACCACGTGTCTCAGGAAGACATCCATTTTTTTTTCAAGAAGTCAAGTGATGAGGAATTCATCAATCGTAATGGAAGTCTTTAAGGATAATTATCTTTAAATTATTTGCACCTCATTTTGAGTTTGAACTTTTCTAGTTTCAGCTTTCACCCACTGGATCTTGCCATGAGTCAGGCAACTGGAATCTTCTCCTCGCACAGGTACTAGTAAGATGATGATGAAGTCATTGCTTAACCTTCTCTTTGAATAGATTGACCTGTAGTCTTTTATTTAAAAGTAAGTTTTCCAGACCTCAAATCCAAATTGCAGCTCTTTTCTGATCCCTTTTTCAATTTTTCAATACCCCTTTTAAAATGTAAATTCTTGAATCAGACATACTGTACCAGTAATAGTCTCAATAACTACATGCAGGAGTGGCATTGCCTCTTTACTCCTACTGGTTGTTGTTCTAATCAATGCATCCAAGAGCTATATTAGTCTTTGTAGGCCCTGTCCTTACTAGAAACAGGTGTCATTCCACTTATGTTAACTAACATGTTTAATGTCCTAGGGTGAAATCCTGATCGGTAGCAAAATACCTATTGACTTCAATAAAATCAGCATAGAAAATAAAGTTGTGATTTTAACAGGCTGGTTAAAGAATGCTCATGGTTTCCATTTAGGTTTTATATAGACTGGCTAGACCCTTAAACATACTACTTGCCTTGTCCTGCTTATGATTGTAAAATGTGCAAAAAAAGGTGTAATTTTCTTCTCCTATAAACATGGCTTCAGTCCCAGCATCACATAGTGAACTTGTATGCAATTGGCTATTTACTGTGAACCTGAAGCACTTTTCAGAGCCAGTTCTTTCTAGAAATAAGTGTGGGTTGTTGCCCAGTTCCTGCAGCAAAATGGAAGAAGTGAAGCCCTAATATTTCAGACTATCTTTATAGATCATAAAGGAAGCAGTAATGGGCAAAATCAGTTGTTTTTAAGGTGATTAAGCACCGGAACAGATTACTTACCAAGGTTGTAGAATCTCCATCACTGGAAGTTTAAGCGCAAGTTAGGCAAATATTTGTCTGGGAAGATTTAGACCAGGATGATCCTGCTTTGAGCAGCAGATTGGGCTAGATCACCTGTCAAAGTTACTTTCAGTCCTATGTTTCATTTCACCTTTACACTGAAAAAAATGACTAAACAAATCTTTAATATTAAAAACATAACTTTTTTAGCATAAAACATACTCTACTGCTACAAGAATTTGTCAGATTGAAACTGCATTTTAAGAGGGTTCATATCTATGCAGGAGTTCACCAAGTAGCTGGAATACGTTGTGTGACCAAATGAATATGTATAAGAATATCCAATTTGTGTATGCAGAAATTCATTGTTTTATGGCAGCTCGTTATACAGCAATTCAATGAAGTCATGGACATAGTCTGAATTCAAGTTACTTTGCAGTGAATTAGAAATCAGGGGAAATATGAGCTGCCTTTCATTGCTGTAGTAGGTGAAGTTCATTAATGTTCATTTTTGGAATGATTTAATGATGAATAGTTGATACATTGGTAGCTCATAAAGTCAACTCAATATCAACTCATTAGCAAGAAGTTGAACTTGGTCTGTATTGTTCTGAGATTTGTACCACAAACAGCACTTAAGGGAGAGTCATAATTTAATACAAGAAAAATATATTGAATATGAGAAACAACTTAAAAAAAAGAAGGTGAGAGAGAAATTATGTAATCCTGGTACATCAATGAATCTTACCCTTTAAACATTACTGGTCAAGAAATAAAATGGTCAGAATAAGGTGTCCTGAACTATTTGATACTTCCACATGAAAACTCTACCCTGTAGAAATATGCAAGTTTGCCTAATGGAAGCAGCCACCATCCTTTACTTGAAAAGCTAAGATACCTGCTATAAAACAAGTTAAATTCAATATACAACAACAAATGAAGAGCAATATACAGAAAACGCAAACAATATCTAGCCTTGTTCAATAAATTTACAATCATTCAGCACACTCAGAAGCCAATACCCCTCAGAAGAAATCTGACCCCCAGTGATAAGAGCTTACAGTCTTAAATTTTCCCTTCTTTTCTCACCTAGAACCTGGTCTTTTTTTAAAAAAAAAGCTTCATTTTCCACAACCTTGGTTCAAATTTTCTGAAGTGCCTCAGGCCCAAGTTTTTAAAGGCATTTATCCATTGATGCTCTTATTGCAACACTTAACTGACTTAGGAGTCCACATTTAATTTAAGACACCAACTTCAAGGTCACCTGAGCAGTTCTGAAAATTTGATTGCAACCTTCTACTCTTAAAAATTAGTTGTTTTCAGGCCTACCACATTGTCTTAAAAGGCATAAGAACTTGGTAGGTTCAGGCTCATATCTTCTACTATTTTTTTTTTATTAATCTATTGATATATTCAGTAATTGGAGCAGTTCAGATTTTTGGCTTAAAAAAACACAAAAGTGCTTACCAGTTTACAAAGTCAGCTCTTCAGTAATCTGTTTTGTTTGTATAAAATGTAGCCCAGGTGTATGCAGGGTATGTACCCGCCTCTCCTAATTGAAGGGGATTGTCAGCAGGCAGACATGCTATGGAAGGAAACTGTCAACCACAGTTTCCCCTCAGTTCCCTATAGAGTCAGGCCAGGACTCAACCATTTAACTATATACAGGTTTATTAATTCATAAAATAAAGTTATATATACAAACACACACACACACACACACACATATATAAATAACACTTATTCAATGGTACAGGACTGTATTATATACTTGACTTATACCTTTTCTAGAGCTTCAAGCCACACAGGTAAGTAACAGATCTGGACCAGGTAAGTATAGGTAAACATAGGTAAATACAGCATATCAACAGGGATAAATGCAATTAACTATTTACAGTCCATGAAAGAACATTGTCATGTATGCAGTAGAAATCAAAGATAAGAATGCACTTGTATTCATATAACAGTGAAACTTCAAATGACAAAATAAGACACAAATGACAAAATAGGAGCCGCTCGCTCACCCTTCCGGGTGTTGAGGGTGCTACTATGCTGGGGTCTCCCCATTCAGTGAAGGGAAGCCTGGCCGCAGCTCTGCCAGGGCAAAAGGGGATGATGTCCCAGGCCCCTCCAACCCCCTGGGATGGGACCCTTTACTTCACAGGGGCCTCTGCTGGCTCCCTCCTGAGGGTTCCCTCCCCTGTGGGATACCCTTGTCCCCAACACTCATGACCCCTGGTGATGCGGGGATGCTCTGGCTTGGTGGGACGGGCGCCTCTCCTGGTACAATGGCTGGCTGCTGCCCGGGCTCTCTCCCATCCTGAGGCCTGCTCACAGCCCTGTGCACTGACCTGTGCACCATTTGGCTCACTCCTTATGGCAGGGCTTGGAGGCCTGGGCTGCCTCATGCGACACCAGGGCTTGATTGGCTCCTGGTCCCACTGGGGTGTATTGTGGCATTGGCAGCCTGGCCTTGTGCCAGGGGTTCGGGACCCAAGACACCTGTATCCTAGTCCACTCTTGGACCCTCCATGCAGCGATCTCTTCACTGCACTCCTGGCCACCTGCCGGGGTTGCAGACCCAAGCCACATGGAGTGGTTCCCAGCATCTGGGCTCCATGACTGACTCATGCACCACTCCCTGGCCACCTGCCAGGGGATGCAGGCCCAGACTGACACAAGCAGCCCCAAGGTCTGAGCCCCATGTGCTGCTCTGCAAAGCAGTGGGGCTGAGGCATTGGTCCCAGTGAGGGGGCTTTTGGGGCTTTTCTGGGCACTGTTTCACCTGTTGGGCAGCTGTTCCCTAACTCTTCTTAACCCCTTCTTCCTTTGTCGTCCCCTGATGCATCTGCTGTGTGCTGGGCACACAGCTCCTTTTATTCACTTCGGAGGCTCTTCCCCCAAAGTCTTGCTGGACCCACAAAATGCAGGCTTCAATCAGGTCCAGGAGGCTCCTCGCCCCCACCCCCCACCTCTGGATGGGCTCCACCAATCAAAATGAAGCTTTCCTGAGCCTAGGACGTGCCGGGCTGAATTAGTAAGTCTGCCACAAAAGTATTTGCATTCTGAGTAAAAAGAAAACAGCCTATATACATTTTGAAGAGGAAGCTGTAATGGACAGATCCAGAAGTGGTGGGTGGGAGTGCAGACACACCCCCACTTCAGCGATGTAGTGACAGAAAGGCTTTATTTGACCCCAGCAGTCTTTCCTGTACAGAGCAGGGGGACTGGACCAAATGATCTCATGAAGTCCCTTCCAGCCTGAAACGTCTGTGAATCTGTATGTGCAGTGAGCTCTCTGAGCTCACCAGCACATTGGCACAGCTCCTGGAACCACCACGGTGGCAGGGTTCTGGATCTTGGAGGTGACGGAGGCTACTCATCCCCCCCCCCCC
>NW_017729034.1:66794107-66811815 GCF_001723915.1 Gavialis gangeticus
AAAAAAAAAAACCCAAACTTTTTTTTTTTAAGCTAGAACATAACTAATAGAGGAAAGCGCAGCTTAGATTTATAAATGACAAACACTATGTCTGAATGGTTAACGTTGAAGGTAAAGCCAAATCAAAGTGTTCTATCTACAAATCTTCACACTTTAGAGATTTGTGAAATCCAAAATTTACAAATGACCCCTAATGTTATAATGGCCCCAGTTCTGAAACCCCAGATCCCAGATCAGCCCCAGCTTTTGAGGTTTAAACTTCAGAACCTGATCTGAAACTGTTTTAGTCTTCAGCTGTACATAACAGACTGAAGCAACTTCCAAGGGAAGCGGTGCTCGCTCCTACCCTGAGGGTATTCAAAAGGAGGATAGATAATCATTCTTTCCTGCCCATGGCAGGGGGTCGGACTTGGTGACCTGCTCAGGTCCCTTCCCACCCTACCTACTATGAAACAATGAAACCACCACTATTATTTGTGTTGCTATAAATCAGAAGCCATTAAAAATGGGTGGAGTTATGCAATGTTGGTACTGATCTAGCTCACCAGAAATGGATCTGTTCATGTCAAACACTGGAAATACTAAACTAAACAGACTTTACTAAGACAGCCTTTAAACAGGCTTTTCAAAGCATGCTTCTTCCTGATCACTGTACTTATTTATTTCACTTCAAGCCTTCTACCCTCCTTTAAACATGTTTCTGTAATCAGCCTGTGTAGCGCCTCTTTTCAGCTGGCAATGCAGGGAGACAGCTGTGATGCCAATAGGCCTAAAGCTTGCCTCAGGCAAATTCCTGCCAGTGTTAAAACCTTTACCACTCTCCTGAGTTATTCTAGCACAACAGTGCAAGAGCTATCCAGAAATTGCTTCCTGTGGACTGGTAACCTATGTAGTGGTAGCTACTTCAAAAGACTTAAATCCCTAGATTTTCCCTGGAATATAATATTTAAAAAAATGGAAATAAAAATTACTTCCATATTTCAGTCAGGAATCTAAAGCATAGCATCTCAAATGGAAAATAGCAGCCTCTTATTCTTCTTTTGCACTGGCTGCCAGCATATGTTGCACTTTGTCCTTCAAATAGCTACATTGCTACATTTCCTCTCTTGGAGAGCATTTGATGTCACTGGGAGTTTTGCCCAAGTAAGGAGTGCTCAACTGAGCCTTTAAGCAGCATTTAATAATCATCCCCATTTAATCTTTAGAGGACAGGCTGGAGTGCAAGCTCCATGAAGGGCATTCAACCATGTGACTTGTACAACAGAGACTGAGAAGGAAGGGAAAATGGCAAAGGAGTCAAGGTGCAGAAGCATCATAGTAAGTACACGTGACAAGTAAATGACTGGTCGTGCTTTCTTTGCTAAAACAGTGGTTGATCTGGCTGCCATAAAAGAATGCATTAAATATGTTCAAAGGGCTATTTCATTACGCAGTATTTGCACACAGTTTGGTTCAAGTTCCATCTGGCCTTTATGGGGATGCACAGTAGGGTGAGGGGAAAAGATGCATGGAGTCTCCCTGACTTGTGCAGTCTACATAAAAAACCCAGCTGTGATCTATGTGTTCAAGGGCATGGAAGCATTGTTATACCCTTTCTTTCTTGCGGATTCTTGGTTTCTCCAAAGGGAATGATGGCCAGATTAGACTTTATCTCTACCCTCCTAGCAACTGGCTAGTACACATGGGTAATAATCTACAGTCCATGAGAGAATTATAGCAGTGGGCAAGATTTCTCTGCATACATAGGACCTTGAAGGTGACATTGACTCATTTGGGGCTCAGGTGAAATGATTTCTAAGGAGGGCTTTCATTTCAGTTTCTAGGGAATAACTGTCAGCAGCCTCAGGACAGTGGCCAAGCACTGGACTAACATTGATTCTGTCATTTTGAACTGGTTCCTCCAAACAGATTGGTTGGTCCACACTGCTAAGGGAGAGAAGCTTATGCTGCTGCCTGTTCTCAGACTGTCCACTGATTTCATGTTGGTCTCAAAGGCTAGGGACAAACATTCATAGATTTAATAGATTTCATAGACATTAGGGCTGGAAGGGACCTTGGGACATCATTGAATCCAGCCCCCTGCCCCAAGAGCAGGAAGTCAGCTGGGGTCAAAGGATCCCAGCAAGATAAGCGTCAAACATTTCTTAAAAGAGTCCAGAGTAGATGCTTGCACCACCTCCAGAGGGAATCTATTCCAGGCCTTGGAGCCTTGGACAGTAAAGAAGTTTTTCCTTATGTCCAACCTAAAATGGTCTTGGAGGAGTGTGTGACTGTTGGACTTTGTTATCCCTTGGGGTGCTCTGGTGAACAGGTGCTCCCCCAGCTCCTGATGCACCTCCCTTATGTACTTATAGGCTGCCACTAGATCACCCCTGAGCCTGCACTTTTCCAGGCTGAAGAGTCCCATGGCTCTCAGCCTCTCATCATAGGGCCTATTCTCAAAAAGCCTGAGCCTGAATTGATTCAGTCTTTGCAGGTTAGCCTAACCTGGCTAGGCTAAATCAGTTTGTAACCATACAGACATCACCTCTGGACTGAAAAAATGCAAACACATATCTGCAGTGGCTCAAGCTAGAAGAACAGGGGGTGGTAAAGCAGCCGTCCCTTCTCTTCTACAGTGTTGAGCTGAGGGGGGCATGGCCAGGCCCCAGCAGGATGCTCTGGTTAAGTAGCATACCACATGCTGGCTATGGTCTGTGCTGTGGGAGAGAGGAGGAAGGGATCCCTGGTTAAGCAGCGAGTGGTGAGGCGGGAGAAAAGCAGGACATGGGGAAGCCGGCAGACCCTGCTGTGCCTGCAAGTCTCTGCTGGGGCTTTGGCCAGGGAGCAGAGGGGAGGGGCCAGCCTTTCTGTGGAGTAAAGAGTCCCGCCCAGCCTAGAGGGCATGCCAGGATGCTGGGGGAGTCTGATTTAATTTAAACCAGAAAGGGGTCAGGGATAGAAATTGCATAAACCGGTTTGACCCAAATCAGTTAAGCCTGATACTACATTCAACTAGGTTTATCTCAAACTGGTTTCAGCCATTTTCAAACTAGTTTATGTGCACTGAATGTTCTGTCACAGGTTTAAACCAGTTTCTGATCACTTAAACCGATTTATGTCTAATGTCTGTCCCTAGCCAAAAGCTATGGCTACACTGAAGTCAAATGTGTGTCCGCAGCACATGTGGACATATTTGAGCTGGCATTAATTTAGTCAGCTTCAGTAATAACAAGAGTTCAACTGTGGCAGCACAGTCTTCAGCACAAGCTCTATAAACCCAACAAGCCTTGGGCACATATGCAGGTGGCTAGCCCATACTGAAATTCCTGCTGTTACTTCATTGCTACCAATAGTTGAGCTATGGATATTAAATCCAGTTCAGATATGGTACATGTGGCTATTGTACCTAAGCTTTAGGGCATGTCTGAACTGTAGTTAATGAGTCTAGTGGTTAGTTAGTTAGTTTAAAGGCACTGCAATTCCTTAAAATATGATTTAAAAGCAGAAAACTTGCCATGTTCTACTCAAATGGGGAATGAAAGAAGACAGGAGGGAGTTGTGTCTTGTGACAAAGATGCCTAGAACCCACATGATATTCTAGAGCAGTAGTTTTCAACCTTTTTTATTTGAAGACTCCTAAAAATTTTCAAATGGAGTTGCAGACCCCTTTGAATTGTAAGTGTGGGTATTCGCATACTTTTGCTTGGATCATAGTTATCTTTTGCAGACCCCTCAGACACAGTCTGTGAATCCACAGGGGTATGTAGACGACAGGTTGAAAACTGTTGTTCTGGAGGATAAAACTATCCATGTAGAAGTTCTGTGTCTTCACACTAACTCTAGGGCTCTCTTTGTCCTCTTGTTCTCTAGAAGAACTGCCACACCAGGGACACCTCAATACATATAGTGTTTCCACTTGGGGAGAGAGATATAATTAAAAGGAGAGTTCAAACGGTACTAGGAGTTCTCTAGGGAAAAAATTGCTTCTTCAAACTGAATGAACTTTTCAGAGAATTCTTTGTGAAAGTTGAGCTTGTCTATGTATGATAGCAGGAAGGAGAGGAAGGCTGTGCGCGGTTCTACCCTCACTTTCACTAAATGATAATACTAGGTTGGCTTATCAACATATGGCACACCCCAATGGGTGGATCTAGGATTTGGAAAAAGGGAGTGCATAGGGTGCAGTATATCGTAACACAACACTTTTTTTCTCCAGTTAAAGAGAGGCTAGATGCTTTACTAATATGTTAAGGGCCTAGCACTACAGTATTCAATTTAAAACCAAAGCAAAAACAACTATAACTATTGGAACATTTACTACTTTGATAGATTATATATAAAGCTTTAAAAAAACACAATTACATAAAAATAGTAAAAATAGATTGCTCATTAGTCCTGTAATCATTATTGTTAAATGTACTTGTCTTGTTCAGATTCTTAAAACAAAATCTAGCCTTCTTGAATGTCTGGACAGTGTCTCTAGTCAGTTATTCCTACACATGAGTTAAGGTTTACAGCTAAAGCTAAAACCAGTCTGAAGGGCTGCTAAATGGATGAGACACATTACTAGGAATGGCAAACAGATGGCAAAATGGCAACAAAATAAAAGGTAGTTTGAATAGAGGAATTCAAGACCATGAAAAATAAGAGAGTGGTTAACACCTGTGGAGTGGAAAGAGATTAGCAGGAATAATGGAGATGATAATGAGCCATGAAGTCAGTTGATTCTCTCAGAACTCCCTGAATAGAAATGCTTCTGCCCCTCCCAGACAGCTCCTTTTAAAGTTTGGGTAGAGCAGGAATCAAAGGGAGATCCAACTGTAACTCTTCACTCCTCCCTGGATTCACCCCTGCCCACCCCACAGTTCTGGAGGTAACCCTTCTTGAGGATTTTGTATTATTTTTCTATCCTCAGTTTTTTCCTCCCAATTCTGCTTTTATGATTTTTTCATTCACATTTTTTTCACTTACTAACAGTTTCTAAGAATGATACAACATTATCCTTTTGATAGCTTGAAGGAAAACCATAAGCTTTTGTTCAGAAGGATAAATATATCGTACCTGAAGGGAATAAACCATAGTTCCACATATAAAGCTTAGGAAATGAATTTACTATCAGACAGGATTTATTTCTACCTTTAATCTGTGTATACTAAATTATACAAACTCAGTACCCCCAGTAAGTGATGAAGTGATTAGTCCATCCTCTGCTACACCTCCCTATTTAGTCTCTGTGGAATTTAATTAATGTGCAGTTTACCTTTCTCTTTTGAGGCATTAATAAAATGTGGTAAATAAAAATCAAACCTAACACTGGTCCCTGTGCCACCCCACCTGGGCACCTCCTGAGAATTCAACACTTCATTGCAAATGATTACTTTTTATTTATATTCCTTCTGTCCATATGACAGTGCTTAGTCAGTATGAATTAATTGTTCAAGATAGGAGGCATTGTATTAAATCCTTTAATAATTTCTGGAGGTAAACTATATCCTACAACTATTCCATCCTTCCCATCAACCACAAATTTTGTAATTAAAAAGGGCAATCAGATTTGTCAGAGATGATTTATTCTTTTATAAAACACTTATTACTCATAATTCCATTAGCCAGCAGCTGCTTGCAGATATTTTCCCATTAATATTTTTCATTATTTTATTAATGAAAATATTGGACTTAAGAGTGGGTAATTTCCATTATGAATTGGGGTCTTTTATTTTTACCTTTATAAAACCAAACCAACACACACCATATTTGCTTCAGACCATCACTCTCAAAACTTCTACTGGTTCACAAATGCTCCTTGACTACTCAAAAATAATTGCCAGGAACTTTATTGACTAATTAGAGGAAGACCTTTGGTTCATATTAGGCAAACTTGCTGATGCTGATGTTACTATATATCACCATCCCAAATTCAAAATCATTCAGCATTAAACATTCATAGCTAAAATAAATTAAGTATTTTTTCTTATTTCTTCTTCTATAGACCTCCTTTAGTCTGTAGAATGTGCTGTATTAAGGTTATCTTAGGAATCCAGTTTGTATTATGTTTTGAATTAGTTGCCAAAGGTTCATAATAATGAAATAAAGAAGAGGAAATATTTTAAAGAATATGTCTGAAGGGGCAGAGTTAAGGTTAACCTTTCAGTCTTTACCTTCCAATTCATATCCTTTGAATACTGATTCATCAGCTGTAAAGTCATATTAAATTCTAAGTCAGGAGGATGAGTAAGTTGTGTTTTGGTTTCTGTCTGTTTACAATATTAACGGATTTTCTTTTCCCTTAGATACCTGGTAAAATCTCTTCATCTTTTTTGGCAATTTATATTTCAAAAGGTAAGAAATCAGGATTTCACAAACATCTGTCATCCAATTTATCACCATTTTGTAGTTTGGTATTTACTAAATCAATCCACATTAAGCAGAATTTAAACTAATAGCATTCCAAATAATCATTCATAATTGCCATCCACTTTAATTGGCCCCAAATCAGTATTCAAGTACATGTATTTAATATTTTTTAGCTCTCATCCAAGTTTTTCACAAATTTAGCACATTGCTTACTAATAACTTGAGGTACAGTTCCACACTGAAAAGTGCCCATTAAAATGTATCATGTGTTTCCATACTTATTATTGTTCAATCATTTCCATATCAAATGAGTTCCATTTACAAGTTTAAAATACTTCCAATGCCTGGTCCCACAAAATCAATCTGGGCTCTGATAATGTTCTTTCTATCTCATACACAGCTATAATAAAAAGATGCCATTAGCTATTTGACTCTTATCTGCAAGTAGCCATACCTGCTATTTGCAGTGATTTCACATAAATGTCATTGATTGGAAATTAGCAAACAAGTCTTTTAGAGTTTGATCAAAAAGGCTATTGACCTAGACCTTTATTAATTTCAATGGGCTTTGGATCAGATCCTTAATGCACAATATAGAAAAGAATCCATCTCACTCTCTCTAAGCTTTGTCCTTCCTACAGAGCGAACAAAAAAGTGTCAAGACTAATTTCTGTCATAAAGAGATTTGACTCTGACTATGCATAGGGACCAAGTTTGCTGAGTAAGGTGGAACCATTTTTATAAAGTCACTTTTCTGAATAAAACCATACTATCAGAGATGTTTATCTATCAACTTTCAGATTTTAGAGTTTAGCCATTTTTTTAAACTTATTCCAAAGTTTCAATCTCTTTTTTCCAAATGAGAAGGAAAAAAATTATTTTGGCAACATGGGTATAGGTTATAGCTGTGTTGGTCTAAGGACATAGGCAGAAAAGGTTCTTTGGGTAAATCTGATGTCTTTTACTAGACCCACTTAAATAGTTGGAAAAATTTTTCTTTCTAAGCTTTCAGGTATAAAATTCTTCTTTCTAAGCTTTGTCAGGCTGAGGAAGCATCTGCAGTTGGTGTGTGCTCTTCCATGATGGAAAGAATAGTAAAGAAACCACAGGCTGGTATGCATGCAAGAAGGACAGTCAGTGAAGACCTAAATTGAGGAGTCAGTGGGTGAGAGACAGGTTGGGGAGGTGGGAATGAATGTAGCAGGTAAATACTGGAGAGGTACCTAGGAAGTCAGATGTTAGGCAGGTTATAATGTGTCATAAATCCAATGTCTGTATTTAGTCAGTGATTTTTTGTATTCAGTAGGTTGATGAAGTGAAGTTTGTAGACTCATCTGTTAAAGGTGTTTTGTAAATTCCCTTTGAGGATTAGAACTGAGAGATTGAAGACAGAGTAGTTTTATTGTGAGAAATGTACCCCCACAAGTAATCGAGTATTCTCATCTTTGATAGATTTCCGGTGTGCATTCATTCTGGTAGGCGGTTGTTGTTTGGTCTCTCCTACATATTTTCCATCAGGGCATTTGGTACTTTGGATGATATTTATTACATTTCTGGAGGTGCCACTGTAAGATCTCATCAGCATTCCCGGATCTTACAGCAGCACCTCCAGAAATATAATATATCTCATCAAAGACGAGAATACCCAATTATCTGTGGGGCACATTTCTCACAAGAAAACCACTCTCTCTCCAATTTCTCAGTTCTAATTCTCAAAGGGAATTGTGGCAGGGCACAGGTTGTGCCCGTCACTTTACGAGGCTTGAGCAGGCTGTGGAGCAGCTGGCAGATGTGGTGAGGTCTAATTAGGTGGTCACATGACTGCAAAAGGGCCCCTGGATTGGAGGAGGGTTGGGCAGCCTCAGTATAAGCCCAGGCCCCAGAAGCTGAGCTGGAAGTGCTGCAGGGAGCTGAAGGATGAACATTGCCCTGCCAGAGATCTGTTGC
Source organism: Gavialis gangeticus (assembly GCF_001723915.1). Taxonomy (NCBI): domain Eukaryota; kingdom Metazoa; phylum Chordata; order Crocodylia; family Gavialidae; genus Gavialis; species Gavialis gangeticus. The sequence goes on from NW_017729034.1 coordinate 66,802,391, forward strand.
TCCCAGAACACCTGGAGGTCAAGGGTAAGGACTATGGGGATGGGGGAGGTTCCTGGTCCTGGGGCATGACCTGCTGGGGTTGGATAGTGTGGTAAGGCTGTCTGTGGCAAGGTAGTCTCCTGGAAATGCCACACCTCTGCCTCCCCAGTGAAAAGCAAGAATGGGGTGCCATATAACCTCAGCCTCCACAACCTAGTGGGTAACCTCATACAGGGGACAGGTTAGAGGTCCAGGCACATCGACAGAGACCTGAGGTCCAAGAGGTGTAAGGCCCAGAAGCCCTGATGAGGAAGCAGAGTAGTAGCCCAGTGAAGGACAGAGAGCAAGCAAGCCTATTTAGGGTGGAACAGTGGGCCCAGGAGAGTCCAGAATAACTATGTGGTCCACAGTCTCAGAGTGATAACAGCATTTGGAGGGGCCCAAGAAGGCAGACCTGTATGGGAGAGAAGGCTGGCTGCTCAGAAACCTAGCCAGAGGAACTCAACCGGCCCATGCTAGGGCCAGGACCATGGTAGTCAAAGGGCAAGGATGCCCACCATGAAAGATGGCCAGAAGCTAGAGTCCTGGAGTCCTGACTGGCCTAGAGCTGAGGCCAGGGCCTGCAAGGCCAAAGGCCCCAGGGGGGGGCCACTGCTGAGAGGGAAAGGGGTCTTGGGAGTTTTGCAGCCCAGGATAATGTTGAAGGTTAGGACGCCTGAGTAGGAGGGATCCAGGTTGGGGTCCAAATGTCAAATGGGAATATAGTGTGGCCCAGTGTGGGGCCAGAGCCATATAGTAATACCATTTGCGTGGCATGGGACATGGTGTAGGGGTGGTTAGGAGCCAGGTATTAAGACTTTGGCATCAGGCATTAAATGGACCGTCTCCCACCTTGGAACAACTATTTAACTTGGTTACAACAAAGGCGTGGCAGATGAGTCAGGTGGGTGGACTGCCCTAAACAGGTGGGTGGGCCAACATTTGGACCAGCCTTGAGACAGCCCCCTATCACAGAAATTTACAAAACACCTTTCACAGATGAGTCTACGAACTTTACTTCATCAACCTACTGAATACAAAAAATCATGGACTGAATATAGACATTGGATTTATGACACATAACCTACCTAACATCTGACTCCCCAGGTACTGCTTCACTATTTACCTGCTACATTCATTCCCCTCCCCACACAACCAGTCTCTCACCCACTGACTCCTCAATTTACATCTTCACTGACTGGCTTTCTTACATGCATACCAGCCTCTGGCTTCTTTACTATTCATTCCATCCAGAAAGAGTACAGACCAACTGCAGATGCTTCCTCAGCCTGACAAAGGGTATTTGTACCTGAAAGCTTGAAAAGAATAATTTTTCCAACTATTTGAGTTGATCTAATAAAAGATATCATATTTACCCAAAGAACCTTTTCTGCCATTTTGGCAACATCACACTCAGAAATCACATAAAATTCTCAAAAATTCTTATGGTTGTAACTATTACAATAATAAAGGTGAGGGTAGTCCCTGAGAATAGATTTACGCATGATAGAGCATTATTTATTTAATCCCTAATATAATTTCAGTTTATAGTTTTGTGGCAGTTTCTTTCCCATATACCTCCCAGAGCAAGGTAAATGCAGCTCTTCCATAGGAGTTCCTAATTTGTTTGAAATAGTTTGAGTATGTAGAAAACTCCCCTCATTGTCCTTTATTGATACACTTATCTTCCTTCCCATCTCCAAAGGAAAAATTTAAAAGAAAATCTCCAATGAGAACATATCTAAAGCGCCCATGTTTTAGTACAGTAAAAATTCTACTTTGCCTACTTTCCTTAGAGGCAGACATCAATACAGTTGACTCATGTTGAAGTCTCTCTTTTCTCCAAGCCTTCTGATGCAGATATGTCAGGGACCTAAAATATACTGTCAAGAAAACCTTTTCCACTTTGACAAGTAATGAACATAGTTCATGTCCTTTTTCTATGTTTATAGAAGAATGAGTGCCTCCCCTTTCTTGCCCTGAAGGCCTTAGAAGGAATGTGATCTGCAGTTATCTGAAGCCTTTTAGTAACTGTTTGTGTATCGAAAGAACTACCAAAAGGTAATTCAGATACATGTGTGCAAGAATAAGAGAAGTTAAAAAGGCCAAGATCTCCCACAAAGCAGTTCAAAGGGTCCTTATTTGGTCAAGTCTCAGAACACACTACACATGAATTTACGATCTTCCTTGTAGGAGCTGCAAAACAAATATGAATTTTCATTTTTCTTCTGAGAGGGAAGTTTCCTAAAAGGCAGAGAGCCTAGCATTAGTACCTTGCTTTATGAAATTCTTGTCAGTTGATGAAATATAGGTGGTACATATTTTGTATTTTCTCAGATGAAAATAAAAGCTTCTGTGATTGGTGAGTGAAGTTAATGGGAATTGATAAATTACTTTCCAACCCAGCAGACAAAAATCTCCAAAGTTTTAGCTTCCAATTGTATGAGAAATTACTTCTGCAATTCAGCCAGCAGGATTGAATTTAACTGTGTTTTTTAATCTTATCAGTGTGTGACAAAAATCAGAAAATTCACAGCTTTACAACTGAAACATATGAATGCACAAGTTACAAGGCCCCTGTTTAGAGAATTCTAATTTATGACGACTGCCTTTATAGGTGTACTGCTCACTTAAAAGTTAGGGAATCTTAAAATGTTGCAAGACTTTCCTCAAGTCCTGTCAGCACCCTACCTAAAGGAACAGATGGTATCATGAAGAAAGAATTACTGTGTGAATACCACCAAACCTGTTTCACTTTTTCCCAAGTATGACCTTGCACTTAAAGGGACTATGAGCACTCAAACTCAACAGTTTAAATGCTGAATTGAATATCAGTATATTTGAAGGGGTTTAGACTTCTCCATTTCAGATATTCTTTCTTTATTTGGAAAATGTTGGTATTAAACATTTCCAGATAGTTTTTAGTAATCATTTGTTAATTCTATTCTGGGAGCCCAGTTCATGTCTTAAAGGCCATTGTTTTCCACCACAATGACTAGTGTTACAAAGCGGCATGACTGAGATAATTCAGGGCCCACTAGAAATCAGAGAGTTTCAAAGCAGCTCTCTGAACAAACAGGTAGGCAATAAACCTCTCTTATTAGGGTACCTGCCCTTCAGCTGTTAGTGTTATAATCTCCATGTAACTATGTGCTATTATATTCAATCACTCCTAAATATATATAGTGGCAAAAAACACATTCAGCTAGCCAGGAGATTAAACCCATTCCTCCGAGAGGAGGGCTTAGCTTGCAGTGATCTATGTTTTGCCACCTCCAGGCTGGATGCTGCAGCACTATCTCGGGAAGACGTTGTAGAAGGTTCAATAGCTACCCTGGAACAGACAGGGTCAAGAGAACACGTTAACGTATTCTGAGCTTTGCCATGCAGATCTGTCTCAAGGTCCTTGCCTTAATCTTTAAAACCCCTTAGTACCATTATCAGATAGTCCCTTATTATAGAAATTATGTCTTGCTACTACTTGGTCCCAGTGCAGTGCTCCTCTCCTCATGCTTGCCTTCTCTAGTGCAGACTTCAGAATGAACTGGCAAGGAAACCCCTGAAGCAAGACTTCCACGAAAAATGTTCTGGTTTAGGAATGTAGCATAGAGTTCAGACATTTCTCCTGCATTTAAGCAGCAGCTAGATTCTTTTGCCTGAAAAAAAAATTGCAGCATTTAGCCCTTGTCTACCATTCTCATGAGTAGGGACTTATGGAATTTGTGATTTTCAAGGAAACCACAAATTCAGTCAACCTGATGTTACAAAGAAGCCCAATCCCTCCCCACCCCACTTTTATTCTTTGGGGGGGTTTTTCATTGCATTGCCTGACGCTGCCCTGCCTGACCACCCACCAGAGTGCCCATGTGTTTCAGCGGTGCTATGCAAGGAGCTACCTCACCCCCTGACATGTGGTCAAGCCCCCAGAAGCCATTAACCACATCCTAGACTGCTTGCCAATGCATCAGTTAATGGTTTCCACAGGCTTAATCCCCTAATCAAGCCCATGGAAGCCATTAATTTACATGTTATTAAGTAGTTTAGGATGGGTTAATGGCTTCTGTGGGCTTGATCAAACCCATGGAAGCCATTAACCGCATCCTAAAGTGCTTAATAATGTATCTATTAATAGCTTCCATGGGCTTGATCAGGGGATTAAGCTTATGGAAGCCATTAATTGACACGTTAGCAAGCCCTGGTTTGGGGCCATGTGTCAATCTCCAGGGAGGGGCAGGACTTTCGGAGCTCCTCGACCAAGCAGAGGCATAGGGGGGGCACCACTCTGCTGCAAAAATGGCACTGGGTGCCAAACTCAGACCAGGAAATTGGACAATAGCCACCCCAATTTCAGTAGGTCCCTACTCATGAGATCTGCTTGGATGAAAAACGACACAAAAGCAATTTCAGCAGATATTCCCTTAAATGTGAAATTCATGTGGGAGTCACTGAAAAATGATGATGAAAATAAAATCAGCCAAAACTTTCAGAAATCCTATGAATGCCCCCTTTGTGTTTATTTTTAGAAGCGAGCAAACAGTTGAAACATTATTCTTTTCTCTATAGCCCCCCGCAGTGATGCACATTCACTTTGCTCTGTATGTCAGCACAAAATGTAAGCCCATGCAAACCCTTGGTTTAGAATACAAATGCCCAAACGAGTCCATTCATTATATATATATATTAATTACATACACAAACATTTAAAGGAATTCTTCCTCGGATGCAAAACACATGTATAATGCAGAGGCTCCATAAAATAAAGCCAGTCCTTTCCTCTACTACAGCAACAAGCTTGATAGCTATCTAATCATGTGTGGTAGAAGTGTAGCTGCCTAGTTCCCACTGTAGCCACAAGATACCATTTTATTTCTGGCTCATCTAGCTAGCTGTTCATTCTATTGTGTCCCTGAGGATAATTAGTCCTGAACTCTGGGAAACTATTTATCTTCCACCAGGGATATTCTATCAAACACCTCTTCACATAGAACTCATTTTAAAAGATAAAAACACTCCCTGAGGAAAATGAGTAAGTTTTTGTTCTTCTAGTCATTTCCAGCAGGTGACATATCTGAAATCACAGAGCCTCCCTTCGGTGACTGGGTGGGAGCCAATTAGTATCACTTTGAACCAAGCAAGCTGTATCATGACAGCCACAAAAGAACAAGTTATATTTATTCTAAACAAACCTGTTTTGCCTACCTGGCTCAGTTTTGCTTTCCTCACAAATACTGCACAATAGTACGAGACAGAGCAGCAATCTACAGAAAACCCGTGACTACTGCAAATAAACGCTGGAATTCTTTCCCAAGAGAGAAAGAAACAAAGGCGACAGTTTACTTTCAGACATTACCTGTAGTAGATGTGAACTCTTTCACCATACATCCCCCCAAGGCTGTTTTAAATATTCTATGACTTTACTTATGTCCAAAAGTACCTCCCAGAGAGAAAATACATTTTTCCTTCAGTTGGCAGAAAGGCACTGAATTGTTGCTATCAGTCTGTTATTACAGTCTCTCCATGTAGCCGCCTAGCACAGGGAAAATTTGTTTGAGATTTTACCTAACACAATACACCTAACAGTGCAACCAGCCCCTTAATCTGGTCAGAGACCTCCAGCATCCTAGTGAAACCAGATTTCTTCCACTTTAAGAATGAAAGTCCTGTTAAAAAAAGGGGGAGGAGGAGAAGAAAAAAAACAAAGAAAAAAGAAGGAACCCTGACTATGCCATATTAAACCACCCTACCTGAGTCTTTCCCTCATAAGCACTGTCCTCTTCATAATGAATATGACATCTCTCTATTAAGAAAAGAACCCCTTCCTTGTTAATGTCTACACCAAGTAGCAAGTGTGTCTTAAGAACTCATTGAATGAATTAAACCTTGAAGCCCTCCTCACTTTTTGGTCACTCCTTACTATGACAAAACTTCCATTGGAATCAGTCCTGGACAAGGATAAGGGATCAGGGAATATTGGGCTATCTAAATAAAAATTATACATACTCATCAGTCTTATATACAGGGGGCTTTTATGAAAGTAGTTCCTCAGGTCAACCTGAAAGCTGATGCCTGAAAGTTTGTTCAGCAGCTCTCCCAATTACACAGTTGGTCCAATAAAAGATACCATAAAAATTCTTGCCTTCTATATATTTCCTGGGCCCTTCACAGCTACAGCAACACTCCAACCCTGTTACAAAAGAAAGCAGAGTTGTAACTGTGCATTTATAATGGACTGTAAGGTATAGGGTGAATTATATGCCCCATGGAAGCCAGCATGAGTTTGTCCTTGACTTCAGTGGGACAAAGATCTCACCCATGAACAGAAGCCAAAACATACTGAGTTGTCTAACAAAGACTCCCTGTGCATTTGTCCACACTAGAATAAAAAGTTCTTTTAAAATGTGCTAGCTGAGTGTGGACACACCCTTATTGAGCCTGATTAAGTCACTTAAGGTTAGATCCTCAATGATATTTAAATACTAACTCCTGTTTGTGTGTTTAACCCCAGATGATTCCAATGGAAGTTAGGTACCTACATACTAGGCCTGTGTGAAGCAGCTAGTATTTGCTTTGGATTCGGATTCCGCCAATTTGGGGGACAGTGATTCGATTCGGTGATTCGAATCACTATCCCGAATCGATTCAGCCAAATCTGATTCAGAGATTCAGCCACGACTGAATCTGCCAAATCTCTGAATCAAACAGGCCCCATCCCCTGCCTGCTCTCCCAGCCCCGTCAATGGCTGCCCCACCTGGCCCCAGTGTCCCATCACTTTAAAAAAAAAAAGCCCCATACTCACTGGCTTCTGCCAGGCAGGGGGGCAATTCTTGCTGCTCCCCACTGCCCCGTGCAGCATGGAGGGTGCTCTCCCATGAGCCCCCAGAGGCCCTGATGACTGCTGCAGCAGCTGGTGAATGCAGGGGTTTTTTCGGTTTTTTTAAGTGCCAGGATGCTGAGTCTGGGCGGGACAGCCTTTGACAGGGCTGGGGGAGCAGGCAGGGGATGGAGCCTGGCAGGGGTCTCCCTATAGTCCCCTCTCCTCTCCTCCAGGCCCTGCTGCCCCCCACCCCCTACTTACCGGCACGGAGCCCGGGTCCAGCTCGCTGCGGCAGCAAGCAGGGACTGTCTGAATCTCCAAATCTTCTCCAAATCTTTTCCAAATCAGTTCGGAGGCTTGAAATTGATTCAGACCTTTTAATTGGTCTCCCAATTCGAATCAGATCCAGAGATTCGGTGACTGAATCAAGCCGAATCTCCTCCGAATGAAATCAGCAACTGAAGCTTCACACAGTCCTACTAAATACATCTGAGGATCTAAACCCAAGTCATTCTGCCTTGATTTCACCATTTGGAAAGTAGCGAAAATGTTCCTACCTACATAAGAGAGTGGTGACAGGACTTAATTTGTGGTTTATGAAGAGCTTTAATGATGACAAGTAGTTTATAGGCTGCTAAATATTATTGTGTGTACCTAAGATGGCAGTGACAGAGATGGAGATTAAGAAGTTTGGCAAACAGCACATTGAAATCTTCATGCAGAAGACCCAAACTGAGGTGGTAAGAGTCTAACAAGGGGTCTCTCCAAGGCAGCAGTGGTGAAACTGAGTGTGAATATACTATTTGTCTAGTATGACAGTGAATAAGAACTTACAGATAGTTCACTCTCAATAAGTGAATAGTAAAGGCCTGAACACTTAGGTTATGCAGCAGTTACCGTATATAAAAACCCCTAAAAATATTGAAGATCTGATATTAAGCCTTTTTCTGAGTTTTATTGGATTTATTTTTTAAAGCTTTCCAGGACTCTGAGATCAAAAAAATAAAAAGATAAAGCACCTGCTTCTTACAGCATACAGGGATATAAGGACATGTATTAGCAGAGAACAGCTGTTAAAGCAACAGATGCTCTTCAATCAGTTACAGGGGAGAAAAGAGAGGTAACATTTCTAGGCCATACAAAAAGGGAATTGTTTTAAGGAAGGTGGTGCCACAGAAACTGGCTCAAAAGAAAATGATTAGCACGTAGGTAGGCAAAAAGCTGCCTGATAATCAGGGAACCGGGTTTTCCATTTCCCACAGAAAACAGAGAAAACCATGGATTTTACCCTTTACCAAAGGAAAATGTGGATTTTTCATTTTACCAGAGAAACCCACAGATTTTGCAGATTTGCAAAGAGCTCTCTGCAGGCTGGCAGAGTTACAGCCTGCCAGGGGCTGGGGGGAGTGGGGAGAGGACAGTCAGGCAGCGGGTGCCATGTGCATGTATATGCACATGGCCACCAAGCAGCCTGGAGAGCAGCTCCCACAGGTAAGTCTGGCAATGGGGGAGGGGGATTAAGGCCCCCATCATGAGGAAGGGAATTCGGCAGAGCTCGGGCTGCTGCCTAGCCAGGCGGTGCATGGGGCTTGGGGCCCAGGGCTGCAATGTGCAGCCACAGGGCCCCAGCAGGGAGTGGGATGGGGCCACAAGCAGCTCGTGGGGGGGCTGAGGGTGGGGCCAGCATGGAGACCTATGCCCCTCAAATCTGTTCACGAGGTGGGGGCAGGTGTTGGTGATGTGTATGGGGTGCACGTGCACCCCCTGAGTGTGGCAATGCACCCTCTATGAAAAGGCACCACTGACACTGCTGGCAGCGCCTGCAGGCAGTCACCTCTCGCCCCACCCCCACCCCCGCTCACTGCTGACACTGCTGGTGGCATCTACGGGCAGTCCACAATTGTTCCTGGCCACTGCCAATGCTGCCGGTGGCTGCCGACTGCTGGTCAACACTCACCACTCCCCCCTACCACCAACAACAATACCGCGGCTGCCTGCAGGAGCTCCCTGCTTACTGCCACCATGTTCCCACTGCCAACACTGCTACCAACACCTGCCAGAGCTCACTGCGCGCCCCCCCCCCAGCTTCCGGGGGCATGCAGCATTCATGGGGGCAGGTGCAGGTTGCCCACTGCAGGCTCAGCCTCCCTGCCCTGCTGCCCTCCCCTGGGGTCTCTGGAGCTCAGTGGGTGTGCTGTAGGGAACAGTGGAGTGATGTGGGTATCTCTTTGATGCTGTGAGCTCCACACTGCCCTGGCAGTGCATTCCCTGCCCACACAGCAGCAGTGAGGGGTACAAACTCATATCACCGCCCCTGCTGCTGCTGCGCATGCAGAGAATATGTGGCTGGGGCAGAGTGGATCTCACAGTGGCAATGAGCTTCCTCATGTGGCTCCACTGTTCCCTGCAGTGTCAGGTCATGCCTGCTGGACTGCAGAGGCCCCTGGAGAGGGCAGCAGGGTGAGGAGCCTGAGCCCACAGCAGGCAGCCCGCCCCTGCCCCATGCACAGATCAGGGAGGGACACAAGTCCCTTTGCCCTCCTGAGAGCGCACTCAGCAGCAGGGAGCCAGCCCCCCCCCCCCCCCCCCCCC
>NW_017729034.1:66811902-66822993 GCF_001723915.1 Gavialis gangeticus
CCCCCCCCCCCCAGCCCACAGCAGACAGGAAGGCTGCGAACCCAGGTCCCTAGCCACATAGACCTGGCAGCTGAGGGCCCCCTCTGGCAGGGCTAGGGGGAGTGAGGGGTACAAGCAGAGCCAGGGAGCTCTTGGGGGAGGGGAGAGAGTGAGGGGCCTTTCATTTTAATCACAGATTTTGGGGTCTTTATCAGAGTATTTGCAATTTTTTTAATCAGGGAAAACCAGGATCTCTGCTGATGATCAGGCACCATAAAATCACCAGACAAGTTTTCACTTTAAAAGTACTTTGATTGATCTTGTAATTGGAAGGAAAAGTTCGAAAATGTGAATTTGAGCATAAGCAAAGCAGTGAAGCCTGTCTGATTCTGCAGGGAAGTCTGAAACAATAGCTCCAAGAGGCATGAGCTTTCTTGTTCTCTTCAATGGGGGAGTTAATGCCAAAACTCATTGCTCTGAGAGGTCCTGACAATACTACCCCTCCACAGACCTCTGTGTGTGCATGCAAAGGGCATGAGTCACCCACTCAATCAGATTCACTTCAATTTCTGGGGTGTAAGTATGGGGGGTAGTGCCTGCTGATAACTTTGCCTCTCCAGATTGGAAGAGGACAGAAAAACCTTCAACCACCCTGCAGCAATGAAAGGGAGGGAAGCTCCTTTTGCTACTCCTAAATGTTGGGAAGGGGGTCTAATGCTACTGCGCTAGCTTCTCTAGAAGGGAGCGCTTCCATAGGGGTGGCCACTGGCAGTGTAGAGGGACTGAACCAAAGTCAACCATATGTTTTTTTAGGACCTTTGATTGCCCTAATCTGGCTTAGTTTGCCAAAAAAGGGAAAAAAAGACAAAATTCCTTAAGGCACAGAGACCTTTGCATAGCTTTCAAAGGCACAATGGACAGTTAAGGGGCCTAATTGATATTAAAAGTTAAAGGGAGTTAGGCTCTTAAAATCTTTCCTTACGTCCATGACATCATTAAAACAATTACACTGATTAAAACAAAACACTGAGTGGTGGCCATAATATTCTGAGGAGTGAGCAGCTTAAAAAAAAAGCGATCTGGCTAGTGTCTCTATTGCTTCTCAGTTGCCTCTACTGCCTCCAAGTCAGACTTGTCCCCGTTATAATTTAGAAGACTGAGAGGAGAAGAAGTGTAGGAAGGGATGTCAACTGTCCAATGCTGTAAGTCTGCTTAGAATCTGAGACTCATGTGAGGTATATTATTATAAAAAAATACATACTACACCAATACTTGCAAGTCTGTTTTTAAACATGTATACTATAAATATGCCGCTTCTAAAATTTGCATCCTGGTCTTTGTGCTTTTACACATTTGCAACAGATTTACTTTACTTTTTTTTTAAAAAAATATAAAGCACCATACCTATAAAGCAAAAGCCATTTTCAAAATGCAAGCGGTGTCCCTCAAGATTCATGTATCATCAAGAACAATAAAGACTTTGCAAAGAGGACTGAGTTAGCACTTCTGTTGACACACAGCGAAGAAAAGAAACCTGTTCCATATTTAACAAAAGAAACCTGTTCCATATTTAACAATACTAAAAAAATAAAACCCAAAGAGCAACAAAATGTGTGTGCAAGTGAGAAAATAAATCAGATGCGACTTAACACAAATATGGAACAAACCAGCTTAGTAAGAAAGTGACATTTTTCATAGTCCCTTTTCTGAATAATAACCACTCTTTAAATTTGCCTCTTTCCAGTTTCACAGTGGGCACAGTTTTTTAAAAAAATAAGTATTTAAAAAATTTTTATGACTTGCTCAGCTTTTAGCATAAGTGAAACAAACGTGTGTGTGTGTGTGTGTGTGTGTGTGTGTGTGTGTGTGGGTGGGGGGGGGGGGACCACTTTTAATCTTAAAGAAACCAAAAGGTATGTGACACTCAGGAAAGTGAGAAAAGTTCTCTGTCTCTACTAGCCAGATCAGCAAATTTTGCTCCATCATAAGCCTGAGATCTCAGATGGAAGAGAAGCAGCCCATTCACTGGAGGAAAAAAAGAGTCGGGCACAGGAATCAATGGAGGTTTGCAGTGTTGTATGAAAGATGCTGACCTTTAATGACATTGACCTGTGGCAAGTGACTGGGTTCAAGAAACGAGTTCAGCCTCTTGCCTACGTTATAGTGTATCCAATGTCCTTTTTTCCTCCAGGTTCTTCTGCTCTTGAGGGGAAAAAATTAAATGAACAAGCATCACTTTCTTTTTGAACACGGGAGTTGCTGAAGGCCAGGGAATGCGGGAAGGAAATTATAAAACCACTTTGAATGGAACTGCCTGGATAAAAGCAGAGAAAGAGATGGTGATAAGGAGCCCTATTCATTCCTTAGTCAGGAAAAACTCACAGGGGTTTCACTCGAGGGTTTACCTTTATAGGGCCCAAGCTCTGCCTACTTAAGTCAATAGGGACTTTTCTGTTGACCAAGGAAAGCACTGAACAAGGTGCAATAAATAAGGTCAAATTTAGCCAAAAGAAGGGGTTCAAGGACTAGTGGTTGCCAAACACCATAAGTAGGGAAGCTTATTAAAAAGGTGAACTGACCTTTCAAATAGAGGACCTGTTCCTTTCTTTACACCCTCCACAGGGGCAGATCCAGAAGGGATGGAGTGGTGCAGACACACCCCTTCTTCACTCTGAAGTAGCAGCAGTTGGGAACATTTTTAAAGTCCCCTGAAGAAGTAAAAAATCCACCCATCTTGGCACCCTTCCCCTCCATGCTCAAGGCATCTTCCCTTTCCTCCCCGCCTTCTCCTCAACCTCCCTTCCACTTGCTGCCATTACCGCAAGCTGACCTGGGGACAGGGCGGCTCCAGAGCCCCACTCCCAGTTATGCAGAGAGCCAAGTTGAGCTAAGAGCAGCAACCATAGCAGTGAGTGGACTCCCTACCTCCCTGGTCCCCCTGGTGCTCTCTAACAGCCTGAAACCAGGCAGGAGAGGGAACCTACCCAATGCCACTGCTGTCCCCAGTGGAGCCCAGTTCCCCACGTGGCTGCTTCTCAAAACCCTGGCTGGCATGAGGCAGGAGTGGCCAGGGTAGCAGCAGCAGCAGATGGGCCTCCCTGCACCCAGAGACCTAAGTGGAGAGGGTGAGGGAATGGGAGGAGAGTAGAGAGGAACTACTGCTGAGCCTGAGAAGGAAGGGAAGAGGGGCCAAAAACCCAGGTGCTGCTCCAAACATGCATTCTATCCACCCCGGCATTCAGTGCTGCCCCTGCTTTTAAACATTATAAGCCTGTACTAGTGCATGATCTTAAATTCCTGAACTATGTTTAGTTCAAACTATGTTGTGCTTTCTTCTATAGGACAGGGAATGTTCTACAACTACTCCTCGCTTAACATCGTAGTTATGTTCTTGAAAACTGTGACTTTAAATGAAAGGAGTTATAAGCCAATCCAAGTACATCACAGTAGTTACCTACTAGCAGGCGGCGGCCAAATGACATTATAATCAAACATTGCAGGACTTTAAATGAGTGTGTTCTTTAATAGATCAGTGTCGTAATAATTGTCACGGAAAATCTTAAAGGTGTGCTGACAACACAGAAGAACTGGAACTGACATGCACAAGACAGGCTCATGGAATTTTCCATTGGGCTCACCCAGCATGTGTCCCCTGGGCGACCCCAAGAGCTGTCAGTCAGGCTGACCTACTTTTCAGCTCTGTGCATGCTTGGTAACAGCGGAGAGCTCAGGCTCACACATGCTCAGTCAGCTAAGAGCATGATGTCATTCGGCTAGAAAGTTCTTTGAGGGACACATTCTAATTGGCCACCAAATTGTTATAAAAGGTTAAGGAGCCCCTCCCTCACGGGGAGATCCGTTCAACTGAGGACAGAGGCTACTTCTTAGGGACTGTCCCTCAGTTAGGTCTCCTCCAGCGTGGGCTCTCGCTGCTTTTCGTACCTCGGTCTGTCTGCATTGATTGATTCTCTGGTTACTGGACGGTTCTGGCTTGGACTCTGACTTTGTTTTCGGATCACCTTCAAAACACTGACGACGACTTACCTGGCTTTCGACCTCGGAAATCACCTCAGCTATCCGATTGTCCTTCGGGACTGGCGTCACACCTCGCTATCCTCAACGAGTTACAGTTCGTTGTACTGTGTGTTAGTTCACTCCTTTTATGAGCCGTTGACCAGTCCTAGGACTATTGAGCCAGGCAGCTGCCCCTAGCCTCCGGGTTAGATAGCAAGGGCTTGGCTCAAGAACCCTGTGGACCAACAGACCCCTGTATTGTTGTTCATTCGTACCATCACCCCACTGTAACTGAAGAATTACGTTGCCTACGCCTCAAAAGCGTAAGTTGAATAAACCCACCTTGTTTAAGAAACCATTACACTTCCGTGCCTCAGACCTCCACGCCAATAATCCCACCTGTTTATGTTCCAATTGCCAACCCCGGCCCACCATGACCTTGGGGCCCGATTCATTCGGCGATTTTCCCTGACAATAATGAAACAACGTTAACCAGGATGACGTTAAGTAAGTACTTGTACTTCCTAGAATCATTTGTACATATGACCAAGACATTGTGGTACCCCCATCTCCCTTGCTGTCTTGCTGTGTTAGATGGTAAGTGCACCCGTCGGGCTTCTATCATTCGGTCCCGTGCCGCCTGGCTTTGGATGTGTATGGCTATTCTTCGATCCATCCCTCTGGTCTTAGTAAATAGACGTTCTTCCCCAGGGTAGTCTTTTCCCCAATCCCACCTGCCACAACTTTGATGATTCTTTCAGTGATGGGGTCCGACTACTGGGGCTTGTCTACATCCAGGACCACAGGTGGAAATCTTCTGTGAGGTTCCAACCTCCCCTGTACCTCACCCTGAATCCAGCCACGACAGGTTGCTGATATCTTTCTAGGCCTGACTCTCACTTGCAGGTATTCTAGTTTCTCCTGGGACTACGTGTTAGGCTTCACACTATTACCCAAATCAGACCTACACTTCATGGGCCTGCCCGTCCGTCTCAGTCCTTATATGGCAGAGCCCTCCTTCCCAATGGGTTAACACTAGGGTTCTATGTTGCCAACCTCCCAACCCCTCCAAAGGTGGGAAACCAAAACCAAAAAAAAAAGAAAGACTATTCATAGTACCTGTGACCTTCTGACTACGCCAAAATCGGTCAGCTTAGCCTGAGAGTTCCCTAATTAGCCCTGACCTATGCCTGCCCACACCTGGGTGCCACTCTCTTCCCTTCCTTGCAGTGGGTAAGCTGCAAGCTAATTAGACCCTCAACGTCCTTTCCAGCTCTGGCTATTTAATATTCCCCGTTGGGCTATTTTATGTCCTGGGGCCTGTTTCCAGCAGCCCCTGTTGCTGCCTAAGCCCTCCGCCTCCCACTTAGGACTGTCCCTGGAGCCTGCCTGAACCTGTATCGATCCCTCTTAACTCAGCACCTCGAATCTCATCACTCTCCCATCTTCTCTGGGGCCCACCCTGGTTACTCCACTCGCCTTTCTGATGCCCCGGACTCTCTCCCAGGGGTCCTCCATTGGGATGTGGCGTGCCTGCTTCTTCTCTCCTTAGGCTGCTGCCGGCGTCTTCCTCCTGAAGAACTCGGAGGCAACCTTCTGCCCCGTGGGAGGCAATCCTGTTTCTTCTATCCTGGAAGAGGTCCTGGGAGTACCTCCTCTGTTGACTCGCTTACCACCCTTCTTCCCTCTGCCTTGCTCGTTATGCATTTTATCTCCCCGAGCCGGCTCTTCCTCCCTCTCTCCAGCTGGCCGCAGTTTTAAAAAGATGCGGCTAATGAGCTGCGTGGGTCCAGCCACCACTTCCGGTCTTGCTGCGGTTCCAGCTGCAGGTAAGGGATTTTCCCTCACTCTCTCTTCCTTCTCATCTTTCCTGGGGTGTTCCGGCCCCCAGGGGTCCCCCTTGACCCCTCGGGGTCCATCCCTTGTGTCCTCCCTGTGACAGTAAGATTTGGGCTTTTGGTTTTTTGCGGGTTTTTGGTGTGACTGGTTTTTGATGCAGGTCAGAGCAGATATTCTCGTAGTCCTCTTTTGCACAAAAGGTTACCTGTGAAATGAAGAGGCTGGACTGAGTGACCTGGGAAATACCTGCCAGGGCAAGATATCAATGAAAAAGCAACTTAACATGAAACGAATCCCTCTTGTATTTAAAGGAAGTGAAAAGCCAATCTCATTTTTATTCAGTGGAATCAAAACCAGACTCTTTTCACTGTTAAACAATACATATATATATATTAAGCCGAATGTACTGTCTTTGTTATAACTGCCCATATCTATACATGGGTAGTTACAACAAAGTTATATATTTTCTATGTGTAGCATCTATTTATTAGGGGGTTGTTTTAAATTCAAAGTCGTCTTGGATTCAGGTATATACTTCTGTAGCTATAATTCTATTTTGTTGGAAAATACTTGTACAAAACGTGTATATATGTACATGTATGTATATATGTTTTGTACAAGTATTTTCCAACAAAAAAGAATTATAACTACAGAAGTATATACCTGAATCCAAGGTGACTTTGAATTTAAAACAACCCCCTAATAAATAGATTCTACACATAGAAAATGTATAACTTTGTTGTAACTGCCCATGTATAGAATCTACTTATTGCAGGGGTGTCCTAAACTTCTCCCCACACTGCTACAGCGAGGCAAGCAGTGGCAGGAGGGGACAAACAACTTGACCCCCAATCCTTGAACCCTGAACATTTCCCCCCACCTGCCTCCCCACAGTACCTGAGCTGCCTGGCACCTGCCCCCTCCTTTGCCTGGGCCCACCTATGCCTGCCCCCTCCCCTGTAGGACCTATGCTTCTCCCACCCTTTGCCCCCTCACTGCCACTAGAAAACAGTGACTGCAACAGCAACAGCTCCCACCCTGGTCCTGGAGTTGGAGCTAGGGCTAGAGCTTCAGCTACCACTGCTGATGCTTCCTGGCTGGACATAGGCTGAAGCCAGCATGTACTCCATGCTCCAGGCCAGAGAAGGAGATGGAACAGAATGCAATAGCAGGGTAAGAGAGATGGAGCTGGAGATGGAGGGCAAGAGACAGTGTGGTCTGGTGGGGGGTTAGGTAGCAGAGAGAGGCAGGGCTGTGCAAAGTAATGGAAGCAAACAGTAGGAGGGGGGAAAGAGTAGTGAAGGAGCAGTGGCTCCAGCTCTAACTCTGACCCCAGGTCTGACCACAGCAGCCATTTTCCGCTTCCCTATACTTGAATCTAAGGCAAAGGGCTTTCCCCTCCCCCTCCCCCTCCCACTCCCCCATGTTAAACGGGGAAAAACCTTGTCTTGTATTCAAGTAAATACAGTAAATATTCAGAGCTAGAGTCGATCAGAAAATCCTCTGCTTTAGAAGAGGCAGTTCATAAAATTCCTCTGGTGTCATTATCAAGGATAATACAGTTTTGCATTGCACTGTGGTGATAAGGGTGGGGGAGGAAGGAAATCATACCAAGCCCTACAGCCTTCACTTATTAGGAACAGTAGAAGAGTTCAAAATTGACTCATTAGACAAATTAACTCCTTGGAATCAATATTGCACTCCAAATTTATTCCTTTTCTGTAGATTTCAAATACCATTAGAATTCCATTTAAAAAGTGCTTCTCTGTGTCAGGCTCAACTCTTTAGTCTTATCAAGGAATTTAATGGTGACTTTTATCTATAAATGATAAATGCCTGAGTCATGCAAACCATATGGAAGCATAAGGTTATTTAAAACCCAGGGAAACACATTTTTTTCCAGATCTGGCTAGAGCAATCCAACTAACTAGAGAAAAAAATTTGAGTAACCCTAGATCAGAATTAATTTATTAGATATCAATATGTTTTACAGCAAAACTGAGAGATATTGTTGAAAGCAAAAAATGGGGAAGGAAGGGGAGGGGAGGACACTGTCTTTTTTTGTATGGCAACAGTAAGAGCAGCAGTTCCCAAACTGTGGGTTGCAACTCCAAATGGGGTCACAACATCAGTGGATGGGGTGGTGGGCTGTGGGCTGGGAGTGAAGAGCCATGCTGAGTAAACGGGAACATAAATGAGTCATGCTGAGGAAAAGTTTGGGAAGCACTAAGAAACTTCTTAATAACCTTTTGAAATAAAACATGTTAGTACATTCAATAATAGCCTAAATGGTTCACATATTGAAACTGTCTTTCACTCTATACTTCCTATATAAGCAGTTTTCATTCATCTATTTTGGTGATCGCATAAATTTAACATTGCAATCGACGCAGAAGGGATCTTTTTTAACAAGCTTATTCACAGAAGACCACATTGGGAAGTTTTAATTAACCTTCAGTGGGTACTTGTTCACATGAGTTCAGTTCTCAGGGATGGCAAATGCTGCTTTCTTGCCTTAAGAAAGCAGTTTGGAACAAACCACCAATGGAGTGTTTACACTTAAAAAAGTGTTCTTTACTGCAAGTCCTACAACTTCTTGCCTGCAAGCAGTCTGCCGTACCTGTGCAGAATTCTGTTGAGGTCAGGCTCTATGTGGACAGACTACTTTCCCTGCATACAAAAGGTTGGCAGGTTGGCCTATGTGTAAGCACGCACAAGAAGTGTCTCTGTTCATCATTTGCAACATAGATAAATGCATGGTGTTCTCTAAGATATTTCAAGTTTTGGCAATGAGTTGAATATATATTCTCTCTCTTGGTTTTTGTCAAGAATAAGTTAATATTTTATTGAGAAACCAAGTGTAAAAAGACAACAAAAAATGAGAAAATACAAGAAAAGGTGGTTCATTTTCACTAATGAAGGGCTAAATTCTACAGTCTTTGGTCAGGCACACATCTCACTGGGCATGTCTACATGTGCATTAAACATACAGTAGCACTGGCACACATTTTTACGTGATGCTAGCGCACAGTAGACTAATTCTACTGTGCATTAGCACATTAACGTGGCTTTCATCGTGACACTAATTACTGCACTTTTAGCGTTTTGTGTAGATGCGCCCGCTGAGTCACAACTAGGTTACAGACTGAAAGACTTGACCCAGTATCAAGGAGCTCTAAATATTTAGGGCTCAATCCTGCTCTTAGATATGCAAGCACACACATCTTGTAAAACACTATGTATGAGCATGCACAAAGCTATTAGGAGAGTTAGCATGATGCTCACTAATAGATGTGGGGCCAGAGTTAAGCTCTGAGCAGTTACTGATTAAAAATATAAAATGCCAAATCCCAAAAGCAATGCATTTTTCCCACCTTTAAATAACCCATTGCATTCCTAGGCTGCATCCACATGAGTGTAGGCATTTGGTTCCCTGGGGACAACTAGCAGTGGCACACCTTGTGCCGCTGACAGTTGTCTGAGGGGAAATCATGTACCACACACCCTCTACCACGCAGTAAGTTACCCTAGGTTGGGTAGGGGGCGCTGAGGCCAGCACTAGGCTGGCCCCAAAAGCCTCACCTGGGCTCCTGGGGGGCTCCTGGGACTGCAGCGCTAGTGATCCTGCTGCTTCGAGCCTAGCTAGAAGTCAAAGGGTGGCTCTGGTTTTGAAAGACACACGCTGCCCTTCCATGCATCGCTCCACATTTTATGACCCCTGGATACCCAGAGTTCAACCTCCCACCCCACACTGCTCCCTTGCAGTGCAGAGAATACCTGAACATGCGGTATGCAGCACTGCAGACACATCTGTGGCACCACATACCACCAGACACTCTTGTCTGGATGCATCCATGTTTGGTAACTGCCTATGAATCAGGGTTGGGCAAAATACAGCTTGCAGGACAGATCCAGCCCACAAAACCATTCTATCCAGCCTGCAAAGCCCCTAATTTTTTTTTAATTAATATTTATCTGCTCCTGGCCGCCTGTCAAAGATGACAAGGTACCAGGGGCAGGAGGACCCAGAGGGAGCCAGCAGCAGGACCCAGCAGCCACATCAGCAAGGTCCACCTGGCTCCACCCCCACCAGAAAAGGCTTCTGGCCTGGGACCCTAGAGCTGTTCCCACCTCCCTCCACCAGAGAGGAAAATTCAGATAAGAAGCGGGGGTGAGAGGCAAGGGAGCAATTGCCCCAGTCCTCATTGGCCAGGCCCAGATGGCTCCTGTGGTCCCACCTCTGCAGCTTGGAGCTACGTGGTGCTGAAGTGATGGGCAGGGGAGTGGAGAGAAATGGCAGTGGTGGTGGGCAGGAAAGCAGGGAAATGGTGGCAGCAGGTGGGGGGTGAATGGCAGCAAGTGGGCATTAAGGACTGCAGCAAAAGCTAGGTGGGAGCACGGGGCCTGCACCAGTGCACTGGGGCCAGGGCTGGTGGAGGCCCAGGGTGGGGTGGCATGAGCATGGAGCCTGGGCTGATAGAGGCTTTATGGAGCCAGGCAGGCTCTCCCCTCTCCCTGCTGGTGTAGTCCAGCCCAGCTCCATACAGCCCCTGCTCAACCAGGCCCACACTCCTGCCACCCAACCCTGGGCCCCTGCAGGCCCTGGCCCCAGTGTCTGCCCTGCGCTTCCATCCAGTTGTCACTGAGCTCACACCCCCCAGCCATTGCCTCTCCCCCACTGCTTGCTGCAGCCATTTCCCTGCTTTCCTGCCTGCTGACCCTGATTCTCTCCACCCCACCACTGAATACTCTGGCACCACATAGTTCCTGGCTGCAGCACCAGGACCACAAAATGCAGAAGGAGCCAACCCAGCCCCTGCCATTCTCAGCAGACTCTGTGCAGTGCCTGCCGGGCTGGTCTGGCTCTTGCTGAATCCTGCAATCTTGGCCATGCCGCTGGGATGCAGTGCCTGACCAGCAAGCAGGGGCAAGGGAAGGGAGCAGCAGGAGAAGGACAGTGGTGGCAGATGGTGGGAGGGTAAAGTGACAGCAAGCCCGGGCTTGGAGGAGCACTGGCAGAGGCTCTGCCTGCCATGGGGAAGCTGTGGGAAACCCTCCCCCTCCACGCATGCCACAACGCTCCCCAGCCACCCTCCCCCCACACACTTACTGCCCCCAACAAACCCTATACTGCAGCTTCCACACTACACAGGGTATCCAAGTCCCCTGGCCCCTAGCTCCCTCTGTCCTGAGGGCCATGCTGCTCTGCTCCATCCCCAGGGGCAGGTGCAGGCAGCAGAAGCCAGAGGAGGTAGGAGG
>NW_017729034.1:66827993-66829966 GCF_001723915.1 Gavialis gangeticus
ACCCCACACCCCACACCTATCCACCCCACAAACCCCCCACACACACCCTCTCCTCACATACCCACAGCCCCCTACAAACCTATACCCACCCACCCCCCACAATATACAAGAGTAAGCCTTCATTTTAAGCTATTATACAATCGCCTCTATGTACACTACACAAATGCATGTAAATCAGGACAAAAAATATTTTCTGAAATCCAATTAATGAGTGTTGTAGTAGATGTCTGATTTTGAAAATATAATTTGGTATCTTTCTGGTTCCAAGATGGCAAACCCCCCTGCTGAAAGGGGTACTTCCGGAAGGCAAGGAGACGGACTTCTGCTGGCAAAGGCCAGGAGTTAGGGGGCGTGACTTCTGGTCCCAAGGGGGCGTGGCTCCTATCAAGGGGCCAGGCTACCTTGAGGCCCTCAACAGCATGCCACAACTCAGTTTGCAGCCCTCCACCCAAAATAATTGCCCGCCCCTGCTATAAACCAAAGCAAGTGGATTCATTAGGCCTGAATCTGATCTAGCAGCAATTAAGACAAAATAATCTGAGAGAGATGTCATTATTTCATGTGAAACTGAATCAGAAAATCCAAAGGTAACTGATTAAAAGGAGACAGGTTTAGGTTATTTATTTGTTATAGTGATTAAAGCTTGGAACTAACACTCAGGAGACCAGTTCTCATCTTATCATTGATTTACAAAGAGGTCAATTTAGCGAATTTGCAACACTGAACCAAAAATAGCACAAATGATAACATCCAGGGGTAATTCACCTGCTTCTCCACCATCATATATGCCATCCTTTTACAGGGCCCTTCTGCAGTCTACATTGGCCAGGTGGGACAATCTCTTCATAAAAGAGTGAATGAATACTGATTCAACATCAGTTCCAGAAGCCCACAAAGGAGCACTTTACTCTCCCTGGCCATTCTATTACCAACCTCAGAGTAGCTGTCCTCAAACAAAGAAATTTAAGAAAACCCCAATGAATGTGAGATTGCAGAACAAGAACTATCATCCACAGACTGCATCATGTTACCCACAATCTTGGCAGGGATTGTGGATTCCTTTCCTATTATCAGGACAAGCTGTTAACTCCAGTGTCGCTCTCAGTGTTAGCTACCTTGCTCATCTCAATTTATTAAATCACCCCACTTTTTACTTGTCTTAGCAGGACTCCTATCTCTTTCCCTTTTCCTCCTGTATAAAATCCTTCCTTTCTACAACCTCATTCATAACATCTCATGAAGGAGACGGTTACCTACAAGAGCTCATGCCTCTGAACAAGTTAGTTTCTAAAGTGCTGGACCTTCTGTCCTCTACTTGCCTTTGTTCCCACTTCCACTTGCTTCCATTTGGTGTACAACCCCGAGATGCTCAGATGAAAGATGATGCAAGAATTTAGAATTGTTAAATTAAACTGCCAAGTATTAGTCCAATACAGACCATGGAAGAAAGTGAAGGTTTAATGCAGAAATCACTGATATGGAATGCGCCTAACAGGTTAGAATTAGTTCAATGTGAGGAGGACAAATGATTTCAGAGGGATATTCAAAATGGCCTCACAAGGAAATTATTCATGCAGATGACTCAGAAAAGGCAGCTGATTTAAGCTATTGGCATTGGAACAAATACAAGTAAGGCCACTTTCAGAGTTGTGTGTCATTTATTCCTGCTACTTCTGGTAAGTCAAACTGGGATATCTAATGGCTTTTGTTTTAAATTAATACATATTGCCAAAAAAAAAATCCAGAAAGTCACCGGAGAGCTGCCAATCTAATAGCAATTTCTACAGTGCACCTGGGTCATCTGCTACAATATAGCTGACCTTTTCTGGTGGGGGCAGGGATAGTGGGTAAATAAAAATGATGTGGTGTGATTACCACTAGGTTTCTGACCATGCTTATAACTTTTCCTTTGTTTAAAATTCCTGATTCTGACTCGCCTAACTTGTTGATTTCCACTAGAGGGAGCACTGCTG
>NW_017729034.1:66834966-66839708 GCF_001723915.1 Gavialis gangeticus
TGATGTGGTGTCACCTGGCCAGACTGAACAATTGACAGGCCTATAAGTTATAGCTGTCTATGAGATTTTGTTTTAGTTCAGAGTAATACAATCACCTAGCCGGCAACAGTCCCAGGTGGTTCAATTTCAGCTTCTGCAGAAGTCATGAAACAGAACATATAGTTGTGATGTTTTAGGGCAGGGGCCTATGAACAAGTTACTGTATGTAAAAGGAGGCATAGAGTTACTGCAAGGCAGCTGTCTCCATGATAGCCACAAATGTGCACGCTCTTGTCTAGCAGTAAGTGAAAACTGGCCCCCAGCAGCTTGCTGTTCTTTAAATGAGGGCTAATTTGTCTTATGTTACTTTTTTTTTTTTGTCATGCAGTAAGAATATGCACATGGGCAGTTACCATAGAGCAACTAATCATAAAACCCCACTACTGTTCCCTGCCCTTACCCCCAATTTGTATACCAATGCCCTAACATATCGAAAAGTTACCAGAGGCCAAGTATTCTTGCTCATTTTTTGGGCCTGCTACTGGTAGCCTGGATCCATGCTCCTCCTGGATGGAGTAAAAAGTAGGAACTTATTGGAGTCATTACTGAAGGTGATCATTAGCCCTCCCTTAGCTGAGGACAGGATAGTCTGCTAAACTGAAGTAAGGAGAATAGCTCATCATTCCAAAACCTATCCAGTTATTCTGATCTTCTTGCCAACTACTGTGTTTTCTTACATGCCACTGGATATACCATGAATCCTATTGTTGGAAGGCTCCAGGGGGAAAAAAAACCGTACCATGGAGTACAGTTAAGTACTAGAGGTCTGGGATCTCCAGGACTGGAGGCTGCATGCTGGGGCTGGGGCCTGTGCACCAAGGCCCAATGCAGTATATTGACTCTGGGGCCATGCCCCAGCTCCAACCCCATGTACTGGCACTGGGGCCATGTGCTGAGTCTGGGACCTTGCACTGGCTCTAGAACCACCTGCTGGGTCTGGGGCCATGTATTTGGTTGGTCCTAGTACATAGGGTCCAGCTATGGACCAGCCCCATGCACCATCCAATCTAGAATACACTTGAGGAGGAGGGAACCTACTGCAACAACCCAAATATTTGTTATGGTAGGATAAGCAAGGAAGTGATGGCAGTATTGATTACTATATCTCACACAGTTATTCTTTTAGATCTGTCAGAAGCTTTGAATACTATTTTATTATGAGGGATACAAGTTGTAGTCATATTGGTCTACAGGCAAAAGAAATCATTTTATTATGAGGTTTGTTGACAACTGCAGGTGGTAGAAGTGTCCAAGTGATTTATTATGATCTCAGAGGGTCTGGGATCATTACAAAAAGTCATGTTACTCATCACTCCAAAAGGTCCCACATACAGGGTTCCCAGCAGTGCTGTTCATTCCCACAGGGGCTAGATAAGAAAAGGGCTTCCATGAAAGCAAGATAGTTAAGGTTCAATGCAAAGGCAACAATGAAGTTGCTTGTTGGTTGGGACAAGAGCTATTTTTTTGCAAATGGAAGTCACCATTTGTCCTTGATACACCTGGATTCTCAACTGCTCTGCATTCCCAAGTGGTATAGGATCTTTTATACATCTGCATTTAGCCTAATGCTTATGACTGCTACTCTCAGATAAAGCTGATTGGTCGAGTCTGCTGCAAGTCTTCTGGAGCATGCTAATTAATGTCCCCACATTGCAAAATGGTGGCTGGGGCACTTTAACTGAAGCTCATCAAACAAGCTTTAGTTAAAATGCCCCCACCACCATTTTGAAGTGCAGGATGCTGAATACACATGACACTGAGGGTGCTTTAATTAGACCAGCTCTCAAAGCCACTCTAAAGCACTCCCACTCCACCCTGGAGCATGTGCATAGACGTCCCATGTACTGAACATTTAGAGGACAAAATTATTTATGACAGTGTGCAATGTCTGTAGCTAATTGAAAACTCCATTTCATATCGTGTGTTTTATAGAGACTTGTTCAAAGCAGCTCATGGCATTGTACTGTCAATATGGCTCTGCTCAGGAAAGATGCCTGACTCCTCAGTTGAAGACTAATACCAGGAGTTATCAGGACATCAATCTAGGGCCTAAACTGCTGGCTCATCCCCCATGAAAGAGTTGCCAAATGAGAGAGTCAGTGGAGTACTATTCTGAGCAGGGGAGCCAACAGCTGTTTCATGGAAGCAAGATTTGCAGGAGAGGGGAGAGTACAAAGGTCGCTATTCTGCTTGAAATGCTGACAGACTTTGAACTTACACAATGGAGGTATTGAATTAAGGGAAGGGTTCAGCTCAGGATATTTTCAACACTGTAAGGGCAGTGAGTTGTTGAAACATTTCTCTTACAAATCTGTATTTATTACTTTCCTACCACATTCTCCATGCAGGAACCTAATAAAATTCTCACAGACTAGAGGGAACTCATGAGGAGTGTGTGTAAAGACATGTTGAGGGGTTGGAAGTCCTGGGACACTGACTTCAGAGCCTGAGAGAGTTGGGAGGCAATCTCATGTCCCTGGAAGAGCATCAGATAGAAGTCTGAAACTAAGAATGTCCTATGGACCTAGAGCTAGACATAGGATAAGATTCTTCCCAGACACACTGGCTTAGAAACATGCAGAACCTAATGACTGGGTCCATTCACAACAGAGTAGCAATTGCATTGAGAGGCATGGGCCCAAATTGTAACAGTTATATTTTAGATTTCACAACTAAATTATCAGGGTATAGAGACAAGACAGAGTGGAATATGTTTTAAAATAATCTCCTAAGCATACAGTGGAACCACCATTCTTTGTAATAATATAGGCCAGTAATGCTACAACACCGTCACCAGGGGTGCTGTGAGATCCTTTCAAGAGTGCCGTCTGGTGCCGTGCAGTATTAGCATGGGTAGGCACCAGGGATGACTGGTGTCTCCTGAGCCTCTGGGGCCACAATTTGTGGGTGGGCCTGGGGCAGGCCAAAAGTCCCATATCCACTCCTATACTCAGGGCCAGATTATGACAGGGTGGGGCCCTAAATTAGGGGCTCCCAACTTTTCTATACCACAGCCCAGCAAACTGTGGACTGAAGCAGCCAGCCCAGCAAGCTGCAGACCACCACACAGAGCCCCGTGGCCAGAATTTCCAGCCAGAACACAGGTAAAGTATCCCCCAGGGGTGGGAGTAGCCCAAACCTCAATTGCAGCTGCTGTGGGCCTTGTGGGAGGAGTCATGGCCTTTCTGCCCAGCAGCAAAAAAACTGCCCCATCCTGAGCGGTGCTGAGTCAGGAGCCAATCTCAGGGAGGGCACATGCACCTCCCCGTACCCTCCCTACCAGTCACCTGTGGTAGGTGGAAATACCTAGGCTAAGTGCAGACAGTCAAAGAGCCCAAGGCTGAATCAATTCAATCTTTGCAGATTTCTTTAAACTGCATGGATTTAACAAACAAGCAAGTGAACTGATGTTCACATTTCAAACAGAAAAGACAGCCAGAAACCCCCCCCAGCCCCCATTCCCACCCACCTCCCTGCAGCCACCTATACTAATAGCCAGGGGGCACTAGAGCATGTCTCCCAGCTTGCTGGCCACTTCAGAGAGCTGGGAGCCAAGAGCTGGCAGATTCCCCAAGCCATGCCCCCTCCTCAGCCTCCTGCCCAGCTGAGGAAGGAGTAAGGGGGAAAACCCACCCCTCTGGCCTGGCATCAGATCCCCAGCCAGGAACAGCCCAGAGCTGGGGGTGGGAGGGGAGCCTAAACTGGGGACTTTACTCTGCCCGCCCAGAGTCAGAAGTGGGGCTGCAGTCCCCCAGTCATGCCCCCACAACTGCTGGGCTGGCTGAGGGAAGGAGGGGGATACCTGCAGTGGGAGCTGGGAGCCAGAGCAAGTCTGGAGTCTCCTTCTCCTAGCCATGGCAGTACAATGCCATGGCCCCTTCTCAGCATCCCTGCTAGATGAGGGGGGGCAAGGGAGGGGAGCCTGTGCCTGGGCTTGGCTCTGTCCCCAGGATCTGCAAGCCATGCCTCTTCCCAGGCTCTGGGCTAGCTGAGGGAAGAGGGGTGGAGAAACCTGCAGCAAGGGGCTTGGCTCTGCCCCCCAAAACCAGAAGCCATGCTCCCCCTCAGCTGGCTTGGAAGCTGGGATGGGGGCATGGCTAGGGGACTCCAGCCCCACTCCTGGATCTGCAAGGCAGAGCCAAGCCGTGGTGCAGGCTTCTCCCTCCCTGTGCCCTCAGCCAGCCCAGAGGCTGAGCAGGGGACATGGATCCTAGCTCCCAGCTCTGGAGAGGAAGCCAAGCCCTGATGCAGGCTTCCTCCCCCCATCAGGCAGCCCTGAGGCTGAGAAGGGGTTGGGGCTCCCGGCTCCCAGCTCCTGGCTCGGGGCAGCGGAATCAAGCCATCAGAGGAGTGATAGTGCTCCAGCTAGGGAGTAGAGGACCAGGGCAGACCCTGCTCACGACAGCAGACAATGTAGCCAATGGCTGCAAAGCATCCTGGGATGCTGGGGGACTGTGAGTTAACTTGAACTGGGAGGGAGTCTGGACAGAATTTCCATAAACTGGTTTGACCCAAATCAGTTAAGTCTGATACTACATCCATCCAGGTTTATCTTAAACCAGTTTCAGCCATTTTGAAAGTGGTTTAAGTGCGCTGACTTCTGTTCTATTGCACGTTTAAACCCATTTCTGATCATTTAAACCAGTTTATGTGTAATGTCTATTCCTAGTACTGATTCACAAATTAAACCCTAAGATTTCAGA
>NW_017729034.1:66844708-66846841 GCF_001723915.1 Gavialis gangeticus
GCTGACTTCTGTTCTATTGCACGTTTAAACCCATTTCTGATCATTTAAACCAGTTTATGTGTAATGTCTATTCCTAGTACTGATTCACAAATTAAACCCTAAGATTTCAGATTGGAAATCACAGTGTCAAAAACATCCTGTCCTGTTGTGGGCTTGCTAAGTCCTTTGCAACAGAAACATTGCTCTTGTTATTTTTCCATAGTAAAAAAAAAAAAAAAGTGAAAACTAAGAGAGAGCATTTCTGAGGGCTGCCTTGAGTCTAAAAAGGTTGAGAACAAGTGATCTACGCTAACATAGCATATATTTTTGATCTGCACTAAATACATTTTTGAAAGTTACAAATACTATATACAGTGCTACAAGTTTTAAGGTTTGTGGGGTTTTTTAATGCTTTTCTTAAATTCCCCAATGCCCGGGGCAGGTAAGTAAAGCTAATAAAAATTAAAATCCTTAATCTTAAAAGAAAGCTTAAAGAAGCATATTAAGTTCACCTAAAACAGTTACAAGAAGTGGAAAAAAATAAAATATCTCTGCAAAGTTATTATGTCTCTTACAAATCATGATTTTTATTAATGTTGTGCTTGTCGGGCTGGCCCAATTATTGGTTCATGTTTGGGAATGCTAATACTGTACTTTAAATGTTAAAACTCTAGGACCTGATTCAGCATTAAATTTATGCATGCACACTTATAATGATGTGCTTCAGTGCTTGCTGAATGAAAACTTTTGAGACAGAGTGCCCCTTTTGTTTCTAAAGGTGGTCATCATGTGTCAGACAGGAGGCGTATTGGGCAGGGCAGGAGGGGGAAGTTTGTATTCCCAGTGCTCACATTTCTTCTGTGCATAGCAGACTTCTGTTTCCAGAACTGTCAATCACTCATTGACAATAAATTCACTAAATAAAAGAAAAAAAAGTTTTAAAATAAATAAAACCCATAAATAAAACTGATAGTACAAAATTAGTTGAGTGGATGAATATGATGATAATTATCATAAAAATCTGTGCAGTGGGAATTTTCACCCAATCCCATCTCCAATTTGTAATCTTTTTCCATTCTTGTAAATCAAAAGGTATTGTTTGGCTTAAATCACTTGCTGTTTAAAGATGAGTCACCTTTGATTTGCTGACTTTTGCTTACGGGGAAAAAATGTGAAAAAACCTATAATAATTCTTGGTCTGACTTGCATGGGGAAAAAGCACATAGCTCTAAAACTTAATTTAGCAAGCAACATAAAAATGAAACAAGACTGTGATTTAGAAAACAAAAAATACTTCCCCATCTATGAATTTATTCATCTACAGTGTGGTCCAACGAGTGTATGCATTGCACTCTATCAAAAGAGACCCAAAGCTCTCATTTCAAAAAGAAGGTAGGTCCTGGAATGTTTAAACACTAAACACTTTACAGTAATATGTATCCCCCACTGAGAAAACACTAAGCATCTGACAAAGGGCAAAGATACAGGTTTTGTAATGAAATGCATATTTTACATGCAAACAAATCAAGATTTAAACTGAATAGAATACCATGGAGGTGGTCTTCCAGGTCCCTGCAACAGCATCCTCTATTGGAAGAGTATTAGGACTGCTGGTGGACTTCCTCACCACCCACAACCTCTCTAAGTGCAATTAAGAGTCTTTCCACATTTTCCATAGTCAGAAAAAAATGAGTCCATTTAAAAAGTCACTTGAATAAACTGATGAGCCCAATGGGCTGGAACAACAAAACAGATCGCGAGTCAGTGTAAGTCATCCCCGGGGGGAAGACACAGAAGAAATATGTTGCACACAGCAGTATCTAGGTTTGTTCTGTGAGGAAAACTCTCTTAAGGAAAGAAACAAGCAAAAATAAAAACAGGCTTCATTCTTTATGTCTTCCATTAGCTAGACCCCTCATGGCAATACCCATCAATTTAACTTTTGGAAGTCTGGATGCTAGCCAGAAAGCGCTCTGCTTCCATATGCTCAGCAAAGAGAACAGCAGCAACTACGCAATGCTCTTGTCAGACTAGATAGGTAAATCAAAGCACATTTCTTCTCAGGTCCAATTCTTACACTTGCTGCTCGGCTTGTAGAAATCACTCTTTAAAATTAGCACCATTTGTTAACAAGTCCTCCCCACCTCCCACCCC
>NW_017729034.1:66846957-66849393 GCF_001723915.1 Gavialis gangeticus
AACAGGAGAAAAGGAAAAGGGTTTTCTGCAAATGGAGACTAGTTAACATTTGTTGAGCAACAGCAGGATCAAGAATGAGACAAGCTGGAGTCAGAAGCACACATTGTAATCCCAGCTTTACTCCTGACTAGCCAGGGGCATATAACTTCACCTCAGCCTCGTTTTCTCTTCATCTGTAGAATGCAGACAACATGCATACAACCCTGAGGTCTAGTGTTTGTACACAGCTCATCAAAACACAAAGCACAAAATGTTTAGTATTATCATGTCAGTCTCGAATCCTAAGCATGTAAACCCTGGCCTGGTTTAGATGACTAAGGGATATATCACAGGCAAGTTGCCTCCTACAGTTTCTTTCTAGGAACTCTATTAAAAAAAAAAAAACACCAGAGTTTTCTTCTTCACTTAATCCTACAGCCGTATGTGAGGGATTTGGAAGACATCAGTCTCACTGGCTTTGATCTAACATTGCAGCCAACCCATTTCCCTCAAGCAGCAAATCAGGCCCTTTCGGAAGTGTCAAGCTAGCACTGGTGTGTTATGTATTGTAAAGACCTATTCTGTGCAACTCAGAAGATTAGGGTGCCAACGTGTTCCTGTACAGTCATTGTCATGATCATCAGTACATGAAATCACCTGTTGGATTATACTTTTCAGAACTGTTAACAGGAAATGGGGTGCATTTTTTGGCAGGAGAACGAGGAGGTGGGAGAAGAGGATGATGGATTATCATCAGCACATACCAGTAGTCTCATTCTTCAGGAGAAAAAATGAATCTTTCACATTCATAGAGATTTCACAGAACACCAGCAAATTTCATGTATGCCACACAGCCATGGGACTTGGGGTTACTAGTGGTTTAAATTTATAACAAGTCTAAGTCTTTCAAAAGCTAGCTCTAGTACTAGATTTAGTACTAGCACCCTGTGCAACTATTAGCCTGAAGTTATAGATAAGAAAACCAAGATGAAGGACTCACACAAGACGTCCATGGTCATGAAGGGAATCAGAAGTAAAACACTGGATCTCATGTCTGTGCTTAACTCCCAGAGCAACACCGCAATTTCACAACTAAGTGACAATTAAGTTACAACAGTTTGTGTGTAACTTCTGTCTCTAGCCACAATGGTCTCCTGAATGGAAAAAATCTTCACTAATAAGAAAAAAGAATCCTACTCCCCCCCTGCTGAGTTTTCCTTCTTCTCACAGGTCACCTCCTCATCTTCAGCCAAAATTTTTCAAGTGTAAGGATCCTACAGTACCAGCCTCCATAGTGTTCGTATCTTTCACATGATACAGCCCTTCCTCCAAGTATTAGACACGTCCCCAATATAGGGGAAAAGATGCAACAAAACCAAAACAAAAAACATCTACCATCTCCTCTCTTGATTGTAGGAAAGCATTCAATTTTATCTTGAGAATATTAGCCGATCTCCGCAGGAAGCTTTTGTAGAAACTGAAAGTACTATTCTATGCTGAAAAAAATGACCATGTACACATAACTTCCCAAAAGAGTGCCCACACTTGAAGATAGGCTGGTGATCCAGGCCAACCTCGATAGGCTTGCAAGGGTCAAGGGAGGCCTGGGCGAGGGAGATTCCTCGCCCTCCATCGAAGCTGACCTCATGAAGGAACACCTCAATAGGCTGGGTACCTTCAAGTCAGCTGGCCCTGATGGGATACACCCAGGGGTACTCAGGGAGCTGGCGAGCATCATAGCTCAGCCTCTGGCACAGATCTTTGAGAGTTCTTGGCGCTCTGGTGAAGTGCCCGATGATTGGAAGAGGGTCAATGTCGTGCCTATCTTCAAGAAAGGGAGGAAAGTAGATCCAGCGAACTACAGGCCCATCAGCCTGACCTCTATCCTGGGGAAGGTCTTGGAAAAGATTATCAAGGAGGCCAGCCTTAACAGACTAGCTGAAGGCAATATCCTGAAGGATACCCAGCATAGATTTGTTGCAGGTGGGTCTTGCTTGACCAATCTCATTTCCTTTTATGACCAAGCGACTTATCACCTGGACAAGAGGGAAGAGATCGACGTCGTATACCTCTACTTTAAAAAAGCCTTCGATCTGGTATCCCACAATCACCTCTTGGCTAAACTGGCTAAGTGCGGCCTTGATGTCACCACGATCCACTGGCTGGGGGACTGGGTCCACAGTAGGACCCAGAGGGTGGTGGTCGACGGGAGCCAATCATCTTGGTGCGCTGTGACCAGTGGGGTCCCACAAGGCTCTATCCTAGGGCCTATACTGTTTAACATCTTCATCAGTGATGTGGACATTGGTGTCAGAAGTGGACTGGCCAAGTTCACCAATGACACCAAACTCTAGGGTAAAGCATCCACACCTGAGGACAGGAGGGTGGTCCAGGCAGATCTGGACAGACTAATGAAATGGGCGGATGAGAACCTGATGGTGTTCAACACCGAAAAAT
>NW_017729034.1:66849614-66850278 GCF_001723915.1 Gavialis gangeticus
TTTGTAGAAACTGAAAGTACTATTCTATGCTGAAAAAAATGACCATGTACACATAACTTCCCAAAAGAGTGCCCACACTTGAAGATAGGCTGGTGATCCAGGCCAACCTCGATAGGCTTGCAAGGGTCAAGGGAGGCCTGGGCGAGGGAGATTCCTCGCCCTCCATCGAAGCTGACCTCATGAAGGAACACCTCAATAGGCTGGGTACCTTCAAGTCAGCTGGCCCTGATGGGATACACCCAGGGGTACTCAGGGAGCTGGCGAGCATCATAGCTCAGCCTCTGGCACAGATCTTTGAGAGTTCTTGGCGCTCTGGTGAAGTGCCCGATGATTGGAAGAGGGTCAATGTCGTGCCTATCTTCAAGAAAGGGAGGAAAGTAGATCCAGCGAACTACAGGCCCATCAGCCTGACCTCTATCCTGGGGAAGGTCTTGGAAAAGATTATCAAGGAGGCCAGCCTTAACAGACTAGCTGAAGGCAATATCCTGAAGGATACCCAGCATAGATTTGTTGCAGGTGGGTCTTGCTTGACCAATCTCATTTCCTTTTATGACCAAGCGACTTATCACCTGGACAAGAGGGAAGAGATCGACGTCGTATACCTCTACTTTAAAAAAGCCTTCGATCTGGTATCCCACAATCACCTCTTGGCTAAACTGGCTAA
>NW_017729034.1:66855278-66867459 GCF_001723915.1 Gavialis gangeticus
ACCAATGACACCAAACTCTAGGGTAAAGCATCCACACCTGAGGACAGGAGGGTGGTCCAGGCAGATCTGGACAGACTAATGAAATGGGCGGATGAGAACCTGATGGTGTTCAACACCGAAAAATGCAAGGTTCTCCACCTTGGGAGGAAAAACCTGCACCATTCTTATAGGCTCAGCAGTGCTACACTGGTTAGTACTACAGATGAAAGGGACTTGGGGGTCATGGTTGACCACAAGATGAACATGAGCCTTCAGTGTGATGCTGCGGCTAGTAAAGTGAGGAAAATACTGGCTTGCATCCATAGATGCTTCTCAAGCAGATCCCGGGACGTCATTCTCCCCTTGTACTCAGCCTTGGTGGAGTACTGCATCCAGTTTTGAGCTCCACAATTCAAAAAGAATGTGGAGAAGCTTGAGGGGGTGCAGAGGAGAGCTACACGCATGATCAGAGGTCAGGAAAACAGACCTTATGATGAGAGGCTGAGATCAACAGGGCTATTCAGCCTGGAAAAGCACAGGCTAAGGGGTGATCTGATGGCCACCGATAAGTTTATCAGGGGTGCTGATCAGGATCTGGGGGAACGACTGTTCACCAGAGCCCCCCAAGGGATGACAAAATCGAATGGTCACAAACTCCACTGTGACCCGTTCAGGCAGGACATAAGAAAGAACTTCTTCACTGTCCGAGCCCCCAAGGTTTGGAACAGACTGTCACCTGAGGTGGTTCAAGCACCCACTTTGAACGCCCTCAGAACACATTTGGATGCTTATCTTGCTGGGGTCCTATGATCCCTGCTGACTTCCTGCCCCTGGGTGCAGGGGGCTGGACTCGATGATCCTCTAGGGTCCCTTCCAGCCCAAATGTCTATGAAATCTATGAAATCTATGAAAGGTGGGCGGATGAAAACCTAATAGCATTAAATATGGAGAAAGGCAAGAAGATGCTCTACCTCAGGAATAAAAACCCACATCACACTTATAGGCTTGGCAGTGCTACACTCGCTAGCACCATGACCAAAAGAGACTTGGGGGTCATGATTGACCACAAGATGACCATGAGCCACCAATGCAATACCACAGCTGGCAAAGCAAATAAAACTCTGATTGCACCTACCGATGCATCTTGAAAAAGACCCAGGATGTCATCCTCCTGCTGTACTCTGCCTTAGTGAGACCGCAGCTGGAGTACTGCATCCAGTTCTGGGCTCTGCAATTCAAAAGGACATGGAGAAACTTGAAAGAGTCCAAAGGAGAGCCACACACACGATCAGAGGTCAAGAGAATAGTCCTTACAAAGACAGCCTATAAGCCATGGGGCTGTTCAGCCTGGAGAAGCGCAGGCTCAGGGGTGACCTGGTGGCACCCTATAAGTACATAAGGGGTGTGCATCTGGATCTGAGGGAACACCTGTTCACCAGAGCATCCCAGGGGATGACAAGGTCCAATGGTCACAAACTCCTGCAAGACCATTTTAGGCTGAACATAAGGAAAAACTTCTTTACTGTCTGAGCCCCCAAGGCCTGGAATAGACTCTCCACAGAGATGGTTCAAACACCTACTCTGGACACTTTCAAGAAACATTTGGACACTTATCTTGCTGGGATCCTTTGACCCTAGCTGACTTCCTGCCCCTTGGGCAGGGGACTGGACCCAATGATCTTACAAGGTCCCTTCCAGCCCTAATGTCTATAAAATCTATGAAATCTCTTTCTTAGTAGATCAGGTCCCTGTATGTAAGCAGCCATGATTGTGAAGATTTTAGAAACTGAAATAAAGGGTTTGCTAACATAGGAATGAAAGAAAGTATGCTAAAACTTCAGTGTAGTTCAAGTCTCTCTCTATCCACTTTATGTCTTCTCACTACATTCCTGTGAATCCTTTGAAGGAAAGGCTAATAGATCCACATTAACAATATAAAGCAAACACAAAGCAATGAAAATCGCTGGCAGAGAGACTGTCAAGGAATCAGTTATGCAGGAAAACTTGTTCATTAAATTACAAGGTGGATGAATTCCCCATATTGCTCGCTGCCAAACCATCAGAGCCTTCTTCATTTCTTCCCCACTCTGGCTCAGTCACCTGGCTGGACAGAGTCCCAGTTCTGATCATTTGCAAGCTGCCTATTCTCTGGCCAAAACAGGAAAACAGTCCAAAATAAAAAACATGAACAAACTTGCTCAGTTGCAAGTTACAAGTTACATCCTTCCTCCCTCTGCTTGTAAGAGAACAAAAGCAGTGAAATATTCACAAATTTCACTCATGCTTTCCCTTGAGCTCTTGAGTTAAGCTTGCAATGGACACAGATCCTCCATCTGGTTCAGACTGCTGTCCAGACTCCAGAAAGGGGAAGAACTAGACTTGTTTACGAACCTCCACTGAGGCCTGCGTGCTGTCAGCGCTCATGTTGGGGCTGCTTGTGCTGCTAATGGAGTCAGTACAGGTGCTGTTACATCCACTGAAACATCTGGGTCCCAGGCCCAGAGCATCTGTGTTGTCTTTCTGGAACTGACATCAGCATTTCATTTCCATTAAAACTACAAACGCTTTTATTTTTCTTATGTTTTTGGTGCATGATTTCTGTACTTAGAAATGGTGTTGTACACAACACTATTTCTTATCTCATGCAATGCAGCTAACAGGGTCTCTCAACTGGGCTATAATTTTAGTGCAGCGATTCAATTTAGAGGTTATGGAATCACTTATTGAAAACCATGGCTGCAAAAAAGTGAATTAGACTGCGATGTACTATTCACAGTCATTTTTCCAGAGCAAACTCAGTTACATTCCACATTTCTCACTGTTTCCTCCTCCTGCCTGATCCTGGCATTTGTGAGACAAGATCTTTATTCAAAAACCTTTCCCCAAGCCACTTAGCAAACCTTATCATCTCCAAAAAAGTACTAGAACTTTTTTGTACATTTTCTGGATTTAAGTAGAAACCAAATCAATTCAGAAATGCCTGGACTGTGCCAGAATAACCAATGTTTAAAAACAAAAATGAAGTATGTAACAGAATTTTCACACATTCCTTTTTTTAAAAGCAACCAACTTTTTAGAAGGGGATTGTTTTCCTGTGGAAAGACAAATATTTAATTCACTGCCACAGAGATGGTCCTTTGGGGTCCGGGCTGCACATGTAGACAGGGTATAACACAGGCAACAGTGGTATCGGGTTCCCTACTCTGACAACTCATTGCATCTCTGTTCTGCAGGGGTGACAACTAGAAGCAAGGAATGTGTAACTGGAGCAAATAATTAGGCTCCACAAACTCCCAAATTCAGACCCCAAAGAATCCCTTGAGAACATTAGTGTGTTTCTGCCTTTATTGAAACTGGAATTGCAGAACTTCCTCCACAGAGGTATTGTGAAAATGAGTCCGTTCGGGACTGAAAACTACTCCCAGAACTAGAGGTGCCATTCAAATTTTATTGTTCATGATGATTGTCCTTGGCTTCTATATTGTGAGTGACAACTACAACGTTAACTTTATAAGCCACAGGATGAATCACAGTCATTCCCCCAAATGCTTACAGCCCCACCGGCATACAGCTGAGATAGGGCTGAAAAGTGGCAAAGAAGGTATGTTCACCAATGACTGTGATATCTCCTGTAAGCAGAAAGAGGCAAGTCTTACCCTGGAATTATGCAAAGAAAAACAATCTTAAAAAAAAAAAGAAGAATTAAAGCAATGCCCACAGTCCATAAGAAATGACAACAGTGTGAGTAGGCAGTAGACTTAAATTTAATTACCACTCCAAAATAACTGCTATGGATTGATTTAACTTGTGGTTGGATAGGAAGGGGGCACAGGAAAGTATCACTGATGTATATGAATACTCCCTGCCTCAGAATCTGACTACCAGTCTTAAGTCACGCAACTAACAGGTAAGTAACTCAACTCATAAGCCAGGGTATGCTGCAGTGGCAGGTCTACTATAGCATGATCTTCAGACATACAGAGCTCACACATGCTTCACCACTATTGTAGCAGCTTGCAGAGAAGTAAGCAGCAAAAACAGCCCCTTCCTCTTTTTGGCAGGTGGAGAGAAGGAATAAAAGCAAACTGTCTATAATGCAATCACTTTATTAAAGTGAAAACAAGCCACTTGCTGCTTAATCCTCTTGCTTACAAGAGTCCATATGCAAAGTGTTTGGCACTCATTTCATAGTCATTCTCATCAGAATCGTTTTCAGGGATGCAGAAAACAGGAAGACAGTTTCCATATTCATTTTGCGAGAAACATTTCTTGGGAAGGCAAAAAAGGATGATGTCCCAGGTGAGGTGCTGGGCCGGGACTCAGGAGACGTGGGTCTAACTCCCAGTTCACTGCCAAACAATTCTGAGTGGCCTTATCTCATGGCCTTACTTCCTTATCTGTGGAGAAGGGGTGGGAGGAATAATACTTCCTTTTCCTTTGCCATTTTCCTGACTTGTCTTTACTTAGCATTAATACCACCACAAGAAGTGCCTCAAATGCACAAGGAATAACAGCCACTAGTAGTGGTAGTAATAGTAATAATAGTAGTATTACAGTAGCACCTAGAGGCACATCCCTACAAGCATGCAAATCTGCTTCCCTGGGGACAACTAGTAGCGGCAGCAGTGCTCTGATTTTGGGCAGTGAATGCTGCTGCCACATGCACTGCACCCTTTTTATTTTGTCTATGCATTTTTTTAGATACTGGGATTTCCCAGTATCTAATTTTGCCACGGCACTAGAACTATGCAGTGTGGCAAACCAATTCACATGTGCCATGTGCATTTTCAGACATGTCAAAAGCCTTAACGGTGAGGGAAAGGGGAAGTATGGGAGTCCCCAGAACAGCCTTCACCGTGAGAAACAAAAGCTCCAAGCTGAGTTCCCAGCACTGTTAGAAAGAGGCTCTTTTCCCCAACATGCCCTCTCCCACTCCCTTCCCCTGAATCATTTCAAACATTAAAGTTTCCTATTTTTATCCCTGATCTGGGTCAAAAGTGAAGAACCATGAAGGCCCATGGCAGCCCTCAGCACAGGGCTTTTGAACCTTCGGAGTGGATAGTAAGTGTCCATCATGGAAGCTCATTGACAGCAATATCTCTCAGCTACGGACTGAGCAGTGCAACCAGTATTCATTCTGCCCTCCCTTTCCGTCCCTCGCACTGGTTTTGGAATCAAGCCATCACAAAGCAAGTTTCTATTCCTTAGCTGTCAGAGTCAACTTTTTCTCATCTACAGCAAGAGGTCCAAGACCAAATAACTGGTAGCACAAGATGCACGCTCCCCTTCTCCTTGCCCACTTCCCAAGTGACAACATTCACTTTCTCGCAAGTACCCGAGGTGTTAACTAAGCTGGCAAGAGCTTAGACACTGATGAAGGAAGTAAGGAAAACATCTTCCTTTCCAATCCAATGATTGCAAATATAGTGTCTGCAGCTTTCAGAGTCTCTGAAGCATAGAGAACAGAGAGTGTCAATGAGCAAGGAGCTCCTGCTTGAAGTGATGCTTTGGCAAATATTTTTAATGCAGAAGCCAAGGCAGGATTCTTTCTTGGCCTCTTGAGAATGCCGGCACTGATGACAACACACACTCACCCTCATCCTTTAAGATTCTCAGTGCAACTCCCATTGTACAGGAAAGCTTTCATAACCAATCTTATGTTATGTTCATAACCAGTGTTATGAACATGTGGAAAGCAGGACTGCCTGTTCATTGGCACATAATTGCCAAAATTTCCAGGTATTTCAAAGGTGCCTTGATGCATCCTATGCCATGCCAAAGGTTTGAAGCCTGTAAAATAAAAATGATGGCCTATTTTTAAAATGAAACACATTTTATATGGGTGTTAGCTTACTACAGTGGCAGAGACAGGTCACACAAAGTGCTGTTCATACACAGCACACTAACATACGGGTGAAACAGGAGAACCAGTACTGGAAAGTAGAAGTTAATCATGCTCTTTACAGTACTTCACTAGCACATGTGACACAACATGAAATCACCCCTTTGTAGCTTCTTTTCTAAGCTAACCTCTTGCTGTGCACATGTGCTTATGGAAACATGGTTTGATGTAGTTCACTGCATACATTAGCTGCATGATGTGGAATCTACCTATGAACTGCAACTGGAACAAGCAGACAGATAGTACAAGCTTTTCACATCTGGCTAATTCACACAAGTGCCTCAGGAAGTAGGTGGGTATGATCCCAGCTGTAGGAACAGGGAAGCTGAAACAAAAGACTTCTGTGGCCCTCCGTCTCTTGCCAAGAGAGTCAATGTCCCACTCAGGACATGCATATTCCCAGCCCAGGGTTTGAATCACTAGATCACACCTTCATTTCAGGTTCCAGCTATTGGCTGAATACAGACCAAAGGCCCAAAGTCTTCCCTTAATACAACATAGTGGATTCCAGGGGGACTTGCATCAGGGCAGAAATTGAACCCTGGGCTAACTCTCCAGCGATCACTGGATTTGTACTAGAAATTAATTTGGTTTCACATGATTTTGAAAGTTGAATTTGCAAATCTATCCTCCCAGTCAGCCAACACTTTGGAAATGCACATTGAGACATAGGAATTTGGGTGAAAAACAGCATGTGCTTCATTGCACAGAGAAATGTACCAAAACATACCAGGAGTTAAGCATTCCTCTGTTATAGCAATATGGGTATCTCCCCACAGAGCAAGTAAAAAGTGCAGCTTCAAGAAAATGCTCTCACAACACCCAGCGAAGCATATCTATAAGCATAGAATAGATGTGAATCACAAGGGACCAGAAGAATTTGTCGTTCCTGCTACACTATGTACCTTTATCTCCTGACTGACCAATTCCTCAGCAGCTGGCAGAGTACCTTGGTAGGGGTGCCTGTCATGACTAATTGCATAGCATGCCATTTCTGTTATTATTTGAGACTGCCTTGGTTCCAAGGATCTGTGCTGAAATAAAGGGCATTCAGCAGTGTTTGAGGGAGGAGATAGTGGATCTTTTTCATTTCTATGATAATGTACAATTGTGGCAGGTTTTCTATCACACTGCATAATCTCTATAACTGGTTTTCATTATTACTCTATATGGCATCCCATGCCTGTCCTCCTTTATTCACCTAGACTCTCAGGAAATGTTAAAGCTATTCAGATGCGTCTCTTACTTTGTCTACATGATTGTTCAGCCAGCCACTGGTACTTTATTTCCCTTTTACTCTCCCTTCCCTATTCCCCTCTCCCAGGCTAGGATGGTGTTTCCAGTAACCACGCACTCTGGAGGGTGGGTTTTTTATATTATAGTGATGTATTTTTTTAATTACCTACTCCCTGGATTTCTCAATCCTGCCAGATTCAGGAGTAAGGACTATTCTGCATTGCAAATGTGAACTCATCCTTTTACATTTTTTTTAAAAAAATAGATTGCAAAAAGATTGCAATTGTGACCAGGATTGGTCACAGTAGTACACCGTTTACATCTAATTGATGCTTGTTAAAGTTACCACCATCTGGGAAACTACTTAGCTCTAGCAGAGAGGGAGGGAGGTCAAGCCACAGCAGGAACTGGTCCCTAACTACATTTTATTATTAAATCAATCTCACCTTGTGGAATCAGAACATCTGTGAGGATAGTAGTCAGCAATGGAAGGGGGAAGTATTGAATAGGGTATTTGAAAGAGCAACGGAGAAAGAAGGGTGCTTTGAGAGAGATGGAGACAAACAAAGATAAAAAGGCATACATGCTACAATATTGAGATGCACAGGCCCAAATCTCTCATCAACAAGTAGACCTGGACATAGACATGGACATCTAAGCTTTCAGGGCATCAGTTAGCTTCAGCAACTGTAGGAACAATTTGCAGTCACTACCAACTCAGTCAAGATTTGAACCCCAGACCTAAAAGCAACAAGCCCATCCCCACGCCAACCTCATTATTCTCCTTGCCTCCATTTTCATTTTGAATCCATTTTCTGGCAAACAAGATAGAAGCCAGTATTTTCATAGACTTGTATGTATCTGACCCACCAAAAGCATCCCTGCACTAATGCTGGTGAACGATGACATTTCAGTGGGATTCTTTTTTTTCTTCTACTCCATTTCTTGACTCCAGTCTCCCACTGACCTTGTGCCATAAGCCACTAAGAGGATGTTTCTTAACCACAAACTCAGACACTGCAGAATTTCGCCAAGGTAACTTGTAACCCAATAGAGGGTTATAATTTTGGGGACAAAACTGTGCTACTTTGATGTCCTGTCTATAGACAGCATTGATAATCTTCTCTTTGCCCCCTCACTCCCTGCATCTAAAATTAGAGAAAGAGCTGCACCACACTAGACAGGGAAATAATTTTTACTAAGAACGTTTTAAAATACCTTAAATAGTCTTGGGGCTAGAAGTGTAATTTAGATTTAGCAAGAGAGCTTTTAATAGGTTAATTAAATATCAATTGCTAACCCGTATCCTACCAATGATTAGCTATGTTTAGATATGGACTGATTACATAACTGTTAAACTTGATATGTAGCAGATAACTTTCTTATTAGTAAGATTAAAAGTGTATTTGAGAGACTTCATTTTTTTAAATGTCACCATTTCAGTTTCCTAGACTTTTTGCCGTGCCTAACATGAGCAGCATGTATTTCAAGTAATAACAAAGAAACCATCAGCTGTGAGCATCCAGCAAAATGCATGGTTTATACCTGTACTGCACATCTAACAGAGCCGTTTTTTAAAGGGGACTGGCTACTCCCCTTTATACCCTGAGTCCTCCATTCTTCCACACCTGTAGATACAGCAGACACTACCATTTATTTTGAAGATGGATCTTATGCGATTCCAACACAGCTGACCTGATTCTCCCCAAATGTCCCTTTCTTTAGCAAATACGCTGCCAGGGAAATGATAATGAAAGATAGACAAGAAAGTGCAGAGCAGCATTATAGCAAAATGGAAACATAAGTATGTTTTAATTTCACTGCTCAGAAATTCATGTTTTTCTCCACCTCCTGTCGTCCCCACTTCTCAGCACGGTATCTGGAAAACATCAGCAGTGTGCGAGTTTTGTTGTTGCACATCTTTTGTTTTCAAATGCTCACGTTGACTGGTTAAAACGGACAAAAAGCCCCTACTGAGGCCAATGAATAAAAACCCTCGTGACGTAAGGAGAAAACTATGCAGCCCCAGAAACTGGCACTGAAACAAGGGGGATTGGCCACTTTTATAGAGAAAATCATGAAGGGAGGGAAGAGGTAAAAGATGAAGAAACATCAACACTGTGGTAACACATACTCAACATTTTCATTTCCCCTCACACTTTCAGAGGTGTCCACAAACAAGCCTTTAGTCACAGAGTGCTCAAGCAACACCAGTGCAGTGTCACAGCTGATAACGCAAACCAAACTCTGACTTGCATCCATAGATGCTTCTCAAGTAAATCTCAGGATGTCATCCTCCCGCTGTACTCTGCCTCAATGAGGCCACAGCTGGAGTACTGCATCCAATTCTGGGCTCCACAATTCAGGAAGGATGTGGAGAAGTTTGAGAGAGTCCAGAGGAGAGCCACGCATGTGATCAGAGGTCAGGAGAATAAGCATTATGAAGAGAGACTGAGAGCCATGGGACTCTTCAGCCTGGAAAAGCACAGGCTCAGGGGGGATCTGGTGACAGCCTAGAAGTATATAAGGGGTGTACATCAGGATCTGGGGGAACATATGTTCACCAGAGCACCCCAAGG
This sequence comes from Gavialis gangeticus, assembly GCF_001723915.1. Lineage (NCBI taxonomy): Eukaryota > Metazoa > Chordata > Crocodylia > Gavialidae > Gavialis > Gavialis gangeticus. The sequence goes on from NW_017729034.1 coordinate 66,864,975, forward strand.
GATGACAAGGACCAGCGTTCACAAACTCCATGAACATTTTAAGCTGGATACAAGGAAAAGCTTCCTTACTGTCCAAGCCCCTGAAGCCTGGAATAGACTCCCTCCAGAGGTGGTGCAAGCACCTACTCTGGACTCCTTTAAGAAGCATTTGGATGCTTATCTTGCTGGGATCCTTTGACCCCAGCTGACTTCCTGCCCTTGGGGCACGGGGCTGGACTCGATGATCTCCTGAGGTCCCTTCCAGCCCGAATGTCTGTGAAATCTAAGAAATCCCAAAACTGAGACAAGGTAGCCGCCTCCAGAATGGCACCAAGTGCATGCCAATAAGTAGACCTGAGATAGCCTGAGAGCAACACCAGGGTATGCTCTAAGGGCATCTACAGAGCCTCATTTTCAGCATGTAGCACGTGCAGCACAGGAGCAAATGGATGGTGCATGCTTCATGGCAGTGCTGCTGGCTGGGGCTCAGAGGCAGTGTTTGAGGCTGTTTTGCCAAATCAAAACTGCAGATCTGGCATGCCAACCCATGCTATTCAGATGCACATAATCTGGATACAGCATTTTGGTCTGGGGCTCTCGCTAGTTTGAAAGCCATGTGGCATGAAGACCAAAATGGTCCCTAACCCAAGTACCTGAAGTAAGGCATCCCTGACCATATGTGGATACTTGTTTTTTAAGATGGCACATCTGCCAGAAATGGAGAGGTCCAACTACTGTGCCTGTTGGGAGCTAGGCACACTCAGTATGTTTGTGTAATGGCAAGGCTGGATTTTCAATTATGTTGAAAACATTGACCAAGGGCTTCAGTAAAATTTGGCAGTGAATGGGGTTAAACCTTAGTCATTCATACATGGTTATTTTTGTGGGGTAGGACTGGAGGACCTAGTTGAAGGAAGCAGCATTAACAATATAAGAAAAGGAAGTGCTGGCCATTCATTTGTTTGTTTATTGTTTCAACAGTTTGCACTGAAAGTCTCATGTGCTATCTTCATTCCTCAGTCTCCCACCCCGTTAATTATACAAGGGAAGTTCTGCTTCCTCCAGGACCTCCTGGGTACTCTCTCATTGTTAGCAGAGTTGACACAGAATACTGGAGACTGTAAAAAGGGCTGCTCATTTGTGGGCCTGGGAGAGAGATACTCCAGGGACTTCAGTTCCTTAAACAAAACAGATGGTTTTATTGGCACAGGAAAACTTCAGCACTAGTGGTATGTTTAACAGGGTTCAGCTAAACAGAATCTCCCTTCCCTCCACTCCCTAAAATGCAGCACAACAAAGAACTTAGATCATCAGAGAGTAACAAGGAAAAAAAGATACAAAAGGAAATAAACCCCAAGATTTTCAATGCCTCCTGCACCACCTACATCCCTACCCAAAATCTCCATGATCCTCAAGGTGCCTAAAATGGACTATTCTTTATGCCTTTCACTAAGAGAGAGACACACAGATTACAGACAGCAGTAGAAGCAGTCTCTTTCCACTGACTTACTCTTTAATGTACAGATTTGCTTCTGAAGATCCAGAAACTCAAGCCCCATCTGCCATGAAGTTCATTCCTAACCTAACAATAAGCCCATGATACTGATTAAAGGAACGTCCGGTGTGTTTCTCTCAAACATTGTGTAGAGAAAAATCACCATTTTCTTTTAAAGAGAACATGGTGCATCATCCTTCCCCAGAGGCCTTGGAAGCCTCAAATGCAACAAATGAAGGCCCTTTGTCATAGAACTAGGAACCAGATATGGATCTGAACTTTTCCAGGACACAAGAGTGTTTAAGTCTGGGGCTTTTGTGTGGCTTAGGCTCTGGGGATAACTAAAGGAAGGAAGGAAGGAATAGGCTACAATCAGACCTAGACAGGTTACAGGGGTGGGCAGAGGAGAATAGGATGGGATTCCACACTGACAAGTGCAAGGTGATGCCCCTGGGGAGGAAGAACCAGCACCATACCTACAGGCTGGGGAACTCCCTTCTCATCAGTGCAGAGGCAGAAAACGATCTTGGAGTCATCATTGATTCCAAGATGAACATGGGCCGGCAGTGCGGGGACATGGTCAGGAAGGCCAACCGCACCTTGTCATGCATCCACAGATGCATCTCGAGCAGGTCCAAGGAGATGATACTCCCCCTCTATGCGGCACTGGTCAGGCTGCAGCTGGAGTACTGCATCCAGTTCTGGGTGCTGCACTTCAGGAGGGATGTGGACAACATGGAGAGGGTCCAGAGGAGGGCCACTCGCATGGTCAGGGGTCAGCACGGCAGGTCCTACGAGGAAAGGCTAAGGGACCTGAACCTGTTCAGCCTCCACAGGAGAAGGCCGAGGGGGCCTGTTACAAACTAGTCAGAGGGGACCAGCAGGCATGGGGGAGTCCCTGTTCCCCCAAGCACTGCCAGGAGTGACCAGGAATAACAGTCACAAGCTAGCAGAGGGTAGATTCAGATTAGACATCAGGAGGCACTACTTCATGGTCAGGGCGGCCAGGAT
>NW_017729034.1:66872459-66878305 GCF_001723915.1 Gavialis gangeticus
CTGGCAAGAGGAAGCAATTATTAAGGAAATAGGTGGATGTATCAACATTTGTGTAGGAGTTGATGGGTTTACATTTACTGCATAGATGCTGCTATGTCTCTTCCCTGGGAAGAAGTAGGAAGTTTCATTGGCCATGAGAAAGAAAGAAGGAATCATTCCCCATTGATATTAACGAAAGCTGTCTTCTATGAAAGTCATCTTTAGGCAATTTGCATTACATTCCTTAAAAGAACTGAGTTGGGGAGGGAGGGATGGGAATGCGTTGATGGGATTTTGCTATAAATTCACTGGGTTTTGGATGGATGGGATCTGGAAGTTATACAAGGGCACCATTCGCCCACCCACCCACCCACACACAGAAAAAGCTCTTTAGACATTCTGCCCCCTTTCATGCAACTGATGGTATTTGGGGGTCACAATGACCACATGGGCATTGCCAAAAGAGCAGAGGCCACATAGGCAACCCTCCAGTGTCCTCCTGAACGACGTTCAGCTTGGGAGTGTAACAGGACTGGAGATAGTAAGGGACAGACCCAAAGTACAAATACTCCAGCTGCATAGCGATCCCAGTTCAGTCATCCCCAGCATTATTCCACAATCTAATTCCAATGTTTTCAGTCCAAGGCAAGAATCTTGTCATTCTGAAATTTGGAGGTACGGGGAAGAAATAAGAAACCCATGGTGTTTTCTTCTCTCCTCGTCTTTTAGGAGAGGACACCATTTTCATTGAAAAGGTGATCCCTCCCTTTTTACAGGCAGGGCTGCAGCCCCAAAGCTGAAGTACTCGTTGCATGGGTTAGATGTAAATAATAATTCTTCATGAAATAAAACCATGTGTCACATTCCATTGGCAACAGAAGGAGGGAAGAAGACTAGCAACTGATCTTATTTAATAGCTGATTTTTTAAGCAGGGAAGAAGGTTTTCTTTTAATGGCAGTTTCCAAAACAAAAACCATTCCAATTCAGTTCTTGCCTGGCTACTGAGGCATCTTACCATTGCATTCTTAAGAGCTGTGTTCTCCTTCCTGCCTGCCTTTTGTCAACAAATATGTATAAAATAATGTATCTTACAATGTCAGGAATTTTATGGCTTTTGAAATAAAACTTGTACACTTGACATGACCAATTTCCAAGACAAAGCTGAGCTGTTACCCAGATGGACGGTCAATTATGATTTTTACAGATGTTTGGATCAAATCATAACTTTAACACACATACGTAAATCCAGAGAGTAGAGAGCAATGATAAATAACTGAGAGCATTTTTGATTAAATCATGTGAGAGACTTTGCCACTGGTCTCCAAACTCTATGGCTATTTGTAGACACGCCCACCATTTTCTAAACCATGTTAACTGATTCACATCATACAGTTCGAATCAAATTTCATTCAAATTGAGCATTAATAGATAATCATTGACCATCAGGCAGGTTTTTGTGCATTTTCTACACTTCCACAATAGAGACAGTAAGGGGCACTGGACACCACCCACCACTCAAAATCAGACACAAAACTACACTCACCTTGTGGTGGGCATGAGCAACAGCAAGCCCTAGATACCTGCCATATATACATATTAATTAATACCATTTAAATTGTCTAATTCAGAGTGCCCTAGTCTGCATTAACTTTAACGCTCATTCAGTGAGGATTAGTTAATTCAGACTGGAGCCAATTTTAATTCAGACAACAGACATCCATGTGTATATGGTGATGGCTGTAGTCCAGATTAAACCTAGAAAAACATAACATCTATAAATGGCTATGATGCTAGCACAGTTATATTAAATGAACAATATGTAATAGATCAAAGGACATCATGTACATGAACATCAAAAGCAAGTTCCTGTAAAGATTTGATCCAGAATGTAGCTCAACCTAACCATCCATAGAAAGGCATACAAAAGAGTATGAAATCCTAACTTTGACATTTGCATGGTCTTCCCAACTATTGTTTGCAGGTGTTTATGGATAAGTGGATGCTATATAGTCACAACACCACATAAATAGTATGAAGAGAGAGGGAGAAAAGTAAGAAGTAGGTAGAGCTCTGGCATTCTCATCTTCCCCAACAAAAATACCAGCACGGATGAACCAGCAGGAAGAGCATAGAAATTATTTACAAATGCTGGAAGATAGAGTAGGACAGGGCGATGCAATTATTTTCCTGCACTGTCATGAACTGACCATTAGGCATGGCACATTGTAAGTACACAATCTAGACACTCATGAGCATAGGATTACAGCGAGTGACCTTTGTTTGAAGGACAAGAAATTATGCAAGAATCAAACTAAATGTACCAGGGGAACAAAGAAGAGATACAAGTTGTTTGACTTCTGTGGCCTCTGTCAGAGTGGTAATGTAGCCAAGTAAAGCAAAACCTCCTGCCTGTAAATTATGTATTTTGACTTGTTTGCTTTACATTTACATTATTTAATATTTTAAATAAAAAATATTACAAAACCCCTAACCTCAACCTACATTAAATGTGCAATGGCAAGGGAACAACTCAAAGTGAAGTTTTCATTCAACCCCCACTCAGTGTTGGAAACCAAGGGACTAAAATAGGGTCTCAAACAGGGCCCAAGCATGCGGGGGGGAGGGGGGGAGGTACACTTTACCAGGGCCCGGAGATCCAGAGGAGCCCGGCCCAGGCTGCAACCCTATTACCATGAGGAGAAAAAAATGAAAGCTAAATTGTAGGTCATGCTTGAGGATATGTACGGAAAGTTATGTACTACTTTTATGGGGTCTCCACTGTGAGATTTGCTGGAGCCAATCAGAAGCAGAACAAGCAACATTGTGAACAGCATGTTGCTGGCCAGCCCAGGGCCCTATTGTATGACAGAGGGCGTGTGCTTGTGCAGTTAATTCTAGGACTTGTTGTTTAAGAGACAGAGGGATTTATGCTTCCCTATGTGACACGCTCTCTCAAGAACTACAAATCCCTGAGTCCCTTGTGCATATAGATGGAGAGGGGAGGGAACAAAGCACCATAAAACCAGGGACATTGATCCCAGGGACAGTGGAAGCCACAGTGTTGCTGGTAGGATTTACAGGCCCAGAACTGAGTACTGAGTTAGGCGTGGTGGTCTAAACATTGCACAGAGAAGAACTGAAACAGGGATAGGGTTAGTGCCACACACACACACACGCGCGCGCACACACACACACACACACACGCGCGCGCACGCACACACACACACACACACGTGTCTGGCTATAAATACAAGTCAGGCAGACAAATGTAAGGAGGTAAAACAAAGGGAAATAAAAGAACCTAAAGGACACCAATCAATCCTCCAGTTTTTGAAAACAGACAAGGCCTTTCTACAGTCTGGCTCAGGCAATACACTAACTAGGGAAGCAGATGAACAAAAGCAGGATGGAAATGATTTTAATATAGACAGTGCATCTGTGGCAACTGACGATGAAGAAAAGCTGCCAGATGCCTCACGTGACTCCAATCTAATGCTTTCAAAAGATAGTCAGGTAATATCACCATTAGCACCACTATGTTCAGAAGAAGGCTTACAAAAAACAGGAGAGTAGTATTACACTGATTCATGCTTTTTCAAAGACCCAGTTTTGTGGCCCAAAACAATAACAGAACAATTTTTTGGCAGACAGAATCTATCTGGTGCCCTGATTTGTGAAGAAATGTGGAAGCTAGCAAAGTCAATTTCAAAAGAATTCGGTGGGCATAAGTTTCCTGATTTTTCTTCCCAAATGTAAGACTTCCAATGGAAAACACCTACCAAGATACTGGCTTGTTTGGAGTCCTACCAATCGAGCACTGTATTGGTTGCTATGTTGGTTACTTTCTGAAGGTAGACAAGAACAACACAGTATGCTGGCAAAAAGTGAAGGGTATTCACCAAATGTGAAAACATGGCAAAAGCTATATAATAAACTTCCTGAACATGAAAAGAGCACAGAACATAAAACTCGCTACTGCCAGTGGAAGGAATTCCAGCAGTCACTGTCAGGTAGAGATGGAGTGGACAGTGAGGTTCAAAAACAAATATTAACAGAAGCAACAAGATGGAAAGAAATAATGGAAAGATTGTTGGATGTTACCTTATATCTTGCTTCAAGAGGTTTAGCGTTCCACACAATCTTGGAACTATTGAGTTAATAGGTCATTATGACAGCATGACTTGTGTGACCATTTGGCCAAAGTCAAACAGAAGCAAACAGAGGGCAAAAAGATGCAAGGACAGACTCATTATCTCTCATGAGAGTCGGAATGAGTTTATTGAATTATGTGGTAAGCATGTGCAGAAGGCCATCCTTACAGAGAGAGAAAAGGCCATTTATTATTCTGTCACATGTGATGCTGCTCCTGATGTCTCTCACCAGGAACAACACGTGTTGATATTCTGATTTGTAGTTTACCACAAAGATACTAGCACATTTAACATTAAAGAAAGGTTTTTTGAGTTTATCAACTTTGTTTTAAAAAAAATGGAGAACAGATAGCTGAAATGCTAATTGCCAGCTTGAAGCATCATAACATTCCTCTTGATGCTTGTAAAGGTCAGGGTTTTGATAATGGCTCTAACATGTCAGAGAAAATAAAAGGTGTTCAGGCCTGCATTGTATCCAAAAATGAACTTGCCGTGTAGTCTCCTTGTGCTTCCCATTCACTAAATCTTGTAGGAGTTAATGCTACAGCAGCACATACTGAAACATTAACATTTTTTGGTTGTGCGCAGCAACTTTTGGTGTTTTTCAGTGCTAGCCTTGTGAGGTGGAAGATTGTAACAGATAAGATACACGGCTCACTCCACTCTGTCAGACGCATGCTGGGGTGCACGTACTTCTGCTATCCGTCCACTCACAAAGCATCTTCTAGGTATTCTGGAAGCACTGGAATGCGCTCTTGAATTACATTTGACACACGAAGCTCAATCACAATTGGAAGCACTGAAAAGGTACTTCAGCTCGTTTTAATGCCTTTTGTTGGCTAGCTTCTGGTACAAGGCTCTTTCAAGTATTGATGACAGAAACAAGATTTTACAAGCCAGGGGACTCTCTCTTGAATCAGAGGCAGCTCTGATTGCTAGTGCCATTGACGAAGTAAAACAACTTAGAAATCAGTGGCCCAAAATACTATAGGAAGCCTGTCTTGTAGCAGAAGGCACAGGAATTTTGCCACAATTACTAAAGAAGAGAGGCAAGAAGTGGAAAAGATTTCATGATGACACAGCTGAGGAATCCTGTTCTGCCATCTCCGAAAGTGATCCAGAATCTTTATTCAGAAGGAATGTTTTTGATGCAACTTTGGACAACGCAATCTATGGATTAGAGCGCAGATTCAGAGCAACCAATAACATTTGTTTTACATTCTGTTCAGTCCTAAAATGTGCGACACTAGAGCCTGAGGAGTTGGACAAAGCTCCTAAATGTCTACTTCACAGGTATCCTACAGATCTTTCTGAGAATTTTCCTTGTGAAATGTGGCATCTGAAAAAAAAATTTCAAATCTACTTTTGGAAAAAGAGTATGAATTACCCCCACTTACCTTATTGAATTACCCCTGCTTACCTTATTAATTGAGATTTACAAAAAGCAACTGCAACTAATTTTCAGTGAAGTGTGAATAGGCATACAGATCTTTTACACACTGACTGTAGCAGAAGCTGAAAGAAGTTTCAGCAAGCTAGCTACTCATCAAAAACTGCAGGCATTCTACTATGGGACAAGAATGGTTAAGCCACTTTGATATTTTGTCTGTGTGTGAAATTGCAAGAGAAATTGACTTGGGGGAGATCATTCATTATTTTGCAATGAAAAAGGCCAGAAAAATAAAGCTTTGGTGAATTGGTTTATTTATAAAATA
>NW_017729034.1:66883305-66883996 GCF_001723915.1 Gavialis gangeticus
ATGTGGCATCTGAAAAAAAAATTTCAAATCTACTTTTGGAAAAAGAGTATGAATTACCCCCACTTACCTTATTGAATTACCCCTGCTTACCTTATTAATTGAGATTTACAAAAAGCAACTGCAACTAATTTTCAGTGAAGTGTGAATAGGCATACAGATCTTTTACACACTGACTGTAGCAGAAGCTGAAAGAAGTTTCAGCAAGCTAGCTACTCATCAAAAACTGCAGGCATTCTACTATGGGACAAGAATGGTTAAGCCACTTTGATATTTTGTCTGTGTGTGAAATTGCAAGAGAAATTGACTTGGGGGAGATCATTCATTATTTTGCAATGAAAAAGGCCAGAAAAATAAAGCTTTGGTGAATTGGTTTATTTATAAAATATTTGCAGTCATGTTAGTCCATTTGAACAAAAAAAATGGAAACCTCAACTGGATAATATCATTATTAGGAACAACAACCAAAAAGTTATAAAATAGTCAGCAATGTAGAATGAAATTTCAGAATTAAAATAGAAAATTTTCTTTCATGATTCATGAGATTTTATGTATGTGGGATGGTGTGTGTGTGGGAGTGGGCCTGCCTTACAATTCTGTACTGGGCCCAAAGAAATGATGCGTGGGCCCTGGTCTCAGACTGTCCTCTAGTAAACCAGGATTTCATAGATTTCATAGACATTAGGGCTGGAAG
>NW_017729034.1:66884007-66887368 GCF_001723915.1 Gavialis gangeticus
CTCGTTGGCCCATAGACTTCTTGAGTCAGGTAGGGGTCACCCACGCATGAGAGGAAGCTTTGCAAAGGATTGCGGATCTGCCATTTCCAAAATGATGGAAGAAGAGCACCAAGTCACATCAATATAACTGAGTAAATTATATCAAAGTAACCTCATGATTTGATGGGTGTAAAGGTCAATCAACTAAGCTCTATGTTCAGTAATACTACTAGTGTTCATCCATTCCATTGTAAAATGTAACGCCTCCACAGACAGATTACAATCAGAGCAGTTTACCCACAGCACCCTTCAGGGAATAAGGAGGCAGATCTAATTTGGAGACGCTGTTTCCCCTAGCGCCCGCTGGCATAACAAGGAGTAATGGGCACAAGTTGATGGAGAGGAGGTATAGATTGGACATCCACAAAAACTACTTCACAGTTAGGGCGGCTAGGAGCTAGAATCAACTTCCAAGGGAAGCGGTGCTGGCCCCTACCCTGGGGGTCTTTAAGAAGAGGCTGGATGCCTACCTGGCTGGACTCATTTGAGTCCCGTTTCTTGTTTTGGGGTTTTGTTGTTCTCCCGCCCTGGCGGGGGGTCGGGCTAGAAGATCTACTAGGTCCCTTCCGACCCTAAATCTATGAAACTATGAATTCTTGCTGGATCAGAAATTTGTCCAACAAATCTCCATTTGAAATGAGCACGGTATGTCCTTGATGAAGGGCATGGATTTTGGTCTAGGAGGTTTAATATTCTTTACCTTTGTTGCACTACGCTGCATAACAAGTGAAGCTTAAGAGTTGAAAGAAACTCTTCAGCATGGACATTCTTGTGTAGAACCTACTCAGAGACCATTGAGTAAAGTGTGTGCGCCCTTTCCATAGATGTTAAATATTTGCTGCTAATAGACCTAATTCTAGTGTAAAGGGGGTAAAGAATCTGAGTGTGTGCGTGTACACACGTGCCAGGAAGTGCATCTTAAACACTGAATCCTTGAAACCCTGCTATGCCTCACTCAAAAGAGCCATTTCCAAAAAACAGGGCAAGCTAACCCTCCACCCACAGCCACTTGCCCAGAATTGTAACCCTTTTGTAGGCCCTAGACATAGGCAGCCTATTCAATGGTCATCATTCCACAGTCAATATTTAGCAGCCCTTTTCACCGTAGTTATTGAGATATTATGACATACCTATGCACTTACAAAAAAGAAATAATCATGATATGTCCCAAGCTACAATACAATAAATACACAGACCTTTTAATGACAACCACTGACTGTATATACATACTAGAGAGAGTTAAACCTGGTTAATTAGGATATATTGGTAGACAGCTTATCACCCAAGTTAAACACCCAGCAGGGAATTATATGAACTCACGCACTGTACTGCATAAAGCACAGGACTAAAAATGACAGCAACTATGCTTTACACACTTCTTCTTCTCATCTTTATTTAGTGCCCTTCTTGTGGAGAATCTAGAGCTCACAGATATCTAACAGTTTCACAGATATTTAACACCTGGTTAGCCACCATTTCACACCAGTCAGAAGTATCCCTAATGAGAAGAATTTAAGCAGCAGTCATTACCATTTAAGATTCCTATCATGATGGCCAGCTGCAATATTTAGAACAGAGGTGATATTTGATCCCCCACCAAGCCACACCTGGGAACTGTCTCTACTACACAGATAGCAACAGCACAACCAATGTCAGCAAAAACAAGGACTGACTCCCTTAGGTGTGCTGGATTTGCACCTGTTTAAAATGAGCATCATGTCTGGTCTATACAGTTGTCATGGTGTTAGAAGCAGACATTTTAGTCTCCATGCAGTCTAGAGTTATGGTCCTGTTATCATTTGACTTGACTATTTGCCAGTTAGCTCATGTTAACTAATGCTTACCTGTACAAAGATGGACACTTGGACAATGCGAGTCCCCAGCACAAGGCTGAGTCCCTTGCATGCACCATGTCTAGGAACAAATGTCTGGATCAAATATTCCTGAAGCACCTTCATCAAGATGCATATATGCCAATTTGCTCTCATTAAGAGTTATCTAATCACTCAGAGGGGCCAAGCTCTGGTTAAAATAAGCTGTCCCTTAGGCAAAACTGCAAAATTCTCAATGTCTATTCAAACCCCACCATTTTCACAAGCTCATAACATTGGCTTTCCAGGCTGAAAGGCTACATGCCAGATTTCTGGCAAAGATCATTTGGCTTGTAAATGATATGCAGGAAAAAACATAGCATTTGGGGTTTTTAAAAAAAATAAATGTCAGCATATTCTCCTTGTCAGGATTAAGTTAGAGTGGAGGTTTTAAACTGCAGACAGACTTACTGATAAGCACTTTGAACAGGCATAGGACCTCAGCAGCTCTTAAATATCAATTATAATATGTCCTCACAGCATCCCTGTGCATCAGGAATTAACATCCTCATTTCACCAATTAGGAAACCGAGGCACAGATTTTGTAAATTGCCTCATCCATGATCATACAGGAAGATCTGGATGTTATACCAGGCTGTGACACTGACAAGCCCTGGTGCTGTAACTTCACCACAAGATCATTTGTTCTCTCTGCCCTAATAAGCAGTGTGCATACTGCTTGTGCTGAAAAACAGTTGCTCTTGCAAGGCCAAAGCTGGGAATGTTTAAAAGTGTGCCACTGAGCCTGCACAAAGTCTCATTAGATTGTTAGCTGTGCACTTGAAGATGGATGTGGGGTTCATTTATGTGCAAGGCAGTTAACTGTGCAGCTATTTGGTTACATGAATTTATAAGCTAGCTGCTGAAGCAGGAGACCATAGGCTAACAGCAAGGGGTAGAGGAGCATGTAAGTGCAAGCAGGCCACTGAGCTCTGAAGCAAGAAGAGTGTAGCACAATGGTAGCTCTTGAAGCACATTACTGCCAGAGCAAAGAGCTGTCAAGATCTACAGATGAACAGAAGAGTCTGCAAGCAGTGCAAGTTAAATGGCTGTGGAAAAAATATAGTTTGTGCACATTCCTACATCTACCCCATCCTCTTCCTCACCACCACCAACACCCATCTCCCAGGGGCAAACCAACCTCCCTCAAAACATTCTCCTTGGCTAGAAACTGACATTACACATAAACCAGTTTAGGTGATCAGAAACTGGTTTAAACCTGTCACAGAATATAAGTTCAGTGCACATAAACCAATTTAAAAATGGCTGAAACTAGTTTAAGGTAAACCTGGTTGAATGTAGTAGCAGCCTTAACTGATTTGGCTCAAACCAGTTTATGCAATGTCTGTCCCAGACCTCTTCCTGGTTTAAGTTAAACCAGAGTCCCCCAGCATCCCAGATGCTTTGCAGCCCTGGGCTGTGCTGTCTGCTCCAGAGAGCAGGGCTGCCCC
>NW_017729034.1:66892368-66892986 GCF_001723915.1 Gavialis gangeticus
GGGGCAAACCAACCTCCCTCAAAACATTCTCCTTGGCTAGAAACTGACATTACACATAAACCAGTTTAGGTGATCAGAAACTGGTTTAAACCTGTCACAGAATATAAGTTCAGTGCACATAAACCAATTTAAAAATGGCTGAAACTAGTTTAAGGTAAACCTGGTTGAATGTAGTAGCAGCCTTAACTGATTTGGCTCAAACCAGTTTATGCAATGTCTGTCCCAGACCTCTTCCTGGTTTAAGTTAAACCAGAGTCCCCCAGCATCCCAGATGCTTTGCAGCCCTGGGCTGTGCTGTCTGCTCCAGAGAGCAGGGCTTGGCCTGCCCCTCTCCTCCCTAGCCAGAGCTCCAGCAGAGACTGCAGGCACATCAGGGTCTGTCTGGCTTCCCCCTGCCTCACCCGCCATCACCACTCATGGCTGAAGCAGGGATCCCACCCTCCCCCCATTTCATAAGTTCACCCACTCATATAAAGCCTGCTTCAAAGTTTCCCCGGGGGGGGCGTCCAAAACATTTGGCCCCATGGACAGGATGAGTTGTGCAGGACTAGTCCACAGGCCAGAGCCAGAGTGCAGTGCTGTGTCATCTGGCCATGAGACTGGAAATTTGGTGGCCAT
>NW_017729034.1:66897986-66912292 GCF_001723915.1 Gavialis gangeticus
CCCCATGGACCCTAGACATGTGGTATACTACCTAATGCTGAGAGGTGTCTGTGTGTGTGTCTTCAATTTTACTGGGACAGGCAGACAGAACAGTGTCCACTTAGGGCTTTTTGGAGCTAATCAGCAGGTCAGCCGGTAATGTCCCTCCATTCCTTCCTTGGGAAAAGCTGTTTAAGAAGAGCTTGAATTAATGAGAGAGGCATTGTTTTGTTGATGGGCTGCTAAACACTGTGTTTTTAGCCCCCTGCTGGCTCCCTCACCTGTCAGGTTTACTGCAGACAGTATGAAGCAGCAGGGAGAGGGAGACTGAAAAGCTCAGTATCATCAACAGATGCATGCACTGCACGCACACCCTTTGCCTCAGAGTGCCAGCCCAGGGCTGGGGGCTGGCAACACTCCCACCCCTTGAGCAACGAGCAGGGAAAAGCCTGGGACAGTACAGGGAGGTTGAAGGTTTACACTCCTCCCTAATCAGAGCATCCTCCTGGGGCCTGGCCACACCCCCCTCCCTCAGCTCAGCACTGTAGAAGGGAAGGGAGAGCTGCTCTAGTGCCCCCCCAGCTCCTAGCCTTAGCCACTGCAGGTATGTGCCTGCATTTCCTCAGTCCAGAGGGAATGTCTGTGCAGTTGCAAACCAGTTCAGCCTAGGCAGGTTAGACTAACCTGCAAAGATTGAATCAGTTCAGGCTCAGGCTTTTTAAGTGTCTGTCCTTTGCCCTTGAGAGCTGCAGACTCTTATCCCCAGTCTCTGGAACCTTTCCAGCTCTACAGAGCAGGGGTCAGGAGCCTACAGCCCACAAGCCAGAGTTGGCCTGCCAAGTGTTCCCATCCAGCCCATGGAACCGGGATGTGGGCAGTAGTTTGGCAACAGTGGGATTAGTAAGAAAGTCAGAAACAGATCAGTGGCAGGGAAAGCAGTGGCCGGGTCAGAAGCATGTCAGGGAAGTAGTGGCAACTGGGGCACAAGTGGTGACCTGCCTTCGTTTGCCCTGATTTGGCCCACTGCTGTTAAAGTTTGCAGATACATACCAAGAGGTCCCTGTTCTCTCATTGGCCACTGTGGGAATCAGAGAGCATTAACACCAGTATTTCCTGCAGCTAAAAAGTGCTGGTAGCCCACACTGACTCAGACCGAGCCCTGCAAGTATAAATACCAGCCTGCATCTCTAAACATTAGGGAATCATTTTAGTTAATAAATGCTCTGTTTCATCATCTCTGTTTCCCTCAGCCCTCTTCTGCCCCAGGATTAATAAATAACTGCTCTTTAAGGCATCAGACAAGCAAACATTCTCACTTTAATTTCTCCCTTTGGCAAGTCCAGCCACTAATTCAATCTTGTTATGGTTTTCCCACTAGGGACAAAATACTGAGCTTTGAAAAACCATTGTGTAGGAGCAATTGTTACTGTAAGCCAATGGCTGTTTTGCTTTGTTCAGCACAGCGTACTTGTGTCTCTCGTGAGATATTGCTTTGTTAAAGCTGTCTGTTGATTAAGAGAGAGAGAGCAACTGAATCCCAAATGGAAAAATATGAAACAGTCCAAAATGCTGAATAAAAAAAAAAATCACAGTGTTTAAAGGTAGGACACTTTGTTTGGGCCAAAACTATTCTTCTATAGAGCTGTTCAAGCAACAGTGTTAGACTGCATGATCTTGCTCAAGCCTAGTCCTGAAATGTAGGTGCAGAGCAAAGGCCTTATCCATACATTTTTTTGCCAGTTTAAGCAGTTGGCTAGGGCTAGGAATGTAATTTCTCATGGAGTCCTCAGGAAGGGTAATATGATCCCTGAAAGCTTGCCTATGTCTATTCCAGCCATACAGTTGGCCAAATAGAAGATATCACCCACAAGAATTCATATTTCTTCGCCCTCTTCCCCCAATTATTCTATTGGTGCAAACGCGAGGGCAGCAGTGATGACAGCACAGAGATGCCTGACACTAACATAGCTTATTCCTCTTCTGTTAAGGAAAGGATTTATATCAGATTGAAAAGGCTTAAACCGGCATAGTAGCATCCTCAGTAGTGGAACTGTACTTCTTTAACCTTACAGGTACAGTCACAGTGCTACGATGTATGTGTAAAAAGCTGCAGGAGTCAAGGAACCTAAGTAATACGCCCATCTGTCCCAGAAGCAATAATGTCAGCTTGGGCAAAAGTCACTTCACCTCCATCATACCCCAGGGCTCCAGTTTTAGGTGGATAAGATCAGCATAAAATGAGTAGACTTGCAAATCCACCCCAGCTACTCCTGCATTACAACAACAATTGTAGTGTTGCCTGAACCAGCTGCAGGGGGTACTGGATAGGATCTGGAAAAACCAAATGCAATATATTAGGGTGCAAAGCCAACAGGCTTCTATAGAGATTACTTTAAAAGCCTATAGAATTTGATAGCATTTCTTCTTTTCTAAAGGATTTTCTAACCATCCCGAAAATTTAAGAGAGCTTGTTAGAAAATCCTATACCAAGGTTACAATTTTCCATTAACTTACATAGAGGCTTTCTGCAAAGGCTCACATATGTAGGAACAGAGGGGTGGTATTCTGTGTATCACAGAGTTTTCCTAAGCCCACTGTATTGAAAATGGGTTTGGAAAGAGGTCACTGGAAGAAGCAGCTATATCCCTGTCCTGTGCAAATAACATGGAGGTAGAGCTGGCATTAGATCCATGGGGACTATGTGCAGATACTAAGGCCTGAATCCCCTACTTCCTCCTACCCACACAGTGGATGATTGGCACCAGTTTAGCAGCAAGTAGGTACTGGGTTAAAATGACCTCCCCTTGGAGGAGCTGGGGTCACTATTCCAACTCACTGTCTACTAGGGCTGTGTGAAATTTCACCGGCAGTTTCATTTTGACACTGTTTTGACTCATTTCAAGCTTGAAACAGCAAAATCGAAACAAAACAGAGAGCTTTGAAACAGCCTCAAAACAGAATGAGGAAAGTCAACATGTTTCAAAATTTTTGAAATGTTTTGAGTTTTGAAGCTCAAGCTGGGCTGGGAAATAGAAACTAAAGTAAGGAGAGGGAGGTGGGGAAGGGGTGGGAAGGAGGGAGGAAGGACTGCTCTCATTATTGATTGTAGCTGGCCAGTGACTGTCATCCTTCCCTGAGGTCCCTTCCAACCCCAGTGCTCTGGGGGAGGGATGGAAAAACTGCATAAAAGGCAGCAGTGTTTGAACTGCCCTGCTTTCTGTCTTGGTGTCACAGTTGAGTGAGGGCGCACCTTAACACACACACAGTGTCACCCACCCATGTCACGAGTTTTGCCTGTCAGCGGCTAGAGATGCAGGGCCCCAGAACCCAGACTCCCCCTACACCGATCTCCTCAACAGCTGGCAGGCTTCGTGGCCACAGCAGGGCCTAGCAGGCCTGCAGTTTTCACGCTGCTGCGCCTTAACACACACAGTGTCACCCATGTCATGAGTTTTGCTTGTCTGCAGCTTGAGGTGCAGTTTCCCCCAAACCCCTACACCTATCTCCTTGACACTTGGCAGGTTTCGTGCCCTCACAAGGGGCTACCATTCCTGCAAGTTTCATCCAAATCAGGCCATAAATGACAAAGTATAGGCTGTTATGAGCTTCCCCATCATAGCCTATGGGTGAAACGTTGAAACAGTGAAACTGTTTCGATGAAATGAAATGGAACAGCGGTTTTGAGTTGAAATGAAATTTGAAACAAAATGCTTTCCCGTCAAAATGTCAAAATGCAAGCTGAAATGGAACAGTGCCATTTCACACAGCCCTACTGACTAGCAACATAGTGGCCACCAAGGGATGGGGACTCTGAAGGATAAGGCCTTGGGATCTGTCTCCTGATCCCACATGCTTCCTTAAGCAGCCTACTTAGAATGACTGCAGGTCATCATGCACAGGGAGCTCAGGGGGGTGAGCCCCCCCATAAAAGATGAGATCCACCCTGTAAGATTTGAAAATCAACTGGGGGGGGTCTCCAATTTTGTTAGGGTATTCTGATGGGCAGCTCAATTTTTTCTGCAGACCCTCCCAAAAGTCAAAGTGTAATTCGAACCCTGATCGTGCCCATGTTTAAGTACCAAGAATAGTGGTTAGTTTACAACAGCATTTCCCAACCTTTTTTACCCCTTGGCACACTTACCTAAATAAAAAAGCACCACAGCACACCAGACACAGAGCGGGGGAGTAGGGGACTGGTGTGTGGCCAGCCAGACACCGACTGGGGGGCGCGTGGCCAGCCGGATGCCGACAGGGAGGGGCCAGCCAGATGGCATTTTGGGCCGGAGCCATGCCCCCTGCCTGCCTGGAGCCACACTCCCCTTCTGTCTCTGTCCACAGTAGCAGAAGGCAGGGGGCATGACTCCAGCTCAAAAGACCATGTGCCTGATAACACACCAGTGTGCCGCAGCACACCAGTTGGGAAATGCTGGTCTACAAGAATTAGGAGTAGGCTCAAAGGGTCTTTAGAAAGCAAGCGACTAGGGCCCAGCCCTAAAAAGCTTTATTAGAACATGAAATGCTGTGCATTAGAAAACACATGTGAGCCTGCCCCTTGCAAGAACCTAAGACTAACAATGTTACTTCTTTGAACACCACCTCCCATCCTCACTGCTTTTATTAGGGATCCCTCCCCCCTACTAAGCAACCATTCAAAAGGCAAGAGTTTAGAGTGCCATCCACTGCACTAGCCAAGCTTTCAGAGTCTAATTGAAATGCACCTGGCAAAAATTAAAACAACCTTGCTCATAATTGCTGTTCCAATTTCTGGAGCCAGGATGGGTTTCTGAAGGAGAGGGAGCTTTCAGTTGCAGGTCTCAGGTCTCCATTTCAAACTAAGTGCAAGAAGCACAGGGGAAGATTATCCTCAGGGTGGCATGCTACAATATTTATAGAAATCAAGATATTGCGTGGAGCAACAGTATACACACAGATGAGACCAGACTCCACCCATGTATACATCCCTGACAAATCCTGAACCAAGCCCATGCAATCAAGTAACCATGAGCTGGCTGATGATCAAAGGAGTTCAATATCAACTGAGAAGGTCAAAAAGAAGTGGGAGGAAGGAGGAGAGGAATAGTTTCCACCTTCCAGCATGTTCTGTGTTCAGGTTTCCTTTATGAGCTTCCCAACTCCACTGGAATGCTGGGCTCACACCCAGCGCTCTGCTGCTACCACCATGTCAGGAAAAAAAACCCAAAGCAACCAGCTTGAACTGCACATTAACGTCACCTGAATTATACTTTCATCCTTTCCAGAAGAGCATTTGAAAGCTTTTTGTTCAGGAGGAGGGAGGGATAAAAGAGCAAAACAGTGCAAACACAGAGGAGGGAATGAAATTAAAAGAGCCCCTTGAAGTTATTGCAATGAATCTGGGTAACCTAGGAGAAAGGCTCCTCTTAGAGCTACTGAAGTAGAACCGAGTATTCCAGGTTCTCGACTTCACATTAAAATAATCAGCAGCAAAGGGGGACAGAGGGAGGAGGGAAGCACTTTCCCATCCTGATTCATTTCATTTTCCCAAATGCAGTACAGCAGCAGTTGCCTTGTAGGTCGAACAGGAGTTTAATCTGAGAAGTTTTATACATGTGTGTGGCCATGCCCTGGCAAAGAGAACACACACAGACAAACAGATCATTTTGAACTTGCCTGCACTAGCTGAGGAAGTGAAAATAAGCTTTTAATACTACTACTGCTACTACTACTACTACTACTAATAATAATAATAACAACACCAACAACATCAAGTGGTCTGTTAGTCGTTCTTTCCGCTATTAGTTCCTGCTGCCAATTATTTGGGTAGTGCTTTGAAATGGTAAATTTGACTTTAGAAATATGAAATGGCATCATTATACCAAAGTCATCTCCCTATCCCATTTTTCCCAGGACCTGACCAGATTAGTAGCTGCCTTGAAGCATTAATAATTTGCACTAGCAACGCTTTCATCAGGTGATCTCTAAAAGCTTCAGAAAAAAATTAAGCCTCAGTACTCCTCTGATAGAGAAGCATGGCTTATCTTTTCAACACACACCAGAGCATAAGACCAACAGGGTGCTGTAGGGTAAGTGACATATTCAAGATCAGTGACAGAGCAGCAAACAGAACCCACGTGTCCCGACTCCCAATCTTCTGAGCTATCCAATAAGCAGGGCTGCCTTCTAAGTCATCCAGTTAGCTACATGACCTTTACAGCATCACATGGAGACCTAGAAGCTAACTCACAAAGCTCATAATAGTCAGAGAACTTGCACTGCCACTGCTTGAATGTTCTGGCTTCTGACAGACATGGGGGAAAAAAACCAGAGCTTTACCAAAAGAGCCAGCTCATTACTTTGACCCGGTTCCGCAGCATCTCTATATACTGCATGCTCCAATGGGGATTTTTTGCACTTTTATCTAATAGCTGATTCAGTCAGCTATTAGATAAAAGCACCAAAAAAGCCCTGCTGAAGCAACCGATCCATGCAGACGTTGGGCGAGCTGGGTCATAATAACACAATACCTCTTCTGGACATGTGCTGGGCTCAGCGTGGGGGCACACAGAGTTTAAAGTAAAGCACCCTTTTTTGCCATCTGTAAGCACCTTCTGTTTTCAGTGTGTACCTAGGTACAGGCATTCAAAAAGTCCAAGGCGGACTCAATCTCAGTTATGCGGCTTTCTGTAAACGGTGTAGTTTAGATCAGTAACAAACAGGCCATACATTCACCCTTTGGTTGGGGGGGAAGGGGCAGGCAAATCTTAGACCAGTTTCCACCATTTTTAAACAAGTTTGTGCGCCAGACTTCTGGTCTGTTATGGGTATAGACCATTTTCTGATCACTTATACCAGTAAAGAGGTAATGTCTGTACCTGTGTGCCTAGCGGGAGGGTCTGCTAATTTTTGCAGGGGAGCTACAGTAACTAATGCTTTACAATTAATTTTTTGTTTCACCCATTAAGCTTTGCTGAAGGATTTTACTTTACAAAATCTATAACCAGGGAACATTGGTGTTTCCTTTTGTACTGGAGATGTGAAGGAATTAAAGGATTCAAGACTGCAAAGCCTTCATTAATAATGTAGGCTCCTCTTCCAGCAAATATTCTCTTTACAAGATACGTACCAATATTGGGATCAGATGCCTGTGGAATGGATAATAGTGCCAGGTCCCTCTGAACCAGAAGTGGGTTTTCTGTCCAGTGTCAGCCATCAAGCAGTTCCCACCTATCAGGACATGCTATTGTCAAATGTGGCCTTTCGGTCTAGAAATCTGGTTGCTCAGATTATGACGGGGCCAGCAAATTCAAATGGCTTTTCCTACAACCCTCTGCACAGGGTCTTTCTCCTGGTAAACAACACCTCACACTAATTACTAAACCTATGATTTCCTGTAGTGAGACAAAGTGGGGATGCTACCAAGTAGTGAGAACCTGCAGATATACTTTACCTTTCAGAAGGAACCCCAGGATCTTTAACCTGGATATCGGTGGCAGAGGAGGGATCTCAGTCTGAACAGAAACTTCTTCAACTTGAAATACCTTTCAATATCTTTCAAGAGCCAAAGGATGTAACAGGTACTCTGGCAGGAGGGGAGTGGGGTGAGAAGGAAGTTGATGCATTCCTCACTGCTCTCCAAGAGCAAGTTAGAAGTAGTTTCAGGAACATCACAGCTGTAGTCACACTGGCATACTAAAAAGTTGTTCTTTTTCATTGAAGTGTGAAACACCTTCACAAAGAAAGGAACTGACTGCAAGCTGACTATACAAGGGAGGAGGTAACACTGACTTTACAGGATGCCGTCCAATGCACAAAGCAGACACAGGGAAGAAAGTTACAGCAATTTTAGGTGTTACAAGTAACAAAGGGAGGTAAACAATTTTCAGGCAGTAATGTGATTTTTCAAGTTGACCGAGTTCTTTTCAAGCTTAATCCATAGAAGTGCACTAGTCCAAACTAACAATGATTGTTTGTAAGGCCTTTTCACCTAGAGGAGACAGGGCCAGACAGTCTGGCAGCCTCACAAAGGAAAAAAAATGAGCAGGAATGTGATTTACATAAAATACTACACTGTCTTCTACAGTACCATGGCAAAACCCTGTAACAAATAGTAGGTTTAGGGGTAGCATTCTAGGGCCTGGTCCAAAGCCCACTGAAGTCAATGAAAGACTTCAATAGCATCCTAGACAATAGATTTGTATTTTTGTAAGAAGAAAAGTGAAAAAAAAACTTACAGAAAAAATAAAAAGCTACAGCGAATTCTGAAAGCAAGGACAAGTGTTCCCATTTGGAAAGGGCTCACACTGGGCGCACATGCTCAGTTTGCATTGATAGCAACCAGAAACAAAGTTCCCATTGACCTCAGTGGTACAGATTCAGCCCCCAGGTATGAAGAGGATGAGCGTGCAGCTTGCAACTACAACACTTTAACAAGCCTGCCTCCCAAAGCAGAAGTGGCCTGTGAAGGTGCCAGCACATTCCTTGGCCTGTCTAGGTTCTTTGGTTGTAAAGTAATCTAAGGGCTAAGGCCAACAAGATAGGAGGGACTGGCTCATCTGTCCACGTAATGCTGATGTAAACTACAGGATGGCACTCGAGGCAGTCTGAGTTTCCATTCAGAACAGCCCTGAAAATGCTGGTGACTTTATTGATTTACAGTGAATCACAGTATCTAGTAGCAATGCGTGACAGGGCCAATTAACCGATTGTTAAGATTACAACCAAAAAACAATGGCCAGCCAGCATAAGTGAAGGACAGGGGATCAGCCTCTACTCTGTATTTTCCGATCTG
This sequence comes from Gavialis gangeticus, assembly GCF_001723915.1. Taxonomy (NCBI): domain Eukaryota; kingdom Metazoa; phylum Chordata; order Crocodylia; family Gavialidae; genus Gavialis; species Gavialis gangeticus. Next base: position 66,906,733 of record NW_017729034.1, read on the forward strand.
CTCTTTGTTATTCTGTCACAACCTTGGACCCAAATTTGAGCTCATGGCACCATGAATCTGAAACGTCTACACATGGGAGTTGGCAAAGTTCTTAAAGAACCCCGTGTTTACATTATTGTTAACAACAATGTGGAGATCCCTGCCCTTGTTTCAGTCCCTCACTGAAATGTATGCGTCAAGCGTTGTCTGCAAGCATGGGTCATAGCAGGATCGTGGCAAAGGGGTGAGGCCGCATCTTCTTTGGTGGTGTGGCACATGCACAGCAAAGAGCTCACTGCTCAGGCACCACACACTGCTGAGGGTGGGGAGGGGTGCAGCCCTCACCATGATCTTGGATGCCAGAGAGCAGCCTGAGCTCCCTGGCATTGTCAGTGCAGCTTTTGCTTGAGTTTCATCTGTACTGTGAGAGCTGGAGCCCAGGGGCTGGGCACTGCCACTCAGTCCCTCTTTTTCCCATCCTGCTGAATTTGGGGAGATGGGAAGGGAAGGGCAAACAGCAGTGGGATCCACCCCCTGGGCTCTAGAGCCATGTGAAAGCAGGGGCTTGGCCAGACCCTGAGCTAACCAGCTAGTGAGCTCAGAGCTCACGACACATGTGGAGCTCCTGGCAAGAGCTGCGCTGACATGCCAGTGAGCTCAGAGCTCGCTGAGCATGCACTACACAAACAAAGGGGAGTGTGACGGACCCTGGATCCACCCGCTGAAAACAAGAACTCCCTGCAAGCCCAGCTGGTTTCCCAACTAAACACTTATTTACCAGCTGCATGGAAACCACCACTGAGGAACCCAAACCCACAAGTCTCACATGGCTGTCACACAGTTATAAACAAGAGACCCAAGCCAAGCTTGCCAATAGGCTTGCGGATCTCCTGCCTGAAATTGGCATGGTGAAGATCCAGGGGTTCTTGCAACAGAAATTTCACATGATACAGATAATTAGGCCAGACTCAGCCTCAAGCCTACTGGAGCCCTGGTTAGGGTTTCACACAGAGGTCGTGGGAAACATGCAACATTCTAGACTTTCACAGTAGACATCATGGAAGCAAAACAAGCAAACAAAAATCAATCTTACTCTGAGATTTGGGGATTGTTTAACTTAAAATATATATCATAAAACCTTGGCTGGTGGGTAATAGTAGCCAAGCCTTGTACAGCAAAACTAAATATTTTATCTAATACCTTCCTTTGGAAGAATCCCACTGAATGTAACAGAAGACCATAACCTGCTTTCCGTATTTTTTTAAATAAAGCTCTGGAGTTGCACTGTGGGGCTAATCTTTTCTACTACATTCTCTGGGTTTGTAAAAAGAATATTGGCTTCACACTATTAAAGGCCTTGTCTACATACAAACTCAAACTGGTTTAATTAAAGGTACACGCTGAACGAGATCCATCAAAAAGATGCAAGGCAGAAGGCAGGGCAGGGCACAAGTGTATGCAGACAAGGTCAAAGATATTGCCCATGTGATAGTTTTTAATTGACCCCAAATCAGAAAACTCTCATTTCTGATTCAATATCCTTAAACAGAATTGCAGGATGTTACTTTCCTTTTTTAAAATTAAAAGAAATGAAAACATCCTTCGTCCCTGCTCACACTCCCACATTTCCACCAGAGCTATGAACTTAAACCGTTATAAGTTCTTGCCTCTATTATTTGGACACTAGTTTTTCCCATCCCATGGATTATGTGTAGATCTCAGTGGGTGCAAAGTCTTCTCTCCATTGAGGCACAAAACCTGCAAGCCATACCAACCCCTTGGAGGACCCTCCATGGAATCTGGAGCCCCAATAACATAAGACTAGAGTCAGGTTGGTCTGGGACAGAAGGGGACTGGTCAGGTAGGAAGCAGGACACACACTGGCCTGTAGCAGAACCCCCAGTTTTCCTTTCTTTTGTACATAGAAATACATTCCCCTCTCTTCCCCAACCATTTCTTACTTTCTCTTTGCCTCTCTATTCCTTATAAGTAGTTATAATAAGACATAGTGAAGATATTCCACTATTGAATATCTTGTATTCCACTATTGTAACAAGCCCCTTCTTTATTGTCCATGTATCATTGTAAATAGTGTTCTGTTATTCTGGTATTGATTTTTACTGTTCTATATTGTGTGATCACTATTTTTAGTATTGGTTTTTACTGTCTTATATTGATATTATAGGATTCAGGCCTGTTGTTGTAAGTTAGCCAAAGTGATGTCAAGTCTCCGTCTTGTGTTCTATGCCCGGGCAGACCCTATTGTAATTCTGTTGCAACTGTGACTCCTACGTACACCTCCTATGTAAATTGGTTCCCTGGATGAATGACAGTGAATGAGAGAGCTTGAGACATAATGGTAGTAGGCCTAAAAATAGCTCCTACTGAATGACTGGACCATCAGCTTAACGACCCTACCACCACCTTGTATTGACTCTCCCTGAAACCACAGACCTGCTCCCAGAACCAGAGACAAAACCCAACATTTGAAAGATAAAGACCCTCCAAGAAACTAGCAACATGGAAACAAAGGACAGAACAGAAACCAGCAAGTCCACCATTGTACTACACTGGACAATGAGGACACCTGGAACTACACGTCCTCATCTGAGCAGGACTGGCCCTTGCCTGGGCATGTCCTCCCCATTGGAGTCACCCATAAAATGGGTGGTAGAGTGTTGGTTGGAGTCCTCCTTGGGATGCCCTCTCCAACCAGACCAACACTACGCCACACCACCTATCCACCCAGAGGCCCTGCCAGCAGCCCCCTCTGGACAATATCTCACTGGAGAAGGCTTCAACTGGCCATCAAGGATCAACTCTCAGCCTGGGATAGGTAGCTATCACCCGCATCTTCCCTCCAAACAAGGGACCTGAGCTCTGCTTCTATACCCCTTGACTTCAGTCTCTCTACTAAGCTGTTTCTCCGCTGCTACCATTGTATGAGCATAAGTGTGTGTGAAGGAACCAATAATTTGTAATCTGAATATTTTATTACCCCTTTTCCTATCTAATAAAACTATTATTTGGAACCCTGAGTTGGTTTTGTCTTACTGCTGCTCCCGGCACTGCTCTTAACTCTGATCCCTGCTCATTTCTCAATCCCGGCTCTGCTCTCCTGGCTCTGCTCTTTGACCTTGCCACTGTCTCTTGGCTCCCAGCTTCTCTCAGCTCCAACCCCTGCTCCCAACCTGCTCCCCACTCCACTCCCCGAATCCCTCCCTCTCTCTCCTAGTCACCAAGCACCCCGAGCATACCCAAATATTAACACACTGTAACCTCAGTGGGTGTTCACCTGTGTGTGTATATGAATCAGTAATTTTTGTATGTCCATTGTGTTTGTGTGCATTGCATGTAGTTTTGTGTCACATCCTCCTGCCTAACAGCATGATATTGAGATCCCAAGTGTTGATCTTGCCTGTCACATCAACAGGTCCACTTTGGCCTCTCAGAAATTAGTTGGAAAAGCTAATGCATCCCCAGACTATACTGATTTGTCTGCTGTTGCCTCATGCAGGGACTGACAGGAAAAATTGGGACCATGCTGGTAAGGAGCCACTGCAGAAATATGAGTCATCCACACAGGTGGCTGCAGCCATCTGCGGATTCCCAGGCTCTGTCAGGTTAAGGAACGTTTTTCTATGTGGGAGGGCTAATCTTTGTACAGTGAATAGTATGGAGCCTTCACTCCAGTACCGCACCTTTCACTCCCATTACCACAACAAGGCATTACGAGCCGTGTTGTAGATACAGTATACAGAAAGCTCCATAGTCATTACTGTAGTTTAGCAATGATGATGGTACTTGCAACATTCTACTGACTTGCACAGTTCTGTAAAGACACTGTCAGCTGAAAATTAGGTAAATATAAAGTGGACCAAGAGGCTATGGTTGTGGGAAACATGAATGTCTGCAATAACAAATTATTGTTGGCAGGAGTGTGGTAGATTATGTTCCAGGTGATTTTAAAGCTCAAGAAGACCATATTTGTCTATACTAGATGTTTATCTTGAATTTTCCTCCTTTTGTTCCAACCAGGCCATCTCCATTATTATTTACTCTTTTAGGACCTGATTTTCAAGGTTACTCCACTGGTGATAGGGGTGGGTGGCACTGCCAAGTGACCTCTGAAATATCAAACCAGAGAAAAGTACTGTCAGCTTGAAAATAGTTTGGCTGAAGAAAGTTATCTGGGATCTCTATTAATATTGCTTTACTTTATTAGTACCAAAATAAAACAAAATAATAACAACAACTTCACTTGTCACTATCTATGCCCCCTTTTACTTTTGACTCTTCTACCCATACAAACAAGACAAAACAGGCAAGTCAGTTTTGCTTATGCTTCATTTCAGGCCACATCTGTTGTGTTGCAAATACTATGTGGGAAGCTCACTCCATTTAAGGAAAAATGTTTCTGGTGTATTTTTAGCATCAACACAGAGAAAAACCTCTATTTACAATTCTTCTTAATTAAAAACAATCTATATTTTTGGACCTAATTTGTGCTAAGTGCCCTTTCAGTTTCTAAAAGCCCCCTCACTTACTAAAACATTGCAATCCGAATTAAAATGGAACGCTGATTTTTTAAACAGAGTAATACAAATGGAACAGCTTGATCATTTTCCTAAGGAATATATACACACACACGAAAGCTCCACCCTGAAGAATATGTTGCTTTTAGCCAGCCCACGCACTGTCACAGCCATGCTCTCAAGGTGACATAGCTAGGAAATATGAAAAAGCAGCAGCAGTTACACTTCCAAATGGTTCCAGGAAAAAATGATCTCTCTCCGTTTATTATGCTGTTTTGTCATATAATAGCAATAATCACTATTGCTTTGTAATATGCTCAGAACAGTTTTAGAGATTGATTAAATGCTTCAGCTTCACTTTAGCTTTAATCAAACCCAGCAGCTGCTTATTGCTTTGAATACCATGAATCAATAGAGCTTATGCCTTGCATATACTTTTAAAGTATCAAGTCATATACCACCCCCCAAATGGAGTTGCAATTACAAAATGCAATCATATCCGTACAAACAGGTAGCAAGTAGTTACCATCAGATTGATAAAAAATAATGACAGCAGTTATGTTTCAAAAATAACCCTTCCCATTGCATATTAGTCACAAGTTCCGGCAATACAAAACAATAAGACAGTTTTATTATTTATATGTGTAAACAGTACCCATCAACTTCTGTCCTCACTGAAGGCAATGGGAGCTCTGCCATTGACCTCAGTGCGACCAAAGGTTCATCCTCAAGGCTCAGTAGAATTTGGGATTCTAGTGTCACACAGTTGTAAGTTTGAAACCAAGAACTGGCAGACAAGAGAGGATCAAAGGTCTATTTATCTAATTGACAGCTCATCTTCAAAATGGCCAGTAGCAAAAACTTCAGGGAAAGAACAGCAATAGCTTTCACTTTTAAATTTATTTTTAGCCGTTTCTCTCTAGACAGTTCTTCCTAACTCATGAAATGGGAGGACCTGTATTCCTTCAGAGTTTATTACACATATAAAGCAGACCTTTTTTTTTTTTTTTTTTTTTATTTTCCAGAAACTGGGTGAATATTTTGGG
>NW_017729034.1:66912361-66914601 GCF_001723915.1 Gavialis gangeticus
TTTTTTTTTTTTTTTTTTTTAATTTCCAGTAAACTGGTAGATACTTTGTGGCTAGGAGTTCCATAGGTAATTTCAGTGGTATTACCCCAGAATTACCTCTGTGCAACTGAAGATCATAATTTGGTTATAGAAAATGGGTGAAGTCAAAACTCCTGTTGACTTCAGTGAGGTAAAGATCTCACCCCACCTTTTTTACTCTGACAGATGAAGTGAATCAAGGCCAATCTCGAGGCATAAATATCACATCCAGAAGAAACAGACTTTCAAGATTTGCCATGGAAGACTCTATGTTATCACACTGCCAGCCAAGGCTGGACAAACTCTTACCTAGTACTTTTGCAAAGAATTGGCTGGGGAGGTAAAATCATTACTTCTCAAGTGGTGCCTTATGGAAAATTGTTGCATCATTGTCACTAGTCACTTACTGCTTAACCTTAATTTTGCAAAATTATAGCAGCTGCTTGCTGGCTTCTAAGGCCGTTAGGAGCAACAGAACTTTTAGCCTCGCTCACAAGGGGACACAAATCTACACCCCTGAGCACAGCTGCATGAGAAAACATGTTCACATTAACAGTGACTTGATTCAGTTCAATTTATACACGCTTGGGATGTGTGTGGAGGGGAAAGGTAGAAAGATACAGCGTAAAGCCTTTTTCTCTTTTTAACCACATGCAGCAATGCAAGTCACTTAACTCAGTACATAGCACTACGTAAACTAGTGTTAGGTGTCACATTTATGTTAACACGTATTACACACAACAGCGAACAGGAGCTCATGGAACATTTTGGGTACGCCGTTCTCACAACCCTTCTTCCATTCTAGTACTTAAAATCCGATGGATCGCTATCTCTCCAGGACGTTTAACTTCTTTATCTCATGCCACACATTCTGCTTCCTTTATAAGGGATTAAAGGGACCTTAAGGTCAAATGATCATTAAATAGACAATGAAGTTGAGGGGATGGAAAAGAAACAAACAAAATTTGGGACTCCCGGTCTTGTAAATTCAGTTAGACAAGGAGAGCACTGGGGCAGCGGAGGATGCATATAAATGAAAGAAAGAAGATGGAGTTTGGCATTAGCATTCTCAGGCAGAAGAAAGGGACCTTTGGATATTATATAGAGAATTGTTTTGCTTTTTCCTAGACCTGGCTGGAATTTCAACTGTCTCAAAGGAAAAAAGAGAGAGAGAGAGACAAGATCCCCATGTTATTTTATGAACCCAGCGAACGCTTCACACTTTTCAATTTCTGCCACTGTGTATTCCTTTTCACATTGCTAACCACTTGAAAGCTTCTTGCAGAGGAGAAACTACCAGAAAAAACAGTTTTGGATGCTCCTTGCTTATTATATGCAGATCAAGCAGTTCTTATTAACTCAGTTTCAGTTCTTCCTTCATAGGTAGCAGTGCTGTAATATTATTTGCAAGCAGCCAAGGTAATTATCATCCAGCAGGGTCCAATTGTTTTCAATTAAAAGCTTGACTGAAGTCTTTAGTTTTTAATACCATTGTGACCATCTGCTTTCACTGAAGTTCATCAGCAAAAGCACAGGCCTCATTCTAATGCTGTTTAATTATACGGAAGAACTTTTTTTTGTCCAACATTCGTTTTTCCTGCTAAAGGAAAAAGCTGCCCGGTTTCACTAACAGCCTGTAGCAAGATGGAGCTTCCAGGAAGATCATTACCTTCCTGGGAGATACAGCTGTTATTGCACTGACAAGAGAATCCGGGGGAACAACAGGAAAGAACAGTTAACCTTAGCTGCCCTCCTTTCCCTTTATGCAGCTGCCTCGTCTGTCTTCCAGAGAGCCTGAAAAAAGCCAAGAGGAAGAGTTTGTCTTAAATATACAAACCCATCCTCCCTAGATGGTTATGCTCTCAGACTCTCTGGAAGAATCACAGGAAGAATTTATTCCGATACACATGGATGGTCCAGCTCCCTTTTACTAATATTACTAATGCATATTTTGCAATTCTGGATCGTAGCTCATGCAAGGATCTCAACATGCCCTGCATGCATTTGTTAGGCTCCACCATACCCCTGGGAAATAAATAAACAGCATTTTGCAAACAGGGGGTGGGGACAGAGAGAGGTTAAGTGACTGGACCCAGGCTAACCACTGAGTAAGTGAAAGACACTGCGTAAGGCTTTTGGAGTCCTTAGTACCCAGGGCAGCCCCTGGATTTCTCAGTCCCGTCCCCCCCCCCCCCCCAAAAAAAAAAAAAAAAAAAAAAAAA
>NW_017729034.1:66914686-66920480 GCF_001723915.1 Gavialis gangeticus
CCCCCCCCCCCCCCCCAAAAAAAAAAAAAAAAAAAAATCAATAAATTAACTCTTTAGCTGCCATTTTCTTTTACACCCTTCAGCACTAGCACCAGAAACTACCACCGTTTTGGAAATAATCCCCAGCTGTACCCCAAGAGATTTCATAGCAGTTCACACATTGAAACCATGTCAAGGCAGGACCACACATTTGATGTGGCTCCCAGGAACCATGAAGGTTGGTTGTGCTGCTGCCTTAAAGGACATCTTGGCATTACTGCCATAAACCACAATTTTCAGGTCTACTAGTTTTACCAAACGATAGTCCAGGAACATTTCAGAAGACAAGTGTACGGTTCTGTGCTGTTGGCCACTGGGCAGAATGAGAGAAGATGAATAATACACCCACCCGCAGCAGAGTTTCACTTGCTTTCCTCGGGGCTTTCTTTTTGTGATTCATAAATAAACAACTCCAGACAAACAAGCCACTCAGAACAGCATGTCCCAGTCGCTCCTGAGCCAGCTGGACAGGAACATCCTTCCCCCTAAATGACCACCACTTCCCCCTACCTTTCCATCCACATCCTTGATCCAATATCTAAGAAGCAGGGGGCCTATATTAACCTCTTGTACCGTTCTTTTCTACCTTGTCGCATATCCACTCCCATGAGCATATATTAGGGGAGGGAGGTCCTTAGGGGCTGCAATTCCACCAGGGGAACCTCTTCTACTATGGAGCTTCACATGTCGAGTGTAACTTTATAATGTCAGTATCTTAGATATGGATGTTTATTGGGTCTCTTATGCCGATGTAAGTCTCTAGTCGCTTTTGTAAAACCAGTGCAGTTCCTCGGAATTAACACTAACATGAATGGAGATCAGAATCTGAAGCCTGCGAAGAGATTGCTCCAGAAAAATGGCCCAACGTGTTTTGAAAAGGCTTGAGATGCTGCTGTTTAAATACAGTCAGCTCTTGCAAATGCACTGCAATTTGTTTCCATACAGATTTCTTTTAGAACTGCATGTAGCATGTGTCCTAAATACATAATTACACACTGGGATATAATGGCTTATTCAGAGACATTCAGGTCTATTGTGCAACCAATATGCATTTTAAAAGCAAGTTTCTCTGTGAATATTTAGAAGATATCCACACCACAATACAAATTCCAGAAAGTGGTTTTGATACCAATTTGCTTCAGAGATTCAGGGAGCCCTCAACAAGTTTGCTCCAGCCACTCTGACAAATGCCATACATTTTAAAAATAAATTAAATGGTGTACTTACCCAATGGACCAGCAAGGTTTTCTTGGACACAATATCTGTCATTAAACGAAAAAATATGTAAGGAGATTCTTTAAAAATTATTTCCAGGAAAATATAACAAGTCTGTTAAGCAAACAGTACAATAGCTATGTATTTGGCAAAAGTTTCCATTTTAACAGAGGACGAGGTGCCTCAGGAAGTGGGTAATCTTTTAAAATACTTTAATACCAAGTCACCTTGCACTGTGTTTGAATCTGATCCAGCCTGGTAGTGGTATCGCTGACCTCCAATGGTTTTTGGTGCTGTGGGCAAAATTTGGTGATCTGAGTCTAGCCCACTCCTGTGTCTGTGCCACAATAGTTACAGAGAAGGCCTTTGTTTTTCCAGTGTTTCCAGACTCCTTGAGCCTGCACTTGGAATTTAACCCTTGTGTAGCTGGTGCCTCATCTCCACCTGACCCTGGAGATACCTGAACCCCTAGTCTTGCGAACACTTGTGTACATGCTTAACTTTATTCAGTGGAACCACTGGCTTCACTGGTGCTATTTGTGGGATGTATTTGGTAGAAAAAGATTTTTTTTTTTTGCGATTTCTTAGCTGGTCTAATAAAAGGTATCATCTCTGAACCAAGAGTTCTAGAGTTTGGCATTTCTTTCTGTGGTGCTATTTGAGCACTTGAATTTAACTCCACGTATAATGGTCTACAGGACAAAAGCAGTAGTATGTACCAGGTTTATTTTTCCCCCTAAGGGCTTGCCAGATGGAGATGCTAAGGAAAGCTAATCTGATTTCACTTTTAAAGTAGACTGGTTGAACCCTACATACGCATATTAATTCAGAATTAAAGCAGTTTACTTCAGGTTAGCTTACTTCATTTCTATACTCACCCTGACCACAACTGCAGCACAAATAATCCTCCTGCTTTTTGAAGATAATTCAGCAAACTTGATAAAACCTCAGGAATTCACCTCAGAGCAAAACCCAAAGGTTATGGAAGTGACAGAGCATACACAGTAGCAACCCCCCCAAAAACGAAACCAATCTGGGACTAGCAACACCAACTACTTTGGATAGCCATGCACATGATTGTCATTGATAGCCAAGCATGCTTGTTTACTTACTAACTTAATCTTCAAACTAGATAGGCTCCTTACTTCATTCAGGCAGTTATTTCAGTTCCTGCATCTCAGGAAACCACCATCTTGAGATTTAGGACATACCCCTATGTGGCTAACAACCACTTCCACCTGAAGCCTCCTGAGGCTTGCAGTGGCCCAATAAGTTCCTAACTGATGTAGGGAGAGGAGCATCACGATTGCCAGGGCTAAGCTGCTTGAATCATGTCTTACTCTGGAGCTCCTTTGCTAAAGCCTTGACCATGTGAAGGGATCTGTGTGGATGGACCACTGCTCAAGGAAACATATCTCTGTTTACCTGCTAGGATCCCACCCAGGCAGATCCAGTTGTAGATCCAGGTCTGTGCAGGAAGTAATACAAGAAGCTTGTCATACTGCTTCACTTTCCACCCAAAGTTCTCCAAGCATGAGTGAAGGAAGCTTCATATAAGGTAAATATAACCTGTCACACAGAGAGAGGGGTTAGCCATGTTGGTCTGAAGTCAGGCAGAAGGCAGGGAATAATAGCACCTTAAAGACTTCATGCATTTTTACACATGCTGTGGGATGCAGCACCGGGCGCTTTAATTAGCGAGCTGCACTAACTAAAAGCACCCACACATCACATGTATCTGCATCACCACCCATCCCCACGCTGAAAAACTGGTGCCAGGGTGCTTTGAACTAAAGCTCATTGAACATGCTTTATTTCAAAGTGCCCCGCTGCCATTTTTTCAGCACGGAGACATGTGGCAGTGCTGAGATACATGACGAGGAGGCTGCTGGAGCATGTAAATGTTCGTGCTCCAGCAGACTCAATAGAGTCTGGTCTGATGTGCTGGATTTCCAGCATGTTGGAGCAGGCTCCACATACATGTTTAGGAGCCCTTAGGCTTTTGTTAGCTACATCCTACTTCATCAGATGCCATAGCCTGCAAAAGCTCATGCCTTTCTCAACAAGTTAATCTTCAAGGCGCCACTCTGCCTTCTCCTCATCACACAGAGAAAGAAGTAAAGGCACAGCAAGAAAAAAGCCTTATTAAAAGCAATGGGCCAGCCCAAGCCAGAACCTGAAACAGAACTCAATTCTCTGCTCTAAGCTCTGGACTGTATTCCCTGAGTGGATGATATAATACCTCATCTGTGGTCATGCACTAAGACTTAGCCAAAGAACCTATTAATAAATAAGTATGAAGAACCAGGTTTGAAATGCATTTGTTTGTACAGATGCACAGTTATTGCTGTTGTTGATGTCAATGAATTTATAGCAGTGGGGAAGCTCATTTCACTGAGCATGCCAGACACATAGCACGCTCACGTCAGCAGAGGTTACACAGAGCTCATATCACTCAGGAGTCTTCAGAAACAGTCTAATTACAATTAAAGTGTGAAGGGCACAGCCAAACCTCACCAGCGTGACCTTTTTACTCTATAATGCTTTTAGGCACTGTTACTTACATTCTCTCACCCTCACAACCTTCACCATCACACAGAGCAGCAAAAGAGAAAAATTCCCAGTGTCACTGAGTGCTTCCTCTCTCCAGTGATGAAATAACCAATGAATGGATTATTCATTATAAGTCTGAGAACCAGAAGTGACCTATGAAAATGCTCATGCATGCACATAGAGGTCCAGGTAGTACAGCAACAGATTTTTCCATTTGTTTCTGGAATTATAAATTAGATGGAGAAAAGGGACAAGGAAAGAGATTGATGCCTCTAGCATTTGGATAGAAAACAGAATCTCTTCCTTATCAAATGAGATTCTTTTCCCCTTCTTTTATTATTTGGCTATCAACTATGCCTAACACCAAGACTCTATATTTCATTTTTCCTCTCTCTCTTGACCAATGCGATTAGTCCCATAAAAGATACTAGGGGAATTCTAAGTGAAAGCATAGTGAATGTATACATTGCACTGAGGACTGCTGAGAGATTTGTCACAAATTTCCTGCCAGAGCCTGTGAGCTGTAGCTTTGAAATGATTTATTTATTAGCTTCCTTCTGAGCACATACAAACATGAGGTGAAAGGTCTGCAATAATAATTTCCAGTGTGTAACCCTATAGTTTCATAGTTTGTATGAGGGGAAGGATCTGGTTTGTAGGCCTGTCCAGATGGGAACATCTCTAGAGCAGATTGCAGTCTACTCTCTTTGGCCTCCAGAGCCCAAGAGAAAGAAAAATGGAAACTGTATTTAGCAAGGGCAACAGGAAGCAAATTTTAGGTCCCAGTCCAATCATGACACTTCTGATTTCAGTTGCCTCCCAGGTTTGGGAACCTTACACTAAGCTGGTGGGGGCACAACATATGAGACACAGGCTGCACACTGGACCTCTTGTGTTACCTCTATAGATCACAACTCAACAGCTCAGCCGCACAACAGCACAGCCAAACCACACAAGCACCTATGAGAGTCAGCTGTGTGGCAATTGTAATCTATACCTATACAGAGACAGGCGTGGGCCCAGGAGCCATGGCAGCACTCACAGCACCAATCCCCATAAAGGGCAAAGAGAGGTGGAGGCAAACCAGACACAGCCACCATTGCCTACAGTGAGAGAATATGGCTGTCAGGCAAAGGGAACTTCTTGCTCCCCATGTCTTTGGATCAGAAGGCACTACTAAGGCCTCTGGGTGGCAGGACCTCCTCCTAAAGCAGAGACTCTGAGAGGTGTAGAACTGAAAGAGCACTATGGGGCAGGGGCCATCACAGCTTTCATCCCATTTTGAGGACTATAGAAGTCAATATTATTTCTGACATTGCAGAACAGGCATAAAGTTACCCACTAAGGGCAGCCCGCCACTGGAAAATGTAAATGTCCCTCCACAGAGTTTGAGTTGTGCACCTCTGGGCTAGGGACAGACATTCAAAAAGCCTGAGCCTGAATTGATTCAACCTTTGCAGGTTAGTCTAACCTGGCTAAGTTAAATCACTTTGTAACTGCACAGACATCCCAAACATGCAGGCACATGCAGGGAATTGATAACAGCGTTTATCTCCCCTAACTCAGTGTTTATCACCCCATTAAGAAAACAACAGAGGGACATTACCAGCTATCTGTTGATTCAGCATAGACCATAGCCAGCATGTGGTCTGCTAGCTAATACACAGACACCTCTTGGCAAGGCAGAGAGGAATTCCTACTTAGCAGGGAGTGGTGAGAGGAAGGGCAGGGAGCAAACATCTCTTCTTAAACAGCTTTTCCAAGGAAGGACATTAAGCTACTTGTTGATTAGCTCTGAAAAGCCTGTCTGCCTTGGTCGTTGCCCACAGCACAGACTATAGCCAGCATGTGGTCTGCTAGCTAATGTTGAGGTCTCTGCGTAAAGCAGAGGGGAGGGGAAATAATATCTGCTTAGCAGAGGGAAGCCAGGCAGATGCTGTTGTGCCTACAAGTCTCTGCTGGAGCTGAAGCCAGGGAGCAGAGGGGA
>NW_017729034.1:66925480-66925857 GCF_001723915.1 Gavialis gangeticus
TTGTTGATTAGCTCTGAAAAGCCTGTCTGCCTTGGTCGTTGCCCACAGCACAGACTATAGCCAGCATGTGGTCTGCTAGCTAATGTTGAGGTCTCTGCGTAAAGCAGAGGGGAGGGGAAATAATATCTGCTTAGCAGAGGGAAGCCAGGCAGATGCTGTTGTGCCTACAAGTCTCTGCTGGAGCTGAAGCCAGGGAGCAGAGGGGAGGGGGGCCAGTCCTGCTGTGGAGCAGAGAGCCCCACCCAGCCCAGAGAGCATGCAGAGATGCTGGGGGAATCTAATTTAACTTAAACCAGCAAGCAGTCTAGGACAGACCTTGCATAAGCCGGTTTTAGCAAAATCAGTTAAGTCTGATACTACATTCAACAAGGTTTATC
>NW_017729034.1:66925868-66933391 GCF_001723915.1 Gavialis gangeticus
CAGGTTTAAACCAGTTTCTGATCACTTAAACAAGTTTATGTGCAATGTTTGTCCCTAGCCCTGCTGTGAGCTCACTGAGGTAAGGATTATCTTCATTGGTCCCTTGCTCAGCTCCGAGCCCACTGTTGGCAGTTAGAAACTATGAATAACATTTATAACAGGTTATCAATGGGAAATAAATTAATTTTCAATTTAATTTATAAATTAGACTGGACTTACTGTACTGGGTGCTACCACAACACACCTTTCTTGGTAGAAGCTCTTATACCTTGGTATCCCCACCAAAGAACCCAGGGAAGCCAACACATCATATCAAGTTATGGGCAATTTAAAAAAAAACAGTGTTTTTTGCACTGTACATTTCCCATTACACAATTAAAAAGAAAAAACTCCCCCCTTAAGTTTTATTCTTCCATCTTAACACAGCACCAACCAGTTTAAAGGAATAGGTATCTAGAATCAATGCAGAAAACAATCTCATTGTAAGACAGAAACCCTGTATTTCTATACACTTTGTGTCTTTTCCTAGGTAACATGCTCATTTCTCTTGGGTTGTCTTGTAATTACGAGTAATATAACTCAATATAGTATGCACTATGTCAGGTTTGATTATGCCAGCAGAGAGATACATGGGATACACAAAATAAATAAAGGAAGAATGATAGCTGCCTACTGTCTTATCAGTTTACATCCGTCTACAGTATATCTCGGTCCTTTGTACTGTCAGTCATGTACTTCTACAGCAAACAGTGATCGTAGGGATACAAACAATGCTGCTTTAAGATACATTTTTACATTCACACACAATCTTGGTCTTTCTTGGTTTATTATTTCACTAGCTGCAATGTTTCCCTGCAGAATGGGGCCCATAATTCAGACATCTGACATTTTTCCTAGCAATGCTGCCTAAGTGCAGTTGTTCATACTAGCTGCCCAGCTCACCAAATCACTGGTGAAATTATGAACAAAAAGAGAATCTCAGGAAATAGCAAAAGTAACAAATGATTCTGTGTTAGACAGTATTTTTTCCATCATGTTATGTTGTGATTACTGCTAAGAATAATATCCATTCTCATCAAATATTCATTGTGACATGAATAACCCTCTAGCCAGTGTCATACTTTTCTACACACTAACAACCACCGTGTACTTTCAGTTTGAATGACACTTATTGGAAATTAATAAAGGCAAGAACAAAAGCAGTCTTCTTGATACAGTCTCCTCAGTAACAGGAAACTGAATGTATCAAGGAAGCTCCCAGCAGTAGAAAACAGCTTCCAAGGAATTGAAAGGGGTGGCATTCAGAAAACAAATCATGGCAGTTATGTGTACCATACACAAAACACAACTGGCATTCACATGGGCTCCAAAGAAGTGCAGTTAAGTTCCTCATCCTTTGGCAAAGAGGAAAGTTTATAAATTAGTCAAGGAGGGGAAAGGGATCTGTGTGTGCATGTGTATGTAAGTATGCATATGTATGTATATGTGTGTGCATGCGTATGTGTATATACATATATGCATCACTTCCCCCATCAGCTGAGCATGACCGTTGATGAGGTCCAGGTGATCAGAGAAGTGGCACCTACTGAAGGAACATCTTGTCGATAGATTGGCAGCCCACAGCGAACTATGTGGGTTGCAAACCACCCAGATAACCAATGGTCTGGGTTCTACTGTAATTTATAGCTTGTCCCTACATTTCTTGAAGACCTATTATATTATATGACAAGCAGATTAGAAGTCCCTTCTGCCTGTAATGATTCAATAAGAACTCTGTTATTACTGTTCTCCTTAAATAGTATATACTATACTATTTAAATTTCACTGTTTTTTTCAAATTCCTTGGGTCCACGATGTTCAAATACATGGATACATAAACCTTTCATGTCCCTTCCTTCCCCCGCCCCCATACATGCACGTAATCTGAGGGAAATGCATGATCAAAAGAAAAATAAAAGAAAGAAAATATAGCTTGGTTCTTAAAACTGGAGTCAGCTATTCCCAGGCATGAAATGAACTCTATTCTATATAGTTGGCCAATTTTTACTTAAATACTTTTATGCTATTTGAATCTAACGAGTTAATAATTGTGAAACCAAAAGGCATTGGAAAGCATGGTGAGACAATAAATTATTCCTGATTTCTAGAACTTACATAAGCTGCTCCAACTCCATTAGATAACTCCCCAAACAATGTTTCTGTCTTAAAATTCTCTGCATTTAAAAAAGAATCTGTCGTCCTCACGCACTCGGCTCTCTAGCTGCATTCCATATGGCAAGTACAATTCTTCCAGATCAGCAAATCCTTACAATATGGCAGTATTTGTTCCTCACACTGAATAAAACATGGCTTGTCCTATCTGATCCATTTATTAGACTTTGCATCATCTTCTTCCCAGTATAATCCTTCCTAATAGCTTTTAAACTACTTTTATAATGAAGTAAAAAAAAAACCCAAAAAACAAACCAACAAAAATTTGTGACTTTATTTAAAATAAATGCTCACATTTTTCTTCTGGGGTTGGGAGTGACTGCTTTTCATCCTTCTGATTTTTCAGCTTTCTTTATATTACATGGAGTTTCCACCGGAAGGAATTGTATTAATAGTTCTGCCACAGAGGCAGAATATTGCCCTAGGATTCACCAGCGTGGCTACAATTACACATTTTATTCATTTTTAAAAACCTACATTCTTGAAGCAAATCCATGAGCCAAATCTTGGTCTCACAAATCCACAACAGTGTTCCTGCTGACTTCAGTGAAAATCTTTCCATTAATCTTCCTGGGAGGAAAATGCAGCTCTTCCCACTTCCTTCCAAGGGTAAGTACAGCGTCCACTATGAAACCCTGGATATTTACTGCCCATAACAGTTAAGTGTGCCATGTCATAGGCAGTATTTTACATTCCCATTATGTGGAATGCTGCAGAGAATTTGCAAAAGATATATACTGACACAGGATAAACAGGTTGTTTTGTTTTGTTTTTTTAAATGATGCCTGTTATGTGAAGGTCAGCATCTC
Source organism: Gavialis gangeticus (assembly GCF_001723915.1). NCBI lineage: Eukaryota > Metazoa > Chordata > Crocodylia > Gavialidae > Gavialis > Gavialis gangeticus. The sequence goes on from NW_017729034.1 coordinate 66,928,889, forward strand.
AACAGTGTCCTCATTTCCCTCCTCTCCTCACCACTCATCCCTGACTATACATTGAAAGACAGCAGAGTGGAAAGGAGAGACAGTTCCCAGTGCTACCTGAAAGGAGCAGCATAGAGCAGTCTCTGGCAAAGATGAGATGGGCAGATGTAGGGCATGAAGAAGCCCTGCTGTCCCAGAAGAACTGAGGGCTGAGCAGGTAGAAATCTTTTGCAAGGTAGCACCTTCCCTGTTACAATGAAACTCTATTTTTGGTGACCTATTTTCTAAGCCCCAAATCCAAACTACTCTTCCCTATAAGAGAGACTGACTGAATTAATTCAGTGGATGAAGGATGGGATGGGAGAGCAAACTGTGACATAGAAAGGATAAAGGCAGTGTTTTCAAAAAGGCAGCAGTTATTTAGATGCCTAAATTTGAGGCATGTAGGGCCTGAAATTTTAATAACACTGAGTTACCTGTACCTCTTGTCAGTGCCTACTCAGTGTCATCTACCTCCCCAGTCGTCGCTAGTTGGGCACCCCAAAGCAAGATCTCTAAAATTGAGGTAGGTGAGGTAGTCCCTTTTAATCATGTGGACTAAAATGACCACATGCCCCAGTGAGCGAGCAGTAGAGCCAAGAGTCTAACCTAGAGTCCCAATTTTCAATCTCCATTTTAAAATAGAAGACCACATGGCCTTGCCAATAAACTGAGTCAAGGCATGTCTGCGTCAATAATAGCTAATGCCAGAAAATCCATTAATATCATTCAGTATTTCATTAGCTCAATACTCTTTCATCCACAACATCTAGTTTTGCATGAAAAGTAGATATGTAACAATTCCAGCCGGCAGCCAATCACACTAGAGCAGTGAAGGATTAATTATCTTTGAGACTCTCGAGTTACTTATGGCACCAGGTGCCTGCAGTGTTCTTATTGGCTACAAATGGCTGGGAGCAAAGAAAAGAAGAGACTGTATGTTAATTCAACAAGTGTTCCAGCCTGCACCTGCATTCAATTAGTTACTCTGGAATCAGATCTGTGCGGCAAGACAGCCTTGGAAGCTGCTAGTGAGAAGTGCACTAGCTGGTTATACTGCTGTTTGCATTAATTAAAGTTCCTTGCAATCTTCCTTCTGTGTTTAAATAAAAGTTAATAATTTACTGTGACAGTCCAAGCTGATGCTTCATGATTATTCAGTGCAGATCATGGAACCATTTCAATAAATATTTGGCTACTGGTAGTTACTGACCACGCAATGTTTCCAAAATGACCATTGTGACAGTTTACACAGTTACTACTTGGTATTCCTGGATTCCCAACCCCTCTCCTCCCTCTCTCCAAACCCCACCCCCAAAAAACAAAACAAAACAAAAATATAGGAGTACAAGCTGTCCAAAGGAAGGAAGGAAAGGAGGAGAGAGTCTAAGCAAGAGGAGTGAAAACATGACACCAAACCCCAGGTTGTTCTAGGAGACATGCATAGTAACAATCCATGCTACGAAAAAGGAGGACGCCTCCTAAAAAACAACTTACTGGGAAAGGAGAATGGGCCTGACAAAAAAATGACACTGTATATAGCTAATAGCCTTTCTGTGTACATACTTGTCTGACCCTCGTCATGACAGTTTCTCAGCTCCTCATAAATATTAATGAATTCATCCTCAAAACACCCTTTTGAAAGAAGGAAAGCATTATTACTATCATTTTATAGATAAGGAAGAGGGTGCCATGTCCAAAGCCACAGAGAAAGTCAAAGGCTAAGCCATTAAGTAACCCCAGGTCTCCAGAGATTTCATCTGGCATTTTAACCACAAGATCCTTCCTTCCTGGCCTGGAAAGTGCAGAAACTCCTTTAGCAATGAAGAGAGCAGAGAGCAAAATTTCCCTTGGGGCACAATGAAGCCAGCATTCACACCCAGAACACCTCTGCTGGTATGTGTAGGGGTGAGGTAATGGCACATCCTTGGCCAAGCACACCTGCTAAAGTGTCTAGCATCCCAGTCTCTACCCCAAAACACTCCTCTTCCCCTGTGGCCTAATAAGGTTTTCCTCCACAGGTGAGCTAAAAAAGGAAAGGAGTACACTGTCTTTCTCTGGGACATCCAAACACATTTCTTTGAGTATCTCAAAGCCCACAGCCTGGCTCAAGTATATATGGATATGTGCTAGCAAAGTCTGCCTCCAAACACATGCAATAGAGAGTCACGTATGCCCTCATGCCATGTGTACACATGTCCACACTGATGCTGTAGTTGCATGCGGTTGGCTCCAGGATTGCTAGGATTATATTCCAGGGCCCTTAGTGCTTCACCATCTGGACCAGCCAAAGGAACTGGTTCACATTGTGTTGTGGGAAAACTTGTCTATTCTGTGAGGTTAGCTCCTCCCTCCGATGCAGTCTGTCAACACCTTTGCCTGAAGCAATCTTAGCTGTGTCAACCTAGTCCTTGCTTCTTTCTGGTCTAGCCAGGAGGCAAACTATGAGTCTGCTGAAAACAGGGATCTCATGGTGTCAAAAAAACCTGCAATGCTGCAAATTAGCAGTGTGGCACACAGGTGCACTTGTGGCTTTGAGGCACCACAAACTGCACATACACACTCATGGGGAAGCGCCTGATGTGGCTAAAAGAAACAGACCACTTTGGTGCCCAAGGGGCATGTGTGGTTTTGAGCTCTGCCAGGGGCCAGACTCAAGACACAGGCAGACAGAAGCCTAAAGGGTTAAAACCTGCACTACAGACGCCAGCGGGGATGGCCTGGAGCTGAGAAGGCTAAGGCCATAGACTGAGAGGGGCAAAACCAGGGCCAGGAGCCCAGAGCCCAAGAGGGGTGAGACACAGGCTGGGCCCCAGAACCTGGGGATAGTGGACCAAGCTAGAGGAAAGGGGTGAAAGCTGGGAAGCCCAAAGCCCCAACAGAGCTTTTGTGGCTGGAGGGCCAAGCAGTACAAAGGGGTGAGAAGCCTTGCTAAAGTGATAATTTGTACCATCTGTGAGGCATGGACATGGCTGTAAGGAAGGAAGGAGACCATGAATCTAGCCCTTAAGGCTGGTGGGGCCTGAGAAAATAGGCCCTGATTACAAAAGGAGAGAGAGAGAGAAGTGCTCCAAAAGACTCACTAGTCCCAGGTGGACAGTCTTCCTTCATTAATTTTCTTTACCAACAAAGGTGTGGTAGATGAATGAACAGGCTGTGATCTAGGGAGACTTGAGTGGGGCTGTTCAAGACAGAGGGGGCCACAAGAGAGGGCATCACAATGGCTCTTGGGCACCATCTCATCACAGGTAGTAAGACACAACACAGCTTGAAACAAGCCTGTGTTATAGGCACACCCTTTAACTGTATAGCCCAAACACAAGCAATTATTGATTCCATTCTCTTCCTCACTGAAATCATAAAAATATAGGAAGAGCAGGCTGGAAGGAGCCTCAGGAGACTGGCTCGTGCAGCCCCCTGCTCAGGGCAGGGTCATCCCTGTCTAGCAACCTGCACTTAAAAACTTCCAGCAGTGGAGATTTCACAACTGCTCTAGGTATCTTGTTCCAGTGCTTAACCAATCTCATAGTAATAAAGTCCTTCCTAATATCAAACCAATCAATCCCTCTGTATGGGGCTGTATCTAAATAAAAGGTGCATGTACCAACAATGGAGCTAAAAGAGCATTTTCTTGCTAGGGAAAAACTCCAAGACTTTTCAGTAGGCCGCTTGTGTGGATTTTTTTGAAGCAGATTGGTACATCTTAAAAAAAAATAATGGCATATACTTGATCAAAAATGCTAAAATGCTGGTTCCAGCAAATTACACAGATAATTAAGTCTAATCTCAATAATGCTCTGAAACACTACTAATAAATCTTGAGACTCTCATGTTCTTTGCATTCACAAGCTACTTCATAACACTGAGCCTTATTCTCAGAACTGCTTTGTTTTTGTTCAAGCTTAGGAAGCCAAAAGCCAAATTCTGCTCATAGTTGTTTCCATGTAAATCTGTAGGAATTCTACTCTTCTCCATGGCTTTGTTCAAGACTATAGCTGAGTAAAGTAACACTGAATATGGCCTGAAGTGTTATAAAGCTGACATGCAGCATATTTCCATAGAAGAGAAAAGCCAAGAATGTGTTTTCACAGTCAGCAGGCTTCTTGAAAAATTACCTTGTGCAAATATTATTATCTATTACAGTAATAGATACAACAGTATTGGAAAAAAAAGGAAGTTAAAAGTGTCCTGTCTCTAGATCAGCTAAGAGTGTGCAGGATGCTGTTATATTTATGGGTTAGCACTAGCAGCACTGACTTCTCATTCATAAAAAAGCATCATGGCCACCTACTGTTTTACCAATAAGGCACATCAGTTCGCTCTGCTTAGATTAAAGATCACAGTCTGGACTCAAGAGTTCATAGATATTGATCACTGTCTGAAATGTTCCACTATTTGTGATCCTACATTTGTACAAGAGCCTCATTCATTTTTGTTTCTATCATAGTTTCATAGTTTGTAGGGTTGGAAGGGACATGAGCAGAT
>NW_017729034.1:66933402-66933972 GCF_001723915.1 Gavialis gangeticus
GATTTAAATATGTCCAATCCCTCCAGAAGTTCCCTGACTAGTTCCCTATCCTTTGAGGAGAGGCAGGTAAACAGCACCAGACCAATAGGCACCTATACAAATGCAAGGAGCAGACTTGATTAATTGAGTCTGCTGGAGCATGACAATTACTGCACTCCAGCAGACTCCAGCATCACGTGTATCAGCATCCCCACTCTGAAAAAATGGTGGCAGAGACAGACACTTTAACTAAAGCTCATTCGAGTTAAATTGCTCCCACCACCATTTTTCAGTGTGAGGACGCTGATACACATGACACTCCATATGCTTTAATTAAAGCAGCTCCTGGAGCCACTCTAATTAAAAAACCCCTCCCTCCTAGAGCATGTGTATTAACACCCATTGTGTTTAGAACTAGTCAGTGACTCTGGGTATCCTAGTTGGAAGACCTAGTCACCTGATTTTCAGCTGAACCAAAAACTTACAGCAACCATTGGTCTTAGGTTAGGCCAAGATCTCTCAGCATTTGTGAAAATCAGGCCCAAGGCATCTGCTGTTGAGCAGCAAGCCCCCATCTCCTCTCCCCCCCTG
>NW_017729034.1:66938972-66939875 GCF_001723915.1 Gavialis gangeticus
CCCCCAAAAAAAAGACAAAAAAACAAAGGAAACTTTTCCAGGTCTAGCTGTGTAGATCTAATTTTACTGCAATTGAAAGAAATGGGGGTTTTGCCACTGACTACAGTGGGAGTTATATCTTGCACTCATTCTACCTGTCTTTTTAGGCCAGTTTGTGATATACTGGAGCAGGGGAGGATATGGGCAAATGAGATCACCCTTGTTTTTCTGCCTATTTGTGATGAGTAGGTCTGTAGCATTAAAAAATGTCTCACAACTTACATTGATTTCACACCCTCTCCTTGGCTACCACTTTGTTCAAGGGCCATTCTAAAACGCCAACAAAACTGTGCAAATAGGACCTTTACAAATAAAACTGGCATTTACACAAAACAAGAAAAAGAAATCCTGTCTGACTGTCTTTCCTATGTGGAAGAATGAGTTTAATAATGCATGATTTTCTAAACAACTACTATTGGAGCAAACATCATTCATCAAGGGTATGGTACAGTCCATTCTCAGGTGTAATGTGAAATCTTGAAGACAAAGCTATTGGTTATTATTTATTTACAAATCTAAAATGTTACCAGGATACTAGGGTTAAGGATTGACATTTAAAAAGCCCGAGGTAGAATCGATCTAAGTTACATGGGTTTCTGTAAGCAGCGTAACTTAGATTAGCAGCAAACAGACAACATGTTCAACTTTTGGTTGGGGGGAGGGGTTCAAATCTTAAACTGGATTCTGGCATTTTTAAACCAGTCTACATGTACCGAACTTCTGTTCTGTTACGGGTATAAACCAGTTTTATGTGCCGAACTTCTGTTCTGTAACAGGTATAGACTGGTTTCTGATCACTTACACTGGTAAAAGTGTAATGTCTGTATCTGGCCTAGAGGCAGGGTAGAAAAAAAAAAAAAAAAA
>NW_017729034.1:66939969-66958531 GCF_001723915.1 Gavialis gangeticus
AAAAAAAAAAAAAAAAAATCAAGCCATGAAAGAAAAAGTACATCCTTATATGTTAACCTTGAATAGGAAAACTGCCCAAATATCTTTATATAACATTCAAAAATACCCATTAGCAACTGATCAGTTCATTCAGTATACTAAAATGTGGATTTACAATTGTAATTAACGTGAAAGAGAGGGCCCTGAATTTCTCCATGGTTATGTGTCCATACCACTATGTGAAGACTGAAGACATCAATCTGGCTGACTTCAGTACCCCTTCCAGCTTGGAGATGTATTGATAGAGCAATATAAGAAAGCTTGCAAATTGTATGTGTACAATATGCCTAGCTTTAGTCAGCATTATCAATCTCTAACTTTAAAAAGCATTAAAAGGCACCAGATTTAGGCAAAATATTTTTAAACAAGCAACATCCATAGTCTTCATTTCTAAAGTTTAAAATATAATTTTATACATTTCCATAAATGAATAAAAACACCATGAAGTCTCATCAACATGCACAGAGCGAAAAATCGGTTTTGGTTCCAAGTAAGGGAATGTATAATTCACCTGCATTTGGGGGTCTGCTTTTAAAGCACGATTCAAACTTACTCTACACTGATTGCTATTATAACCATTTTAAATATTTTAAAAGAACATTTCCATTTTTCTTTCTACATTAAAGATTCAAGGCACTCTGCATTTTAATTCTCAAATGGAAAAAGAACTAAAATAATATCTGAAGATTCAGTTTCACGAACATGGACCTCACCACTGCTACCACTGCTCTCCACACACACACACAGATACAGACGCATATATGGGGGGAGTCAGGGCATCAATCATTGTAACCTAACATAGCTCCATTGATATAAATCTCCAGCTGTAGATACACCTCACTGATGATTCTGTATGAAAGGTTACCACCAGATTTTAATGTCAAGTCTTAATATTGCCCTTTCCTATACCCTTTAGGTCAGGACTGCCAATTGTCCCATATGCTTGGCAAACAAAGGGAATGTTTCTACAAAGTTCAAAAAATAGTGTCCAACAGTTTTGGAGTTACAAATGATATAAGAATTATCCTGATTTTCAATGTTGATTTGGGGGGGCAGGGGGAAGGTTGTTTTTCCAGATTTGGTTTTGGGTTGATTTTTTTTTTGCTTTGTACTAGCTCAAAATGGTGGTTACCTTTACAAAGTTTGTTCCAGATATCATTTCTTTGAAACTCAAGCACTAGCTGTATTTGAATAAGATTCATGCCAGAGACCCTGAGTTCCACATTGGTTTAAGACAGCTGTGCTTGATTCTGTGAGGTCCGATCCCACTCTCCCTGATATCAGTGTTTGTCTTCTGCCTTTGAGTTCAGTGGGAACAGCAGAACTGAAATGCAGCCAAGAATACCTAGCCTGTGAGAAGTAGGTGCAGGAGGGACTTTAAATTAGTCTCACTGGGTGCATCGACAGGTGTGCTTTAATGCGTAGTAGCCTATTTTACTGAGCAGTAAAGCGTCATGTAAAAAACTGTGCTATTATGCTAATGCTAAAATAGCCTATTATGCATTAAGCATCACTTAAAAACCATGTGCATTCATTACTGCACATTAAGGCAACCTAACATGCATTTGTTTAGTACCTCAGGGTACCTATACGTGAGCAGGGAAGCTGCTCCAATGTGCTGTAATTCCAGGGCATCAGAGCAGACTCGACTAATTGAGTCTGTGGCGTGTGGTAATTACCATGCTCCAGCAGCTTCCCACATCTCATGTATCAGTGTCCCTGTACTTCAAAATGATGGCAGGGGTACTTTATCTAAACCTTGTTCGTCAACCTTTTGATAAAGTGCCACCACCACCATTTTGAAGCATGGGGATGCTGTTACACAAGATGCTCTGGGCACTTTAATTACAGCAGCTCTAATTAAAGCATCCCCACCCTACTCCTGGAGCACATGTATAGACACCCTCACATTGGAGATACTAAATTTAATGCACATTAGAAAAAGTGCCTTATTGCAGATGTAGACGTGCCCACTGTGTAACTTGAGCAGCCTATGGGCAGTGATTACCCCCCACCCTCCCAACACACACCCCAGAGGTGGGGGATTATATACATGGGATGCTCACAACAAAGACAGGAGCCTCCTTTCTGCAGTGCCAAGGCTATCCTAGACCCTCCACTAAAATGCCCTTTAAGGTGGCAGGAATATTTATTTTCTGTTTAACATGTTGCATTCAGAAGTGATTCATAACCAAGTGTCCAATCTAATTTTATCTTTCAGGGCTGGGACTCCAGGAGTTCTGGTATCTGTTCCAGGCTCTCTATTGCAGACATCCTGTAAGACCTTGAGCAAGACAGACCTCGCTGAAGCTTGTTTCCCCTCTCACTTACATTAGTAGAATCAGTGTAATTCTGCCAATTCCAACAGCGTGACTCCTGGTTTATGCTGGCATAAGTGAGATCAAAATCAGCATTTCTGGGTTGAAATGCTGGGTGATAGACAAAGCCTGTATTCTCAGTGGCATAACTGAGCACTCAGCCGTTGTGGTACAGACATATCTTCATGGGTTAGCCTTCCTGCAAGAAATAAATAAACTATTGTATGGAGCCAGATATCTAAAACAAGTTGCTCCCACCCCATCTGATGCCACCTCCAAAACAGAGGTGCTTGTGCAAGGTAAAGATGATTCACTGGAAATAGTCTTGCAAAGGCTTGTGTGTCTGTAAAGGAGTGGAAAATGGACAGGGAAGTAGAGAGATCAGGAGCAGCAAAACCAAGGACATAGTAAGAACAAGCTCTGGGAACGTGTCAGTGAGATGAAACTCTTAGACAGAGCTTTTAGATTAAGGGCTGACTGGAAAGAAGGTTGGATCTGTGAGCAAAGACTTTCTCTTGCTGTTGGACTCCCGCTGTGTTCAGGGAGATGGGACATTGTACCATCTTTGTAAACAAACAGGATTACATCAAAGAAATATCAGCCATTTTCCTCTTATTGAGAACAACGTTCAACCACCTCAATTTTATTAGCTGGTTGGGCTCAAAAAAAAAAAGGGGGGGTAACAAAGTGCTATACATTGTACATACTCTGAAAAACCAGGTACTTTTCAAATTGGGAACCCAGAATTAGCTGATACTTCATTTTGACTTTATTCTCTGTGCCGCAGTTTTCTGTAGGTAAAACAAGGATAATAAGAGTACCTCAGTTCCCTGCAGTGTTGTGATGATTAGTCCATTAATGTTTGTAAAGAAGTATAACACTGAAATAAAAGCACCATAGAGAAATTAATCCTTCTATCCTCAGTGCAGGACTTGCAGGGCCTGCCATTAATAAGGCACAGGGACCTATTTTGAATGAGGAGGATGAAAAAAGTCAAAATACCTACCCAGGCACTGACCAACTCTCTCTTAACTTCAGAGTTGTCAATCCTAATATTCTTTTAATCTGTTTTTTTAATGCTCTCTCTCTCTCTTTCTCTCTCTCTCTATATATATATTTTTTTTTTCCTCAAAGGATGAGTGGTTCCCTGGTCAACTGCTGTGCTTTCACAATCATATTTTTCCCCATTACTCTGTTATTTTTTTCTGTTACTGTGACAAACCCATATAAACCAAACGTGATCCTTGCCTAATTGTACAGGGGAAACGTCAAAACCCACTATACACAAAGTGCTGTCAACTGTGCACAAAGCAACATATTTTTTTCCTTTAATCTCATTCAGTTATTGTAATTTGAAAGGTAGCTGAACATTTTGTTCAGACAGAACTGTGATTTTTAAATTAATTGTGTCTGCTTAGGCTTCACAACAGTGTCTGCAGATAGGGATTATTGGTTACATTGAGGGAGAAATCCTGTTTTTACAAAGCATGTTAAGAGTCAGGAAAGCTCTGATCCAGCAAACACTTGTTCATGTGTTTAAGTATGCAGGTAGTTTCCCTGAAATCAGTGTGTGAATACCTGGTCCCACTGAAATCAGTGTGAGTTTTGCCAGTGATTTCATTAGGACCAGGATTTCACCCAAAGGACTAACTTACAAGTTCAAACTCAAGCCTGTGGTTATATATAAGCACTTCCACGGTCAAGGCCAATGGCTTTCTCTACTACTCAGAAGAGAACAAAACTGGGCTTAAAATAAACTTATCAAATTAAATATGAAAATGAGTGCATTATGACTGGCTGCAGAAGAGTAAGTGAAAAAACTATTATTCACCTCCTTGAAGGAAAGAATTAGTTTTAAATGGGCCTTTGATTTTATCTGCCATTGCGAATAGTAGTTAAAAAGGAAAAAAAAATTAAAAAATAATGTCTATAGTAGAGAGATTTCCAGGTACCTCAAGTGAGAATAATCAAAATATATGTAGACACACTTATATTGATCTTTTGTTTCAATAAATGTCAGGATCTATTGTGGTAAATACTGTCCTTCACTTTATCTCAGCCAATAGTATTCTCTCTGATCAATAAATCTATGCAAGAGTCAGTATCTACTTATTACATTCACTGCATTAACGGTAATTGTAGCGGACTAATATGTACCACTGCACTGGAATTAGACCTGCTTGCCAGTGTGACGTAGGTCATATACTGCTGAAAGTCCATAGAGATTTTTCTCTTTAGCTCAGGTGGCAAAAGCCAGTGCTCCTACAATAGGCAAAGGAGGGTTCCCAGGGACCACAACACACAGCATTTCTTATACAGGGCAACTATTGCGTTGCTGAGCACCCCAAGAACAAATGCCATCTCAGGATGTCAAAGTGCTCCACACCCATTAAACTATCTGTTTTATAGACACATATTCCTGCTTACCATAAGGTCTGAACCCCTGATAACCCCTAATGCTTTTTTCCTCAAAACACCAAAGGGGAGGGGGGGAGGCAGGGAAATACTACCATTTCCATTTTAAAACAGAGCAGTGAAGACAGTAAGAGCCAATGAGTCTTGTGGAGGATGGGACTGACCAACCCTGTTCTCCATAATCTACTGACATGCTCCAAGATTCATTTTGCTGAGGGGATAACCTACCCCTAGAGCTACCCTTCCACAAAGAGACCTACATTTTCACTCCACTTAAACTTGAGCAGAATAATGAAGAACCAGGCCCTGTAAGTCATCAAAGCCCCTTACACATTTCCTTCCTTCTAGCTGCCATCAGGGAGGATGTTTCAGGTAGACACTGCCAAACCTCTTACACAGTGGCCTTTAAAAATCATTCTGGGGCTGCTCAAAGAGACAACCAGCCTTCTGGACCTTGTGTGTCTCTGGTAGCAACAGAAGGTGCTTTTGGGAAGGGATGGCAAGTAGCTCCAGGCCCGAGTGTCTCTGACCAAACCATCTGAGTGTCAGATTTAGACATGGATGTGGACAATACACTGGAGGAGAGGTTCCTCTGGTCTTTCAACCACCATGTTCCAACTTTCTCCATAAATTGGAGTCTAAGCTCTGTCACCAAGTGCCTGGTAGGGCTGTGTGAATCTTCGGGTGCTGATTGGATTCGGAGGAGATTCAGCCTGATTCGGTGCCTCACCCAGCCCCACCTCCTGGCCCTTTAAGAAAAAACCCCACTCACTGGGTGCTGCCCGCCAGGGGGGCAATCCCAGTTGCTCCCCACTGCCCCACACAGCATGGGGGGTCTCCGCCATGAGTCCTCCAGCCCCCCTCCCTACTCTCCCAGCCCCCCCATGGCTGCCGCGCCTGCCCCAGCTCCAGCCCTTTAAGAAAATAAAAACCAAAAGAAACCCTGTTACTGCTCCTGCAGCAGCCTCAAGGCTTTGGGGGGGCTTGTGGAAGAGCCCTCCGTGTGGCAGGGAGCAGTGGGGGGCAGCAGGGATCACCCCCCGCCAGGCAGGAACTGGTGAGTGCGGGGTTTTTTTTGTTTTTTCTTCCTTAAAGGGCCAGGAACTGGGTCAGGCAGGGGAGCCATGGGGGCTGGGGGAGCAGGTAGGGGTTGGGGGTCTCATGCAGAACCCCCTACACAGCATGGGGGAGTAGGGACAGCAGAGATCACACCCCCCCTAACACCAGCAGCACCCACTGAGTCAGGGCTGTTTTTTTGAAAGCTGGGCTGGATGGAGAAGCCATTGCCACAGTGGAAGAGTGGGCGGGGGATGGGCCCATGTGATTCAGCTGAATCGATTCAGGACAGCAATTCGAATCACCAAATTGAATCACTGTCCCCCGAATTAGCCGAAACCGAATCCAAAGCAAATACCAGCCGCTTCACACAGGCCTAGTGCCTGGCTTTCTTGAAGAGTTCAGCCAGGCTCTTACTCAAGTATTGGCCCAAGCCTCAGTCCTGTCTACATTCAAATCCCCCTTACCAGAATTTGGTAGTGCTGAAAATTCAAGCTAGCTGGCCCTACTGGATCTATAGGGTAGAGCCTCTGTTTCAGTCTCCCTCAGTTTGACCAGCCACCTACTTTTTCCATGAGTGCCGCCAACAGTCCTCCAGTGACTTCCCAGGTATCCACCTCTAAGCCCAGAAGGACAGACCGGTTCTCCCACAGTGCAATGGGCAAGACTCAGAGTAGCAAGCTCAGGGTATAGAAGCACAAGAAACCATAGTTTCTGCTCCAGGAAAAGAGATTCCAGGATAGACTCTGCAAGTTGCAGAGGCCTGCATCTGAGCTGCCAAGTCTCCCCATTTCCTGAAAAACAAAGAAACCCCACTCCTCATAAGAATGGGACTGAAATATGGATTTTTTATTGCATTTGCACACAGGACAATGCCCAGTGCCTTTGCCAAATCACTTTTAACTATGTCACTCTTCATCCTCTCTTGGGACAGCTCTGGCTTAAGTTTGGCTTTCAAGAGTAAATCACATTAGGCGTTTGGCTCAGGCCACCAAGAACAGTAAAACAAATAGCTTTCTTGTGTCATTTCCTTTTTTGTGTGTGTCATTAACGTTAAGCACATGATGTTGCAACAACAATATAACTGATGACTTAATGGACCAAATTTTAATTCAAGTAATATTTTCATTAATCTAAAAGCTATCCCTTAAAAGTCTGGGAAATTTATTTGTTGGAAAAAATCCAACAAAACTCTACTGAAAATTCTGTTCTGAATGATAATATGTGCATTTTTGAAGGCTCTTCTCTGGCAGAGTTTTCTGTTTTTTATATATATATATATTTTTTTTTTAATTTCTATGTTGCTGACACATTATCTTTTCCCACAGGCTTTCCATGCGATAAAACACTGAACTATGTGGACCGAATCCTCAAATGGTGGAAATCAGCATTGCTTTATTGATGACAGTAGAGCAATGCTGACTGACTCCACTCAAGGATCTGCACCCTTGCTTAGAGTGGCACATCCCAAGTGGTAATTTTAGGTAGAGGATTAGAAAGGCAATGTGAAGCAGATGCAAAACAGACGTGGGTAGCTGGAGAGAATCCCCATTAGAGCAGAGGCACTGCACCCAGCACAAGAATGTGTTTTGAGGCAAAGCTAAGCTGCAGCAGCTGGGGCGAGGACAGACAGGTGCAGCTGTGAGAGAGGATATGAATGAGCCTATTGCATTGTTGCCTGTGGAATGATGGGCCTTCCCCTTTCAGCAAAATTTGCCATGCAAACAAAATAAAATCAGGTCCTGTGATGAGGATCCTTGATGTCATTGCGTTTGCATTCACAGACAGTAGAACATGTTAGGAGTGGAAAATATTTCTCACAAAAAAGATTGCAACAGAGCTTCCTTGAGTGCCAGCCCAAAATGGCAGAATGAACATTTTGCAGTAACTGTATCATCACCACCGTCCTCAACACCTTGAAGCCTAAATGAAAGGAATATGTCTATGACTTAGCCTCTTCCTGCAGTTTACACATATTCTTATGGTAACATGTATGTATCATAAGAAAAATCTGAAACAAAACAGTCCACTGCACAGGCTTCTCTCCTTGAGGAGAGAAGGGGAAAACAAAGACAATCTGACAGATGAAAGAGGAGTAGCTTACTGCAGTGCTGGAAGGTAGGCAGATGATGAGTGAGGTACAGGACCCAGAGTAGAAGTCCAGGTGGCTCTCATGGGAACACAGCCCCAAGGCTTGAATCGCATTGCAAAATCCAAGACTACTACTTCAGCTCGGGTACTCCTCAAAATGAAGATGGGTCAGAAGCATCATGGTAAACACAAAGGAAATGTTAAGATGTACTAGTTCACTTCTAAAAGTAGGCAAGTTTCCCTGCCAGCCATCCAGAAGGGGATGCTATGAATCCTTTCAAGCTGGCTTCTGGAGAATGCATACAATCCACTCAGGCAGCTTCTGTTCTTTACATATTTGCTCAGTTTCTTAATTTCATATAAAGACCATCAAGACTAAAAGCAAAATTGAGTCTGTGTGTGTGGAAAACATAATGGCCACCAAGCCTGCCCTCTAACAATCGACAAATGAAATCGTGATTTCACATTTTTTGCAGAAACCATTAAATTGATTGAAAAAACACTGAAAAAAAGAGAAGGCTGAGAGGGGGCTTAGTAACAACTTACCACTATATTGGGGGGAATACATCAAGGGCTCAGCGAACAACTTTTCACCAGGGCACCCTTGGTGAAAACCAGGAGTAATGGCCACAAACTCCTGGAAGACTGTTTCAGACTTAACACCAGGAAAAACTTCTTCACAGTTAGGGTGTCCAGACTGTGGAATAAGCTCCGTCCAGAGGTGTTGAAATCACCTACCCTGGAAATCTTCAAGAGGACACTGGGCAGTCACCTCGCTGGGGTCACCTGACCCCAGTTATCTTTCCTGCTTGGTGCAGGGGGGCTGGACCTAATGATCTTGCAAGGTCCCTTCCAGCCCCTAACAATCCATGAATAATACACGGGTCCTCAGCCCCACAATGGCCACTTTAGAAAGCAGTCATGCTGGCTTAACAGGATTCCCTGTTCAGCTCTCAGTGCATGTCCAGAAGAGAGACATGATCAGTATAACCACCTATCTCAGCCACTTCTAGCTGCTGAAGTAGGCTTTGGGGCTATAAGTCACTAGTATAAATTAGGATAGCCCTGAGGCTCTCTAATTTAAGCTGGAGATGGTTCTAACTCTGGCTGGCTGAAGAATCTTAAAAGTCTCAGAAGTGGCTAGCCATCTTGGATACCTTCTCTTCTTCCTCCAGAACAGCAAGGCAGTCAAGCACAGGTGCTGCGCAGGCACAGGCTACAACATTCCCCTCTTCCATCTGGAATATATGATAGAGCTATGCACACCAGCTCCTCAGTAGGCATATATTTATTGGTTTGAGATGTGAGCAAAACCTCAGATTGCCATCACACACCATAGCAGCAGTGCAGCTCTAGGGAAGCAGTTAGTGTTTTGTCAGAGCATTGAACCAAGAAGTAGTTTTCACTATGGGTGGTGCACAGGGAGTGGCCAGATTCTTGGAACTGGGTGGAAACAATACTTGAATTGCATCTGCTTCTGCTGAGTCTTCCCTTGTAGATCCCCTTAACGGCTTCCTATTGTAACAGCTGATCCCCCAAAAGGCAGAAAGCACACATCCTGAACCTTCATGTGCTGTGCTAAAGAGAATCTATTTTAATCTTCACCCTACCCCCACTACCCCACAATGTCCTGTCCAAAAATGAACCCACTCTTGAAGAAGGTAATTCCCCCAACTTTATGACATGGGTGTCTGCAGAGAAGACAAGTGTATACTCCCTGTAGCCTCTCTCAAGACCTGCATTTCTTCAGAGTTGACCAAGTCAGAAGGCACAGCATTTTCATGAAGAACAGAATAGATCTCTTGTCTTAGCTATGTATCTTTCAGCACTTTTCATCGCCCAAAATCCACTCTTGCCTTCTATTTACATTGGCTCTTACTTTCCCTCTCTGCAGGCAGATTTTGGGATATGTCCAGAAGAGATGAGGAGGTCAAACCACTGCTTCCATGGCCACCAACGGTGATTCCTGGCTGGCCTGTGAGGGGCACTCCCATTTTGCTTGTTGAGTCTCTCACTCCCACCTGAAAGGCTACCTAGGTCATGCCTGTAAATTCCCCCAATTCTTATATAATGTACTCCAACCCCAAACTACTTGTTCTAACCTCAACAACTATATTGACACTCATCACTGAGCCACAATAACAAATATCTGATGAAAAGTGGATTGCATGCAGCCCTTTTTATAGCCTGAGGTCATGAAATCTCTGGGGACAGATAAAGACCTCATCCTAATAGAAGTTCATAGTCTCACAGGCCCTATTCCTTTTTTGCCTGGACAGACACTGACCCCCTTGCCCATCCCTCCTGCTAATCTGAAATTCCTACCAGCACCTTGTCTTTAGCTAGCCAATGCTTAAGAGGGGGCAATGGATTGAACTCAGGATTAGAAATCGTTAAACCTGGGGTCAGTTCACATCTCTGCATCATGAGAGACCTAGGCCAAATCACTTAAGGCAGGGGTTCTTAACCTGGGGTCCATGAACTTGGATGGGATGATTTCAGGGGGTCCGTGAACTTGGATGGGAAAAAAATTACATCTTTATTTTCACTAACCTCTAACTGAAATTTAGCATTTCCTTCAATTATGAATGTAGGCAGCAAACCACAGTAGTATTAGCAGTACCTGTGACTTTGTCACCAGTAGAAATCACAGATATTTTCATATCACATTACAGTTGTTGCAGATATCTCAAAATATCGTTTACGCTCATCACTACTTCGTAATTATGGCAGTTATTAGACCCACTGCTAGATCGCACGTGATCGCAGTCTTCCTGTCTACAGATGCTCATCATTCTGAGAAGGGGTCCATAGGCTTCACCAGCCTGCCAAAGGGGTCCATGACACAAAAAAGGTTAAGAACCCCTGACTTAAGGCCTCAGTTTCCCCACTTGCTAAGTGGTGGCGAAAATCACTTTCTTACCCATTATAAAGGGATTTCCAGCACTTACTGAATGTAAAACGCTGTTACTGGAATTAAGAGGCAAAAAAAGAGAGAGACTATGCAGAGGCTTCATTGCAAAGCTACACACCCTTCCACCCACACATAGGTCCTGTGAACACACTTATGTCTGGAGAGTGGGACTCCAATTTAGCCACCTACAGGCTGGAGTTCATGCATCCCCTGAGGCTGAACTGAAAACCAGCATCAGAATTATACCTGGAGGGGCCCATTTGTCCATTTTGCAGCTGGGAGTTTCAGCAGATATGCTGATAACAGTGGACAGTGAGAAAGGTAATGAGTGTGTATATTAATCTTTGTGTGCATCTTGTGAGGTGGGAGGGCTATGAGGAAGCAGAAGGGGTCAAATGTATACATTTCTAAATTCTCTCTTCCAGGGATTATGAAACTAGCTAGAGCACACAGGCTCCTATTCTAAGACTGTAGCAAAGCACCTTTAGGTAATGCACAGTTATTGCAACTCCGACTCCTCTCCATCGAAGGTCATTGTAATTCCATTTTCCAGAAGAGGTTTTAAAAATGCAATGTATTTATATGCACCTCAGACTAATTTTCTAAACCAATTGCATTTCTCCACCACCTCCAAAAATAAATCTAGCCAATACATGATAAAGGAGATTCCTCCAAAGCTGGGAAGCTTTCAAATTAAAATGTATTGTACTGCCTACATCAGTTCAAGCAAGAGACATCAGGCTAAGCACCTCATCTGCTGGTGATTGTGCACGCGCAGTGTTGTTCCCAAGACTGGCCACCTAAAACTGCTGTGCTGCCTTACCCAAAGGTTGCTTTAGAATTTCATTTCCTTGGAGTAAACAATAGATGACATTGCCGGTCTGAGCAGCAGATGCAGAGCATAGAGATAAATATTTCATGATAAACAAGAAACCTTTGTAAACATGGAGTACAGATTTATAATTGATGAAGGAGGCACTCGGGAGTAGGACAAGTTCTAGAACTCTTGACTTGAGAAATAGCATCCAAAAGTGAATTCCCCCACCAGCTCCGCTCAGCTTGAACTCTCACCCACGTGCCTTCAGCAAGCCTGCAGAGCACTTTCTCAGTCTCACACAGGAGGCCAAGTTGCCTCAGAAAACTTGAACCACGTGGGCTGATTAGGGAGAGACAAAAAAAATCAGAACCAAAGCCAGATGTTGTGGGTGGAAGTTCTCGAACATATATACTTCCTCTGCCTTTAAGGAACATCACCACAGTGCCTTGCTGTTCAGCTGTGGGGTTTATTTTTGGCAAAAGCCAAAAAAAGGGAACGAGATAACATTTGGTTTGTTTCTTCCGTTTTGGTAAGCGACAGTTCCTAAGCCCTTATCGTTAAGAAATAAGAGCAGTGTTACATGTTCAAACGATTTATGTGAGGATCCTGCCGTTTGTTATTGGAACACCAAGTACAACTGCAAGCCCATTATAATCTCTCACTGCCTGTGCATGCACAGCATGAGCAAATGAGAAAGATTAGGGGTAAGGCCAATGGTGCTTGCTAAGTCAGTGACAAATATGCAGTACTTAAAACCCACTCTGAAGCTGCTCTGGTTGGCTGCCGGGGACCTACAAGATTTTTTCTCCTGTTTATTTTAAGTCTCACCAAGTAGAGGCTTCTGACTGTGATTTGATAGCTGAAAGACAGAGAGGTCACACAGTAACACTGTCCCTCATACCTCACTGCATTGTATTCCCCTAGTCCAAGAAACAGGGAAGTCACTAGCCTTGCAAAGGACCTGTGGGAGACAGGCCTGTGTGAAAAGAGCTGATTTCATCTCCTTTTTAAGACAGGGTAACAACCTTGATTACATTCTGATATTGTTTTAAAGCACTCTTTTTCCCCCTGACCTGCATTCAGGTCCATAGAGGGGATTGGCTGAATGTTCATGTGTGCTTTATTATGAGAAATGGTCCGTCTCCTCCTGCAGATATGCTGCAACATACGCATATTGTCTGCAGAAACAACAGTGGGATGCGGGAAGAGATTAGCTGTGAGTAGGAGGATGAGGATAAGGGGAATGCAGTGGTATTTGGTGCTTGCCACCCCACCCCCAACACAGCTGCGGCTGCCTGCAGGAGCTCCCTGCTCACCGCTGCTGCCACCACCTGCAGGAGGTCACCATGTCCCCCCCAGCATCTGTGGGCACGCGTCATTTATGATAGGGGCCCCTTTTAAAGCAATACACTACCAAGTCCTTTCTCTCTGTAGAGTGAAAGTTAACCCAGAAGGTATCATTCTGCAGTGGATCATAGTGGAGGACCTGTTCATTGTGGCTCTAGAGAACATAAGAACATAATGAGTAAGACACTGGGTCAGACCAGTAGTTCATGGTAGGCCTCTACACCACACCCAAGCAACTAGGTCAGCAACACTCACCCCCCTAAGCAGGGCCAGCTGAGCCTCAGCCTGCTGATTTGTTCTAGGTCTGGTTTTAAGGAGCCCTTGGAGCACCTAGCCCCTGCTGTGCAACAAACTGACTTCAGTCTGAGTAGCTCTTACCCATGTGACTTCCAAAGTGCCTGTTCCTGCACATGTACCCAGTCCCAAAGAACTTCCAAACTCCAGTTTGACTTTGGCCTGCCCCCTGACAACAGACATTGGTAATACCCCTGGCCCTAACCACTAGGCCAAACTCCTCTGTAGACCCTGACAGCCTGTCTAGCCCAGTAACCCATCTCCAACAATCCCTTGACACTCTAGTTATTAACCTATAACCTCCACTTCCATTCCTGCTTCATCGTCCTAATAGTTTAGTTGTTAGACATTTAGTGACCTTCTTCTAACCAATGAGCAGGGTTTGTAGCTCCTGGTGGGCCTAGGTGTACTATCATAGTGTGATTAAATCAGCTTGTCTCCAACAGTGGCAAGTAGGAAATGATTTAGAGTACAGGTATCAACGTATGGCAGTGGAATGGCTCAGTATGGCCTACCGGCTACTGGCAGGCCACCAGAAGTTTGCAGGTGTTGGCTGCTGCAGAATCCTAGGCCATTGGGCACTTGCAAACACGGCAATTGGGAGCCGGAGGGCAAGCAAGGGCTCATACAGCCACAATGCCTGTTGACATTGCTACAGCCCCAGATTCTCAGCAGCTGGCCCTGTCACTGCTCCATGCTGAAGTCACTGCTACCATCAGCACCAAAGGTTGGAGCTGCTGCTACTGCATGCCTTACTGCTGCTGCTGCCGCCACATACTCCAGGCTGGATCTGGCCCACAAGCAGCCTCTCAGTCCAAATCTGGCCCAGGGTGCAAGTTGAGTTTGACACCCCTGCTTTAGAGGGGAAGCACATGAGCAGGGAATGTCTAGAACCCACTATCGTTGGCTTAAGGATGTCAAGTAATACATCCCTGACTGTTCTGTTTAATTGCTCCCAATGGACCTGTCTTCCATTAATTTGTCTAATCCCTTTTTGACCCTGATTATATTAGCTGCCACTGCAATCTGCTGTGGTAATGACTTTCACAAACTGACTATGTACTGAGTAAAAAAGTACTTCCTCTTGTTTGTTTTAAGCCTGACCCCTGACAAATTCAATGGCTGCCACCCATTTCTCACATTCTAGTTTGGCAGACCAGTGCTGTCATTTAACTATACATAGAGGCTTGGCAGAACCTGGGCTAATGAGGAGGTAGAGAGATAAGTTTATTGACTTTAAACTACTGGGCAATAGAAAAATCTAACCCAAAAAAGTCTCAAGGACAATCGAGTTCTTTACAGGAAAGAGAACCCTACCCATGAAAGAAGAAAGAGAGCCAAAAGAAGCTACTGTGTTTATTTCAGTCTAACTGCAATAAAGATGTGTCCAGCACCCCAGGTCTCTCTTCCTGTATCACTGCATTCTCCCTTTCTGTTCAGAGGGAAACAGATTTGCAAGTTCCATTGACGTTATTCATTTTGCCGGAAATTTGAGACATGGCCACTTGAAAACGTCTGCGTAAAACAACAAAAGAAAAATACCAGCAGGATAGGGACACAGCTGTCAGAGACTGACAGATGCAGATGTCTTTATGTGCTTAAAAACGGAAGAACTGAAGCAAGCAATGGGGAGCAGCAGCAGGAAGAAAAAGCAGTTGCTCTACAATCAGTTTGGTTATTGATCAATTAGGGAGTGAATGACTCCCTGCACTTGGAAGTTATATTCGCTACCCCTGGGCCAAAATAATGGACTGCAAACCAAGATCAGTCTCAGTTGCCAGCAAGGACTGTCCTACACCATGGGCAACAAAGCCATAATTCCAGAGGGATACAGAATTTGGAAATACAGCAGCACATCCTACTTGAAAGCCTGTAAATAAAAGGAACATCAAATACCTACACCGCAGTATCAGAAGCTGTTCCTTATTCCCCCCCACCAATCATTAACTTCTGTGATCCTCAGAGACACTGACTACAGATCCATGGACAATTCAGTGTTTTCTGCCTGTACTTTGTAGTGGGAGTCCAAGATATGCTGGCATCACCAGCTGCTGTAGTAAGGATGTCCCACTGGCCTTTTCTCTCCATCAGTCTGTGGCTGGAAGACAAAGGCTCCTGCCAAAGAGAGCAAGAAAGTGTAACATTTTTCAAAGGAAGAAGCTTTGTACCACTGAGGCCAAAGTCTACACAAAACTCCAAGTAACAGCACACTTCACCTCAAAATGGTGGTGTCAAGCACAGAAGAGAGGCTGCCAAAGTGCGGCCGACACACCGAAGCATGGGAGTGCGGAGACAAAGCACTAACGCCTCAAAGAAAGGTCCAAAGCACCGAGACTAGAAGAGCTGACTTGGCTCTTCAAGTAAAAAAAAAGTAAAAAGCAAAGTAACACCTCCCCCCCAAAATTCCAAAAGGCCAAAGTCTGAGCATTAAAGAGCCAATGTCTAAGAATATTTCTGCCCAATTGGGATGAGCAAAAGCCTTAGGCCAAATGACAAACCACTGGGAATCTAGCTCAGAAGATGAAAAGAACTGCGTGCCCAGTATGCTCAGAGGAGGGCGTCTGCTGGAAGCTCCTGGGCTACCTGGACCCACACAGTCACTGCCAGCTACTTTAGAAGACATCATGATCACTGGCCTAATATTTAGGAGTGCTAAGTACCTGGCAGCATCTATATCAGTCCGTGTCTACACCATGGTGAGCTCCTTCTTCAGCTGGGATGGCCCAAGGCACATCCTGCCTGCATGCTCCAAACCTAGAAATATGCCAGTGAAGATGCCCCAGGGTAACTCCCAGCAAGTGCCCACCAGAGCCTGTCATCTCAAGAGCAGCTGCAGACAGCTGCCCCAGCATATTGTATTTCCACCTCTGGAGCATGCAAGCTCAGGGCTGCCCTGGAATACACTGGCAGAGTCAAACTTTACATTTCCATTTTTTTTGTAATATCTCTGCCTAGATTATCAGCTAGGAAAGCTGTCTTGTGTGCTTTGGTATGAAGGTTGCATTATCTGGTATAACAGCTTTAATGGTAAATTAAACTAAACTTAGGTCCTGAGAAGGCTGAGGCGCATATGGAAAACAATCCCTTCATGCCCAGCCAGCATTAGATGTATTGTTTGCTCTCTCAAAAAATATTTAAAGTCAAATTCTCTCAGCCTTTGGCTTGCATAGGGCCTCCTTGGCTTCAGTAGGATTACACGCAGAGGTGAGGCAGCAGCAATTGGGTGCCATGCTAGTCTTACCCATCCTCACAGAGCTAGTCTATCACTGTGCCAGGCCAAAGCAGAAGCTGGCATCATATTCTACAGGGGACGAATGGCAATTCTGATGCTCCAGCTGCCCACAAGCGTGACTAACTCCTGGGGGAAGTGGGGATCCACTACTTGTGCTCCATCTGAACAGCTGCAGGCCTTTTGCTGTTTTGAAATGTGAATCTGCAAAGAGTGTGTTGCTCAGGAGGGGTCACTTTTCTCTGTCAACAGCTGCCTTCACTTATTCTCTGAGACATGAGGACTAGGTAAAAAACAGCTTCTCATTGCCTTGGGATGACAGAAGGCAACTGAACCAAACTGTGTCTGTCAATTTTAGGATCTATGCAGGAAGCAAGGTTTTTTTGATGATACCTTTTACCAGACTAACTGCATAGCTAAGAGGTTGTGCCCAAAACTTTGTCTAACAAGTACCCTTGTTTTAGGACCCAAGTAGAAATGGAGGCTGCCTAGACACATGCTGAGAGGTGGGGAGAGGAGGGCATTTTAATTAAAGAGGTTCCTGGAAAGCTGCTCTAACTGAAACAGCTCACTGTTGTGTGTATTAAGCCAACACCCTTCCCCCCACCCCGCATTTCAGAATGGCCATAGGAAGCTTTAACTAAAGCTCTTTCAGTGAGTTTTAGTTAAAGCACTCCCATGGCCATTTTGAAATGGGGGGGGGAAGTTAGTACACGTGATGGTCTGACATCACTGGAGCTTTCTAATTAGAATGCAGAGCTCACTCGATTAATCAAATCTGCACCTCTGCATTCTAATTAGAATGCAAGCCAGCACATGTATAGGCAGCTGGAGAGTCTCAAAAACTTCCCCTTTCATGAAAGCAATTTATAGACACATGCGCACACACATGCACAGTTCAGCCTTTCCTGCAACCAGATAACATCCTCCATGTACACCGCAATGACTCCATATCACAGTTCTCTCAGCCTTTGCTGCTCCAATGAACCCAGCAATGGTTAGGATGGAACTCAGAGTGCCTCCCCCATTCTTTTCCCACCTAGCTTCTGAGTGCAGTTCACAGCGATGGTCCTCTCTTCCAATGGGCCTGGAGCATTACAAAAAAGGTTTTAAAATAGTGGCTGCACCTGTGACTGCAGGAGGGCTCATGCTCCCAACCAGAGGTGGACCCTGGATTGCCCTGGGTGGTGGCTGCTGCTATTTTTGCACCCCTCCCCACCTCCAGGGTCCTGAAGGTACACCAGCACCTGAGGCTGGTGTCCTGGTCACCCTCCTTTTCATTATGCTGCTACACCCAATCATCAATACTAGCCACATGGGCCAAGCCTTTCAACAGAGATGTCTGCAATTTGCCTCCAAAGTCTACCTTTGGGCACCAAACTAGAAATGGTGGCAGTGGAAGCTGTTGCTACCCCACACCTTTGAAACCCAGGTTACTTTCATTTAAAAGCAAAAAGATGATTTAAGATTGCACAAGCAATCCAGGAAGTTTTTGGAGAGTGTTGAGGACAAATTCCTGGTTCAAGTGTTGGAGAGGCCAACTAGGGTCCATGATCTTCTTGACCTGCTACTCACAAACAGGGTAGAATTGGTGGGGAATGCAGTAGTGGATGGCTACTTGGGTAGCAGTGACCACAGAATGATTTAGTTCAGGATCCTGAAGAAAGAAAGGAAGGAAGGAGAGCAACAGAGTAAGGACATGGACTTCAGAAAAGCAGACTTTGACTTACTCAGGGAACTAATGGGTATGATTCCCCTGGGAGACCCATTTTAGGGGGTAAGTAGCCCAGGAATGCTGGTTGTATTTTAAAGAAAATTTACTGAGGGCACAGAAATGAACCATCCCAATGCACAGAAAGACTAGCAAGTATGGCAGAAGACCAGCTTGGCTTAGCAGAGAACTCTTCAGGGAAGCTAAAACACAAGAAGGAAGCTTACAAAAATGCAAACTTACCGTCCCCATAGCTCCTGCCCTTCCCGCCAAGATGTTCCAAGCTCAGCCAGATGTTGCCTCATCAGCTGGTACAGCAAACTGCTACCCC
>NW_017729034.1:66963531-66963945 GCF_001723915.1 Gavialis gangeticus
GGGAAGCTAAAACACAAGAAGGAAGCTTACAAAAATGCAAACTTACCGTCCCCATAGCTCCTGCCCTTCCCGCCAAGATGTTCCAAGCTCAGCCAGATGTTGCCTCATCAGCTGGTACAGCAAACTGCTACCCCAGGTCTGAGGGCCTGCGTTAAAATGGAGGCTGCTCTGCCCCCTCCTCCAATCCCAGGGCCCTCCCAGGGTCATGTGACCCTGATTAGGGCTAGACAACACCTGCAGGCTCCCCTGTTGCTTGCTCTCAAACCTTAAAGTGGCAGTCACCAAAGATACTCTGCCACAGGGTGGAATATAAGAGTATTGCTCTGGCATGAAGGGATGAAATCAGGAAGGCCAAACCACAGTTGGAGTTGCAGCTAGCAAGGAACATGAAGAGTAACAAGAAGGGTTTCTACA
>NW_017729034.1:66963956-66969794 GCF_001723915.1 Gavialis gangeticus
AAAGGCTGAAGTGCTCAATGCCTTTTTCACCTCAGTCTTTGCAGCTACTCTGTTGATCCCATATGGAGGGGCTAGCTGATGGCATCTGTCTATTCCATTGAGCATAAACAGGGTCTGAAAGGCACATGAAAGCTGAAGGGAGAGTTGTAAAGCTGGATCTACAGAGCTGCCAAATCTCTCAGAGTCCCATGAGACGCATCGATTATCATAAAGCCCCAATTCTTGGAATGCTGTGGTCAGGTGAGAAGCTCAGAAGTCATTTCTAGCCAACAGTTGTGGAGAAACATTTAAAATGTGTCACAAGTTCACCCTAAAGGCTCAGAAACCATATGGCAAATAAAAAGAATGCAAAAATCATTGCTTTTAATCTTATTTTTTTTAGATAATCTCATGATTTTGAAGGCCTGACTCATGATGGTTGAATACTTGGAGTTGGCTATACAGAACCTCTCAGACTTTCTGGTACTTCTCCATGGTTAAAAAGGTAAACAGTATGCATTAAGCAGTTTGCCAAGATGGAGTGGTCCAATCAAGATGGATAAACCACCAGCTCGGCTGGAGGTACTAAAATATATATATATAGTATATGTTATAGTTACGCTGTAGGATGTTGTTTCATTGAGGGACTGACCTGAATAGGTTTACTGGCCTCCTTCCATCCTCATAATTCCCTGAGTACCTGTGATGTGAGACAAAGTTTAAGAATAAAAGCAGAGCAAATGTTGCAGTCTTCAGAATATCCATACATCCAACGGACAGCACAGCTGGCTCTATACCAGATTTATTTCTGTGTGATTCACTTTCACCTCTTTACTCTAATCCCCAAAGTCCCTTTACAAAGCGCAGGTGAATTCTTGCATAGTACTTCAGAGTTCACCAAAAGAATAACTAATGGTAAAATTAACCCTGTGAAAATAACCCATTTGCTGAACAGCAACCTCTAAACCGCACATGAAACAATAACATGAACAAACCCATAAAAGAAAATACAGATATAGATATGAAAGTATGAGGATTACAAAACTTAAGGGCTGCATATGAAATGAAATCTTCTCTTTGAAAAAACAAACACCTAACAACAAGAATAAGCCATAAATTAAAGAAGATTCAATTACATTCCATATCAAGTGCAGTGCAAACCACACTGCTAAAGAGGTTATCATTATTCAAATATTACATGGATTCACTGTAGAAATGAATATGAGTCAAAGGCAACCTGGGAGTGCTTGCTTCTTTTTTAGGCTCCCTCTCTGCACCAGGTTATGATGTCACTGCAGCCATGAAAATCCATAGGCCTAAAGGAGTTCTAGTATGTGTCATTCCATGTGCTAAGCAATGGTATAAGACGACAGCATTTCCACGCATTGATTGGAAATAATGACAGCCTTGAATATGAACTGTCAGATCACTGTGCTGGACAGTAAATGTGATTAATGCCTTTTTAATCAAAGAGAGAGCCGTTCAGATGTATACAAGAGTAGTAACAGAAGAGATGTATCCAGCTCAGCCATGTTTACTCCACAATGTCATGCTATCAACTGCAAGATAAGTAAATTGCAGTAACTTTATGCAAGAAGCCCTGGTACCAGCCCCTCCTCTGACTATGGATTTTAGGGATGTTTGCTTGCAAATTCATCCCCTCTTTTTTTCACTTCTCCATTTATTTCACCCTGATGGGAAAAGAGAGGAGAGAACTGCAGTTTGGAGTCAGAGACCAGGCTTGTATGGTGGAGAGTCAGGGCTCAGCATTATAACCACAGGGCTTGGCTCGCTGCTGCTGTTAGTATGGTTACACCGTACTGTATGTAGACACAGTTCAGAGGGGATCACACCAGTAAAAGACTGGAATAACACAGTGGTGAATGAGACCCTTGCTGGCCAAGCAGACTTTTCACAGAACCAAATAGTCCGTCTCCTTTAAGGGATGTCCAGCTGAGCAAGGCCACACTGCATTTATGTCACAGAGGTTTCCTCATCTAATTCCCTCAGTGGAACCCAGAAGCAGAAAGCAAGACCAGGACTGCATTGGTATATCAGCTGATAGGTACAAAATCTTCTGACAAGCAGTTTGCTTGGCCCTGATTGGAAACTATCTTTAATTAAAACACCACATCAGAATCCTGAACCAATTTCATCCCTGCACTGCTAAGTGCTTTGTACAAAACATTAACTCTAAAATCTCATTACACATTAGCAACCCCTGTGACAAACATAAATGATAATTTAGCTCTAATGCATTCCCGAGCAAACCATTTTTTAAAAGAGGCACATGGATAATAGTAGCTTGCTAGGAGATGGGGAAGAGTTGGATTTATCTGTCTCTTTATTTTTTAAACAAATGACTATTGCTGGTGCAGCAATAGGCTGTACAAATCATTGTAGTGTGTGGATCTGACAGCACACAGCAGCTGTTTTGCTGGAATCTGGCACCTCTGCTTGGGTTGGGTTTCAAAATCCCACTAGAAGTGATACGTTCTTGGGTTTTTTAAGCAATGCAGAGGAGGGGAGAAGGACTAGGAAAAAAGGGTGGTTTGTTGATTCTATGGGGCAGCAGGGAGGAAGAAACACCTGGAAATTCCTTGTAATTTGAACTCGTCCACCCCACACACACATTATGCATACAGCCATTTCACCTGGTTTCATAAACAAGACATGTAATGTAAATGAGAGAGGTACAACATTGTTATGATCCTTGGCACTGGTGGGAATTTGCATTGTGACACTGCTGACCACTATGCAGCCCTAGCAGGGCCAGGGAGGACAGTAAGTCAAAAATTAAGCAACACAATAAATATTTTCGTTTTGACTCTCCCTATGCCTGAAGAAGGGCACCTGTTCCTGAAAGCTTGCCAAGGACAATTTTTTTTCAGCTATTCAGTCGGTCTAATCAAAGTTATCACAGTAACCGAAATAACCTTGTTGGCATTAGACCAACACAGCTACAACCAACACCCCCAAGATATTTTAAAAGCACTTTTGGGCTACCTGGGTGACAGCAGTGCTAATGTTATTTGCACTCTGTTTATTGTTGAAAGAACTTGCTAAATGTCCTCTCTTCGATTAACAACAACACCCTCAATCTCTTCCCCATCTAAAATGACCTTTGTAAATTGCAGGAGCAATCTGAATTCTAATTACACCCTGATCAATGTTTCTGTGGGCAAATGGGTATGCATACATTTAACTTTTGGCAGCAAAAATTATGACTAGTTATTCCATCATTATAAAGTTGTATATTCTGCATGTATTTGGGGAATAAATTCATTCCATTCCCGGAGCTGATCTCTACCAAGTTTTGCAACAGATTTAAAATGCAGACCTAGACCTAATTTTTGAAGTCCAGAACCATCTCTCTCACAATGGCAAGTAGATACAAGCCACATCAGGCAGGCTTGACATTCCTTTAAGTCTTGTTGGTTATAATTAGAACTGGTCGGAACACTTTTGACAAAACAGGTTTTTTTTCTTCTAAATACACTTTTTCATTGAAGCAGAAATGTTTCAGGTAAACACAAAGAATTCAAAAAGGCATTCGATGGGAAGGTGTCTGAGATTCAGAATGGATTCTGGTCATAGTCAAAGGGAGACAGAACACTCAAATTTAAAATATGATCTCAATCTGCAAATGGGTATTTTGGCACAATTCCATTTCATGAGAACACTGGAAAAGTCCTGACATGGTTCCTAAAAGAATGAAAACCCTTTGAAACCTCATTTGAAATCTTTGCAGTTGCTGCAAAATGGAATTATCATTTTCTAGCCAGCTCCAGTTATAATATTTAAAGCTAGATTTGGCAACCCTTACTGAAGTTGGTGAGCACTGATTCACACGAGTGCTCCCCTTGATTGCTTAGTGTTCTATGCTTATGTTGCATAACAAATAAGCTGTCGGCAAAAGAAATTACCTTTTATTTGCATGGTCCACTAATGAAACATGCATAGAAAGGTGTTGGAGGCAGTCATCTGAGCTAAATACACTTTATGGGAACCACTTACTGCCACATGAAGCTGCACCACTTAGATCTCAACAAACATTCACTGGAAGAGG
Source organism: Gavialis gangeticus (assembly GCF_001723915.1). Taxonomy (NCBI): domain Eukaryota; kingdom Metazoa; phylum Chordata; order Crocodylia; family Gavialidae; genus Gavialis; species Gavialis gangeticus. The sequence goes on from NW_017729034.1 coordinate 66,968,005, forward strand.
CAATCAGATACCATACCAACAGGTGCAACATAAGAAAGTAGAGAAAGAAGACAATACATAGATAAAGATAGGTGGACGTGCAGGTAAACTCACCGTAAGTGCACCACTGTTCATGTAAACATTACAATTGGACCAGAGATGAAGACTTAATCCTCAGCCTCGAGGAGCAAATGAATTCAGCTTTGTACAGCAGTCAGCCAAATCAAACCAGCTGTATATAAGAAGGAAGCTTTTGCTGGTGTTCTCTAGGGGTCGCAACCTACAGCTGCAGAGCAGGGGGACTTCAACACAATTTGGCTGCAGGGGGCTTTGCCCATGCTGTGCCATGGTCAGGGAGCAGGGGACTTCATTCAGGCCATCCTGCAGCCAGGCAATGGGGAGAAATGGCAGCAACAGCCAAATTCTTCCACTAGCCTGTTAGGACCTGGGTGGGGACATTTCAGTTCACTTCTGGAAAAATATTGTGAACTGCTGGTCAGTTGAGATCAGGAGCCTTGCAGGGAGGGGGGAGGTGTTGCAACATATTTAAACTGGATAAAGCTCCAGTGTAGGTGCAGTTATATTATCCCTTGGCTGTTTTAGCTTATCCTGAGTCCCCAAGTGATTTAAGCACTGCTAGGAAAAGGACTCTCTTTTGGCCAGTATAAGCTGCTTCTCCCCCCAAAAGATTTGTCAGTATTGCTGTATTGGCAAATCTGCACCAGAAAAATCCTCTCTAGTGTAAATAAGACCTGAAGGGTTATCAAAAGGATTCAACGCTGGTCTTACTCTGCTCCTGTGGAATTCAGCAGATGTTTTATAGCAGATGGCTTCAGTGAAGTCAGAGCTTGGCCATTGGTGAGTGTATTAGAAATGTCTAACCAAATTGTGTTACTGTGCTGATATACAAACAAGGAGGTCACATTGCTGTGGAACACCAGGCTTGGCAAACGATGCCTCCTTTCAACTGTAATGTCATTCAATCCTTTCCTGCAGGGTCTTTCCTTGCACTCTGCCTTTGAGGCGCTGCCTGCCAGCAACACAAAAGCAGAGAGTCAGCTAAGAGCTACAAAATGGACTCATTCTCCCTTATGGGAAGATTTTATATTGTTTCTGCTCCCTGAGGATTCTTTAACAAAGTTAAGGAAAGGCCTGTTTTGCAGCATTGAGGGGGTTTTTTTCATAGTTTATTTTAAAAGCATAAGAAACATAAGATAAAGTGACTGGTCCATCTTTCTGGTGTCAGCCTGAGCTGAAGGCCGAAACTAAGTTCTTCAAGGGAAGATGCTACAATCCCCAGAATGGACAATTATGGAATAGCCCAACCACATGGGATGTTTATCACTAGTCCCCATCAGTTGGTTCATGGCTTATGCTGTGAAACATCTCCCATGGTTAGCAGCTGACAGTGTCTCATGTTCACAATTTGAAGAGCATCTTTTTGCACAACTTAATCTGTGGTAGAGACTGATGCAAAGAAATCTGTTAGCTTCTCTGCAGTATCCTGTTCCTCTTTAGCTGTCCTTTTCCTCCCTGGCAGGCAGGTAGACCCACTGAAACTCATGCAGGGTTCTTGCTTTCATTATAGAGAGACAATGTTTTAGTCTTTATTTTCATGACTTAGCTATTTGCTCATCAAATTCCTGCTTTCCCCTCCTAATTTACATATGACATTTTACCTGTTGCACTTAATGCTCATAAGGTTGGATTTTCATTTTCTGAAAAAGAATAGTTTGGTCCAAATAACCAGCTGAACCTTCCCATGTAAGTCTTAACCATGTGGCTGTGTGTGTGTGTGTGTGTGTGTGTGT
>NW_017729034.1:66969805-66983602 GCF_001723915.1 Gavialis gangeticus
GTGTGTGTGTGTGTGTGTGTGTGTGGTATGATCAAGTAGCCTGTAGATTGTTTGCCGACCCTTAAGATGTAATATCTTTTCTTTGACTTTGAAGGCGGTTTTCTATAGAGCTTCCTTTATTTAAAAAAAACCTACTTGCAAAAATTCAGTGCTAGATTTTGGTATGAGACCCCCTACCAAGATGAAAGTAGGGCAGGGTGGCACCTTAGAGACTAACTGGTTCAGAGATGCAGTCATATTGCCTTTAATTTCCTCCTGAGCCTGGCCTAATGCAAGACTCTATTCTTCTCAGTGACTTCTTCTCTGGTGTTTTCTATAAATTACTTTCCTCTGGTGTCCCTCACTCTTCCTCAGCTCCATGTCTACCCAATGTCTACCCAACACTGTGTCCAAAGATAGCAGCCCAGCCATATGAGCTAAAAAAGTAGCTTGCCTGTGACCCAGGCTGTAGCTACAGTGTTTTGCTCATTCGTGCAAGAAGTCACTCTCTGTCTGTTTGATGCTAATCACACGGTAAAAATCACATCCAATTCACATCAAGTGGAATTTACTTTTCAATACTCTACTCTGGCAGAAAGCATAAGGTTTGCTGTCTCAGTGAAAGACTGCAAACATGCATCACTCTAAAAGTGGTTTGATATTTCTCCATCCTTTAAAACTATCGAGCCACCTGTTGGAGAGAAAAGGCAGGAAGCATACAAGATAAAGACAGCAAAGCAGACGAGAGACAGAGAGACAGAATGACACATAAAGGAGCAGAAAAAATGAAGCAAAACTGGAAATCCAGGGTATGGAATGATAGAGAATGAACACGAAGAAGGATGAGGAAAGAGAAAAGTATTGTTTGGTATCTAGGCTCACGCACACACACATAGCAGATATGAGGGTCTGCCAGTAGAGTACATTTGTCTCTTCTGGCACAATAAAGCAAAAGCAGAAATGAGAGAGTTGTTGTCACACTGCTCCAGAATACAGAGTATAAGATGTGGCACTAAATCTAAATTTCAGTGAAGACATGGGACCTGTTGTTTAGGCCCTTCACATCCAAGAAACCAGCCACACTACTGGGATTCACACCTGAAGCCGAGCCTCACCCAACATGCACAGCTGTACTAGAGGGCAGGGGCTAACTGCCTGAGGATTGGATCATTGGCCAGGAAGCTACCTTCTAACAATATCACAGGTCTCACCCTACCAGTGTTAGGGGAAGTTCCTGAGAAGGAAGTGATGGTGCTGCTTGGTATCATGGGTGTGTTTGATCCTCATCAATTTGCTTCAGACCAGATGACGATGTGGGTCTCCGCCTGATTGATTGTTGTTTGCCATTTTTCTGCCCCTAAAGAACAGCAGCCAGGCAGAGTTAAAGCCTCTGCAGAGAGAGCACACCCCAGCTCTGTGAACACAGGGCTGACCTCCCAGCTAATACTGAAGTCCCTCACCTCCACTCCAGCTCTTTCTTTCCCACCAGTCCCAAAGGCCTGGGTGTGGGGTGAAGATTCTGGCACTGCATCTCCTAACTGGTTGAGGATCCTAGTACCACCACTCCTAACCCATCTGTAGGCTGCTGCCCAGTTTCCACCCTCTCCTTATACCTCCTACAATGTAGACCTACCTCTTGTAAGGCCTCATTTCTCCCCATGGTTTGATTCTGTCCTACTTACCCCAACACATACCCCACATCTTAGCTCCTCTACCACAGAGGTCTTTTTGTTCTTCTCTCTGACTTTGGCTGTGGCCGAGCCCCCTTCACCCTCCCCACCCCACAGACAAAGCTCTGGGATCCTCACAAGAAGTCAAATGTTCTTGCTCAACCTGGCAGCATCTAGATGTATTCATTTAGCCACCTTCCCTCCAGCCTCTCCCAGCCCCACCACTCCCAGCCTCTGTCCAGGAGTCAAAGAATAGATGCAAGAAGTCCCTTGTAGGGATTTCCCCACAGGTCCACTTAAAAGTTTGAAAACCCAAAGTCAGGTGGGGAAACTCACAGAGCTATCCTGTCTGTGGAATGAGTGGGTGTAGGTATGGGGATGTGTGTACAGATGCAAGTATAGACATTGAGAATGGGTTATGCATACCATGAGTTTATGGGTGAATGAGATGTGGAGTGAGTTGTCTTTGGGGAGGGGGGCAGTCTGTAGATGTGTGGAAAGGCTGAGAGAAGTGAAGACAGATGTTGAATGACTGACCATGAAATGTAAGCATTGAATGAATGAGTGTAAAGTGGGGCAGAGCAAGCAGTATGTCTAAGCAAATCAATGCGTGTTTACAGACATTAAAATAAATTTATGCTAAATGGATAGGGCTTACTTCATTATTAAAATGCTGGCAGGTCTAGGGACAGACACACATCTAGGATGGAGACCATACTATTACCTGTGGGGGTTACATCTTTCTGGCAATGGCCACAGATAAAATGTCCCTGCAGACCTAATTAAGGCTACGAACAGCCTGCCGTACTACTGCCTCTACCACTGATTGACTCTGTCAGCATGTCCATGGAGTACCCCCTCTAGCCTTGTGTTTCCCACCTGCCACGACTTGGATCTTAAAGAAATAAAAATAGGGAGGAAGTGATTGTTACCCAAGGAAGTACCCGCAGGAAGCACCACACTGGAATAACTTGGTTTTCTCCTTTTGGATTTTATTCAGTGGTTTACAAGTTTAACAGGAAATTCTCCTTTAAGGGGGGAGGGTGAATCACAGTCCGAAGGGTTAATCCTGAATCCCAGCTGGGTCACTCTCTGTTCTCAGCAGAGGACCTCCGGCCCCTTACTTGGAACAGTAAGTGCAGTAGTGTGCCTACTTGCTTGTTGGCACTGAAGAATCAAGGTCCACAGGGTCTCTTCTTCAACCTCTGCCCAGCGAAGGGAGTCTCCGGGCTTCTCTGTCTTTCCTGAGCCCTAGCCCGCTTCCCCCCCCACCCCCCGCCCTGTAATTGAAAGAAAGTAAAAAAAGAGAAAAAAAAGAAAGGTTTCTTTTTGTTCAATTCCCGCCACTAATTGGAATCAGGGGTCTGGGTGGGGGTAATCCCTCCCGCTGCCCGTCTGACTCAACGTCATACCCAATCCTGAATGCCGCCTGCAGCTCCAGCCCGCGGCACGGCCCCACTTCTCCCTGCACTCACCACTGCTCCGGTGGAGTCAAGGTAAGATAAGGTGAAGTCTGGGTTCTGTGATCCCTCTGATCCTGCGCCGGAGTCTCTCTTCCCAGATCCTTCTCTCTGGGGGGATCTCTCTCGTAGCTGCTCCTCTCTCTCTCTCACTCTCTGGGGTGCCCGAAGGCCCCTTTTCTCTTCTTCCTCTCCTTTTTATACTCCGGGGTTTAGCCACGATTGGCTCCTTAGGGCCAGGGGCCCGCCCTCCTCATAGTGTAACTATTTCCAGCTGCCCCTCTTTTCCTTAACAACAGGGTCTCAGTGAGAACCCTGTTACAGACTCACTTGTGCAGTTTTGTGGGAGCAGATGGGAACATGTTTCAGGAAGCTTCCTCTTCCCTGTCAGGGCGGTGCACAAGGCTCATATTTCCTGAAGGCCTGCCCTCGTGGTGTCTGTGAGGTTTCATCTTGCCACCCGTTCTGGCCATGACACATGGTGACTGGGGGAGAGAATGAGACATCATTACCATGCAAGTAAGCCTCAGATCTAAACCTAGATAGGGCAGTTTCTGGACTTCCCCAGTCCTTGCAAGAAGAGACACAAATGGGAGTAAATTGCCTGGGACTTAAAATAAGCAAGGGAGACCAGAGGAGTTGTTATCTAGAGAAGCGAGCAAAAGAGGAATATGGGTCTGATCCAGGGTACACAATTTGCGGAGGGAAGGAGCTGGGTGAATTTGTCCCTGGTGCTCATTTCTGAGGTAGAAGCAAAGTGGGGGCAGAGAGCAGGAACTCAGATTTGCTGCCACATGGATCCTTCCCAACCCACATGGGGTCATGCTAGGGCTTGACTGCTCCTGCATCCTCAGCCACTCTGTTGCTGGCCACCTTCCTGGCAGTTCCTGGCACATGGTCTGTTGTTCAGGTTCCGCACTAAATGAGAGGATCTAAGCCTTACTGAATTGGCCTCTGCAGTCCCACCTCTAGAAACACTTCCTTTTGCTTGACAAGCTATGGGCCACATGATAACCCAGAGCAAACACAGACCGACTGTGATAAATAAGCCACGAGGGGAATTGAGATAAGTGGAAGGAAAAGAAAACCAACAGGGCACATATCGGTTCATCGTGGGATCTAAAGCAAAGCAACCATTGTAAAGGTTTTACTCAACATAAAGGCTCCTGTAATGACTCACTACTATCTTTGGCTTTGAAATCTACATCTAGAAAGGTAGAAGTTCATCATTAAAATGAAAGAGAGGGAAAGATACCATCCTTTTTTGCCTCGGTTTCCAACTCTCCAGGAATTTCTCTTTAAGCACTTCATTCTTTTTATCTGGGGAACATCTTTTTAAAAAAGAGTTCATGGTTCTCAGATCAGTTCCCAGTGAGGTCAGTGTTATACAGAACTAGCAAATGCACAGGAGACAATAGAAAATCTCAAAGCAAAGCTCCAGGCCAGGTGCAACAAGGATGTTCAATGAGCTTTGGCTTTAAAAAAAAAAAAAAGATAAATAGTTGAGTGGATTAGGAGAGTGTGCCAGATGTCTCATTTTGGAGCCAGGGGTCCTGAAGGGATGTTCTACTTATAGCATCATGCTGACTGAGAACGGGAGGTAGAACTGCACAAGTGGAAAAGAGAATTTTTTCTCAGGTAAACCTCTCCTGTCTGGGTGCAGGCAAGTCCAGGGTTGATGAGCAAAGAACCTGGCCAGCCTGCCTGCTCCCCACTGCTTCAGGGGGACAGCTAGGAAACCATGATGTAAAATCTTAGTTACAGTGATCTTCATGGGACTATATTTGCAAAACTTCCAAATGGCTTCAAATTCTCATTGCTTGGAGAGCCATAAGCTCAGCGAGGCACATCCTGCTTGCCTTGCCCAGAAAAGTAGATCCACTGAGACAATTCAGTCCCTGGAATTATTCACCAAGATAAATGGAGCAAGATTTGGTGCAGTTTCAACCAAGCAGTTTCAAGACGGCTCTCAGGATTACTGAAAAGGTGTACAGTCGTACAGTCCAAACTGTGGGCTCCTACAGACATGCAGCAAGGCTGCTAGGATGTGTTATAAATCTAACGTGTTGGAGCATACTCAGTTAACTGAGTCTGCTGGAGTACGGAAATTAACATGCTCCAGCAGCCTCTAGCATCACGCATACTAGTGTCCTCATGATGAAAAATTGCAGTTGGGTGCTTTAAACTAAAGCTCGTTCAATAAGCTTTAGTTCAAAGTGCCCTGCTGCCATTTTTCAGCGCTGGAACACTGATACACATGATGCTCAGGCGCTTTAAATTAGCACAGCTTGTTAATTAAAGTGCCCCCCAACCTCTCAGAGCACGTCTATAAATGCCCTATACACCTGTACAGTACAGGCATACAGTCTGCCAGACAAGATTATCATTCAGACAGTTTTTGCAGAGGAAAAACGGTCTTTTATTAAAGAGTGCTCTCTTTGTTATGAAAGCAACAGAACATAACATGTTGCTGAGTCTGATTCCTGCCTTTTCCTTTAAAGTTTCAGTACAGATGTCTGCTCAATGCAAGTTGTCCAGAGTGGCAGCCAGCTGAATTTGTTGAGCAGTTTTCACTGCTGTGGCTAAGGGAGATTTCCTTTCTGATTCATCTGGTGGAAGAAGCACACTGCCACATCCTTTCGGATTCTAGTTCAAGCTGCCACTGATGTCAGCAATGGAAGGAGGCAGGCATGATGATGATGAGTCCAGCCACTGGGCAGCAGATGCCACTAATTGGTCTGCTTTAATATCTGGCCACCAGGGAGCAGATAACCATAGGGAAAGCAGTAAAAACTATGAGTTGAAACTACTCCTTTCTGTCTGATAAGAGGGAGCTGGCATTGAACCTATTACTCAGATTATGATGTATCTGAATTGGTTTCCCCTTGAGCTGTTACAGAGACAGATCAGTAGGATTAAATTTCTCTCTCTTATGTAAAACAACTTAACTGGCATAGATAAAACTTAATATATTTTTGAAGCCGTGTATGTTTCCTTGAGACTGGATCATAATAAGTCCTTGACTTACAAATGTCTTACAGTTGCTTAATGAATTATTATTTTCTCCCTCTCAGGCTGTTATTGAATGGAATACGTTAATAATAAATTATAAATAAATGGAATACATGGATAGCTTGAAATAATTCCACTAATGCACACTCGCTTGCTGCATTTTTGTATACTACCATCTGCCTGATCATTCTGAGCAACTGCTGATGTGATACTGGTGCAAGGAGGGAGGACAAAGTGGAAGAACTGCATGAAGGAGAGGTAAGTTACCCCTGACACAGGTGCCAGAGCGTGGCATGCAAAGGCCTTTTGCTTGGCACATGAGCCTTGGAGCAGATGGTGGGGAAGGGGCTAGGGCTGTGCTGCCACAACAAGGATTGTACCCCTAGAAGCTCCCCCGCCATCCATACTTGTCCAATATCTTACAAGTTGAGTTTGCAGGTGTTTTTGGCACTCTGCCCAAAAATGTTGCCAACCCCTGACAAAGGCAAGAGGAAAAGTTTGGGCATTAAACAAACAAGTCAGCTGCACTTCCTGTTCCCATCCTTCCTCCCCTACTTCCACCAGGAAGGGCAGACTACTCTGCAGAAGCAGCAGCTGAAGACCCTTTTTAAGACCCTAAATCAGGTATGATTCTCCCCCACTGGCGTCCCTTTCCTTTCCCTCTGTGCTCAACTGCACCTCCCCTCCCATTTCCTTCCATCCCCCTCCTCCCCGCCTACCGCTGCCACTTCCCCAGAGCAGGGGAAGGTCTATTGCCACTTCTGTCCCACTCCAACCTAACTCAGAGGAAGATAGTAACAATGGTTCCCTGCCCCAATGCTTGCTCCCAGGCTGACGGGGATCACCAGGGGGACTGGGCAGGGAGAGGGAAACTCCCTGTCACCACCACCACTACCATTGTCCTCCACTGAGCCCAGCTCACCTGGAAGGGGGGTGGAGGGAGGGAAGGGATGGGACATGCCACTGAGCACAAAGGAGGAGGGAGGGAGTATTAAGGGAGTGATTCTCACCTGTTTCAGGGGCTTTAAAAAAGTCCACAGATGCTGCTTCCACAACATGTTCCTGCCCCTGCTGTGCAGAGGTGCTCAGGTCTTTGAAAACAGGAGTGAGAGAGTGGGAAAGAAGTGGGTGAAACAAAAGAGAAAGGATGATCTTGTCTTGTGGTTAAAGTGCAGGACTGGGAGCCATGTGAGCTGGGTTCAACTCCTGTTTTGCTACTGGATTCCTGTGAGCCACTGGGGAAGTCGCTTAACCCCTGAGCGCTCTCTCCATTTGTAACATGGGGATAAGCTACCTGCCTGACACCTTTAAGGGTAGAAATTTTCCCCAACCTTCCCTCTGGACTTTCATACAACTCCCCACCATTGCCACTCATCATCAAAAGCAAAATTTCCATGGACCAGCAAACATCAAATGAAACCAGACCTTAGCAAAACAACAAAAGCCAAACCCAACAATGCATCTCTCCCACTATCATGATTAACAAACCCATCAGCATTTGTAGATCCTGCATAGACCTAAATCTCTTCCAGGGAATCAAATCCCTTCCTGGAAGCTATGTGAGTGAGACAAAACAACCACTACACTCAAGAATGAATTTCCACAGAAAAAAATATCAAGGAACAAAAGCACCTGATCCCCAGTCACAAACCAACCACTTCATCTCTGACCTCATGGTCATTGTCCTCCAAGGACTGACTACACCAGTGGGGGCCAGTCTTTTTGGCAGGCATCCCACAATTTAGCCCCACACGCTCCCCAGTGCCACTTTGATTCCTTTCCTCTACTCGGTCTGCTGCTCTGCTCCCTGCCCTGTGCCTCCTGCCGGATTTGCTGCTCTGCTTTCTGCTCCATGCCTGACTTGCATGCAGTAGACTCCTCAGTCTACTGCATGCCACATCCAGAGGCCAGTGCCTGTGCCACTTGTGGTACCCATTCTGTAGGTTGGCCACCCCTGGACTACGAAGTACTTCAGAAGATGAGCCTGGATACGGGACACCAAAAGCCATGAACTTAACAGAAACTTTTTTTATGACTCATTACAACTTCCAACCCACCTCTCCCTTTGCTGTCTTCTTTTGGCTCCACAGGCAATAATGGCCCACTTCCCCTTCAAGCGTTCAGATTCATTGATGCAATTAGGTTAAACTAACACACTTGTTCTCACTTGTACTTAGCCTGAACTGTGACTGCTTCCTCCCCAGATGAAGGGCCCTTGAATTCCAAAAGCTTGTCTCTTAACCCTCCCAACGCTACTATTTAATTTAATTAAAGATATTCCCTCACATCACAAATCTTGCGTCTCTCACCTGCCTCACAGGGCTGTTGTGAAGAACCATTTCATTCATTTTTACAAATCTCTTGGCATCTGCAAAGTCGCACTGTAAGATGAGTCCTGGGAGGTATATAGGTTCCTCCCTTTGCAAGGGTCAGCTTGGGGATCTCACAGACCACGTCACTGGCAAGGTTAATGCCATAGCTGTGGACAGGCCATGCTGTACAACAGACACTGCTGCTCAGTTACTTAAGACTCGGTCACTCTATGTCCTCTCAACAGCACTAAGTGCTTTACAGAGGAAATATAGAAGTGAGTTAAAAGAAGGGGGGAAAGAGTGATGAGAGAAAATGAAGGACAACGTGAAAGACACAAAGCACTAAAATGCCAGCTGCATTCATAAACATCCATTATTAGCCTTCAGTTTTATCCTCCTAACCTCTGAGGCCTCATGCTTTCTGTTTAAAGGTCCATGGCTTGACAGTGAAGTACACACAAGGGAAGGAGCAGCTGAAGATATACAGCACTGCCATGCAGAGCTCTGCATATAGCCAGCTTCAGCCAGTGCCTTTCCTTCAAACCAAAACAAGGCAGCTTTCACAGTTACTGAACCACAAATGTCAGCAATGCAGCCAGTCTTAAACCCTAACACTGGAAGCAATGGTCTGAGAGGAGGGAGATGGCATTGGGGGCCCAACAGAGAGCTGGGAACCACCCACACACTTGATAGGCATAGTTGACCCTAGTGACACAGATAGAGCTGTCTATTTTATACTTTGCCTCAATAAAACAGGGCAATTGACCTCCCAAGCCCTGTGCAAATCATATTGCGTGTGCCTCGATAAACAGTTCCCTCCAGGCTGGCTTACTAGCATGTCTATAAAGAAAAAAAGGAAAAAAGAACAGTGATTTCCCAAGAGAGTAATTTGCAGTGAAAGTGTTTTGGTGAAGAGAGAGATGGGATCAGGGGTGGTATCTGAATTCATTCTAACTTTGTTGCTTTGATGGGGAACACTAAATGGAGACCAAAGGAAAAAACTAAAGAGATCATGTCGGGCTCTCCCCTCTGTTTTTGCTGAACGTTTGCATGTCTTAATATATTAAAAAGGAACACACTCCATTAATATATTCGGCATTAAGCAAAGAGCGAGGTCCCAGTGGTTTCTTTGCAGAGGGCTTTGAAGCGAGAGATGTAAAGGGCTTTTGCTGTGAATAGCTGTGTCTCCGAGTCTTCATGTGAATGAGACATAAGGTGGACAGGTCACTGTTTCCAGAAGCAGAAGCCATCTTGCTTATTAAAACTGACTCAGATCCAAGTGACAAAGCCCTTTACGATGAGACTTGGTCACTGCTCTTTTTTGTGCCTTTGGGACCTTTTCAAAAGGAGAATTAATAAGTGTCCTCTTTGCATGGGAAGGGGAGGGCAGCACACTGATTTGCTTCCAACAGTTTCATGGAGCTCCACTCAGCAGGATGTGAAGCGTTCCCAGGGAAGGTATCAGTAGCTGAAGGGACTGTGGCAGGTGGCAGAAGGTGTGGGAGTGTCTATACATGTCTTCAGTTGGCTGCTGGACAGTAGCAGTAACCCTAGTCCACTCAGCAGAGATGGTAGAAGTCTGCTGGCTGAAAGGAGGGTTCTGTCATGGCAGAGGAACTCTGAGCACTGAGGCACTCAACAGATTTGACAGCAGAATGGGAGCTCTGCCAGCAAAATAAGATAGGGTAGGCTGGACCTCACTCAGTCCAGACACACACATGGGGAAAAGGATCTATGGTGACACACACAGCACAATGACCCTTACCATCCTATGGGAGGGAAGAGAGGGAATGAGTTTTGTAGGGGGATTCTTCCAATCTTTGGATTATACAGATGACAAAATCATTACAGGTTTCCCTCGCATTATGCTGTACATGCGTTCTAGGAAAACAGCGCATAACGCAAATTTGCATAAAGGAAACCCACTTTACAATGTAACAAATAGGGATATGTTCCAGGACCTTGACTGTACTGACCCCCAGACCCATTTCTACCACTTTTACAAGACAATTTTTGTACTCATCAACAGCAGACATGCACAGGGTGGTGGTGAATGTTTCGTTGATGTGAAGAGAGGGTGGTGAAGGGTGTTAGTGAAGTTCTCGTGCACTTCATTGATGGAGCAGGAAGAGGGGTAGGAGATAAGCTAATGGGAAGCTTAGAAGCTATAATAGGGATGCCAGCTACAGAAACACGTCACAGACAATGAGTGAGGAGCACAGGTCCACACAAGAGACTATATTTTGGGCCATGTCAGTCCCACAATACACTGCACAAAGCAGCTGACTACTGGCTTCCATCACACCGATCACGTAAGAGTGAATTTACCTCACATATAACAAAGTTTTGGTATAAAAAGGGTCATTGCATATGAGTGAATTTGCACATACAGAACCTGCGTAAAGTGAGGGAAACCTGTAATTAGAACTGGGGGCGGGGAGGGAGGAGGCATGCCACAAATTAAGCCTTGTGCCCTCCCCAAGTGCCATTCCAATCCCCTTCCCTTGCCATTCTGCTGCTCTGCTTTCCGCTCCCAGGCCTGTACTCCCTGCTGCTTCATTTTCTGCTCTGCTTTCTGCTTTCTTTCCTGTGCTGCTTTTCTTCTGCTTCCTGCCCTATCTGGCACTATGCTGCCTGCCCCTCCCTGATCTGTTGGTCACACACAGAGACTGCCCATGCCAATTGTGGCTCCCATGACACAGGTTGGCCACCCCTGAAATAGACAATGTTGTGCTGAGTGAGAAGCTGTCGTCAGTTTTTATGCATAGAACAAAAGCCACCAATCTCACTTCGGACACAATAGAACTAAAAGCAGGTTCTCAGAAGCCCAAGGCTTTCTACTGTTTACCCATTGAATCATTTAGCTTCCGTCACATCTAGTTTTCTGCTTCACCCCTATATTTCTAAATTTCAGGCAGCCTGGACTCAGCAGAATTGGAGGTTGGGAGGCCAATGAGTTCACTCATAGACGTAGCAGCAGAAATATTCCAAAGATTCCTCAAAAATTAAAAGGTTCCAAAAATGAAATGAGTAAATGGTGAAGAAAAGAAAAGAAAGAAAAGAGAGAGAGTTGGGGAATTGTAGGAAGGAAGAACAGGGTAGAGGCTGGAAAAAAGAACAAGGCCAAAAATTTGGGAACTGATCACTTAGATCATTGCTGGAATTTGGGCCTTGCATTCTCATTTAAATGGATGGGATTCAGACATTGAAATGCCTTTAAGGTGGTGGTCCTGACTATCTGAAAACTTCCATGGGGGATGGGTATGAAGGGGAGATGAATGGGAGTCAGACATTGGAAAACCTTTAAGGTAGTGATCCTGACTATTTGTAGGCTTCTGTGGGGGAGGAGAAAGGCAGTTGGAGACATCTTGGACTTGTTCTCAAAAAGTGCTGCACATCCAACATCCAATTATAATCAGTTGCAGGGAATAGGTGCTCTATGCTTCTGTACCAGCAGGCCCCAAATGTCTCAAGATGAGCACCTGAAGCCTCACACATTTCTTTTCATCTGCCTTGATAAATTTATGGGTCTGTCTTACCTGCCCACTAAGAGGTCACTTTAACAATGTCTTGATGTTGTATCGCTAATTTCTGTAATGCTGCATGCTTGTAGGTATCATATACTGCTTGAAGGTCCTCTTAAGTTTCATACTAATGTTCACCCACCTGGTCTATAATCACGTCTCATTTTGAGACTGTAGATCAGAAGCAGAAAGTGCAGATATTCGATAGTGCCAGGAGTGAGAACCTGATGTAAGTAACTCAGGGTACAGGAAGAGATGGATGGGACATGGGTGGAGGGAGGCTAGCAGGTCTGTGGGAGGACAAGACAGCTGCCCATCTGGGTGTGAGAGGTTGGGTGAGATACTAAAGATAGCCCAGTGTATGTAGGGTGCAGTGAAGAAGAGCACAGCCTCAGGGCTGGGCTGAGCGGCTAAGCTTTCCCAGCCCTGGGGCTCAGCTCCAAACATGCAGATGTTCACTGAATTGGGTTAACCTGTTCCTGATCTAAATTCATCCACCTGTTCAGGTGAAAGAACTTAGATTGGGCCTGCCTTTTTTGGCCTGATTTAACCCCCCTGAGTGTCTAGACAAATTGGCATTTAGAGCCATCTAACCCTATTTAGGTTGATCTACATGTAACGTCTGCACATAACCTCAGCTGCTCATTTTTAAAAATGCAAACTAATGTCTATATTTTCAGCTGACCAACATGGCACAATGATCTTACCACAAAAAAAAAAGGTTAAATCAAGATGCCATTGTGCCAAGATATCTGGGTTAATAGCACATCAGACTTCTCTTGACATTGCTTCCATTTATGATGCCAGCAGTTTAGGAGGGCTGTGAATGAACAATGCCTTATATATGTTGACACTGAGATTATTACAAGGCATTTTCAAGAGGCCAAAAATGTACAGAAATGGACAGACTCACTGACCCAATCTAACCAGGATTTATTAGTTTGGGAAGGTTAGGCAAAGATTAGGTAATAGCAGGCTGAGGTGGGAGTGTCAACTCCTGAGAACAGAAATTAGACAGATGAATTTCAAAAGTCACTACATGTTAGTAGTTTGACCTTCTGAAGTCATCAAGTGCACAGCACACAGTAAACTGATATAGGATCCTTAACGCATATATTTTGTTGCAAAGGACCCCCAGCAACAAAACCACTAAGCCGGCCACATTGGACTGATGTCACTTTACTTCTGAATAAGTTTATCTATGTGGGGACTTCACTGTGTGCTTTCACTTCACTCCTTTAGTAAACTGGGCTTAACTTTCCTGAGCATCCACATGCAGATAAAACCTTAGTGAGAGGAGATAAACAAAGGTCCCTGGAACAGGGCTCTGCATAGGCACAAAGGTCCATGCACACAGGTCCCTTGTGGGATTGGGACCCAAGGCAGAACAAAGGACAACTGTTTAGCTAAACAAGGGGGCAGAAAGATTTTTTTTGAGAAAAATTAGGATTTCTGGAAGGAGGAATCTGAAAGGCAAAAGGGGGATGTTTGGCTGGTAAGACCCATATGATTAGCCCAAGAAGAGGTAACACTGTACACAAAAAAACCATGAGGCCAGAGACACAGCTGAAGCAAAAATATGTACAGCACTAAGGGTAATGCCAAGGAGAATCTGATTTGGTAAAAGGCAAGAGTGATTTCAAAGCCCAGATTCTCCACAGGACAAGAGGGACTCTGAATGGTGTGGGAGAGGAAAAAGACTAGCTTGGAAATGATTGGAGAAAGACACCAAAGAACTGATACAATTATTATTAAACATGCTTTATTCTTTGCCTTCACACATGGCTGATATCGAGAAGTCAAGTACTCGGTGGTAGCAGTCTACTACCATACAATGGTG
>NW_017729034.1:66988602-66990317 GCF_001723915.1 Gavialis gangeticus
AAAATATGTACAGCACTAAGGGTAATGCCAAGGAGAATCTGATTTGGTAAAAGGCAAGAGTGATTTCAAAGCCCAGATTCTCCACAGGACAAGAGGGACTCTGAATGGTGTGGGAGAGGAAAAAGACTAGCTTGGAAATGATTGGAGAAAGACACCAAAGAACTGATACAATTATTATTAAACATGCTTTATTCTTTGCCTTCACACATGGCTGATATCGAGAATGGACACTCAAATGCAGTTCTTGTTTACACTGGGCGCGTCTACATGTACCACTATGATGCCACTGTTACTGCGCCATCATTTAGTACTTCTTTCTGAAAGTACTAAAAGACGGCATTGAAACGGCCCATACTGTACCGTGCATGCTGTGCACAGTTATTTTTAGACACTATGGCACCATAGTAATGCGCTATAATGAAGGAGTGCATTGCTATGATGATGTAATGTCACATGTAGATGCACCTAGTAAGTCCCTGTGCTTAAAAATTATAGAAACTTATTACATAGTGAAGTACCTATGTAGATACACTGAGAAATGTCTATGAACTGTAGTGCTTTGGCACTACATCAGGCGTTTAAAGACTACTTAGTTCAACCTAGTCTATACAAAAGGACTACTTTTTATCAGAAGTTAGTGATCTGAAGCAGTTTCAAGTGCCTAGAATTCAAGATGATCCCTATCAGGGATTTATCATGCATTTATCAGTTGTGGTCTACTACAAAGAGAACTCTATAGTGGAAAGATGGGTTGACAATTTTAACTAGAGTGTTTCTGATCCAATAAAACTTCATTATTTAGGAAAACACTTAAACATGTACTTCATCTAAACTGCTGCTTTAGGGCTTTCCAAAAGCAGGACTAGTATAAAAAACTACAGGGCAAACCTGTCAAATGCTCATGGTTACACAACTTTTTATCTAATGGAGATTTTCTCTATACTGTGTGGTCTACAGCATGAGAGATAAGTCACCAAGTGGTTACAAAAATAGACTTCAAACTGCATAGCTTAAGAATCTTTTGGTAACTAAGATTCAAGAAAGCAAACACTGTGTGTGTGAGCCCCCATTCATTACAGTCAGAATCCTATACAGATGACATTTTCAGGCCCAAGCCCTATGAATGTAAGAAACAGAAGGTACAACAAACATATTGACCATCGCATTGTCTGAAGTTTCCAGGTGTCGCATCTGGTTGCAGTAACTGTGAACTCAAATGTCATAGGGGAGATGGGGGAAGAAGTGCTTTGAAACAGTTACTGCTATTCAATGTTGTTCATTAAGCATTGATCCAGAGAATGGCTCTAATCCAGATGGGGTCAGGGCCAAAGTATGAAGCAAGGAATCATAATAGTCAGCAGTAGCAAAATGAGTATTGATAGGGAAAATCCTGAAACATGAGGATGCCTTAAGTCAGTGTCTATTTGGGACCAGAATGAGACAGATCTCCACAGGGCACCAACTAAGGCTTCAACTTCTTCCAAAGACCTACAGCTGCCTTCTGGATCAAAAGGTGAAACTGTGACATCTTATTACAAGCAAGCCTTTAACAAAGCTAGTGGGGGCTGAAAACTACTAAGTAGAAATCATTCATATTTAAGCTATGGTAAAATAGATGGATTAAGAGATCCAAAGTAATATTGAGGAAACACCCCCCCCCCCCCCCCACAGGGGGAGCTCGTCTTAGGGCCCCCAAAAGAAAAACAATCTGAAAC
>NW_017729034.1:66990460-67027473 GCF_001723915.1 Gavialis gangeticus
ACACATGGGTCATCTGCATTCAGGCCACCAAAAGAGAAAGCTTCTGAAGCAGCCATACTGCATTTATTTTAATGTAGGGAGTGCTCCATTTTCTCTTCAGAAAGATTCCCACAGCAGACAGGGATCAAGTAATTACTTTGTCCCTGTTCACAAGATATCTCAGAATAGTAACAGACCCCAAACACCCACCAATGATTAAGGGAAGTCAGGGGTCAGGAACACAGCAGAGCTTGATATATGACAGAAGATTTGCATGGCCATTAATATTTCATGGTTTCCTGGCCATGTGGCTCAGCACAAGTACATGTACAATGATGTCAAATTGTCTGCCATCAGGTCACCTATTTGAAGAGTGTCATACTTATCTGAGTCATAAAGGTGTTAATTACAGGCCTGTGCCTGTGAACAGAATATAAAAATACCTAGATTCTCATTCCCATTGCAGAGATATCTGGCAGACCTATCTAAGGGCTTAGGCTGGATTTAAGTTGTGCATACACTTTGTGCTAAACCTCTACTCAGGGGTGAGTTTTGCCCTAAAGGCAGCACATAACTGATCTCTTACTTACTGCAGGCATGTTAGATCTGACAGGGAGAAAGAGTTACAGCACTATCTGAATGGCTTTTTAGCCATTATTCTAGAATGTGAAACAAATGTGCTATTTATATGCAAGTCCACAGGTAGCGGTACAGAAAGGCGATGCATTTTCTCCATGTTTTAGGCACATCTAAGTTGATGATTAAATTTTAAAATTGGTATCGCTTCTCAGCCTCTTGTCGGTTAAGCCCAAGTGTAGCAGCCATGACAATACAGAGAAATCTCAAGGATTAAACAAGAGGATTTTGTCCCAGGATTTTGGCAATTATGTTTAAAATGACTATTTTGACCATACACACCTTACTCACAGGGAAACATCATGGCAGCTTAGCTAGGTCTTCCCCTGAACATCAGACAAAGATAAGCATTAACCTGCCTTTCCAGGATTTTGTCTGTTGAATAAGTATGTGAATTGCGGGGCAGGAATGACTTGCAAATACCTGAATGCATATTTCCCTGCTGATCACTGACATGGCTCCTTTTTCCTTGCTGACTTCTGATGAGGTGACATTGCTAATGGGCTAAATGGGCCTCTTAAAGAAGCAAGGTATCTGTATGCTGGCTGTTCAGCAGCTTCTTTGCTTCAATAGGGCATATGTTAGGCACAACCTGAAGAAAGGCAGCAAGAATAGTATATAGAGTACCACAAGCATGCACAGCACTTTACAGCCAAGAAAACCGTATGCCTGCTTAGAAGAACACAATGACTGAGTCTGACTGCACCACCCATTGTGGTTCCCCTCTTACTCAGGAGCAGTCATCCTGTTTTCATCTGAAATGCTCTTTTTAAGTGCTCCCCTCCGTATGTGAGGGCTGCACCACTATGCCACAGTGAGGAACAACAGCAGGCTAGTGCTGGGGAGGGAAGCATGATAATGGAGAAACTGCTCCAGGAAGCATTACAGCACTTAAAACCCTTGTTTGTGCTTCATTTGTTGTTTTTACTAGATGGGTTTCTTCATCCTTTTCTTTTAAATCAGCTCTGTTCCAGCATGGAAATAAATTATTTCCAGCCTCCCTGATATAAGGAAGCCACAAGGAAATCTGACTAAAGTATGTAAAGCACCCTGATCTATGTACTATTGTAGTGGCAAAGTTTATGGCAACTAATTAAAGGTGGGTGCTTGAGGGGGGTGGAGGGGAAGGGTGATTTAACAATTGAAAGCCTAGAGAAAGCAGCACTTGGCTGCTTAACTGATTTGTAGTGAGGTGTAAACTACAATAAATAATTCAGCCATGGGCTTTGCCTGTGGACCTGGGTCATGTGGTCTAACTGCCTACACTGTTTTGGTTTTATTTTATACTAGCCTAATAATAAATGCTCTAGTTTGAAAACTTCAACATCCTGTTTATCACTAAAACTAACACATGCATATAAAGGCCTCAAAAGCTATTTTTTAAAGTATGTAAAAAGCTCACTGCCAAAGAGATGCTCTGTACATTTGTACACAGGCCCAAAAGCCAAAGGTCCCAAGTGCTGCCATTCTAGCATCAAAGCCAACTGTTTTAAAGGTACGTCCATGTCAAGAATCCTGGGCCAACCTCAGAGCTGAAGAGCATCACGTGGCAGCATGGGAGGTCTGGTTTGAATGCCGGCCTACATTCCCACATGCAGAGCCTTGGCTCAAAGAAGAGAGCACTCAGTGGACAAAAGACAATACCTAGGTTCATTATGTGCATTTAAAACAAAATTGTAAGCCTGATCTGTAATTTCTATCCCTCATCATTACACCCTGTTCCCTAGTGCAGCCACACTGAAGTTGCGTTCATTTAACGTGCTGCAATATGGGACCTTGCCTCATTCAGTGTTTTCCTCCTGGCCCTGACTCTGACCAGCTGCTGTAGCAGCTCGACATATCCATGAAGAGTATTTTGGAGTAAAAGTATTGAAATAGTAATAGTTTTTTATTATAGTTCTGCTTCTGGAAAGCACTCATTTCCCACCAAGAAAAGTGGGACTTGCAATAGGCCATAGAAATTAATGGCAAAATATGCAATTATTCAGAACAGCATGGAAAGCAGCAACAAATTTGACTGGTCTTGTTGTTTTGCTGTTTGATGGTGGTCCTGATTACCCCCACTGGGAAAAACAGTGCATTAGCTACCTTAGTACTGTCATATCTGTCATTTATTGAGCACCAGGAAAGTCTGACATCCAGCAGCAAAGCTTGTCAGCAAATCCAATTTGCCTATCCTGCTTGCTCTCATGAATATAGCAAGGAGTCCCTACTTCTTCCTAATTCTGTTTGTGTATTCTCCACAACAAAACAGAATGAGGAAAAAAAAACAAGCCCTCTGTTCCTTGCAGGTTCCTACTCCTCTGTCCTGCTGCATGTTCAGAAACATGGTGAGTATGTAAACCTAAGACACAATGCAGCCTATGCATAACATACCTGCAGGACAAGGACATGTGCAAGCAGAAACAGAGCCGAGATAGGAGACAAACTGCCAGCTCTGGTATTGCTGATATCCTCCATGCCATTTTGAGCCAAGAGCAGGACTTGACTGGCCTTGGAGACTCTATTGCCCTCTCACACTTTGGCTTTGCATAGACTGTGACTTAAAGGTGGTTTACAATGTGGTTGCTAACATGTTCTTTCTTGTGGTGCCCTCATCGCAGTTTCTGTGCAGTTACATACCTCTTTACAAAGCCCTGGTGTAGGGGCAGCATTCTTATCTCCATTTTACAGATTGGGGAGCACAATTCAATGAGGGTTAAGCCATATCTATACAGTAAACCAGGGGGTAGGCATCTTTTGAGTGGCAGGACACTTTGAGATGCAGCTCCCAACCACCACTGCTGCCCCTGGAGCTGCTGCTCTTCCTCCTCCCGTCCACAGTGCAGCCTGTCACAGAAGTGCTGCCGACATCACTGCTTTGCAGGACAGATCTAACTGCTTGGTGAGCCACATCTGGCCATGGGCCATAGATTGCCAACCTCTGACGTAAACGCCCCATCTTTGGCATCGGTGCCCTCAATCTTGCCATGCTGTTCTACTTGGGACTGTCATTCAAGTTGCAGCAAGGGAAGCTTAAGTTAGATATTAGGAAAAACTCTCACTAGGAAGCTGTGGGAACTGGCAGCATATGGTGGCAAGGGCACCTCCTCTGCCCTGTGCCATGTATTCCTCTGCTGCATGCCATGAAACCCCTCTGCAGTGTACACCCAGGGCTGCCCCAACCCTACCTGCTGTCACCTCACCAGTGCAGCCTCTGCTTACCTTTGCTACTCATTACTACCAAATGTGTTACTTCCTAATGGACAGGCAATCCATTTCCTGGAAAGTCTTAGTACTGGGAATACAGGGCAGGGCTGGGAATGTACAGGCATTCCAGCCCCCTAGCTAGACGGTTGCTTTTGGGTCCCCCCCCCCCCGTCCCTAGGAGAGCATGACGATTCACACACTGCTAGGGAAAGGGCAGGGTGTCAGTGTGAATCTAACAGAAATAGAAAGCAGCAGCTGCCAAGAACAGCCCCCTGCCCTGCCAGAATGGGAAGGGCAAGGAGAACTGCTCTCCTTGCCCCTTCCACACCTAGCAGTGCTGGTGCCAGAGTGGCAGGTGGAATTCTTGCAGCAGTAGATGGAAGTCATTAATCCCAGTTCTCCCGGTCCACTGACTGGAAGAGTGGGATGCAGGTGGGGGTGGGGAATTAAGGTGAAATGAGGGAATTCCTACTACTGCTCAGAATCATGAAGAGACCTGGGGCTCCTGTAGCTCTTAATCAGGATAAACTCCCAAAGCCTGTTCAAGGTGCAGGAGACATTAACACAGGAGCTTGAACCATCTTGGGAGCACCCCTTTCCCTTGTACAGGGAGCAGAGGTGGGGGAAAATGGCACCACGTGAAGGCTAAGTACAAACAGTCAAAAAGCCCGAGGCTGAATTGATTCAGTCTGAATTGATTTGCAGGTTAGTCTAAACTGCGGAGATTAAACTGAGAAACAATAGGACGCACATTCACTTTTGATTCATGAAATGTAGCCACAGGCCTGCAGTGGCTCAGGCCAGAAGCAGTGGGATCCTAGAGCAGGCTCTCTGGCAGGTAGCCAGCATGGGCTGTGTTTGCTTCCTCTTCCTGCTGCCCCTGAGGTCTTGGGATTTGCAGTCCAGAGTCACAGCAGCAGGACTCTTCCTGCTTCCAGGCACAGGCAGGGGCTGCTTCCCAGTGCCTCTGGGATTTGTAGTCCAGTTGCAGCCTGCAGTAAATTTGAGGGAAGGGGTGTTTAATCCCTCTCCCTGGCCCCAGCCAGGGCTTGCCTCATGGGGGCGGGGGCAGTCCCTTCCTCCCTCCCAACCCTTCTGTACTGGAGCAGACAGCACAGTACAGTACAGCACAGCCCAGGGCTAGAAAGCACCTAAAGTGCTTATCCAGAACTGCTGCCATTTTTCCTGAGACAAATGTCTTGCTGCCAGTCTCATCCCTGAGTTAATTTGAGATTTATAAGCAATGTCCCTTACCCTAAGCCTGCTGAGAGGCCAGTCCAGTTGGTGTGCTCCCACTCCAAACACACAGGGAGCAGTGAGTGCTGTACAAAGCACAACAGTCAGACCTACTTTCATTCCTAAAGTGGGAAGGGAAGGAGGGGATGGTAGGGCTGCTGCTGTCAATCACTTTTTTACATCATAGGCTGAAGGTTAGAGTGCTCACCCGTGGAGTCCAAGCCCTCCTCAGCCCAAGATGCCATCCTGAGGAACTGAAAGGCATACAAGGCATTTCTGCAACTGGGAGCTTCACTTGTCTGGTGGCAGAAAGAGTGGCACTATGGCAGGAGCAGCGACTGGCTCCGTCTCCACTAGCAACAGCATGGGCTGGCCTGGAAGTGGCTCAGGCTCAGAGCTAAGCACCAAAGTGGCCCCCCATTGCAAAATGTAGGCACCCCTAGCTTAAATCATGCATTCTCAAAACAAAATTGTGAACAGGTCATGCTTGGGGGGTGGCTCATAATCCTTCCTTTCTTTACGGATGAGGGGAGGTTTGTTTTTGTTCCTTTTTTCCTTGCCATAATGTATGGCGCTTGAAAAGATTATATAAGAAATTCCTCAATTTCTACATTATTTCCAGTTCTGCCTTTATCCTACAGAAAAATAACGGTTCCGTTTCCAAGGCTGCCAACACAGCAAACTTTTCATGTTAAATAATTATTCAAAATTAAGCCAGATACAAAGTATTCTTGGCATGAAAAACACCAGAATATGTAGCATTTTGAGTACGTGATGTAGAACTCTTTAACCATATACCTTTTTAACCAATATAAAAACCACTGGACTTTGTAGTTCAGTGGAACAAGTGGTTGTCAAGATAAGACACTTTTAAAGGCGCACAGACTCAAGTGATGGAGAATGAAAAAGTTACCTTCAACACTGTATTGCTATCAAAGGATACTGATAAGACGCAACTGTCACATCTTTGATAGAAGCATAGCAAGACCACTCAAACTTTAACCCTGCTTCATCCAGGATCAAAGTAAAGGCTGGTTAGTTGCTCGCATGGCTCCCGGCTCACTAACACCTAACAGTTACAGTATAACAGCTTGTGTGTGATCCTGAGCAGCATATCCCCCTCCCTTTTTGAAGAGACTACATATGGTATGTTTGCCCCCCTAAACAGGTCTTTTCTGACTCATATGCAGAAGTACTCCAATACATCACAAGATGCTGATCAAGTTTTTTATTCACTTTTCTTAATTATAGGTATTAAATTATATGTTTTATAATTAATTCAAGTTCTACAGATGAACCAAATGGGAAAAATACAAAATCCCAAATGTAACCTCCTTAGGATAAAAACTGTATCATGCTGTGTGTTTCCATTACATTCCACACAATGAGATCTCCCAAATAAAAATTGATCCCAGTATCCCTGCTACCAGTGTAATATTAAGTTACATTCTTGTTCATTTGTCCTATTATTTTTTTTGTTTCCTTTATTTGGGACAACTAATTTTGGAGCCGTATCCTCACCTTTATTGTGATACCAAAATACTTTTTTCCTAGACAAATGTATGCACAGAAGGCTTAAAAGGCTTCTCATTCCATAAGAAGCCAGTAACCTAGAGTGATGAAATTGCATCAGTTACCCACAAAATGACTGATCCTTTATAAAAGGAATCAGATCTTCTTCAAGGAGGGAGGGAAGATATCAGGCATTTTGGAAGGGCATCTACCAATGCATAGAAAAAACTGATTAAGTGTCCTCAGTTGCAGGAATCCATTAATTTGCTCAGCATTCTGGGTAGAAGGAAATTTTTTGAGTCAGTCAGTCCTCATTTATTGATGAGCTTCTGAAGGGATGCAGTGTTAAACCTCTCAATATTTACCATGTTGCATGATATGCTGTACTTTAGCCCCACCTCCTTGAGTTACATGAGAATCTACAATTTTGTTTTTCCCACTCCTACACTTAAAGAAGTCTTGCAAACATGAAAATAAGAGACTTGAAACTAAAAAGGAATGAAAAAGATCATGCATGATGCTATTTTTAAAACCTCATATTTTCATGGAAAGGAAAGTCTGATTTTAGTTTTGAAACCACTGCAATTGGTAACACTGAGGAGTCACCTCCATTGGGAGCTGCAGCACAACTGCTCTATTGAGTTCAACGTATGGATGTGGAGAGAACAATGGCTCTTTATGCTTCTTATTGGTAGCCCAGCAGCAAAGAGAAGGGCAGTCATTTCAAACACTGCACTTTTCTGTTACCTATGACAAACAACTAAGAATACTGGGAAGCAGCAGCATTATGTATTATGCTTATTTCCCTATAAAAAATGATAGATTCCCAAGCACTGTTTTTATGCCCAATGTAGTTATATTGGCTAGGAACAGAAATTACACAAACTGGTATAAGTGATTGGAAACCAGTTAAAATCTGTAACACAACAGAAATTCAGTGCACATAAACTGCTTTCAAAATGGCTGATACAGGTTTAAGATAAACCTGGATGGAGGTAGTATCAGACTTAACTGATTTAGGTTAACTTGGTTATTGAACTTCTGTCCCAGATCCCCTCCAGATTCAAGTTAACTTGCAGTCCCCCAGCATCCCAGCATGCTGTGCACCTCCTCTGCAACCTCCCACTTGCAGGATGGGCAAACTAGCCTTGGCTCAAGCTGTCTGCTCTAGCTAAGCAGGGAGGTATGCTCTAGTGCCCTACAGCTTCTGGCCTGGGCCACTGCAGGCATGTGGCTACATTTCCAGAATCAAAAGTGAATGCCTGTTCACTCCCTTATTGGTTCAATCTGTGCAGCTTAGACTAACCTGCAGAAGATGGAATCGATTCAGCCTCTGGCTTTTTGACTGTTTTTAGCCACTAAGTTTAGTAAAATTACTCTGGAAAACTCTAGAAAAATTAGTTAAATCACTAATTTGTACAGGTACCAAAAACACTTAAGGTGGTGCAGGTTTAATGATGCAGGACTCTCCATGGTGCAATACAATAAAATGTACTGGCAATAAATTTGCACTCAATTTCCATATCTAATTTTAATGTACAAGAATAGAACGCCATTATAAAATGGTTCTTACCACATCTGTAGTATAAACATAACCAAAGCAATTCCAGGTTAAAGGATTCCCTTGGTGCATGAGCACAGTAAGACACTTAAACTGTCTTCTGAGGAACCTCCAGCAAACCCTTGTGTAGGAAGAGGGCCAGAGGCCTGCAGAGATTTCAGGCAGTCTGGCAAGCTCCGCTAACTGAATACACATCTAGCTGAACACACGCTGCAATCAGAAGAAACTACTGCAGCACACATTGTCATAAATCAAATTAATTTTAATCTACGATAAATAACAACAGTGAAGATGTCCAGGATGCTGTGTATTTAATTCAAGATATCCAACCTGCTCCATAATTCATGGCACATCTTTACTCTTGTTACTTAAACTACCCAGATTAAAGCTACCTCAGGTTTGCCACCCAACACACCTTTGACTTCAGTGTACACATATCCAGAGATTACTCTAGGTCCAGCTAATGCTGTGGTCCTTGCAAAGCCTCAGAACAATCCAAGAGCTGAGCACAAAAACGACTCTTTCCTCCCAGTCTGTACTAAAGAAATGCTTCCATGCAAAATACAGAAATTACTGCATAAAGATACTTAGTGAAAAATCATATTAAGAAGTTTTTTTTTGTTTTTTTTTTTTTGAGAGAAACCCACTTTACAAAACTCATATTAGCCAGAGGGGTAGATCATTATCATAATCTGCGTAACAGTGGAAGAGTTAGGGCTTTATAGCAGTGCTTATTAACATACTATCATTCAGTTTTACTGTAATACTGGCTCTATCAGTCCAATAGCTGAGATACTGAAGCACTTATGAAGTTTTTATTTTGTTTGGTGAGTCCAAGTTAGTCATAATTCTGGAGCATCTGCATATCCAAATCAGGATGTGAGTATTGTTTTTATTGTATGCGTGTAATGCATCATTACTTTTTTCTAGTCTCTAATTATAACCAAAGCAGTACAATAGCAATCCTTCAGTAAAAGGTAATGTCCACGTATTCAGATCACTATAAAATTTAAAATCTCTTTAAAAAGCAACATCTTTCATAACAGTGCTAAAAGCATTAATAAAAGTTGAAGTGTGAAAAATGTACATTCTTTATTCTGCTACTTAGTTACAGAATAAAATTTGACTTTTCAGAAAATAAAACTATAGCTGCAGCACTGGGAGCTGCCAATTTGCTTTTGAGGATAAAGTACATGCACTTTTTCCAGTTATTTTATTGCACATCATGAACAGTCATACTTGGTGTTTTTATTTACATGTGTTTTGGCAATGTCCATTTTTTCCTCAAAATACATTATTTTTCACAGACAAAACCTTAAATGTTTCATACAAACTGCCACAATACAAGTCAGAACGGAGATTTCTATTCTTCTCTAATAGTTTACCAGACATAAGTTAATCTTTGTTTTGGGAGCTAGATATCTACTAGTGCAGTGTGTTGTCAACGATGGACACCAAAACTGCCAGCACCAAGTTAATACTGCAAGTAACCAGCCACTGTGCCTAACACCCACCTCCAATGCAGAACCATACCACCTGCAATTAGTGAGTAGGCACATAGAAAGGAGAGCACTGTGCTTTAGTTAACCAGTTTGATTCAGCATTGATTACCATGTATCAGTATAATTGTTCATATGTTTATTTGAAAAACAATGTTCAATTAATAATATATTATTTCAGAAAAGTATTTCTATATCAAAGATATATATTAAATACGAACTAGGCAATCCATAAAAATAATTACACATTTGCGTCTAAGGAATGTTTGTGAAAAGCATGACATGGACTTTATTAGGTTTAATTTGTTTTTTTTGAGAGGTGTGCTATATTATTAAGCTGATGCACAGGAAATTTTAATATAGTGTCAAATATTTTTCCTGTGTGTTAAGGTTTTTTAATTGGGTAGCAACACATTTTAACCAATTAGAGAAGTACAGAGAAGATTTCCGTGGCCTTCATTGATTAAAAGAGAATTTAAAAATATTGAATTTTAGTTTGTATTATCTATAAATGGGTTTTAACACTTTATTTAACAATCTATTAAAATTGTATATTATTATAGTAAATAAATCCTGATCATCAATCTGTCTTGTTAAATGTATCCTATTTGCACCAAATAATATTTTAAATCAGTCTTTAAAGACTATATAAAACATTTTGGTTTGATGTACAGCAAGTTTACTGTTCCAGAGGTTGACTTTGATGCAACAGATTTATTCACCATCAATCAGTTTATATGCAGAAGAGCAACAAAGCTCTTAAATATAGGGGAAAAAACACTGAAATTCAGGTTTGCTCAGATTGACTCCATTTTACTGGATGGAACTGGAACTCTATATAATTTTTTTGATTATCTGCCCTTTTTAAGTTATGAAGACATTTTTACTGTGAATTAAAAAAAGAACCAAACTGAAACCATCCCTTCAATAACGCAGCAATGTTGAAGTCATCATTAACTGAAGTGCTAGAAATAATATCTTAAAACTGTTTCCTTTTTACAGACAGAAGTAGTTTGGTTTCATTAGGCACTTAGGTATGTACATTGAAAAATGCATTTATATTCAATAGTCACAATAATTTGCATAGTTATTTTGCTTTTAAGGTTTTTTAGGTTATTGCTTTCCCTCCAGCTTTAAAAAAATGCTTCTTCTGGGCAAATGCTCACAAGTTTCTTTAGCTGAAAATGAGATGAAAATGCACTGTGGGCAAAGTCTGGCAGTAGTTCATAGATAATGAAAATGGTATTACAGTCATCCAACTAATAGCCTTGGTAACAGAGACATGCTGCAATATACAATCTGTACCATCCTCTCTCACCTAGGAAGTTTCTGTCAAGCTTATATGTCTCCCATAAAGCTTAAACAACTTTGCCGTTTCAAAACAACATTCTCAACATAATTCTATGCAACTCCAAATTTTAATTATAAGACCAATTTAAAATTGAACCATAAAGTTTTTATCCACTCTGAATTATTAACTGCTTTCTATCTATGAATTTTAGATTAACGTATTAAAAACAAACAAACAGTGTATAGACAAAGGGGTTTTCTTGTACAAGTGAAACTATTGTAGATATATCAATTTTCTCTATTTTATACTGGCCAGCTACATATTTCTGTGAATTAAGCTAGAGATTTAAATGGTATTTATAAAAAACATATCTAGTTGTATAAAGCATGCTTAACTAATGTAATCCATGTGTACTCGTTTATCAATGCTGAGCCTATTTTTCCTTCATAAATTTAAAATACAGTATGTCCAATTTAATCACTTTTTCTCTATCATTAAAGCTTTTCACTTCTTAAAATAAAGTTTATGACAAAAGTGGAGACACAAAATTGAAACCCATCAGAAATTTAAAAAAATATTTTGAATGGATGCAAAGATTCCTCATCTAAATTTTGATGCCCTAGACAAATAAGAGTGTTGTGTCACAAATATAAACTGTTGGTATGAGAAAAACGTGGTGTGTATCAAGTGTCTATGGGCAACAGATGGTAATCATTGTATGTTTAAGATTACAAATCTGAGAGGCCTAATGCTGGCCCTAAAAAAACAAGACCCTTCAAAAACATATTTTTTAAAAATGATTTTTTTCTTAAAGGTAATTTGCACAGAAGTTCAAAACAAAACTTTTATTTACTACACCATTGTTCACCACTTACATTCCCTGCATTCATGTTGCTACAGTCATCCACAGGGATAAAGATTCCAGGTAAAGGTAGCCTTGTTATTAGAAATGGTTATTACTCAGTAACATAGTGCAAGAGGTGTAGTCTGTACTTTCTGTAGTCATTACGAAATGATCCAGTTTGACCTTTGGCTTACAGAAGTTGTACTCCCCTGAGCTAGGCAGTATTGACAGACTACAGCAGAAGTACAAAAAAAAAAAGGATGGCAAGAAGGAAATAAGGCAAAACTGCCAGAAAAAAATCTTGGCAATACTGCAGAAAAAAGCAGATTCCTCGTTTCAGATATACTGAGATAGAAATCTAGAAGTACTGTGTGCTCATAGAAATTAAATGTGTATCACTTAATATAACTTGGCATCAGGTACCTTAAATAAGTAATTGCAAGTTACAGTGATATTTACTATGACCTCAAAATGGTTCAACAAAGAATCAAACTGGTTTCTCTGGGTACACCATCACATGATTTACCAATACATTGGCATCTTTGCTCTTTTGCTGTGAGCTGACAGTGATTATTTTAGAGAAAGAAAAAAGAAAGTGTGGAATTAGTAACGCAGATGCTGAAAAGGCAAGTGGCAAGACTCTACAAGAAGAATGCCTCAAATAATGCTACTTTGTTCCCATCTCTACTGGTACCTCAAGGTAAAAGGCCAGAATGACCAAAGCCAATTTAATAGTAGTGTGCAGAATGTCAGCTGACAAACAACATAAAAACAAGTCACGTTGTGTTATCTGTGGTCACGTTCTTCAGGGTTAGTCCAGTAACTCAAGACTTTACATTCTTCTGTCTTTATTTATTTATTTAATTAAACATGTAATGGTTAATAAACAGACATAGTCCAGAGTTAGTAGGTTGGTATTATAACATTTATTAAAATAATGCTATGGGTTAATAGAAACAGCAAAGAACCAAAGAATTAAAATGCAAGCTATGTAAAAACCCAACTAAAACCCAAATATGTCTAATGTATTCATCCAGTAGCTAACTAAAAGCCCAAGAAAGACAACACTCCCAATATAATAAAGTACTGCAAAACAATTGGCAATATTTCAGTTATCAAAATTGTGGGTTTTGCATTTTTGTATCCTTTTTTCTCAATCAGGAAAAAAATTTTTTGAATGTTATATAACATACATATAAAACAAGATAGAAAAATACATTATAAACTTGTAACAATGGCTGTAAATACATTATCTTACATGTTTCTCATAGGCAATAGGTTGGTTATGGTACATACATAGCATGAAACTACTAAGATAATAAAGAATAGACAAATACATGTCATCTGTACGGTTACATACAAGCGACACTCCCATCTACCCACTCTAAAAAAATTACATAATACTGTCAGAAAGAAGTCTTAAAACTACATATTTTAATAAAGAAAAATTCGATAAAGAATGATAATACTGAGAACCAAGGCATTCAGAGATTTCAAAAGTCATGCTTTTTTTTTTTTTTTGAAGTTGATCCAAAATTTTTTCAACTAAGTTTTCAAAAATTCATTCAGAGCAAACATTACTTTTACATGTCACACATCTATTTCATACACTTACTTTCCCCCCAATAAAAGACCTTTGATAAACATCTAAAATGTCCAGGTTTATCATTAATTGAGATGAAACTGGATCAAATACTGGTATTATTTTAGCAAATCTCTCTTCAAATGTTTGAGTGTCGCAAGTTTATTCAACCAACCAAACAAAAATCAAAATGGCACAGCATATACCGTAAGTAAAATCAAAACAACTGTATGTGTAACAGGAAGACAAAGCCAGTGGCACGATAAACAAAAGCTAGCTGAATACAAAAGGATGAATGTCTATTGCATAGTAAATAAACTGATAATTGTTTCCAGGTAAGAGAAGATGCTAGATGAGGTCACCATGCAGGTGCTTAAAAATGTAAGCCCTCTTAGCTTACTTTTGACCTTTGATTTGGAAGCTGTGAAGGTTTGCAGGAGAAGAATAAGTTGACAGGGAGGGGAAAAAGTTATCACCTGATATTTGCCAAGTCTAGTACTGAGCCATTTGGAAAATAATACTTGCTCAATGTCTTTAGAATAAACACTGTGCCTAGGTTAGCTTCAACTTCGGTAATGGCCCACTACATGAACTTCATGTGGAGCTAAACATGAAATATAGCCAGACTTTCAAATAATTAATCAATGTCTCTTTCCTGCCTTTCTTTTGAATAAAAAACAATTAGAAGTTAACATTAAGCAAACAGGAATTGATGAGAAACAACTTACACGCTATTTGACACTGCAGGAGCTGTTTATAACACCCTAGGACATGCTCAGGTTAGACTGAAAACTAGGTACGTCTGTTCAGTTTGATTATGCACTGAACTACTATTTTGTGGACATGTTGTAGTCTGCTACACTTTATCAATTCCCCTTCCCCTCCCCCAAGACAACTCCACACCACTGCTAAACAAAATGAAGTATTTGCTGTCCCATAAACATTTGTCAGCTAATTTAGTATGAGACAGCTTGTAACATGAACCCTTTGGTTTAGAGGCTGCACAAGTACTTGAAATAAAATGTGCATCAGATGTGACTGAAGAGTGAAAATGCTGCAAGAATAATAGGGATGATGTATGAAAAAATATCCATGTTTCACATTACAAAATTTGGCAAGTTGCATCATGCTAATATGGCAAAAATCAGGTAATTCAAATGGTCAACTCATTTGTCTTTCCTCACAGCTTCTTTTCACATACTGGGCGACTGAGTGGCATGCATTAACTTGTTGTTTGAGGGAGGAGCTGATTATACAAGACATCAGACTAAATGACCATGGAGAAAATAAGGCACTTCCTTTTCTTTAGACTTATTCCAATACTTAAAAAATAAAAAAGAAAGACTAAAAGGCTCTTTTGGTCTTTTGTTTCTTGACAACCACCAGAAAAAATCATTTAATGAAATAAAGGGTTTCTTTGTTCTTTTTTTCTTTTTTTATAACACTTGAAAGTATAAAATGCTACATTTCCAAAAATATATTTTTTCTGCACCAGCACCCTTGTATAGTAAAAGTATCTACTTTTTTGTTCATTTTGTTTCAATGCACTATACTTTATCTACAATTTCATTACATGTATACAGCAAATAGGCAAGCATGGCTTTTACATCCTTAATGAAATTTTTCTATACAGGGAGGTTTAAAAAAAATATTTGAACAGTTTGCCCAGTAATGTGACACATAATGCATGTACCTTGTTCTCCTGTAATCTTTTAAGGAGGTTTAAATATGTTCAAAGTAATTTTAACTCAGATTTTACTTTAATAGTGTTGTTGTTTTGTTCTCTGCATTTATGTAGTTCTGATAAATTCACTGTAGTCTCTCTTTCATGGCACACTTTCTTTTAAAACATCCAATTTGGCAGGCAATAGAAAAAAGGCTGCAACTTCTGCCCTTTAAGGGCACTAGTAGTGACTAAACAGCATGTCAAATTTTGAATACTTTTTGGAATCCCTTCACCAATGACATCCCTGACCAAAGGTTCATGCATGATGCATCATCACACAGTACATTCAGAGAGAGCTTTGACTTCATTATGTGAAGAAAAAGATTCCTAGAAGTCTCTCACAGTAACTGCCTCTGTCATTGGGTAGTTAAGGGACATCTGTCTCCATCTCTTAAGTGAGGCCTTCTTACCGTTCGCTTACGGTGGGACACTAAAGGATGATCAGTGCTGAGGGATGAATTGGACCTTATTGCTTTACTACTATTCAGTGCAGGTTCTAGAACCACTTTCACCCAAACAGGAAATAAAAGCTGAGTTGGAGGACAACAATTTCTTTGTCTTTTTTTGTTAGATGGTAAGACGAACGGACAAGTGCCTCAGCTCGCTGCACTGAAGACAGGCAAGCAAAGGCGATTACCAGTTAACTGATCAGCAGGCAGGCATGGTCAGGTCATCATTGGGTGAAGAGTTCAGAGGTCAGAAGGTCATAGGTTAGTTGCCGGTGGCGGCTGGGTGGTTAGAAACAAAACAAAACAAAAAAAAACAAAACAAAAAAAACAAAAGAGAAAGAAAAGATAGAGAAGAGATTAGTTCCAGCTAGTGACGGCTTAATGACAACATGAAAACTAATCACAGCTAATAAAAACAGGCATGTTTAATTCTGACGTACTGATTGACACCATCTACAGAATGCAATAAAATCATGACAGCCTTGCATCATGATTTGAACGTGTGAAGGAGAAGCCCACTCCCACAAAACTGGTTAACAGGAAAAAATAGAAATAAAATACAACTAACAACTAATGGTTAGTAGCAGTCAATGAAGAAAATTGGAAAACAAAAACAATGAACAGTTTTTGGAACTTGGGAAAGAATTTTGAAAAACAGTCAGTGCACAGTATCAGTATCTGACTGCTATTAAGCATTAGTATTTTCCCAGGTGCAAGCATTAAAGCAACTATTAATGATGGATGTGATTATTAATAAACTGGTTATTAAAAGAAATGAATCTAAGAAATTTTGAACTTCCATAAACAATTTGGTTTAACAAACTATGGGCCAAACAAGGTTTATTTTGTTCATAAAATTTTTATTGCTTTTCATTTATTCTATTTACAAACAACGTGGAATTTCTTGGCCTCATGATACAAAGCAATACTAAACTGTAGTCTAGCAGTGTAGGCATCATCATGGGAATCAGGAAAAGGCTCAGCCTATTGCTTTAGCCAGCATTTTCCTGTTGAAAATACTATTTTACACAGATAGGACACTTACAAAATGCACTTGCATGTAAACACTGTAAAAGTCCTGCCATTTTAAATTCTATACTTAAAAAGCTCTAAGTACATCAAAAAATAGAGAAAATATCTAATTGATACTAATAAGGCATTTTTTAAACTACAAACAGCTCTCTTTATTCATTTTCAAAGCTAATACTCTGCAAATACAATAAAATCTGACATTTCATATACATTCCTGCTTTATAATTTTATATTTTAAAAGAAGCCACCTGTAAATACTATTTTCTTTTGCAAAAAACCCACAAAAAAAAACAAAACAATAAAACAAAACAAAATTACAGTAAAACATAAAAAAGTTCTCAAGTGGAAAGTTATCATTCCCAATGTTCTTGAGCTGTTCCTTCTTTAATCATTCTCTCTCACATTCTCCTTCACCAAACTTGGTCCACTTAACAGTAGTATGTTTTTTAAGACTCATTCAACAGCTTAATTATATTTAATAAATTCTGAGGTTTGATAGAGTTTTGTACTGTTGCCATTCTGACTAAGGCAGAGGAGATGAAAGTGAGAAAGGTATTCAGTGCAAAGTCAGATTTGTGCCATTCCATACAAATGAAATCCAGTAGGTGTAAATGTTCACAGATAGCATAATTTAATGACCTATAATCATGGGTTGATTTATCTTCACATAATAAAAACGGTTTCTATGGCCTATCATTTAGGGCAGAGTTTATAAACAATAAAAAATTACTACTGTAACTTAAACGAGACCACATGTTCCCTGAATTTCTCCAAAATTCTAAGTGGGATTTTGTTTAAATTAAAACTGCTGTTGCAAAAATAAGCAAAAAGTAAAAAATAAATATTTAATGTGGCACAATCTCACCACTTTACAGGTATACTAGAAACAGAATCTTAAAGCATTTTTGATATTGCTTACAATTTTGATTAAATGGTATTAAAATTTTATATATAAATTATGTGACAGTTGGTTTTGATAAAACATTCAGATAAATTCTCAGCATTAACATTTCTTATGGAGTTTATAATCCAAGCAAGCTACCTTTTAAAATTCCAGTACACCTGTGATACATCCTCTGCCAAGTCTCTGGCCTTCTACAGTACACACAGGTTTATCAACTGTGCAACACCATTTATAGTTTATTACAATTAAAATCAGTCAGTCTCTGTTATATGAATCAAATTCAGTTTTGTATTATTTATATAGCGGGGGTCTTATTCTTGGTTAAAATGAACTACCTGTCAACCCTTTGATTCTAAACGCTTAGTTATAAAAGTAAAACATTTACACATTTGGGGACCCTTGCCTTAAATGCAGTGCTTTTAACTAAAAATATACAATGAATAAAAACCTACCTAAACAGTGAATACAGTAGTACTATAAAATACTCTGAGAACTGGTTTAAAAGGTTTTTGTTTGTTTGTTTAACTTTAGACCCAATGAATGCACAACTTAGTTAAATTTAAATGCTTAACATTTTTCCACATTTGAAAATAGTATTTTCGGTTTGCTGACATTGACAGAGTTGCTATACATGGCAGGTGTTTATCAATTTCCAATATTTTAATTTTAAAATTATCCCAATTTTAAAGAATCACCTCATAAAGTTGTGGAATGCCAAAAGGCATTCTTTTCAAAACATTCCTTCTAACAAATCTACAAAAAGAATGTGCACTGATAATCTATTTAAAAAAAAGTCTTAAAATTATTGTTGTGTAATCTACTGCTTTTATGTAAATTGTTAATGATATTTTTAGAGCTTTATTTCACCAGAAATAACCGGCAGGGTTTTCATGTAAAAAAAATATGTAGGGCACAGAATGTGCAGCTGATTGACTGGAAGAACAGCTCAGTGTGTATCTATTCAATTAAAAAATATACACTGAACTTTCAAGATCTCTAGGAGATGGACACTTTACCATCAAAAGTTGGCTTTAAGTCAGCAGACAGTGAGGTGCGGCCTATATTTATCTTCAGTTCAATTATTTTTGAGCAGTAACCACTACTAAAACATATAAGCATTTTTCATTCATTAAAAAGATTGGTAAGATTTACAAACACTACTTTAGTCTATTCAAATGGAGTACCTGATTTTTTTATTTTATATATATGAAAACATCTCACAAAAGTATATGCTTTTTGTCGTGCTAAAGCCCATCAAATGTGGGTTCTGGAAGTCATTTGCAGGAAGAGATTCTAGGAACAATGGGCCTGTATTTTTAAAGGTACTTAAACATCTAACCCTACTGATTTAATTGGGAGTTGGGTATTTAAATACTTTTAAATATCTGGACAAACATCCCCATTACTGAGAATATCCTGCTGCCTACTGAAGAATTTTCAATACAACAATGACAAGACTCCAACTAGTGTGATAGAATTGAAGGGGAGAAGTGTTCTCCTGGTTACTATAGTGTCTGTATATTACTTCACTCCTTTTGTAAAGCATGAGATCCACACCTGAGAGCAGGAGAGAGAGGGAGAGAGACTATGTAAAGTAAGGATCTTGGGAAGCTCCTCTCAGGAACTGACGTGTGTGTCCCCTTTAATGAATGAGAGGAAGAAAGGAGGTGAAGTATAGACTAGCATTTGTGCTAAAGCGGCACACCCATCACCTGAATTCGGCTTTAAGTATACCATCTCACAGAATCCTGTGAAATCACTATTGTGCTAAGAATAGGTCCTTAGAATAATAATACTTAGAACACCATAGATGCTTTGCATCTTCAAAGCACTGTACAAACATTAAACCTCACAACACCCCTGTGAGGTAGGGAAGTATTATTATCCTTATTTTACAGATGGGGAAACACACACAAGAAAAGTTAAATAACTTGCCAAAATTCACACAGCAAGTCAACTGGCAGAATTTGGGAGCTCCTGGGTTCAACCAATACTGCTTCCTAGCCAAACAATCTACTCAATGTCAATAAACCGAAAGTATCATTTTTCTCAAAAAGATTAAATAAATTCATTAAAGGGCCCAAAAGCATACATTTGTGGTAAATTACATTTGATGAACAGGAGAAAAATGAAGATTTAATTTCCATGCATTGGTTAGTCCAGAGAGATGTCCAAACACTGGATGTCATCTCACCAATGGGACTTCAAAAGTTGCTTCTCCTTCAGACAATGTATTTTAGCAGCAAATAAACTGATACCAAGAAATCCATTTCAGCAAAAAACCCTAAAAGAACTGGCTTTACAAATTCAACCAACTTTTGAAGTATTATCTTCACAGTCCTTAGTTTGCTGAATTCAATTAGATATTTGAGAACATGCATCTTCTTTAGTTGTACAGTACAGTGGCTCAAACAGTTTATTAGAAAAAAAGGAATCTAAATCTTCAGATTTCTCCAGACACAGACAGGAGGCATTTATTTCTTTACTTCTTTCTCATTAAGCACCCATCCATTCATTTTATTTTGCAACACCAATCTGATATTTCCACACCAATTAAAAGAGCAAGTTTGGAGGGAAAACAAATTAACTAATAAAGCACTAAATGTAATGCTTCCTGATGAAGCTGAATCTTATTTATAAACTTCTTATAATTGGAATCAGTTATAGCATTTCATATTAACTGTATCACAAAGTTCTGTTTTTTTTTTAATAGGTGGGAAAGCTAATGTAGTTTAACAAAATGTCTTTAAAATTGCAAGCATTCCCAGAGCTATAACATTGTCACTATTTAGATTTTTGAGAAAAAAACCCATCAATGAATAGGTCAAAATATGGTATTTGGTTAACCAGCTGTGGTGTTGCAAATTTCATGTACACTCACAGAATTTCTTATAGACAAGAACTGCAGAACTAAACTAACCTCGGTCTGCGGTCACAATCCTTTGGTAAGGATGGACACGCATATCGTGCCTTCGAACTTTAGTAGCCACCGCACCTAGTTAAATTGCAATTACCAAGACAAAAGTTAGAAAACATTCAAAGAAAAACATTAACAGCAGGTTTATCAAAATGGGTTTAGATGATCATTTACTACAAAAATTCATTAAGAAAGCAACAAGTTAAGGCACAGTAGTTTCAAATTTTAACCTTTTTATGAAGTTTATCTGTGCAGATTAATATTGCATTTATTTCAAACATCCTGGCCTTAACCTGTTTAATCCATTCATTTACAATCCCCAAAATTACAGTATTTCATAAAATCTATTAGGCCCAAACACATTTAGGCTTTACTAGTCACATATTCACTGAAGTGCCTTTCTTGCAGCAGGACTACTTTAAATAATGCCATATTTAATACTGACAATTTTTTGCTACCCTTAAGACCACTTCCAGTTTCTACCATAAAAAGTTTTAAAGCAATTCTTCAAGCCTACAGATTGTGTTTTAAACTTTAAGTCAATAAGTATGAACTGCAATGAATTAGGTGATTAGTAAAGCAAACAGTATAGAACACTTAGCAGTCAGTATACTACTATACACTCATAAATTACAGTTACTTTGTAATAATAGAGACTAAACCAAATTAATAGCACTAATTATTTTATATCTATGTGCAAAAAAAGTGCAAGTAAGTCACTGACTGCTAGGCTAAGCTTTTTTCAAGGCTGCTGAAACTAAGCATTTGTTAAATTCAGATCTGATGAGAGTTCAGTTAAGACCATTCTTGAATTCTTAGCCTTTCGTTGGGAAAGCCATACCTAAAGATAAAAGGAAGGGAATTAAAGATTAGTTGCTAAGATTTTACTCTAATAACAATATTCCCATTATTGCCACCACACACATCTCTTTGTCATTTTTGACGGTAACTTAGGACACTTTAAGATATCTAAAGTTAATCATAAAATAAACCTAACCAAGTGTATTATTTGTATGTGTGCATAACTCAACAAGTTATTTTTACTTCCACCAGCAATCTAAAGTTCTTTGAATTTAATTTCTCAAAAGAAAAGGCATATATTATGATCAATAACTCCATATTAAGTAGGTTGTTTTTAATTATAATAAAGGTGAAAAATGAAGAAGCCTTATATATAAGGTGCTGAGCCTTAGTGTATGCTATTTTGTGACTTAAATATCTAATAGTAATGGATTCAAAAGCCATTTTTGTGCAATTCTCTTCCTACACCTTCCCCTCCCCCACCCCTCCAAACACTGTGCCTGAAATTAGTAAGATTTGTCTGCATCATATTAAATGATTACTATACAGCATTGTTTGTTTTTATTATTATTTGCTACCAAGTTGGGCACAGATCTGCCACTGAACAGCAGCGGGTGCCTACAATGGTAATGTTTCTGAATACTAAAATTCTACTTTGACACATGATGTAGGTACTAGCGGAGAAGACCTGTGGATGGAAAAAGGGCATCCATGGTTTGCAGGAGAGATTATAAATAAAAATAAAAATACAAAAAAGATAAAATATGACAGGGCATCAAATATTTTGGCTATTTAAGATAACAGACAATAGCTATATCTTGGTCATGAGGAAATCTGGTATATAATTTTGACTTTATGTTACAACAAGTCATCATTTAAAGTTACAGATCAAGGTATTTCCTTTCTACAATGCAAAAAGGAAAATGTAAAGGCGCACACACACAGATAACACACGGAACATGTAGTCTTCACTTAATTGAGCATTGGATTTTTGTGTTTCTTTCAACAAGATATTGACTCTGAATCAGTGTCCAATGTTCATCAGAGACTTTTAGAATTTGTGTAAATCAATAACTGCTGCTGAACAAACTTTAAAGATCAAAGGCCTATAAATCAACAGTGTCATGCAGCACCAAGGTCACATACAATTCAGAAGAAGAACTAGAGAAAAAAGACTATTCAAATTTTGGAGTGAAGAGTAGGGAATGGGAGTTTGTTTTACATTGACTGATTAACTGCATACTAACTGCTGCCGTATTGTAGCCTTCAACCAGCAAGACCAAAATATTAGAAACAACTGGCATTTCAGTCCATTCTATAAAAAAATAACCATCAGTAATATTTCCATCTAACTGCATCATTCTGACTTGTAGTTCTTTATAAATTTATTGAAACTATTGTTTTCTGTTTAAAAGACTGATTCATCTGTTGCTGAACCTGTAGGAATTTATTAGGTCTGTACCATACCTGAAACAATATCTTTGATGTTCTCCAATATTTATTTGTCCGATACCACAAAAGTTTGTACAAGATTTAAAAAAATGATTTTTTTAAAGTATTAATGGAACTGAATTTAACAGTTAAAATATGGCTGGGGCAACACACACATATTTATGTTAACTATAAATCTCAATTTCTATTTGTTTTTACCTTGTCTAAAATGTCATTGGCTAGTGCTACAAAAAATAACCTTTACAAATTATTTTTTTTACCATAAAATTTACAAGCATTCCAAAATAAGTATTGATTTTAAGATAAATTGATTTAGCAATCCAACTAATGCTAGGACAATTAAAGAGTTTTGCTTAGTCTATCAATTTTTCCAGAGCAATTTAGAATGTACATGAAATAAAACCAAAATATGGTCAGAAGTCTTGCCTTAAAAACAATGTTTTAATGACTCCCACTTCTCATATGACCATGATAAAAGATGGATATGAATAGTAGTCTGAAAAAAAAACTATAATTCAGTGAAACATTGCCACAGACTTACCTAATACACCACTAGGTTCAATAGGATACTCAAGAATCGATGTAGCTGGTGCCAGTGTGTAGGGATACTCATATGGTGTGTAAATTAAGCCAGCTTCAGGTCCTGGAGGAACTATTGCAGCAGTTGGGTGAGGAGTTCCGTTTGGCATGACAGCGGTCTGTATTTGTCTGATCAAAGGCATTATGGTAGGGCCAGCTGGCGTAGGAGTACGCAGGGCAGCTGGTGGGAGAACAGGCGCAGGCCCAGTAATAATCCGTGGAGCCTGGGCTGTCGCTGCAAGAGAAAAGGCAAGGGCTGCTACAGTAAGCAAAGAAATTTAGAAGAAAGTATGGAGATAGCAGTACAAAACGTGGAAAGAATGGGAAAAAAGGGGAAAAGTAGGAAAGAAGAAAAATAAAAGGAAATCATTAGTACATGCGCTGATCACACAGTGCCAAAGCACACCATTCAAATGCAAACAGCTTTCCATTTTCCAGTGTGATTAAGTATGAACATGCAAAACAAAAAAGCCACTGTAAAACAGTGAAGTAGATTTCTCAAACAGGTTACATAGCACAAAAGCTCTTTTAAGAACACGCTTCTTCACCTGTGCTTTCAAGACTGCATGAGACTGAGATGCATGCAGGAGATACAAGGAGAATGAACACCGCTGTAAATCACATATGAAGTCTAAAATGTAGTGCAACTATAGGAGTCCACAGATACTCAGTTATGCAGAGCTA
Organism: Gavialis gangeticus; assembly: GCF_001723915.1. Classification (NCBI taxonomy): domain Eukaryota; kingdom Metazoa; phylum Chordata; order Crocodylia; family Gavialidae; genus Gavialis; species Gavialis gangeticus. The sequence goes on from NW_017729034.1 coordinate 67,014,334, forward strand.
TCATCTCAGATGAAAGTTTCATAATACTTTTATATATTTTAAAATTCTGTTTAAAATATATAAAAATTCAATTTCCAGGAGCAGTGGGGTTAAGGGCAACCTAGAAATTGTACATCTTCGTCTTACAGCTTTGTGATGAAAATCCAATCCAACAGGTGATTTCCTTCATTCTTAAGAACAAAAACATTTGTCTTGCTTTCTTTTACACCATACCTTATGAATGACACTATGGTTTTACTTAGTTAAGAAAAAGGGTATTTTATAAAGAGGCAGTAGCCTATTTTAAGTAAATGCCATACTAAAGCCAGTGTATAAAAATTCAGTACCATCTCTGTGTGTGGTAGGGTCATAATTATTTCAGTGCCTGCATGCACCTAAACCAAGCTTAGTTTAGTTTGCATAACAAAAACTATAATTTCCTGATACTATGTGAGTTAAACCTAAAGCAGAAAAAGTGCACATATCCATTTTTAAATTTTTCTCTTAATGTCACTTTTAGTACCTTTAAACGAGGTCTGATAAAACTGCTAAACCTAACTGCATTTAAGAGCAACTCTCTACTGTTTGTTTTACACATACCCACTGTTCACTGTAAATTGAAATGATACACATGTAGAAGATTTTTTTGCAAATATCAATAGGTCTTTAGTGAAAAGGTTGACTTAACTTGTACATACATTTGACATCTGTATCAGCTGTAGTAAAGATTTATTTCGAAATTATTTCAAAATTTTCATTTTTATTAGCAAGGTTTAGCTTAAAAACTGGAGAAGAGTTTATAACAGATAGTAGGCATATAAAATATTCTGATTACTAAGTGCACCAGCATCAAGAGTAAAACTGCATACATGCGGCATGCTCACACCAACCCACATGGAAGAACAGCTACAAAAACGCTCATCACATCACTGATCTCTGTGAACTCGTATGTAAAATCAGTTGATGAATCATTGGGAAAATGTATCATGGGGAACATGCAAGGAGGATGACAGGAAGGAATATAATATAGAAAATTTTATTCACATAATTGTGAACATTTGTAATAGTCTCATATTTATTGCTAATATTATAAAATAAAAAGGAGTCTATTTTTAACACACATAATGGCCTAAAAACAAAAGTAAAAGGAGCATCATGGCTTCCCTGTATTGCAAAATATGGAAAAATTGCTTTAAGGGCTGAACGCCGATTAAAATTAAAAATAGTTCCACCCAAACACTCTGACAGAAAAAAAATGGTGCCAGAATGTCCTGGATTTACAACAGTACTAACTAACAATGGTAATGCTGGTTCTACACTGTCTTCCAATCTCCAAAACATTTCCTACCTTGCAATCACCAAAAGAAGGACTGGGAAACAAAGCTTAAGGAGACTGTTCTCACACTGGCCCCCAGAATCCTGTTATGCTTACGTGATTTGATGTTGGCGTCTCTGTAGGTGCCATTCAGAATTGCAAGTTCCATCAACTGCATCTTTTTAAGGCTGTCTTCTCCCTCTGCCTGAATAAAAAGCAGAAAAGAAAAAGTTACACCAATATTTTATCATCAACCAAACTAGTGCAAATGATTTGAGAGGAACATTCCCCACGTTCCTTCAAGTTTTACTAGATGCAAACATTTCTTTCTTTGGCCATAAACATTATAGGAACATTAACTTCTTTAAATCTAGTGAGATACAAATTGTAAGGCAGCTAGCAACAATTATAGTACCGGAAGACCAACATACAAAGGAAAACGAAAGAAAAATAAGCTAAAAGAATTTTAAACTGGCAGGCAACATGTTTTAAATAACTAAGATTCATTTGAATGTGGTATACTCCATCACAGGGGTTTTCAACCTTTTTTAGTAAGCGTACCCCTGGAGACCAGATGTTTTTAGTAAGTGTACTCCTGATGGCTGGGGGGCGAGGGGTGGCACACAGTCAGATGCAGAGCTGGGGTACACTTACTAAAAAATATGAGTGCAGTGGCGGCAGCACGGCATGGTGGTAAATGGTGGCATGGGTGAAGCTTCCCACCTGCCCTCGCATCTGGCCAGCAGGCAGCACCTGCGTGGCCTGCAGAGGGGTGCCGCTGCCCTCACTCACCCCTGTTCTTGGGAAGGAGTGGTGCTCCATCCCTACCTGCATGTACCCCCTAAGGCCCTCCCATGTACCCCCAAAGGTACGCATACCACAGGTTGACAACCCCTGCTCTACCAAATAACTGATTACTACATTGGAAGAACTGCTTTAAGCAGCAATTCTGACTATTAAAGCTATACTATTGACAGACAACAATGATATGCACAAATATAAAGTTTTAAACTTTTAAAACAAATAAACCAAGCTCAAAATTAAGCGGTGTCAAATTGCATGGAATTTGCAATGATAAACCTTGACATAAGCTGGCCATAAAAGAAAAGTAAATGGCAGATTGATGATACTGGCATTCTTCTTACACACCTCAAAAAACCCAAACCAACAGAATTTGCATGTGGGGGAGGGGGGGGAGAGGACAGGTATACAACAAAATCAGCATCACCTTCTTCCAATTTAAAGTTAAGTAAACGGGACATATTTTTACTGATTTCAGACAGTAAACCATCACCTAACCCAACTCTCAGTGGGCAAGACTGCATCCTAAAAAAGCAGGTTGAAGTACCTAAACTAATCAGTTTAAGTTTGTTCATTTTTCCAGATCTGTTGAATACTAAACATGGCATAAGTTAAGTGACGTAAATTACAACTGCTATACGTATTTTCCTATTACGGTACAGCTCAGTTTACACCATTTACTTTACTAATCTGATTTAGAGTTTAACTATCCAACCCTCCAAAACCATTGAATAGCTCTTTTATTACTATGCTGCTTGTCTACAGGCTCTGTAGATAGCCCTTCTCCCTCAATTCCATAAACTGATGTTTGGTTTTTTTCCGTCTGTTCCATCTTATCTGTAAGTACAGATATATTTTTCCAGACATTTTGATAAAGATTTTCAGTAACTGGGGGTTGTGGGCATTTAAGTAGATCTTTTTAAGATGACCAACATTAGCCATCCAAATTGATAGTAATTTTTTTTTAAGTTGAGGAAAAAACCCTAAGCAAAGACAAGCATGTAAAAAATTCTTACTTTTAGCCCAGGAGTGGCAAGCATATGATCCACATGCTGGATCCAACCTGTAGAGCCACTTTATATGGGCTGCTGGGCTAGCAGTAGGCCACCAGAAGTTGGGGGACATGGCATGCCACAGAATCAATGGCCCTCATGTCCTGGTGGACATGATGATCAAAGCAGGAGGGTAGGCAAGGGCTGACAAAGCCTTGACCACCTTCTGGCCACTTTGCATTGTTACTGCTGCAGCCCTACCATACTGGCATCCATTGCATATCCCATGCTGAAGCTGCAGCTAACACCAGTGCATGGGGCATGCAAGGGGGTCAGAGCCAGTACTATACGCCCTAGGGTGGAGTTACAGTTGCCTCCACTGCATGCTCTGTGTCAGAGCTGGAGCTGCTGCTGCTGTTTCCTCTTGTCCTGGGCTGGATCCAGGCAGGGGCACGAGGTAACTTTGACACCCTTGCTTTACCCCACCTGCCCTACGTGTAATTTGCATATACTAGAAATTTCACCAGTAATACAACTCAAATATTTCTATTATATCACCATATAAAATTTATTACGGGTAAAAACCTTCAAAAACAGCCTAAAGTAATATACAGATTCTTTTTATTATACTGTAATTACCAGCTAACATTGTGTGTTGATTCTATTGTTTCAATGACCATTTACAGAACAAATTAATTGTACAATTAAGTATGGCTCCAGCCAAGATTTTCAGTTTTCATATTAATTAAAATCAAAATCACACTTGTGGAATAGAGGCCACTAGTTATAACATCCTTGAAACAGCACTCTCAGTTGCCAAACATGCTAAGAGGTAAGAAGCACAAGATGTCTTCTTCCAGAAACTAGATATTGTATCTCTCTTGGTAACCTGGTCAGAATACATGCCTTCCACCCACTGCTTATGATAACAGTATAACCTCCCTTACTGTTTTGGATGCTGTTTAAGTTCAATTTTTCTCTTCCATTTTAGCAATAGAGATATTAAATATTTTTGGTTTTTTTAGCACTGACCTACATTGTCACTTTCCATTTCAGTAAACGTCTGGAATTTCAAAAAGTTTCTGGTTTCTCCTTGAAGCCATATGTAGCATTACTATCAATGACATGCAAAAGGCGAGATACAGAGACTGCTTCCAGACATGGGGGAAAAACCCAAGAAAACGACACTTTATTTAAACTGGGCGTACTCCCACGCCGAGCGTAGTGCACGCCCAGCAGAGGTAGCACATTAGTTGTATCCAGCTTTCCCAACATCCATAGAGATTGGGTGCTTTACTGGGGCTTTTTTGATGCTTTTATACAATCACAGATTGAATCAGCTTTAGATAAAAGTGCCAAAAGCCCTGTTGAAGCGCCCTATCATACAGACACTGTAGAGCTGGGTTGAAGTAAGGCACTGCTACTTCTAGTAAAAGACAGTCCCTGCTCCCCTTCCCCGCAATGTCTGTCAGCACCCAGAAGCATTAGTTATTACCAGAAATTGAATTTCTTCCAAAAACAGTTTAGGAAGCTGACCTGACAGTCACTAAATGTGGATGTGTAAGTGACGAACTTCATATTCCCAAGAAAATTTGATCCAATGGCCAAATTCTATGATCCTAGGTTTTGAATACTTCTGAACCAGAGGGAAAACCTTTCTATCAGTTCACAGGATAGTAGGCATATATCCAAAGCAAAGAACGTTTTAGAATGGGGGTGAGAGGAGGAGATAAAGTAACTTAAGCAACAAATCTACTGTCATTTGAATCTCTGACAAGTGGTACTTTGAGAGGTCCCAGGGGGTATGTGGGGGCAGGTGGGGACGGAGCACTGCCACCCTGTGCCGCTACCTCACAGGAGCCGGGCTGCACAGATGTCATGCTGCCACTGCTTGCCACACCCCCGCTTGGTGTCCAGCCGCTCACCACCCCCTTCCCCCGCTCCAAGTCTGGCCACTCACTGCCACCACTCCCCCCCCGCTCGCCATCCCCCTAGGGGTACACTTATTAAGAAGGGGGCTGCTGGGGGTACACTTATTAAAAGTTTGAAACCCCCTGCTCTAACACATTTTTCTACAAAAGTTATCGACTCCTTGTAAAATATAAAAATACAGTAACTCAGCATCTAAAACAAATAGGCATAATTGTTAATTCTTAGACTAATTCTCTGAAGTACTGCTTGGCAGCTGACAATTCTTTAACTTTCAAAATTACTTTAAGTACTTCTTTGCTTTTAAGGAACATACGTTTGGTTGTTCATGGTATTTCATTGTTGCAGGTTCCAGGACTTGGACATTAGCAACTTTTTCTCATTTTGATTTTTATAGTGTTTATTAGATGGGAATAAACACATGAAATGAAAGCTTAAAACTTCCTAAGTGCAGATCATAAGGACATGATTCCAGCTCTTCCCAGAAGATGGCACTGTTCGTTATACAGTACAATGTTGTCACCTGTAGAACATGTGGTTACATCCTCGTTCTACCTGTATTGCTTACTAGCCTGTATCTGATTGTTCAATGAGTACTTTGTCACAGTTGCTTTTTACTTCTTTTCAAACTGGCACATACAGAAGTGTCCAGGGACACTCTGTGTACCCACATATCCTGTGCTATCAAATCCTCTACTCTCCAGTAATATTCAATCTTATTCTTCAGCTGCCAAAGACTCAAGGTTCAGTGAGGTAGGATGCAGAAGTGGGCCTGTGCTTTTGTTTGACCTGTCCTTTCTCCTCATAGCTGACAGCTGATCAAATGAAGCACATTGATGCAATCTATCTTAGCTAGAGGCATTTCTGCAGGCATTCACTGTTAAAGCAAACAGAGGTTGCGTTGGGATACAAAGGCAATCTCTAAAGGGGCAGCACACTATCTGTACAGTATCTACAACAAAGCTCCATCATTTGTAGAGAGGAAGCTACTTTAAGCAAACATCAATAAGGTCACTTAATGCCAGATTTGCATTGCTTAGTTTAAGCTCCAGTGACTGACTCAAGCCTTTCATCCTCTTAATTCTTCAGTGCTTCCCTTGTATCTCTCATGTACAATATAACATGCAGATTAAGTAATAAAACAGTTTAAATGGTACCTTTACTACTGAAACATCATTCTTTAATGGGAACACTCAAGACTGCTTACTGAACATAAAAGGCTGAAGGGGCACAGATAAGAATTCTTAATAAGATATGTTGTAGGTAGACGAAAAATATACTTACAAGCCTTGCCTACATTTTGCAAAATATTTCTCAGTGATACCAACTGTAATTCAGTTGCATTTGCAGTAGTGCGGATGGAGGTGGGGTGTCATTTTAAGTAATGCATTATTTAACTCTTATCAGAGCAGGCCTAATAGGCACATGGTTTAAAATGTCAGCAATAGATAGCAGCCCATCTACACTAGGGCTTCTAATGTTACTCTACAGAGCTAATCTGATGGGAAATGGTGGGAAAATTTTGCAGATTTTGCAGACTGTGAAGGGGGGGGTTGCTGGAGAGATGCAAAGCATGTTGGGATGCTGGGGGACTGAGTTAACTTGAATCTGGAGGGGATCTGGGAAAGAAGTTCAATAGAACTATAACTTAAATCAGTTAAGTCTGACACTACATCAATCCAGGTTTATCTCAAACCTGTTTCAGCCATTTTGAAAGCAGCTTATGTGTACTGAATTTCTGTTGTTACAGATTTGAACCAGTTTCTGATGTCTTATATCGATTTATGTGCAACTTCTGTCCCTAGCCAGAAAGGCCACAACAGGTCAGAACACTCTGAACTCTATAGATGCCGACTGGAAATCCTGAGGGTTATCTAGCTTGCACACTTAACAGTGCGAACATCACATGGTACTCGGTTTCAGGAATGCCACTATCTCAAGCCACGCCCAGGACGTCACAGCACCCTCACTGAGAATCACTACTTTGGAGATTCAGCAGAGAAAGAGAAGAGAGGCCTTGGGAACCTTCCCCAAAACAAAGAGATTTCCAAATAAAAATCATTGTATCATGTGACAGAAGACATAAAAAAAAACTCTTAAACAAATAACCCACCTCCCAGTGCAAGTATTTTTCTAATGTCCATTAGTTCAAAGTTTATGTCAAAGCAGAAAGACTTTTATACCTTACAAGACAGTTGCATTTTTTTCCAAATCCCAACTACATCAATTTTGGTATTCTCGTTATCCTTACCCATGCCCAATTTTTTCTTGAAGTCTAGTAACCTCATAGGGTATCTTCAGAACTATACAGGTACACCTCTCCCTTTGAAACTAATGGGTGTCAGGCACTCAAATACCTCTGAGGTTGTCCTTGCCTCAATTATATTTTATTGTGGTGAATTCCAAAGGATAGCAGTTGGCTGAATTATCTACTTATTTTAGAAAATTTTCTACTATTCAATTTTAATTGATCTTTCCTCTTCATTTTACAAGAACATCTACATTGGCCATGTCTGATCTACCTTCTCCATGCCATTTTATTGTGCATATCTTTACCATGTTTTCCCTCAATGTACTTTTATTTTTTATGCTTGCCAAACTCATGGGTTTTTTTTTTTTAATTTACAAAAATCTACTTGCATGCAGATACCAGCAATGAGAACCAGGTGCAATTTTTTTGGAGAAAATTATGTGACCTGAAAGAAGAATTTTAATGGAGCTGTGACATTCCCTTTTCCTATTCAATGTTAAATATACATGTCCACAAGAGCCAGAGGATGTTTTATAATATTTTAAAGAAATGTTCATAAAACTAAGGAAGAAAAGTACTAAATATCACTAAACCATATATTTCAGGGAAAATTTATCATTTTGACTTTGTAACCCCAGAACCAGGTGTGAAATATCTGATAACCCTGGGGGCAGGTCTGAAACTGGTGCTTAATTTTCTTGTGACAAACAAGTGTTCTACAGAAATTAATGTATGTACACAGTACACACACACAAAGGCACATCCCTCCATAGAGTTACCAAAGAATTATTAATTTCAGTGGACTGAAAAAAATTTGAAACAGAGAAGCCTTAAAAATGCACCATCTTCTCTCTTAAATGTGTGGTCTCTCAGACAGTTAATGTAAACATTTTCAACTTATATTTATTTTTAAATACATCCTGTGCAGGTTTCTGGAAGAAATGGATTATCTGTTTTCTGCTTCATGCAACATTGCATCTACCAAGTGAGTATGCCAAATCAAGAGTCAACCTTTTATGTGAAGGTTGTGGAGAAAGGGATCAGGTAACTGCCTTTTATCTTATTAAAACCACCATATAAGCTAAAGTGTCATTATTATTTTAGACCCTGTAATAAATGAAACCAGAGGTATTTTACCTTGGATGCCCTATGTCAATCATTAAACTGTATTCATGGTGTAGGATATTTTTATTTGTGTTATGAAGTCACAAGGCATGAGAACAAATGATCTAATAATTCAGGAGATGTGAAGGAAGGAAGAGCTTAAGACAGAGAATTAAAATTTCAGACCAAGATACTGTTAATATTAACTAATCTTTTACCCTTCCTGATTGACTTAACCATGTGTTTACAACATTGAGGTATATCTTGTAATGTTACTTGTAAACCACAATGAAAAGCATAAAGGCCGTAATATATTTTATTTATAAATCCAAAATAAAGCTGAGGTACTTATTACAATGTAAAACTGATTAATTCTTTGGCCTTAAATTCCTTAGAACGTGTTGTGCAATGCTTTTGTTAGAGCAGGGAAAAGATTTTGACTTACATCAATAAGAAAAATTCTGAATTTTATAAATATCCATGGAGACATAAAATACTAACTTTACACATGTTTACAGGCATACAAACAAATCTTATTTAGGTGATGGCACTCTATTTGATTGACAGCCAAGGCCTTCTGGTGTCATTAATTTTGTACTATGCTCATGCAGCCTTATCACATTCCTGAATTTCAGCTGGATTCTGCTGAATCCAGCTGAGCAATGGGCAGGCTACAGGCATTGCCTAAAGCTTTGTTTTTCTACCATATGCAGTTCACGTAGCATGGCATCTACTAAGATGACCAAGAGTCTTCTTTCTTCCTGCCACTCCTCCAGGATCATGGTCTACCATATGCAGCTTGTGCAGCGTGGCATCTACCAAGACCACCAAGAGTCTTCTTTCTTCTTGCCACTTCTCCAGGATCATGGTAAGGAAGGAGCAGGTGGGAAGAAGGAGTGGCTGCTGGAGGCAGCAGGGATAAGCAGTTACATAAGGTGAGGCCATAGACTTGCTCACTCCCAAACAACTGCAGCAGGCTCATTCCATATATCCCATTAGTCTCAGGAAACCAGCAAACAGTCCTTCAACTCCCAATCAACCTCCAACAACACACACACACTCTACAGGAATTCTTGTTTTAACCACTCTCCATGCAGCCTATCATTTTGCCTGCCCCAGCACTTCTAGCTCATTGAAGTTTATTCTTCCAGCACTGCAATACTTTAGCTTCCCATTCCATCTCTCGTTTCAAAGCACCCATTTAACTAGCCTTTGCAACTAATACTGTTTAACTGTGCATGTAACGTGCTGTTTCTCCACTTCTGTTTGGGACAGGGCATCTCCTCCATAAAATTTAACTTCACTGAAATCTGCAGACAGAAATAGCTCATTAAATAATGGCATAAGCATTTTGGATAAAACATCACAAAACTTGTCGCTATGGAACACTAACACTGATAAGCATAAAAAATGCTGAACTTTTCCCTGGAACAGGGCTGTCCAACTTCTGAGTGGGCAGGGGCCACAGAACCCCCAGTGACGTGCCACAGGGGCTACACACACCCTGGCGCATGCCGTTTGGGCTGCATGCAGCACCACATAGCCCGTACCCTGCTGCACTCCCTCAGCCACAATTCTCCCCCCACCATCCCCTTCCTTTGCTGTGCAAGCCTTTTGAGCCACATGTGCTGTGCAAAGTCCCCAGGTTTCTTCAAGCTTCCTGGTCATGGGCCTCCTCAGCCCCGACAGCCACATTGCTCTGCTCTGCCCTAGGGGGATGAGCAGGTAGCAGAGGCTGCAGGAGGGAGGAGTAGACTAGGGACTCTAGCAACAGCAGCTAGAGAGCAAAAATGGGGAGCAGCACCTGGACAGGGAACCCAGGGGCTGTATGTGGCCTGCAGGCCTCCACAATCATTCATTTACATCTATCATACGCATGCTACATTCACTTTTATACACATATCTTTTAGCTCTCTCTACAAAGATGCACGCAAGAAATGAGGAAGAATGAATTCACTGCCGTTCAAAATGCATTTCTGTGCCACTTAGCAAATTGCTTAGATGTATGAACATAAGATGCTGAGAATGTCACTTGTAGATTTTTATTTTTTTAAATATCATGAAGCTTGGTTAAAATATTGTAGCAGCAAGAAAAGTATTTTGCTGGTACTGAGTTTATCTTCTTAATCCAGTAGGCCCGCCCAGACTTGAGAGGCCTGTCATCCTCCTTTCCTTTCGCCCCCAACTGCTATAGTGGGCTAACAGCTGCAGCTTCATAGGCCTGCACTATGAACTTCTTTTTTGACACAACATGCTGTGGAATGCTTTTATCTGGCTGACAAAGAAAAACATTCCATTGCAATTCACTTGTAGATCAGTAAGTATTTCAGATATACGATGCGCCAGTCAAAAATCCTTTACACATGAATGTTTCCATTCAGGGACAAAAACCATCCATTCATAATTTATAAAGAAATAAAGTCATACACAATATACTACAGATGCCTAGACATGCACACTTTTCTAAAATTCAAATTTCAGCCATGAATATGGGACCTGTAAAAGACAATGGGCTAAAAGATACTGGAAGTATTGAAGTTAAAATATATACACATCTCAAATACATTTTACAGCTGAAAGGCCTACTGCCTTCATTGTATAGCTCCAGAGTTTTTGTTGTACTCTTACAGTTCTCCATAGCAAGCATTTCAAACTCGCAGTCTTGCAGATCAGACAAATGGTGTGGGGCCAGCCCTGCAAGACAAATAGAGCCCGCAGACCAGATCCAGACTGGTAACACAGAGTGTGCATCCCAGATCAGCCTCACACAACGTGGGCTGCTCCAGTGTGCACTGCATATGGCATGTGGGTCAACTGAGACCCATGGGCAGCACTGGGCTGGATGACAGGCTTTGTGGGCCATATCTTTTACATCCACTGCATCTAAACAGTGAGAGAGTCCGACTATAAAACAAGCAAAAGCATATGCAATGTAAAACACAAGAGACAAGTTCTTCTGAGGGATCTCGGTTTGAGTACTCATCCGTTTAGAGTACATCATATTTCACCAAGTACCTTTTATTCCTGGATGGTGTTTAACAGGAAGAGGGTTTTTTTTAACCTTTGATTTTTAACTACTTGAATAAAAAAGGCAAATACTTCATAGCATTTATTTTTTGTTATTTTCATGCACAGAAGAATCGAAGTTTGATGGTCAAATTTAGAATTTTTAAAACTAGTTTTGAAACCCAGAAAATAAACAGACCTGTATATGAGGACAATCAGCAATCCATATACATTCAGCTATAATGAAGTGAATGTGGTATTTATTGATTGTAGTGTTATAGGAAGAAATTCAATATGGCCTTGTCTATACTAGAAAGGATTCACCAGCATAGTTACATTATTATAGCTATTTTGACAAACTGTCCTAATAGATTTAGCTTTTACTGGCAAGAGTTCTTTTACCCATGTAAAGCTTCCGCCACCTCTCTGGATCTCCCAATGCTTTTCTAAATTTTGAAGCTTAACAAAAAATAACTACTTCAAAATTAGCTATATTGAAAGACTCCAAGTACTATAAACAGGACTGCACTGAATAGGCACAAGGTATGGCTCAGTTATTTCTCTATTTTCTTTTCAGCACTGATGCACACACTACTATGCCTAGGTAGACAGGCAAAGATAAATTAGCATCATTATTTCTTCTGGGCAACACAGCCTGCTTATCTTCTTCAAAGCAAGCTCTCAGTTCAAATGATATGCAAAGAGGACTGTGCTGTTTCACTTGACAAATTCATTGGTCATAATGTTAAAGATACACTAGGGGAAAAAAGGCAGCATATCTTCTTACATTTCCCATCACCCTATCTGACATATTCCCATTTAATCATGATACTTAGCCTAGCAGCAATGTTTTCAAGAGTTCTTTTTCCCTTCCCTGTTTCTGCAACAAGAGCAGCAAGATAAGGCACAGAAAAACATTGTGAAGCACATTTTTATACGCTAAACTGAAATATAGCATCACTGGAACCTAGGATTTAGCCTCAGCATTAACTGCTCAGGCACCACCAGAATGCATCTGCAGATAAAACACTTACAGCAGACTATGTGACCTTATGGGGATATGTTTTGTATCCTGACATTCCCTCAACACGCTGTAGAAAATTAAGGGCTCCTTTTTAAACTGCATAGTTCCTATCATGAATAGAAATATGCCTCTTCATGGTAAGAATGCTACTCTCTCTCTCTCACTCCACACTTTGCAGCATTTATTCCACAATTTGTTCTGCATCTACAGTGCAAGAGTGATGATACGGCTGGGATGGCCCAGAAATTATGAGAGGCAAGGATTTCTTAGGGTAGTGTGATATCTTTTATTAAACCATGTAGTTGGAACAAAAGTTAGACAAGCTGTGAATGCTAGGCATTCTTCATCAGATCTCTAATCATAGGCCTGCATAGTTATGTTGCATTTATGGAAACGTGTGCATTAGTTAGAGAGTTGCAGGTGAGTCCCCTTTGAGATGATTTCAGTTTCTTGCACAGGCTTGTGACAAAGATGTTGCTGTTTAGTCTGGCTTCTTTTTTCTTTAGATTCTGGATTTTTCATTGAAAGCAGCTGATTTCAGTACCTTCCATGTTACAGCAGTGTAAGAGTGATGTTGTGATACTTTAGAAATTATGTAAGAGGTCCTGTGATCAGAGACCTGATGAAGAATGTCTTGCATTCAAAAGCTTGTCTAATTTTATCTGAACTACATAGTTGGTCCAACATAACGTAGCACCCATAGCATGCCTCTGTATCCATGTAATTTCTCAGCAAATTA
>NW_017729034.1:67032473-67074405 GCF_001723915.1 Gavialis gangeticus
TCTTTAGATTCTGGATTTTTCATTGAAAGCAGCTGATTTCAGTACCTTCCATGTTACAGCAGTGTAAGAGTGATGTTGTGATACTTTAGAAATTATGTAAGAGGTCCTGTGATCAGAGACCTGATGAAGAATGTCTTGCATTCAAAAGCTTGTCTAATTTTATCTGAACTACATAGTTGGTCCAACATAACGTAGCACCCATAGCATGCCTCTGTATCCATGTAATTTCTCAGCAAATTAGTCTCCTTTCCCTTATCATGAATTCCTTAATGATGTTAAGGGGTGTACTTGGTAGCCATGTTGGTCTGAGACAAAGAGACACAAAAATCTAGAACTCTTGGTTCCAAAATGATACTTTTTATTAGATCAACTGGGAAATCACAAGAAAACTGTCCTTTTCTGTGAAACGTAATAAAAGGTATCATTCTGGAACCAAGAGTTCCAGTTTTTTGTATGTCTTAATGATGTTAATAAGTTTGGTAGCAACATCTTCAAAAGCAGAGAGGGAGAAAACGCAAGCACCGTATTACTCTGAAGTAAGGCAGACAGCAGGATAGATTTGCATCTTATGGACTAAATTAAGTCAGACAGATATATGGCATAAGCTTTCATGAGCTACAAGATGCAAATCTAACTCATCTTCTGCCCGACTCAAAACTTTCAAAAGCCACATAATTCATAGTTAAAAGGATTTACCTTAAAGGGTTTATGGATCATGATTCTGCGAAGGTGACAAAACAAAAAGCATGTTTCATATAATACATGGACAGAATGCCAAATTTCTTTTCTTTTTCCTTTGACCTGGGATACAAAAATTGGTATTGACATAGAACCCAATTTAAATGTTTTCAAGAATCCCCCCACCCCCCAGATCATCCCAAAGAGTTAAACAAGATAAATAGTATCAATGTTATCTGAAGAATCTAATTAGTTCAAGAGCACAGCTGGAAATCTCTGAAGTTAAACCTGAATACTAATATATTTAAATATTTTGGGTGTTTCAAAATATGTTTTTGGGGGAGGGGGAAGGGTGTACGCATTTAGTTTGAAAAATGAAGAAAGACTAATAGCCAGATTGAGTGAAATATAATACAAATTACATAATAGGCTCAAGATACAGATTTCCCATAAACGGGTCTACCAGCACAACCAACAGTTAGTCCATAAAGGTGCCATTCTGCCTGCCTTCAGTCTAAGTTCAGACTAATATGGTTAACTACCTCTGATGATAACCTGAATACAACAAGAGTTCAAGCCTGACCTGTAGTACCAATTACTTTATTTCAATCTTGGGTTTCCTTTGAGCAGTCTATGAATTGGGCTAGACTTCTGGGTGATTGTGTGATGATGGGGGAAAGAAAGGGAACTCATATTAAGTTAAAAAGACAAAAACAGTTCACCCCAAGTACGAAAAAAACAAAATTAAAAGTAAGTTAATTTCACCACCTAACCCCACCACTTGCAATCAGAGTTGTTGGCACAGTTCAGTTACATATCTGCAGGCAAGTTAATTCTGGCCTATTTGCCATATCCCTTTTTATTTTTGTCGTCTTAAAATCTTTTATTGAAGAGCCTGGTATATCCAGAGATAAAACTTCTCTTTGGTGCAACAAGACAATCGGTACAGTGATTAATTAACAATTCTTCAGTTCACTATTTAAACAAGGCATTTCTGATGCAAATATTACATATGCCAATACCAGTGAATGTTGCAGTTTTTGGCTGTGGTACTGCTCTTGTGGAGTAACAGAGCCTTTGATTCCCAGTATGGTACTGGAATGTAACCAATTTTTCAAGGCAATGTTTTACTTTAAATGGGTATCAAAATGTGCCTAATGTATTTGATTTCTTTTACTCTTAATAGGGGGAAAATAATAAAATAAGAAAGATATTTTATTCTTACTGCAGATTAGCCACCCTGCAAAGAAGGATAATTCTGTATCACTATACAAGACAAAAGCAGCTAGATGATAGAGAATTAAAATTAAATGAATAATTTTTTGAAAATACTTGCTTCCATATATTTGACATTAAATGTAGCATTTACGGTTGCGTCTAAACCCAAGGTCTGAATAATCTTAGCAAAAGTAACAATTAGTTACTTTCAATCTTCAACTAGAGACGGTTTCATTTAGAAAAAGGTAATTTCTGACTTATATTTGGAATAAGCTAATATAGCTGACATACGTGAAAATAAGAGAAGAAAAACATTCAGAGACCATTTAGTATATACTTCATATACTGTACCAAGACAAGATCAACTATATCTAACCATTCCTAATAGAAAATTGTTTCTAGTAATAAATTATCTTCCGATATGGAACAAAAAAATCTAGGCAAAGCAACTTATGAAATATGTTAATATTTTTGGGGAGACTGGTATTGTCCTGTATAATTAGCATGCATAATATCTTCTTTCTTACAGATACTGTTGCAATCTTGCATACAGCATGGACAAAAAGGGTAAAGAAGTAAGGAAAAAATGCAACAATAAAAGGATATTTGGCTATTTATATCTGCATTACCATCTATTTTCCTTTAGTTTACAATTGTTTAAAAATATTTAATTATTTTTAATATCTCAAAGTGGGCTGGCTGATATTGCCCTGATATTACCTTCTCAGAAAACACTTTGAAGGTAAGAAGTGCAGTGATTAAATGGACAAACGGAAAATAATACTTTGATCAAGACTGGATGAAGCTTTAACTCTATATATTTTTATGAAACCATGATCAATAGACAAGTGGGGCACAAAAAGTAACTCATTTTAATTTTACATTTCTAGACCTCTTAGGATCACTATAAATTTGAGAGGTAAAAGAACTGTTTCTTTATCATAACATACTTCAAATAATTCTGGACAGGTATTAATATGTGAAAAACGCTGAAAAATCCACATTTACTTCTGGCTTCTTAGAACAACAACAACAACAGCAACAACATTCGATCTCTACAATGCTCTACTGAACAGATACAGATCATGATGCATATAGCTGGCTGGTGCTCCAATTGTAATTGTAGAAATTTACTATCATTTAAATATTACAATGCACTCCTATATAGAACACTGTAAAGGAGCGTGGCCTATTTCTCTCCAGCATTTTGCTGCCCTCTAAGTTTATGAATACCAGAATGAGATGGTGGTACTATTTCAACTGACTAGTCACAGCTCATCTTACAGCTGGCTAAAACCTGCATTCACTTGGTTTAAAAATACAGAGAACTGAAGAAAAGAATTGTGTGCACTCTCTTTAGGGGACAAATATGTCAATCATATGACCTTCTATTTGAAGGCTCAAGCTGCTCAAGGCACTGTGTTGCCAGGGAGAAGGCTTTCTTCGCTATTTATTGAGCTTTCTTTTCAGCTCTTAACAGACTAGCCAATGATTATTTTCCAGAGAAAGTAGTGAGAACTCAGAACTGCCTAGCTGAGACTGTAAACAAAGGGCCTTTGATGAGTGCTCCTTCTTGAAAGAGCGAGATAACTACACACTCATGTGACTTGCCAACTACATTCTGTTATTTTCAGATGGAGCTATAACCTGTGGCTATGTTGTCATGAAGTAACCCTTTGTGACAAGTGAATGAGAAACAATCATTTCTTATAAGCTGAATACTACTATTTTGAATGTGTGGCTGCCTATGAATGGTAATATATACTGCAATTTTTAACTGGATTAAATATAGCTATTTCAACAAACATTCAGATTATTACAACATGGCAAAGTACAGACATGCTGAAAACTCATTCTTCTGGTCATACAAAAAGAGAGACAGAATTAGATATAGGCACTTTCTCTGTTTGAATCATGGTTTTCAAGTTTTATATAGAAAACACAGATTTGACATTGCAAAAAAACCCCAAAACAATTTATGGTGGATTAGAATTGCTGTGAAATGGTCTAACTTTCTGTGGTTAATCATGACCTTCCAATTAATCACCTGAAAAACTGAACTGCTGAGAATTGTAGTCTTGACACTACATACTGTCATTTGTCCCTTTGGGAAAAGTTTAACACCAAGACTACATCTTTCACCATGCACTATGGCCAGGGATACCTAACTCTAATATACCAGATGAGTTCAGGATCACAAAGTAACCAAATTACAGTGCCCATGAGGTATGCAGCGGCTTTTCTGAATAGAAATAGTTACTTTGCCATAGTAAAACATGCATATTTAGCAAATAAATAAAAAAATTCCAGACAGCTGTAGAGTTAGTATATTTTGCTAAATATATTTCCTTTGAAAACATTTCAAGGTATGTTTTTTAAAAAAGGCTTGAATTGCCATAATTTTGTACTAGGCAGTAAATGTTTGATTGGTTTAACTGTATTAACAATTTACAAGTGATAGGTTATGCTATTAAACAAGGCCTTTAAAATAAGCTTCTACTCTGAAAAATTAAGAATGCTTTTTGGAAACTATAAAAGGTGAAATACTTGGTCTGGGTTTATCCCCCTTCCATTCTACCCTTGAAACAAACTTGAATTTCTTCAACATTCAACAGGGCCTGTATCAGAACAATTACAGTGATGTGGGCAGGGAGCATAGTTTACTTTCTTCCCCCAAAACAAAACTTCAAAAGTTCAACTCAGAGTGATCTTGTGAGGCCAAAGCTTTAAGTGGCTGGCAGAACACTTCCTCAGAGCCAAGTCTTTCTTCAGTAACAGACTGTACACACCTGAGAACTTTCCTGCAGATATGTGAAGATGCCTGCTCATTGTAGACTACTAACCAGTGGGATTAAGGAGATCCCTGGGAAAAGTTTTGGGGTAGGGAAGGTGTGGTGGAACTGGGGAAAAGGATTTTGCAAAAGGACAGGAATTTGGTGCTTTAAGCTTCTTGTTAACATAGACAGAGGAAGAGAAGAGAGGAGAGGAGAAGAGGGGAAGGGACATTGGCATGAGCTGTAGGACAAAAAGCAGCTATTTAGTGGTCAAAGGGGAAAGGTCTGTTAAATTAAGTGAAATAAGTATGTAGAAACAGGCAAAAAAAGAAGAAAGATACAAAATAAGTATAAATTAAAATGATTGATAAAATGAATATAGGGTGAAAAATAAACAAACTGAAAAACTAAACTACTGCATGCAATGACTAACCCTGCTAGCAATGTTATCTCATTTGCTAACTTTTATGTTTTTTAAACAGTTTTTTTAAACTGCAATTCTTGGGGAGAGGTTCCATGTCTTCTCACACACCTGGAAAACATAATATTCTGGGTTGTTCTGTGATAGTTAATTAAGTAGTAATATTTAATAACAAAATACTAAACACTAGTCTATAGAATATCTTTGAGAAACCAATTTAAACAGAAAATGGAAATGCTTAGAAATATTACAGAAAAGTCTTAAAAAGGAACAAAAAGTAACAGTATATTAAAAATTACGTAAACCTATATTGTGAAATGTTCAGTTCTTCATTCCTGATTTTCCTTTGCAAAACTCAGAAAGTACATGGTAGATTTTTTGAAATAATGGCCCACTATCCTGCCTTCCAGTTCTACATGCCAGGTGAAAACTTGCCATGGGACCAGGACCAGTGCCTACTTCAACTTCATATGGCACGCAGGGCTGGACCAGCTGGCACATCCTGCATGTGGCATAAGAGGTAAACATGGGGCATGTGTGCCATAAGGTGCCACTCTGGGCGCAAAGGCAGCACACGGGGCCTGTCAGTAGGAAGTTGCACTGAACACATGCCCTATGCCAGCTTCATACTGCATGCAGCTAGTCAGCCCCGCACACTGTGGACAGATGCACGAACCCTGGGGTTCACTGTGTACATGGCCTTTGAAACCAGCATGGGGCATGCAGTACCTGCAGTGCAAGCTGGACACGGTGATGCATGTAGCAAAGGGGGTCCAAGGTGTAGGCTGCATGCAGCGCCCCACACCGAACTCTTTTTCCTTGTTGCAGTGCTGGGTCCAGCCCATGCACACAGGGAGGGTACATCCCATTGCAAACCTGGGGGCTGGTGCATGTTGAGCACAGGCTGGATCAGTGTCATGGCTGCTCCACAGTGGGCTGGTCCCAGTTTCATCCAGAGACTGGCTCAGGGATGCTCATCTGTCCTGTGGGGTTTCATACGCTTGATTTAGCAGCTGGTGCATAATGTATCGGATTTCACATTACAGCTAAAAGCTAATTTTGGTACAGAAGCACCTGCTAACTAAGACTGCTAAGTTTCTATTTTGTTATTGAACTCTGCATATTTCACATTGTCAAACCCCAACATCTCCCAAAAGCCCCATGGATCAAATATTACAACAACGTTTTACTTGACACTTTGCATGAGGCAAGGATTTTTGTGGTTGTTATCTTCTACTGGACCAACTGTCTGGTTGGGATAGACTTAGACAAGCTTTCAAATGTAGCGCATTCTTTGTTAAGCAACCTTCCTTTTCCTACATAGTCGGTGTTGTCCTCAAAGCTTGAAACATTGTCTTGCAGAGGCCCGAGAGTTTCAGAGGTTGGTTGCAATGCATTTTATGCACTAGTTGACAAGTTACTCATCTATGCATAAGCAGCCTAAGCTACATTTTCTGTAAAATAAATCAAATTGCTCAGCTCTTCTCAATCTCCTAAATCTGGAAGCTGTCAAGATCATGCAGATACATAATGAGGGAGTACATTTCTTTATTTTGAATATTTTTTGTTAGGCTGAGGGAGTACATGATTTTATTTTGCATATAATTTTTATACAGAGGTAAAACTATATTATGTATTTATTTCTATAAAGTAAGTACAGAAAGACAGTGGCCTAAGTGGTATTTTATGATTAATAAAGCATCAAGTCACAACAAGAGGTGGCAGAAAGAAATGAAGCAGCAGTACCACCCTGGTTGAGAATCACTGGCTAATGCTACCAGTCTTTATTGTCCATTCGTTTGCTTTTATAACAAACACCTTCCACATAATGACTGTATGGCAAGGGAGAATATCTGAATGTCTCCCACCCCTGAAGAGACAAAGAAAGGCAACACCTACTCCTGGCCCCAAAGGTAGATTAGCACAAATCAAGGAAAGGTCTGAAGCCAATGTGTATAAGTTAAGGCAGTTTAAAACCTCCTGTCGATACTCTCATCGAGGAGAAAAATAAAATGAACTAAGGTCACTTTATTTCTGAGTGACAATATCCGTTCTGGGCTTAATGTGCTTTAATACATGTACACTGACTTTACACCTTTAATTGATTCACCTTAACTTTCCCCAAGTGTAACCAGGGAAACAAGCCCTTAGTTATTCTTCAAATCCTACCCCAGGATTTGTTTCTTCTCTGATGTCTATGAAACACTGCCAGTTAATATTGCCTTGGAAAACAGAGGGCTGAAGTGAAAATATACCTAACCTATACAAAAAACTTAGGTGGTGTTGCAGTACCTTCCAACTCCCTTACCTCAACCATTTATTTTTTCATCAGCATACTTCATTAGCTAGCCACCTAGCTTACAGACTGTACCAATTCCAGCTTGCAGCCTTTAGGTTCTTGTGCATTACAAATGAATGATCTGGAGTAAAATAAAGCATGAAAATAAAATGCTTATTCCTTGGCCACACCAAATTACTTGCTACAGTTGACTCTTGTAGGTGAATTTAATGCAAAAACATACACATATACACACAAATAAATAAATAAATAAATAAAACACATTGGAGTATGCCATGTGCTAACTTCAGAACAGGAATCAGCTTAACATTAGTGCAGTGTTGGACCTGAGAAGCAGTGAGGTCAAAGACAGGTAACTAAGGAAAGAAGACAGACAGGGAAAAGATACTTTAAGAGAAACAGGCAGGCATCAAAAGGATATTGCAGTAGAAGAGTAAAATGTGAATGGTAATATTTTAAGAGAAAAATGTCTTCAAATTTCATTCAACTACCAAATTAATATTTTCTTCTGATGGCCAATCAGCTTCATCTCCAAACCTAAAACTTAAATAAAAATTCATGTCTATTCCCATTTTGGAAATACCTAGAAAAAATAGCCACCCTGTTATGATAGACTACATGGAACTATAGACCCCATTCTTAACAAAGCTCTATCAGTTCTTCATCCGTTTGAGCATATAACTTGAGTCCATTGCATTTTAATGTACAATAGTTTTTAGGTAAGAACTAAAAGAGACCCAGAAACCCTGCTTTGCTTTATGCGACTAATGAAGCAACCAGGGTATTTCTCTTGGGTCAGAGGGTTTGTTTTTGTGCCCTAGGACATAATTTTTCTCTCTAACCTATCCACTATCATGCTGCATTCTGAAGGCTGCTTCCACTCTCCTGAGAGGCCATATTTGAGATAGTTCATAAACCGTTTCAAGGGTTATTGAATTCCCTGTAATTTAAAAACCCCAAACTATAAGATGCATTTGTTTGCACCTTCCACTGAAATAATGCAAAATGAACATTTAACTGGTTTTCTTAGCACTAATGTGAGAGCTGTAACCAAGCATCCTTAATTCTACTGTTGATGTAGGTCAGGGATGGGCAAAATATGGCCTGTGGGCTGGATTTGGCCTGCCAACAGATTCGACACAGCCCACGGGTGGATGGCTGCCAAGTCACCGGATCTGGCCCAAAGACGGCCGGCGGCTCTGGCTGGTGTGTGGTGCCAGGTGGGCAGGCAGGATTGCCTCCATCCAGCAGCATACGGCATCAGCTGTGGACCCAGGTAGGGCTTCCGCCACAGCAGGTGGATGACAGTGTCAGACATGGATGCCACAGGCAGACTCAGAGCCCAAATGCAGAACCTGATGACTGTGTCCACAGCTGACCAATTGCTCTGTTAACACTATGAAAGCTTCTGCCCAGAGCCCCCGACCTGGAACCTGCCATCAGTATCAGCCTTGGATCCAGGCAGGAGCTGCTGCCAAACTGGGCAGGTAACAGCATCTCTGTCTGTTCTGTCCTCTCTGTCTCTCCTGCTCCTTCCCCCCCTGTTTTTCCCCCTAGGACCCAGCCAAAGTTGTAGTTCCATCAGGAGCCCCAAAACTCAGCTGTGAATCCAGACAGGGTCTACAGCTGAGTGTCAGGGCTCCTGACAAACTACAGCTTCAGCCGGGTCCTGGAGAAAGGGGGAGGGAGGGAAGGATTGGAAGAGGGACCAAGAGGAGGGGAGGCGAGAGGGGGAAAGAAAACAGAAGAGAAAATGGGGGGGGGGGGGGGGAGAGAGAGGGAGACAGAGAGAGAACATGAGAGATAGAGATGGATATGGCTGACAGGTCCCCAAAACTCATTAAGTGGCCCTCCAGTGGAAATTACTGCCCAGCCCTGATGTAGGTAGAGAGCATAACTGACTACTCCAAAGTCATAAGAACTGCAGTGTTGGGATGGGGAAAAAAAAGAAACAAAACCACTCAAATTCCCCGGTCCTTTTGACTCCTACTTCTGTACTTTAGTCAACAATGGCTTCACTAAATAATTGTAAAATGTTAGTAGTCCTTAAAATTGTTCACTCAACTGAATCCAATATTATATTTAACAGTTTTCTCACATCTCGCCTTTTCTATATAAAAATCATTTTCCATGTGCTTCCTAAATTCCCATTTCAAAAAAAGAACCTCTCTACTTGCATTTTATTTCAAACTTCTGAAACACTTTATTATTGTTACCTCTTTTGAACATTTCATAACTCTCCTCCATCTTTCCTGTAATCCAATGTGCACAATTAATATATCCATGAGGAAGCTCCTGAACCCTCCTTACCACAATTTCTTATTTTAATCTGGGCTCTCTTCTTCCATTGACAAATACCAGAAATCATGGCAAGATAAAACTATGGTGAAAATAGGGTACTTGAAGTATTTCTAAAATATGGTCTAGCACACCAGTATTTAATATAAAAAATGTCTTTTAAACTGGCTTTAAATTAAGTGCTAAAATTCTGAGTAATGGTAAGTGATTATCTCATCTTCATCTGACTTCCTGGGAGATGGTTCAAAAGTTTCATGGCAAACAGTTCCCTAAGGCTCCCAAGAAGAATTTCAGCTGCATCATTAGTAACAGTTTAGGAATTTGTCAGAACTCAGCATCTGTTCAACTAATGAATCATCAGCACAATATAAATGTTAATGAGAGGAAAATTTAGTATTTGTATAGTTTATTTACTATTTATCTTTTGTTAATTTACAGGAGCACTATTATTGAAATGAGGTTTAGCCAAAGAGTCGTAATCATAACTTAAAGCCTTTATCAAAAGCTGGTCATAAGCGCAACTTAAGGCATCTTAAGCGTAGCTTAAGTGCCTTTACCTAAAGCTGCTGTTACAGCATCCATAGAATAATGATTTACTATAAAATTTGACAGGTTTAGCCTCATCACTGAGGCAGATTGTTAAACGTAACCTTTTGCAATATAATTTAAATAATTTTGAAGAAACGTACGCACTTGGTCTTCAAAGTAGTAAGCAAACGGAAATGTGTATCTTGAAATCTGAGATCACAAAATACCCCTGCATCTGTAAAAGAGGCGTTTCATTTTTTTAGTTTAGCATTATAAATAAACTGTGTGTGCGCATACATCTATATATAGATATTTTATAAACCCTACTTACTTTATTACCTAGCTATGGCTACGAAGAAAACCCTTAATTTAAATCTATGCTTCTGAAAGCTTGTGCAAAACACCGGTGTATCAAGCTCTTATTGCTACAGCTGACTTCTTGAGCACAACTGAAGGTTACACAAGCATAAGTGATGTTCATCACTTTAGGCATTTGTGAAAGCACCGAGTCTATCTTCTCACATTTCAAAAGCGTTGGTGCTGACAAACAAGTCAGCAGGTCAAAGCCCAACACCCTCCAGAGCAAAAGTAAGCCTGAGCTCTGAAAGCATTTACATGTGACCCGAAAAAAAACAGTTTGAAGGGCCAAAGCACCTTATTTGTTTTTAGAAGAAACCTTCAGTGCCCTCCTCCTCTTCACAGGGAGATTTGACAAGTGTCGTAATAAATATTACATGCACAGAGGAAAGTTAAAAATCAATAGCAGGTTAATGTTTATTGAAACAATACAAAGAACCATTTTTTAATAGCATTACTTGAAAGTAGATCTAATCCAGCAGAGGAAATTCAATTTGCGTTTAGAGCAATCAGATTTTGTTTTTTACTCCAGGGATTTCTCGCAAACTCTGTGTCTTGAAATGTGCTTACTGTACTGTATTTAGCAGAAACAGTTTAGCCTTAATAAGCTGATAGTCTGCACGGGAGCATGGATCAACTTATTCTCATTAAGAATGTAAGCAGCTTTCTAACAGGCTTCTGTGCTGTTCAGCCTATGCCAGAGAAAGCAGGGATCTCTTCTCTAAAACCCATAATTTATGAGTTTATTCAAACCCGCCAAATTGCTTTAAGTAAACGCCTCTTACATTTGAAAATTCCCATGGCAACTCATTTAGTTTGGCAGGCAGGCAGACCCAAATTCAATCCTTTTATCCTCCAGCTAAACCATTACAATGGTAATTCTGCTCTGACACTCTGAAGAGACTGCTAATTACTGTACTTTGGGTCCCTAGACAGATTTCCCATTCAGATTAAAATGGTTGTGCATGGTTGAAAACAGTAGCAACACCTTTTCGTACATGAGGGGGATGCACTCTCACATTACAGCTTTATCCAAGGGAGGTTCCATTACTGCAAAGACAATCCTGGAGTTCAAAACTGCAAACTAAAGAAATAAAACAAAAACAAAAGTGTGCAAAAACTTACAAAACCAAATGCCTTAGTATTTTTGAGAGGATGCTGCTGTTAAGACTAAGCAGATCATCCAGCCAGGAACTAATACGTTTTGACTACTGAGATTCCACTGACTCCTTCACTTTCATTTTCCATTATTCTATTTCATGAAAAGGGCTTATTTCCTGTTATCACTATTTTATAATGTATTAAAATCTAAGTTATAGATCAAGACACTACATAAAAACACTACTGGATATGATACAGGGTAATATATTCAGTGTAATTTAATGCTGAGCGACTGTTGAAGTCTTATTTTTTCATTGGAATTGTCTCAGGTTTTACAAATTTTATTTGATGTATTTACAGCTCTGGTTACTGCATCAACTGCTTCTCAAGTGGGTTTTTCCTTTTGTTTTGTAAGCGAGGAAGATTTTCCGTCATTTGTAACCACTAGTTGAATCATCAGGAAACACGTTTTATTGACTTGCTTCCCTGCTCTCCATTCCGCAGCTGTTCCCCTTGATGATGGAGCTCAAAGACCAGTTAGCAGCTAAACCCTTGTCCAGCCTAGTAGAAACCTAAACCTGAGACTGGGGAGTGTGTTAAGAGGATGGCAAAAACAATTCCTCCTCCCCATTTTCACTACTGTTCTAAGTATCTGGAACAATGAAAGTCACCCCCCCCCCTTTCTGGGGGGGGGGGGGGGTTGAAATCAGTGCAATGTTGAAAGAAATATAGTATTATTTTTCATTTAAAAAAAAAAAATCACATTCATTTCCCTGAGCATAAAACTATAGAGCCTCCAAGTAATCAGTCCCTAATCAAAGGGCTCTTTCAACAGCTGAGTGGAGAACTGCCCTTGGTATGCTTTCAAATGTTGCAATTTATTACATGCAATCATTAAAAACAAATAATCTCAACGTGGCATTTATATGCCCAAATGGAGCAAAACCCAGTTTTATTACAAAACGGTGTAAAGTTTATTTTTTGGGTAATTTTTATTTTTACTATACCTTCTTTAATACATGGAATGAGAACAAAAATGTTTTGTTACAGACAAGTGTACATAATGTAGAGTGGCCTTAATTTCTGGTGTGAAACTGCAGGGCAGTGGACGTCAATGGAATCATGCTGCCATAAGTCAGTTTGTGAGGCATTTGCTCTTGGGTTAGGGACAGACATTACACATAAACCGGTTTAAGTGATCAGAAAGTGGTTTAAACATAGAACAGATTTTAAATACACATAAACCAGTTTGAAAATGGCTGAAACCGGTTTGTGCAATATCTGTCCTAGATCCCTTCCTGGTCTAAGTCCCCCAGCATCCCAGATGCTTTGCAAATCTGGGTGGGGCTCTGCTCTCTGCTCCAGCCCAGGCAGGCTGTCCCCACCCCTCTGCTCCCTTGCTGCAGCTCCAGCAGACTGCAGGCACAGTGGGGTTTGCCTGGCTTCTTCCTGCTCCACTGTTTCCCCTCACCACTCCCTGGTCAAGCAGGGAATCTGCCTTACACAGACACCTCTCCGCATTAGCTAACATGCCACATGCTAGTTATGGTCCATGCTGTGGGAGACAGGACAAAGGCAGACAGGACAGTATCTACTTGGGAATTTTTGGAGCTAATCAACAGGTAGCTGGTAATGTCTCTGTTTCTTCCTTGGAAAAAGTTGATCAAGAAGAGTCTGAACTGACAGAAGCTTTATCTGGCTGATAACACTGGTTTTATCAGTGTCCCCTGCTGATCTGCAGCCAGGGAGAGGGAGATTGAAAAGCTCAGTATCATCAACAGATGCATGCCCTGCAACCCCCCTCTGCCTCAGAGTGCTAACCTGGGGCTGGCAACATTCCCATCACCCCTTGAGTGGTGGGGAAGCCTGAGACAGTGCAGGCCAGGGTAGGGGTTTAAACCCATCCCAAATCAGAGCATCCTGCCATGGCCTGGCTACAGCCCCCATGCCCCTTCAGCTCAGCACTGTAAAAGGGGAGGGAGGGCTTCTCTAGCACTCCCCAGCTTCTAGCTTGAGCCACTGCAGGCATGTGCTTGCATTTCTGGAATGAAAAGGGAATGTCTATCCACCTCCAAATCAGTTCAAGCTTTACAGGTTAAACTAATCTGCAAAGATTGAATCAATTCTGGCTCAGGCTTTCTGAATGCCTGTTCCTAGTCTGGGGCAGGAATTTTTATCAGGGAATGCTAGTCACAGCAACAGACTGTTGGGTTGGCTGACTGGGTCACCCAATGGTTTCTTTTTAAGACAGTAAATGAGAAGAGGATCTTTCTAGATCTGCCCCCTAATTGCAAATGCTCTCCTGTGTCCTGGTGGTTACTAAAACACTAATGAATCTAAAGAGAGCTTCTGCTGCATTTTAGATTTCAAAGGATATTGTACCAACTAAAGATTCCTACAGAAATGGAATACAGGTCTGTGCTTCAGTACTGATGAACCACATCACTAATGACTTGGAGGAGTTTTGTGGTCAATGTGCAACTCAGTGGAACTGAAGACTTATACATTTCACTCATATGGATGCTCTTATGTGGCCAGTTTGTGCAGAAGTGTTTACTGATGAATCAGCACATCCTAACCCATACAGCATACCCTTCTCCTACAGTATCTGAAATGTCAATAGCTAAAGTCAGGACACAACTTTGTTTCAAATAACATAATTAAGATAAGCGAGGTTCACTTGCTAACACATTTGCAATGCTGAAAGAAATATAGTATTATTTTTCATTTAAAAATGGCACATTCATTTTCCTGAGCATAAAACTATAATTTTTTAATTCAACACTAAAATGGCTACTAGACTTTGCTGGTACTTTCGCCGCATATCTAGTGAAGTTGAGAACTGAGCATAGCTGCATATAAGAATTCTTTGTATAGAAAAGAAGAAAATAAAAATGAAGCGCTGCATAAAAATACAAGATGCAGTAAACACATTAAAGAAAAAAACTGAGGATTTAAGATGCAAAACTGGAATAGACAAAATGTATAGGGAGCATGGGTAGGAAAGAACCTGGTACAACATTCAATGACCTTGAACACACATGGCAGGCCTTTGGGGATCAAACTTTGCTTCTCTGGTTTAGTCTAATGATGTAGAGCTGGTGGGGAACTGCAACTTGCTGTCCTGGGTTTTTGTGCTTCTAGAGCAGTAATTCTCAACCCTTTAAGACTTGAGACATCCTTTGGAAAACTCTAGTTCTTATTTTCCACTTTTTTTTGACTACGGAAAAATAAAGGCATTCTTCTATTGTGAAGAACTCTAAGACCACAAGGAAATATAATGTTTTTAACGTTATGGATTCCTATTTGAAAACTCCGGGTTTACCTAGTGAATCATGCTTTCATACCTAACAGTGCTAACACTGCATAGCACCCCATGGCACCCTTGAAAGCATCTGAAAGCACCCAGGGTGCCACGGTACCTTGACTGAGAATCAAGTGTTCTAGAGAGTTAAGCATTCTTTCAAAATATCAGGACAACTTGACTCTTCCATGAACAGCTAAGTGTCTTGTTGCTGTGTAAGATATGGTGGAAAACAAAGCCTGAAGCTTACTTGAACTGAATGCAAGTAAAGACAAAAATAACACTAAGTACTGCTAAGATAGTCATTTTGGTCATTTTCGATTCAAAGAAGTTTAATAGCAAAAAAATCTGATACTTCCTGTCTTGGGACCCTCTCCCTACACATGCAGTAAAACAGTCACCAAAGTGGTCAACAACATGTAAAAATACCTTTGAAAGGAGAACAAAAAACAACATTCTTTTAAGACACAATCAAAAAACCAAATAGCCACTGGTGGAGAGTTTTAAGTACACTTTGTTGGCTCTGCCACATTTAAACATCTCTGACAATATAAAAACAATACTGAAAATACAAATACAGAAAGGAGTTAAATCCACAAATTCATATACAAACACACTCCATGTGTACATCTAATGGTATACTCAATGTTTATGGTGGGACCAAGTGAGAGGTAAATAGTAAAGAGACTTTACATTTTCATATTTAGCAGTAGTTTTACAATTTTCATGGGTAGCAAATTTCTATAAACTAACTGGCATTTCTAAAGCAAGTCAGCTAATGAGATAAAAGATAACAGACCTGAACACTGACTGTAGCCGGTTTTAAATTCCTGCAGCTCATCTTGATTTATGTAGCTGTTGCTTTTGGCCATAAATGACAGGCTTTTAATACCTCTTATTTTTCAACTCAGAACAGAATATGGCCATCTTTAAACATAATGTTCATTTTCAGGACATTAGATTTTAAGTATTAATTCAATTACAAATCACTATCCTGTAATGCGGCAGTTTGCTTCTCATTTCTGTGGCCAAGGGAATCTACTTAGAGAGCCATCTATGGAATTCCATAGATTATCTATCAGAACTTGTGGTCAAGGTGATATCTTTTATTAGACCAACTAGATTGTTACAAAAATTTTTTTATTTGCAAGCTTTTGAGCACAATCACCCTTTTTTAGGCATAGGAGAAAAGACTGTAAAAGTTCTCCTAGGTAGAAATGCAAGTTCTTATTTCATAGGAGAGTTGAAGGTGTGATAAAATCTCCTTCAACTCTCCCATGAAATATGAACTTACATTTTTACCTAGAAGAATTTTTAAAATCTTCTCTCCAATGCCCGAAGAAGGGTGCTTGTGCTCAAAAGCTTGCAGATAAAGATTTTTTTTTTTGCAAAAATCTCACTGGTCTCAAACTAGATCACCTCTGCAAGTTCTGATTCCATTTGCCTCTAGACCAAAATGGCTACAACTTCAATACCTGACAGATTATGCAATTTGTCATGTTTGCTCCAAAGTTTGAGCATCTTAAAATTGCTCTCCTCCCATCTTCCTCACTGGGCCTATACCTATTCTACCAGGGGGACACAATTGTGTTTAGGATAAGGCAAACTGCACTTGTCTGCTTTTCTTAACCAAACTGTGCTAGGTACTTGTACATTTGGTGTTTCAACAGTATTTCACCGGAGAATGCATAAAGCTTCCATTGGGACTTTCCCTTTTCTACTGTCTCAGAGTTACAATGTGCAAAAAGTAATTACTTACATTTATATACTTAAAAAAGTTGAATTTTTTTACCCAATAGTTTCCCATGGAAACATGCTTCAATAAAACAGAAACATTTCCAGAGGAAAATTGTTAGGTTTCAAATTGAGAACAAGAATAAACAAACACAAATAATGTTGCAAATAATCAAATGCTTTCTTGAACAAAAATATTAAAGTAATTTGAAGCTGTTGATTTCTCATGCAAGTCTTCCAACCTCTCATGAACATGCAGTGAGATGCTATACTGAACTGTTAATGAAAGCTATACTTCTACTGCAGAGAACCCTAAGAAGAGCTAACATGAGGACAACTATAAATTTTTTAATAAGTCAAAAGATGTCCAATGTAATTTTTAGAACATCTAATCACAAAATTATTAATTATATTTATATTTAAGTATGATACAACTTAAAAAGGATTTCAAAGACTGTCAGCTATGGGGATGGAGTTTCTAAAATTTGGTCACAGACACCTGCTGTGCTGCTCTGCTTAAGTTGTAGCTCTTCTGTAAAAGATCTATAAGATATACTGCAGATACATTTTTTAAACAAAATGAAACAAAACCCACAGCCATTTGAGAAAATGTCCTTTACATGATTAAGAATGTATGCTATTCAGTGTCAAATTTATAGCATCGAAAGGAGGTAGAGTGATCACCTCAGAATTTCCAAATAAAAACTAACAAGCAATGACAATATGCAAACAATATTACAAGGATAACAAACAAGATTAGCCTTAAGTGTTCGCAGTTCCAGCCTAGCTTAAAAAATTAAAAAAAAAACATTTTTTGTTCTCCTCCCTGACTATCGTGTTACTATAGGGCAGAAATAGGTGGTTTGGATCCAGCAGCCATGCATTCTTCATAATGCAACTTATTTGCATTTTAATTTGTACCGCAACTCTAATTTTCTGTATTTTTAATGCTTATTTCTGAAGTGGTTATAATGCCTTTCATCTTTTTACCCTTCCATTACTGACAAATTATTCAACTCCAGTTTCATGTAGTTTTTTATCTGGGATTCCCTACGCTATGCATTAAAATGTCATCTTCTCTGAGGACAGATGCCTTCACTTCCACTGGAAATATATTTTCAAAGAAGCCAGTTCTCTGTAGCCTACTGATAAGAATACAGAGGGCGTGGACACACAACTGAATTGTTCCCCAATGTCACTGACTAGGAACTGGTTCACAATCACGTGTGAAGTGCTGCAGTTCTGATATCAGGGGCTGGAAGTGTCCACCCCGCCCAGAATCAGCATTCTTCACAGTGGGTGAGTAGATGGGATTGTTAGCACCTATACTGTAGGGGCCTTAGGGATTGGCTGACCTATGGCTGGGTGTGTTTTTATTTATCCACTTCTCTTCGGAGCATGAGTTCAACAGCCTGCAATCAACCAAACTCTGCACTGCAGTTACTTGACTCGGGGTAGTCAGGTGGGGAGAGCGGGTGGAGGTGGGGTTGAATGCTTGGAGCTACCTGTTTTAATTTCCAATGCCTTGGGGGTGGGGAGGAGCATAATGTAGGGGCATGGTTCAGTATGGATTTGGAACGTTGATGGTTATTGGAAATGCAGCTTTTATTGAACCAGCAGTGCAAAGGAGCATTGATAATAAATGCCAACAAAAGGGTGAAAATGAGGGAGCAGCAGAATTCTGGTTATAAAGCACAGCAACACAGTGGTTGGGGGCAGGGGAGGAATACTTAAATGACTGACTAGACCTGTGTCACAGATGTCATGGACCCCAACACCTCAGTGAACCAGTTCAAAAAAGTACTCGACTTAAACTGGTTAAACAGGCTTGTATGTCTGTCTCCTTCAGGTTTAAACTGCATTTGTGCTGGTCTATATTATGTGTACTGTC
The DNA here is from genome assembly GCF_001723915.1 of Gavialis gangeticus. Classification (NCBI taxonomy): domain Eukaryota; kingdom Metazoa; phylum Chordata; order Crocodylia; family Gavialidae; genus Gavialis; species Gavialis gangeticus. Next base: position 67,051,077 of record NW_017729034.1, read on the forward strand.
CCAAAGTTTCAATTATATGCATAATTTAAAAGGTCCATTATTCTACTAAAATAATCCAGGATGTAGATGAAAAATTCTAAAGGGACCTTTTCTTTTTTTTTAAAAAAAGTTAACTTTAACAAAAATCATCAGGTTAATTTGTGATCCCTCAGAAGGTACATTCTGTTTTCAAAAATTGAGTGCTGTAATTTTGGAAAGAATGCCCTATATTTTTTTTCTTTCATCAAAGTTTGAATCCCTGCTCTGAAGTATAAAACTCAGTTTAGCCTTAAGTGCAGACCTGCAAGCTGCATTTTCATATTAATTCATTCTCATATTCTCAAGCAGCTTTGTGTCTTATGACCATTAAAAGCAAACAACAGACATATGATCCAAAGAACTTACTATGGACAACATAGATACAACAATTCAACATTATCAAAACAGAACAATAAATGGTTATTAAACCAGTAATAAAAGGTTCCATTAGCTATGGAAGAAACAGGATATACTTTAACAAAAATTTAGAATAAGTTAAGGAAGCATAACACACATTTATTTAAAAACTGTTCCAAGTAAATACCTAGTGCAAGGAGGCCCTAAGTTTTAAATAAGCTAAGTAGACAGTAAATAAGATTGCTACAGAAGCATGAACAGAGTGCAGAAAGCACAAACGCTATAGGAGAAAGTGAGTTATATAAGGTGGGGGATGCAATGTCCTGAAAGACAGGAACTTTAAATTCATAAGGGAGGAAATCTTACTCATGAATCTGGAATTGAAAGCTAACAGCTAACTTTTTATTTAAAATATAATATTTATAACAAAAAGCTTAAGTGCAAAAGGCTGAATTCTACAAAGATTATTTAAACTGAAATTTAGCAGAAAAAGATTTAGATAGAATAGAACTTAAATTTTGCCTCAGGAGTGCCTGTAATAAACATGTTGACTATCTGTCCCCTTTTTCTTCTGGTGATCAGATCTTGTTCCTGTACAAACAAGATGTACTAAGCAATGCATGTCAAGCACTCTTTTAGTTCAAGTTAAAGAGCAAAGACAGCTAAGGGACAGCTGGCTTTTTCTTCTTTAAACTATAAGCTGGTTGATACCCAGTGATGAATTTTCATTCAGGAAATTTATTCTCTGTCTCATTTTTCCTTTCCAAAATTCTGTAAATATACCACAGTATTAAGGTCTTACAAGGACATCTCAATCCAAGTAAAAAAATGACTGACTGATGGCTCTGACTACTATTACATTTGTTTTTATGTCATGCCATGTAAAAATGAAGTACTTCTTAAACTGATACAAGAAATTCATAAATATTGAATTAGATATTTGATACATTTAATTACCAGATCAGGCCAGATAGCTACAGTTTTAAAATCCAGTGGACAAGAAAGGTTATCATCTATCTTAACCAACACAGACAATCTTAATTATAGCAATACAGTGATGTCATATAGTAGCAACGATCAAGTCATTTAATACTGTTTGTGGTTGCAAATTAAACCGACTTCTAGAATACATTATTGTATTCTTCCTCCATATTTCCCTCCTCTTGCATCATCATTATTTCACCTTTATTTTAAATTACCAAGTTCTGTAATGTTTGGCTTCGGAATAATTTTGTTTAGTAATTTTTACCTTAAATTACTGACCTTTTTTCTCAATGAACTTAATCTATGAGCTATTTTCTATCTAATCATGTGACTATTTAAAAAAAATTGACAAGTTTATGTACAAGAATCTATATGCAGATTTTCTAATGTTTTTAAGATATGCAGCATCTGCTTTAAAATTTGTCATGTACCTTTTAAGAGCAGTTTAACTGAGACACTACAGCAACCCACAGTACAGTAGCCAGTTAAGGTTAGTTTACAGCTCTTTTTATCAACAGGAACTACTTAAAAGGTATTGGTGAATCTGACTTAATATACAAATTAATTATTTGCTTATTAAGGTAGGTAACCATTGATCCTTTGAATCAGGGTGTATGTGTAACAGGTCTAGTCAGGTGCCTGATGAATCTGCTTGTATGGAGTCCTGCAACCATCACACCAAGACTTTTGATGCATATGCCTTAGCAAGACTATGGAGGAGTGAAGGATGCCCAAGACCCACCCCTTTCCCCCATTTAGACCATTGAGACAGAATCCAAAGGCCAGAATGAGTCCAGATGTTAATTTTCTATGATTCTATGTTCAGGGCCTTAGTGGTGGTAGCTTCCGTCACAAAGAAACAGATAAGAACTGCTGCTGACTGCCCAATGCCTCAGCAAGGGTGTGTTTCTGTTAGGCTGTGTTCCTTAGCCTTTCTCCAGCCAAGGAGTAGCCACAAGACAGTGCCATAGGCAGGCTGTTAATAACATTAATATTGATATTAAGGGTAAGTATCAGGTCTTAATGAGACATATTTAATCAAATTGGTAATGGTACGTCTCAACAGAAGGCTATACTAGGGCTGGTTGGATGCCTTAACCATACTCTTCTGTTAAGAACTCAGTTCTATCTTAAGGAGGTGTTGTTTTTTGTTTTTGGTCTGGGAACAGTCTTACATGTCTATAAAACACAAAGCAAGAGCAGCAGAAACAGTGTGTTGCAGACAAAGTCAAGAATCCAGCACCCCCCACGGAAACATATGTCCAAGCTGCAGCAGAGTCTGTCAATCTCAGATAGGCCCCAACAGCCATCTTCGGACACACAGGTAAGACAATCACGGAAGATAATCATCCTTGACTGTGATGGATTGCCGAAGAAGATAACACACCATAAGCATATCTACAGTACTAAATAATAATAAAAAATAGGCACCCTCCCCCTCCCCAACTCCACGTGCAGCGTCATCTGTACTTCCACCACACCAGCAGACACTGAATTTTTAAAAATATGAACAGGTAAAGCAGTTGTCAAATAGTGTGTTATGATTTCAACACGCGTACCAGATTCTCCCAAGCTCAGAAATATTTGAGCACAGTGTTTAACTAAGAGAATGCATAATAACATTTGGTAAAAATGAAAAATTTTATGTTCATAAAAAGGATGCCTCCTACAAATTCTTAAATGCCATTTATCTGTCTATATAAGTCCTTCTTAGAAAATTAAAAACAACTTATCAAAAGTCAATTAACTAGGGAGAAATCATTTGTGCTCATTTATTTTAATCAATTAAGCATCTACATCTACTGGTTTGTTATTACTTTACTTTCTGCTTGGTTGGAGGGTAACAGGGCAGGCCTTATGAGGAGAGGCTGAGGGACCTATTCAGTCTCAGCAAGCGCAGTCTGAGGGGGGATTTGGTGGATGCCTACACACTCGCTAGGGGAGATCAGCAGCAAATAGGAAGGGTCCTATTCCCCCCAGCAGCACCTGCGGTGACGAGGAACAATAGCCAGAAGCTGCTGGAGAATAGGTTCAGGTTAGAGATTAGGAGCCACTATTTCACTGTTAGGGTGGCTAGGATCTGGAACCAACTTCCTAGGGTCAGTCCTACCTTGGGTAAATTCAAAAAGGGGTTGGATGAACATCTGTTTCAGGCTGTGTGATCCCAGTGTGTGCTCCGGCCATTGGCGGGGGTGGGGGGAGGGGGGGTTAGACTAGATTATCTATTCAGGTCCCTTCTGACTCCTAACTACTATGAAACTACATTTAAATTTAAAAACCACATTTACTTTTATTTTGTAGTTCAAAATAAAAGAACATGCGTGTTCTGTGTTCCAGGGTAGGTGTCTGTAATTTGACAGGTCATGACTAAAAAAAAACTATATTTGTATTAATTTACTGTGAAGTTAAAGTGTGCACATTTCTATATCATACATCTTTTGGTTATCCTCTGTCCTTTTCATGTATTCTTAAACAACCAGTCAACTTACAAAAATAGTGCTTGATGTTACCTAATGACTCCATACTGTTTTATATTATTTCAGCAACCTTTGCCATTCTGAGTTTCAAGGTTTCATTTTTATTGTACACACTAGCCATTATTTCATACAGTACTCCTTGAAGACAACAACTACATCAAACATGCGCAGAGAGCAGCCTAGTAAGACCACCTATGGTCAGTTTTGTGGTTACCTCACACCAGCTTAACTAGCTCATACAACATAGGTGAGGATATGGTCCACGAGCCAGATCTGGACCACTGAGTAATTCTGTCTGGCCTGTGATGGGTCCCTTGGTCCCTCCTGGCCTAGGCATGAGAGACAGCCCAGGCCGTGGTGCACGCAGCTGGTCCAGCTGCCCCTGGGTGTGCAGCGGGGCTGAGGCGGCACAGCAGCTGGATACCCAGTGGCGGTGGCAGCTGCTGCAGTGTCCAGCCCCACTGGCCAGGCACCGTGGTCCATCTGCCCTGCACCCACTGCCAGGGGCAGGACCCACACAGGCAGGGCACTTGGCCAGGCAGCTGGGATGGGGCCATGAACTACCGGAGGGTGTAGTCTGGGAGCGAGACAGGTGTCCGGGGCCAAGGAGATGCCAGATTCTCAGGGTAGTGACAGTGCAGGGCCAGGACCCAGGGCAGAGCCACAACCCACTGCCCACACAGCCCATGGGCGAGGGTTCTGCAACCAGGGACATGTGGAGATTGGATCATAGCTTTGCCCCAGCTCTGCCCTGGCCCCATGTTGTCACTGCCCCAAGATCCTGGACCTAAACACAGCTCCCTGCCTGCACGCCCAGCCAAGTGCCCTGCTCGTGTGGCTCCTGGCTGGTCTCCACGGAGACACCAGGATCATGGGGCAGTGACAGTGCAGAGCAGGACCGAGCTGCAGTCCACTCCCTGAATGCCTCTGCCCATGGAACCAGCAGGGGCGTATAGGCAGCAGATCATGGCTCTGCCCCAGCCCCATGCTGCCACCACCCTGTGATCCTGGCCTTGTCCGCCTGTCCCACTCCCAAACACTGTTCCCAGCCTGCCCGTGGCCCCATCCCACATAGGGAGTTTTGGTGAATTGTTGTGTGGGTGGGTGGCGGTGCTGATCTGGTCCACAACAGCTCAGTAAAACTTCCTGTGTGACCCGCAGGCCCAAATAATTGCCCACCCCTGTTCCACAGCATATGGCTTTTAGTATTTTGATGGTGAAGGCAAGCAATGCATTTACTGGACATGTAAATCACCTTTAGGATCATGAATAAGCTTGATTCTGACCTTCCCAACACTCACATTTCAGTCTCAGAATTATTTAAATTACTTAATTCTTCTCTACTTTCCTTTTCAAAATACACTGCCAGATTAATATCACTTACAAAGTGCTTTCTATACAAAGTGTTATTCTTTGCAAACCATTAAGGATCAGTTTTCTGTAGATACAAATGAGTTTTTACACAGCAAAATAATTCAAATTGTTATAAGAAAACGAATCAAACTCCTAAACTTTACTTCTTTGTATACAAATCACACGGAAGTAGGGCTGGAAAAAACTCCACAAGGTCATCTAGGTCCATCCCCCCACCCAAGGCAGGACCATCCTCAACTAAAACACTGCAGCCTAGTGTCTGTCTAGCCGCTTTTGAAAGCTTCAAGGGATAGAGATACTGTGTAGAAAAAAGTTTAAACACTAAAAAGGACATTCTGATTACAGAAAAAGCACTAAGGATGTTATAGGCCTACTTTTTAAGATGACAACTCAAGAAATGTTCATAGATTCATAGATGTTAGGGGCTGGAAGGGACCTTTCAAGATCGGGTCCAGCCCCTCTGCGCTTGGGCAGGAAAGACTGCTGAGGTCAGATGACCTCAGCAAGGTGAGTGTCCAGATGTTTTCTGAAGATATCTAGAATAGGTGATTGTACCACAAGGGAGGAGCTTAAACCATCAGACTTAAATATTATTGAGCTTTTTTAAAGTGCTGACCCTTTTGCTTTGCAAATCTATATGCACACATCCACGCCAATGCTCTGATACATGTGATACACTGTTTGGCTTGCTGAGGAATGAGGTATTTAGTCTAAGAGTTCCTAAACTCTAGATATAGAGAGTCTGGGTGAAATTTTATAGCCTGTGATATCCAAATGGCCAAATTTGCTGATCCAATGATCATTCTGGATCATGTTATTTTTAAATCTATTGACTATCACTATCAGGAATATAGTCTCAATACATTCTTACAAGTTACTGAGCATTTTCTTTACCAAATAAATGCAGTTTTGTTATATTAATAAATTGATATAACTGGCCTTTTAGTTTAAAAATTCCTTACTGGTGTCAGTGAAGGAACTGCACGTTTCATACCAATATCAGAAAAACCTGTTTATGAAGTAATTTTCTAAAAACATTTTCCTATGCAGCATTCAAAAATTTGAGTTTGCTAGCATTAAAAACAAACAAACAATTACTGCAGTGCTATTCTGTGATAAATCAGGACTTGATGCAATTATTCATGAAAGAAATCTCAGGAAATAGCTGTGGAAATTGAAATTCGTTTCATCCCTATGTTCTCTAACAGTTTATATTCCTAACCAAATCAGGTTTCAAGAACACATTTCTATTTTTTTTTATATAGGGTCTTGAAGCAAGCCACAGAGCTGAAAGAAGTACAACTGGTCTGATTAACTGCCATATTGGATCAGATTAGACTTCATTCTGAACTGTGTCCTTTGACAATGGCCAGATCAAATGCTTCAGAAAAAAAAAAGTTAAGGAAATAATACTTCCTAATTCTTTGTGCTTAAGAAGCATAATAATGAACTGATCTCTTTATTAACATTTTCAATTCATTTAAAAGAAAGAGCTTTACACCTTTTAAAAATATTTGTTGTATTTATTGTGTGTGTACCATTCAGCATGGGTAAGGAAAACAAATCTACAGCAAAATGTCCGCTATCTGGCATTTAAGTAACTAGAATACTTTACTAACCAGAATTTCAGGTCGGTTGACCCGGTGTGAGGAGGGGGCGGGGAGGATAACCGGAGTTTTTCCAGAACCAACTATCCCCTTACCCCAGAGATGCTGGATAACAGATTTTACTGTATTTAGTTTCAGTATCTGGCTAACAAGACCAATCAGAATGTTTTGACCCTGTATACCTCAAAAAATTAAATATTTATTAGTCATGACTGAAAGGACAACATTTTTAATAATCACACATTTGCAAAACTTAACATTTTGGATTTTTTTGAGCTATATTACTAGAAATATTATTATTATGTAAACATCAGCTATAGCCATTTTCAAGATAGCTTGAGTGACCTAACATGTTTAATTTATTATACACCTACCATTTTAAATATTGCAGTTTGCCTGACTTGATATAAGTTTCCATTACTACAGTCAAGCAATAAAGATAAAAAAAGATTTTGGATTGGGTTACTTTTGGATATAACAATGAAAATTATTTTATTTAAGGGGTTTTTTTTAAATTAAATTTGGTAGGCTAAAAACATCTAAAACTTACCCTTAGTTACTAAAATAATTTTAATACAAAAGCCTAGCTATAACATGTTTGCTGCTAAAGTTATCAGAAAAGTCAAATAACCCAAACTGGTGAATCATTAGTTAGCAACAGAACCAGAGAGTCTGTTGTAGCTTTAGATAGCACTAGCCTGTTTTGAGAGTGAAAAAGGAGTATTTCCTTCATTTCATTTTGTTCAACTAGGTAAATCCAAGGACTAATACATTTAAAACTGAGAAACTGACTGGGAAATGGCAAGACAAATTTTTTAAAAATGAAGTTGGTGAGGGAATTTTCTAGCTCCAAAACCCTGAAGAATATAGTGGCCCAAAACAACCAACACCATCAAAAACTGTAACAATACAGATTTCCTTTATTTAATAAAAATTAGTTTTAAGAATGAAGTACATGTTCATCAACTTTTTCCTTATATTAGATACCTTCAATAATTTTATTTAACTAAACACTTTTTAATTCTCTTTCTGGGCATTTTTAATGATACTCCAATTTGCACCCAAATTCAGGGTTACACAAACGAAGTAAAAATAAATCTAGGAAAAAAAGTGCAACATTCGCTATTCCATTTTCTAACATAATAAGAATGTGAATGAACATACAGAAGCTTAATAACTGATTTATTAAGTACAGAGACTAATGAATCCTCAGGTTTAATAAAAAGTAACACTACATTATATCAACCACAAGCATCTCCCCTTATGAAAATAAATGAAAAAGATACAAACACAAAACAAGAACAAAACTGCCTATTTAAATCAAACCATCTTGCAGCCAGACTTTTCTATAGTGAACGCAGATACAAGCCCCCATTCTAATATAATAAAGGGCTTAGTCCGTCTGTCTGTTCGTAATGCTCTTGGAGCACTCTGGTTACTGAAACAACTAATTGGAGTGCTCCAAGACCATTCTGGACAGGAGGCAGCATGGTGGAGTGCAACCATGACAGCGGGCATGGAGGGGGGGAGGGGGGTGAGACCAGAACCGCTGGTCCCTGTTCCCTGGAGGCAGCGGCAGCAGTGTGGGGTTCTGGCTGAGGGGGGTGGAAGGGATGGTGGGGCAAGTCCCCACCACTCCCTGCTCCTGGGAGGCAGTGCTGGTGCTCTATCTCCTCCATCATTCCTGATGGGAAATTGGCTACTTGTAAATAAAGAGTCTGATTGACTGCAAAAAGTGCAGAGACAGAACACACTTTTGGGGTTATAACAGCCAATGCATTTGATCCTACATCCAGTTTTATTTGGTGAACAGAGATGAATTTGACTGAAGTTTCACCAACTCATATACAAGGTTGGATCAAATGGATAAGGCTTTTGAGAAGTATAGAGGTAAAAAATATCAAGTGGCTTTGGTCAAACGCACTGGTCATTTCCCTAGTGATCTTTTCTTACATTTAATAATTTGGCCAAAAAAAAAAAAATCACACACTTAGAATAATACCACAGTGACAATACAAAGCACCATAAAAAGATACATATTACCCGCATTGTTTTAAAAAACATTTTGAACATAAATAAAATCCACGCCCCATATATATTTTAAAATTTGTCTTAAAATAAATTTCTGGCAAGTATATAACGCCAGCTGGTATTCTGAAGACCTTTGTAGACAAAGGACATGCACAGAATTGGCCTAGATTTCAGGTATCTACAAAACTTTCCCTGACAGACTAGATGCTCTAAAGAATATCACAGAGGATAAGGAGATGTTCAGGCCTAACAGTTTTCTCATGAGACTGGAAGAATAAAGGAATGGAGAGCAAGAAAAGTTACCTTAAGTGGCTGGGGAGTGCTAAAAATATTTCACAAGGTATTTGGGAAGTACTACTGCAGGAGTCTCTACCTCCCACCCCTAAAGACCTACTGACATAGAAGGTATTCCAGCACTAAAAATATAGAGCAGCAAGTACAGGTACCAGGATTTAATTATAAACCCTCTCAAACTGCATAAAGCTTGTTATATGAAAACAAGTTATGAAACTGAACAAACAGGTTTCTAAAGAATTAATTTAAACAATTATTAAAAGATGTTTTCAAATTCTTCCCCTTAACTAAGATATACCAGCTATGCTTTTAAACTTTTATGTTTTAATTTTAAACGGATATTTGCTTGTCAGGCTAATCTTTGCTGTTTTAACCTCACTCCACCATCCCTTTCCTCTTTGCTGTTGATGCTTTCCCAACTGTTCCTCCATTCTCCCAAATGTGTTGTTTCTGATAATTTCAGGGAAAGCAGATACCTCCACTAGTCACCCAGAGGAGCCACCAGGACCTCTTGCTGTGCTGGGCGTTCAAGTGACCTTCCCCAACACCTGCAGGACCTTCCACTCCTGGCTGCTCTCTGCAACCACAACAGCAACAACAGATCCAACTTCAGCAGATCTTCATACTATCCTCTGCCAACTCATCACTGCTCAGCTGATTCATTAAACAACAATGAACAGAAGTGTAAAAGGAATATTATGTTGCCATCCAATGTGGAAGGGGGAGAAGTGGGGGGAGCCAAGGCAGTTTACAGTAACCATTAGTAATATTACTGCAATTGCCAAGTCCAAATAATATGCACCAAATCCTTATTTTGGTTTAAGTTTTTTTGTGAATAAAATTTAAATAGTAACTAATCCTCTAAAAAAAGAATAAAAAACTTACACACAAGACCAGTAAAGGAATAAGCACTCATTTTCTGAAAATTATCAGATGTTACCCCAATTAAAAGAACTGTCTGCCACATGTAAGAAGATATAGTTTACTACAGGTAACAGTATGGTAACAAGATACAATTTATTTTACTATCTTCTAATATCTAGTTTAACACAAAAATTTTCAGAAAGCTAATGGGGTAGGAAGAACACATAATTCACATTCAAACAAAATTCCGTTAAAAATAGTGAATTAAAATAAATATTAACAATTGGCACTACTTGAAAACTTAAGAGAGTCTGGATGGTTTGTAAGTCATGAAGGCTAACTGCCGATTTTATAAATGATCACCTTCCCTGTCTTGGGTGCTTTTGTCCTAAGTGAATTAGCTAACATTTTAATTATAATTAGGCCTCTAAAGTAAAAAAAAAGCCTCAGAGTATTTGTTCAGTTTTTTCAAACTCAGACAGTGTTTAGTTAGCTCCTCCTCTGCCTCATGCAGCTGAAAGTACTGGAGATTCACGTTTTAAAAATTAAAATCCTAGAACTGCCAAACGGACATGGCAGCATAGAAAACCAGCCCAGTAAAGTTCTCTGTTTAACCCACGCATTTCATTGTCATAGCATCAAAATGTGCATAACAATGCCAGACTTGCACCTGCAGCTTTTCTTTTTATCTCACCTTTCTAGGGACATTAGTGGTTAATCACTTCAATTAGTGTAGCCACACTGGTCAAAGAACCCCAATTCCATTTAGAAATTAAGGCTGAAGTAAACTACAGTGGTTTTTATGAAAAGGTCACTGGATAAGAGAGTGTAGTACTGCACTGATTACAGAGAAACTGATGATCATACATGGCAAGATTAGAAAGTAACACTCATTCATGGAATACATTTTTGCCAGTCCTAAACATTCAAAGATTCTGAGGCAGATACTAATAGTCACTGATTATAAAAATACAAAATTGTAAACAATACAGATGTAGGGGAGTTATTTACCTTCTGGCTTTTGAAACTTTAGTTATTCAGTACTGTCAAATTTTCCTTTGCAATCACGAGGGCTAAAAACATTTCTGACACTAGAAATTAAAATTTAAGTTTTTATATCTTATCTCCAGGAGCTAGGGTTTTCTTAAAAAAACCAATATATTATGAGATATTCAATAAGTTTATGAGAAGTGGCACTAGACTAAAAGAAATGATATTCAGTCACCTGAACTAAAGGGGTGCTGGGGTGGAGCATGCACTAAAGTGCCTTGTTGACAGCCCACAGGTTGCAAGTTCAAGGACACAGCAGAAGTGGAAAGGAACCTGAACTAAAGGGGAGTTAGGTTTTTTAAAGAATGTGAGTTGATCAAGAACACGAGGAATCGCAATGTACCAGATGCATGAGGGAAGAATTGTTTTTCAAATGCACTGTTTTAAAAGAAGAATAGTCATAATCAAGTCTGCTGCATAAATCCTTATCTTTGTAATTATTCTATTTAAACATGTTTTCACCTCTGCACCCAAAACACATCAACTAACACCAAAATTACTTATAGGATTTATGGCTGCCTATACAGGCAACCCTCGCCATTCACAGGGGATACCTTTTTGAGATCCCCATGAATGGCAAAGGTCAGCGAATACAGCACTATGTTAATGAACACAAAGCCCCTGGCGGCTGAAGGTGTGCAGGGGGCATGGCTGCGCTGGCAACAGTGGAAGCCTGGTGGCGGTGGGAACTCATCCCTATAAGTGTATTTAAGATGAGGGTTCACAAACATTTGAAACCGTGAATGCTGAACCCACGAATAGCGAGGGTTTCCTGTACGTGTTCACTGGCATTCTACTTAGAACACTCCAGCATCGCCTCACCATCATGTGTATTAAGTCCCCGTGCCTTTTTAAATGGCTGCAGAGATTTTTTTTTTTTTTTTTTTTTTTTTTTTTTTTTATTGTTTTTGTCTAAACCCTGTTGAATGGGGTTTAGGTAAAGCGCCCCATGGCATAATATATTTAAAAATTTCATGTAGCTATCCCTAGAAGTAAAAATAAGCATGAAAAAATTAAAAGCAAAATTATATTTCTACATAAACATTTACTCAAATCTATCAACATACCTTTAAAATGTAATACAAATGTACAGAAGCAGAAATGGAAGTTATAACTCAGAGAAGTTAATGACATTTATAACTACATTATCTATTTCTTAGCCTAAAAAAATGTACATCTGATAAAAGTTTTAGTTTAACAACATGAATAATAGGTCAGTCACCATGTTTAATACAAATCTACATGAATGGTTTTATTGTGCCAAAATAGAGTATTTTAGGAATTTCAAAACACAAATAAAAGGCATTTGCACACCATTTACACCTGATTTTCTGTCTTTTCAGGAATGCAATGCAAACAAACTTTTTTTCTGAACTCAAATAATGGTTTTGCCAAAGTTTTTCTCCTAATCCTCCCTCTGGAAAATGGCCCTTGTAAAATACAGAAATAAACCTGGAAATAGTACTGTATTAATTTAAATGTATTTATTTAGTCTCTGAAAGGAAAGGCACATATTATTTTCAAATAATTAAAAGCAACATTAAGACTATTTCAAGCATTATACTTTATATAGCCTCTGATCAAATTCAACTTATACCCCAACAGAAATTAAGACATGGAAAAATTAGAATATTTGAAATGAAAGCAAATTTCATTTTTCTCCTTTTAAAAATAAATATGGCATTCAAAATGGTGCGGAAAACTGTAACATTTATAATGTTAATATCTAACACTTTCTATTCTTCATTGGGCAGTGGAGGGAGGGTGGGAATGGGGCGACAGTCTTTGAAATCCAGGTTTATCAGGTTTCAGTTCATATTTACAGGAATTCTAAAGTATGCATAGATCCGTTAAGCAATCTTTTCAAAATGATTAATGTAAAGGTTTGATTATTTTATACATTTGAGCTAAATATTTATATTTTTCCCCTTGTGTCCAATTAGAACATGCTTCAACCTGAAGTTCATACAGACTGGGTGGAGATTAACACTACCAAGATACCATGGTTATCAGTAACAAAACCAGGGGAAAAGAAAGATTAGCTTTACATTGATTGCTTAATCTAAATAGCTATTCTTTTTCTGATACAGATATTTTATAGTTGAACCTGGTTTTGCACTTGACTTCTTTAATATTCTAAAAATTTTGGATCAGATAAATGTACTGTAATACAGCTATAGTAAAGACAAGTTATTTGGAATTTTTAGATAAGTTTAGTTGTAATTCAAAATCTAAACATCTCAAATATATAGTTTAAACTGATTAAAACAGCTCTTTAGAAATGAAAAGCAAATTAAATTCTACAGTCCCATGCACATGGTGATGGGATTATGTCGACTGTCACAGGCCTTCATTGCACTGAAAGATCATCTCTTGCTATGATTACTAAACTTAATCTTGCAGTATGATTATTACTGTCTCCAGAAGAAAAGATTCAATGGTCTGTTATTTATCATGACAGCCCTATACCCCACAAGATTTAACTCTTTACATGCTGGTAAGTTGATGAAAACATTCAATGGAAGTCGGACAAATTGTAGAAAAAAATTAAAACAACTCCATACCAAGTCAATCTAGTATTTAGCCTTCCTGTTATAAAAACAGTACAGCACCACAGAATCATAGAATAGGGCTGAAGGAACCTCATAAGGTTACGTAGCTCCATCCCTGCTCAAGGCAGGATCATCCCTACCTAAACCATCTCAGGGAAACATTTGTCTAATCTGCACTTAAAAACTCTTGAGGCCAGGGACAGACATTCAAGAAGCCCATGGCAGAATCAATTCAAGTTATGTGGTTTTCTGTAAGCAGTGTAGTTTTAGATCAGTAGCAAACAGGACACACATTTGGTTCAGGGGGATGAAAGCAGTGCAAATCTTAGACCAGGTTTTGCCATTTTTAAGCCAGTCTGTACACACCAAACTTCTGTTCTATAATGGGTATAAACCAGTTTCTGATTATTTGTACCAGTAAAAGTGCAATGTCTCTACCTGGCCCCAGTGACTGAGATCGCACAATTATGGCTGATAATCCATTAGTGTTCAACTATGCTGGTTTCAGAGTTCTTCCCAATATCTAGCGTAAGTCTCCCTTCTTGCAATTTATTATTTATCCATTATTACTTGCCCTGTTCCCTATGGATACAGAAAACAATTGATCACCACCTCCTTTCATAAACGCTTTTTCTTGAAGACATATCACATTATTTTCTTGACTAAATATTCCATTTTTCTCTCATGTCATGTTTCCTAGACTACTCATCATTTTTGTTGCTGTCCACTAGCCTTTCCATTTTCTTGCATGTCTTTCGTGAACAGCAATACCTTTCTGAAAAGCAATGCCCAAAACCAGCAACAGGTGGAGCCTCACCAGAAGTGAATGAGACTCAGTAGAAGACTCAGTCCACATGACTTCCTTGCTGCTGAGATACGGGTGTTTTTTTTTTTTTTTGTTTTTTTTTTTTAACACAAGAACATTACCCTGTTAATTCACATCCAGCTTGCCATCCACCATAACTACCAGATACTATTCCACAGCACTGTAGCCTACCTAGGTGCTCTATATTTCATATGTGTGCTTTTGTATTGGCCTTCATTACATTTTTCCTGACATTTCAGACCATTTTTCTAATTTATCTATTTTGTCCTCTACAGTGTCTGGTACCCTGCACCCAGTTTGGTACCTTCCATAAATCAATTACATTTGTGTTCAAATTTCACCCTCAAAATCATAGGTGAATATATTGAACAGTTCTGAACCCAAAGCAGATCTCTAGAAAATGCTACTTGATACAGTGACTCACTCATTACCAATCTTCGAGCATAGCTATCTAGCTAGTTATCTACCCACCTAGGATACAATCCCTCTTTCTCCCTATCCACAAAGCCTATAACCTTGTTAAAGAAAGAAAATATGTTGGTTAGGGCTCGGCTTATTCATACTGGCTGTTAATCATCACCCTGTTATAGTTTATTGATTGATAATACCTTTCAGTATTATTTCAGGTATCAAAGTTAGTCTTTAATTCCCTGGGCCCTCCTTTTTCCTTCTTTAGCCCTGTACTTGCTCTTTTCCAAACTTCTGGGGCCACTTGCACTACCATGAGTTTTCAAACTAGATTACAGATTACGAATAGATTGCTGGATTACTATTTAGTACAGATATAATTTAAGATACTAATCCTTACAGAGAACGAGTAATTTGAGAGATACTGTCACCTTTCATACTTAACTCAATTGTCCTACTTGTTCTTCTGAACCAGCAGTGTCTGAATATGCTATTGGAAAGTGACAAGTATCCTTCCAAAAAAATTCAGTTTCTTCCAATTCTGTTCTTGATCTTTTTTTAAGCTAGTTCAGATATATAGAATTCTGAGTATACCAGGACAGATTCACATTAGCAAAATCAATTAGGAATATATTAAAGCAGGTGAGCGAGAGAAAAACTCAGGCACATTATGTTCTAGATTCTCATAGGAAATAAAAAAAATAAGATAGTACACTTTAGGTCAGCAGTTCCCAACCCTGGGTTGTGATCCAAATGAGGGTTGCAGGGGTAATGCCAGCAGCGCCACACAAAACATGAGCCAGGCCCTGTGCTGGGAGCTCCCCTACCCCCTGCCCCTGGGCTGCCACCTAGCAGCAGGTTGTGGGAAAAAAAGGTTGGGAACCACCGCTTTAGGTGTTATCTAAACACATTCCAAGTTAAGTGGGTCTCTGGTTTCTTAGGGTATTAGTTACTATTTGCAAAATGCAAGACAGAAGTCTTTTTTTTTTTTTTTAAAAGGTTTCCCTTTTCTGATACGCCACATACATTACGTAGGGTTATTCAATGGATTTGTTCTAGGTGAAGTGTGAAGACACAATGAAGCATGGCATCCTAGAAAATGCTTTCTGCACTTACTTTTTTTTTTAAAACCAGGACGTCAAAGAAAAACCTGGCCACATTTAGAAAGAATAACTTTTCTACTGAAAATGAACTATAAAATCCTGGCAGTTGGCCAAAAGTTAGTATTTTCTCTCTGTTCCATCTTCAAAATTACATAATGTTAAAAAAAAATGAAACATGGTAGTAGTGTTACATAATGTAAAAGGGCGCATGATGTAACATCTCTTATTTTGATGCATTTGGCCCATTTTAAATCCACATAACTTAATCCAGACACTGCTGAAGTCACAGACTGTAGCTTAGATTTGTAAATGAACAAAAATAATTGACAATATAGCATTTACTTCAGCATAATATAATTCTCTAGAGGAAAGAACTACTTCTGCTTACCACTAATTTGAGCAAAATTTGATTTTCTAGGGAGACCAAGATCTAAAGTTACAACAATTAATACTAATATTAATTACACATGCATACAAAGACTCTCTGTTCTTTATATAAAATGTTCCCAAGAAGGAGCATTGTATGACCCTCTTGACCTCTTACATCTATTCTGAAATTACCTGGTTAACTGCACAATTAATTTAAACTGGTTACATGTGCAAACTAACTATGATGCCTTAAAAAGGTCCAACCAACTATAAAGTTATTGCTGGAAAATGTGTAATAACTTTATAGCTGGTTTCTATACAGCTTCAATTTGGAAACGTAACCTGTGAACCAGTGTCTGGGAGACCATACCTGTTGTCTCTTAGCCAGGAGGGTGTACCACACATGTGGGGTGCAGCCAGGGCTGAAAGTCCTGTCAGCTGCTAAACTCACAGCTGTGGGAACTTCCTATTTGCTGAGGCAGGGGAGCCCTAGATGTTGCTCCCAGGCTCCCACCTTAAGCAGCAGTGCATGATAAGATCTTATGCTACATCCCACAACCACACTTCCTCTCTGGGAGGATAAGCAAAAATTTGTCACTGATGGTAATTTTTAATTTGTTTTTTGTTTGTAGTATTCTCTTTTTCTACCCTATCAATATAGATAAGCAACAACAACTGTGGCCACATGTACCAAGAAATAAGGCAAGAATCTGTCATTCAAGACTACATATAAAAGTCTTGGTTGCTCAAGAGACTTCACGAGGAAAAAGAAAGAAAAAAAGAAAAATAAGAGAAAAACAAAGATAATCTGCCACACCTGTTCTTAAAGGAAAGAGGGATAGGATGGGACAAGAGGGGACTATAATGAAAGGTACTACCAAAATCATTTTCTTGACCTATATAATTTTCTTATCCCACCAATAAGGGTTTAATCAAAGATGCACAGTGTGAGTATATTCCTAAGAAAATGTACCTAACAAGGTGGCCAAAATGTACAATGTTCCTGGTTTGGTTACACAAAAGCCATATAAAAGAACTTCTCCCCTACTCTATGACATGCCCCTGCAGTCCAAAACTGTACTGGCAAGTTTCACGGTCACATTATAATCACAGCAAATTAAGCATTACTACTTGCCAGATTTCCCCTATACACCTGATGTATAATTTACTGATTATTGTTCCCTGGGAAATACTGGCTTTCATTATCCCAAACTTGATCATGTGTTATCACCCCAGGTCTCCATTACATCTCTACAATCAGAAATGTTTGCCTCACCTTCCGGTTTAATAGCTTGAAACTTCACCAACACAGAGTCATATTCAGCATAACATTCGTTACTGTTCATAGCTGACAGGAAACCCTTTCATCTCAACTTTGCAACTGGTTTCTTGAATTCTTTTTTTCTTTAAGCAAAGAGCACAGTTTTGGAATGTCTAGTATATTTGAGAGGTGGAAGGTATCTTTGTGCGGAATGGAAAGTGGGGGATACTGAAGGTTTGTAAATACATTTTGGTTGCCTTGTCCTTGAGACCAGCTCATAAATTTTGACATGCTAAGATGTAATACAGCTATTTTTGTAAACAATGTTTGAAAATCTGTAACAAGCATGCAGTGAAGTCTGTGGAGAACAGACCTTCAGTTCATTTGCTTTCTATCTGGAAGTGGGAATGAACTGGTATTTTAAGTAAATCTAAGAGCAAACTAAAAAACAGTAGAACACGATTTGATGTGTTTTATAGTGCTTAAGAATCTGTTGTAAAAAACAGCTTTATTAACTCTGCAGTGCTTATGGGCAAAGAGACCATATTAAAGACAACTTTGAAAAAGCCTGGAGGAACCTAAGAGAATTAAATATTTTTAACTGAATTACGGTGTAAATTATTTAGACTTTGCAACAAATAGTGTCAAAAATCAACTGCATCAATAAAGCTAATTTTGGTGACAAGTCACTATTAGTTCACAGGGTTCCTACTACTGCAATGATGGAAAGGGTAGCACTGACCTTGGAAAAAGATTTATGTCAGTGTTCATTGTGTATCCAGGTTCAAAAATGAAACACTGTAGCAGTGCATCAAGGATAACTCCTAGTAATATACAATATAATTTATTCCCTTTGTAAAAAAAAAAGGCTGAGATGCTCATAAAATTACCAATATGTTATGGTAGACAGTGGACACTACTGTGACTGCTAAATTCACACCATAATCACTTCAGAAAAAACTGTTCAAACTATATAAACTTCTACCTAATCATTTAAACAAAATTTGCCCATATTTGAAACTACCAGCTTTCTCCTTTTTTCTCCCCACTTTTACAAACTAAATGCAGTCTTTGTGGTTATTTGGTTCCTATCTTTCCTAGAGTTTACTATATTAAGAATGACTCACAATACCAACACATGAAAAGAATGCTTATTTCTGTGTAAAGTATACCATTCTCTTTCCTCCACATTATCCAAGGTTTGTCATTTGTAACACGCCAGCACTGACCTAAGTGAAGTGTGGCTGACTGTCCAAAAAATGGACCTCCTTCTTAGAGTTCTAACATGTCACTCATCCTAAGAAGTTTGTATTTGGACTTCTTAGCCCTATTTTACTACATATTCTCTCCAAAATCCTTAAGAAGAACAAAAATAATCCATTTTACTATTATTTTAAATTCTGTTATTTTCTCAACTTGAGAGCTGCATAACATAAGAAGAAATGGACTGGAGTGTGGCCATTGCTTGTGCAGTTCTTACAAGCAGGCTGTATTATATTCTTAACTTTAACAAGAAAATACAAACTAGCATACTACACTGGAGCAATAGACTACTATTCAGATAAATAGAAAATATATAGGTAAAGTGCTTAATTTCATCTATAAAATTGCTATTAACACAGCAACTAGTTTAAAAAAAATGAAGGTGATACTACACCAGGTTTTCCCTACTACACTTGTTAAACAGCAGTTAAGTATTTAAGTTATTTCAGCTTAACTTGTTTGGAGCCAAGACGCTCAATATCCAGTGTGTGGCCAGACTAAAAATAAAAACACCACTCATTTTTCTAATATTTAAAAAAAATGAAAATAAGCAATAGCCTCCCATTATAACTAAGGTCACAATGGAATTAATAAGCAACTCGTGCTTGCTTTGTTTATTAATATCTAGCCACACTTGTGTAAATATTACTCATAAAACAAAGTTGGGGAAAAGGTGTGTAAAAATACTTTTGTTAAAGCTAGCTCATGAGCAAATTCTGCCTTTTTATTATTTATGCTGTTGTTTCCTTCTGTACAATAAGTAGTACTGATTAGCAGATGTACTCCCAATTTAAATGCTACCACACTTTGCCATATGTAAGTACATTTTAGAATATTTCTGCACATAATGGAAATAAAATTAGCAATAGCATGAGAATGGTATCTAGTTTAGGCAGCGTATGCGAGAAGGTATGAAGGGGTCCTAATTATTTCTTATCCCAAAGGTCTGCAACATGAGCATAACTAGGATAATGAACATTCTAGGAATGGAAACCGTAAACAAAGTATACATTGCATTAAACCCAATTAAATCCCATGGTGTCATCTTCTACAGCCGTTGGTAAAGGGCACATCTGTCACTCAGAAGTCCTGTGGCATTCCACTTACCTGTCCCTAATATGGAAGTGAGTGATGCTCTTTATAGTAATTTGTTATTACAGGTTACACTTTTCACCTTCTCTAATACTGTAAGAGACAGTGCAACCTGTTTGCAATATAGATGAACTCTAATGGAGTTCAGAACTTCAAGGGAATTATCTGTAGCTGCTTTAATCAGAAACATTCTTCAGTAATCATATAACCTAATTTTTGGAACTTGGGCACAGAACAAAATGTTTACTGATAAAGAAGAGCTGTAAAAGCAATGTGCTGGTCTTGCTGATGTTATGTGGTTCATGTGTAAAAAAACTTCTAAATACACACACACACACACACTTTTCCAAGTTAAAAGTATCAGGTCCCAGCACGATCAGTTCTTCAGTTTGGAGGACCTGAAATGCTACTAAAAGGGCACTCTCAACTTAAACTTCAATACTCTCAACTGGGCCTAGAAGGACACTTGTTAAAGTTTTTATTTCCAATAGTAGTTTAGTGTTAACATGCCATTTGCCTCCTGAATTCAGATATCACTTGGTATTTCTAATAGTTTACAATATTTTCATACAGAATGGAGTGAGATAAAAATCAAACGTTTGCTTTGAAGCTAAACTTTCACATCCAACTTGCTTTTGCATATAATCTCTTATTTGTGTCTAAACAAGATGCAGCATAATATAATCTTTAAGTAAAATGAATTTTTTGTAAAGACTCCTAGTTTTAGGCTCATAAGCATCTGAATGACTTATGAACTTCATCTTGTATGTAACCAAAAAGTAGATCTCATCATCAACAATTTATTATAAGGCCCTCTCAATGTTAAAAACCACATCAGCATTTTCTGCACATACAGTAAGCAGTGTTAGAAGAGACACTAACAGACAGACACTGATGTAGTTTACTTTTTTTAAAGTGAAGTATACAGGAAGTGCCTGAGAAAGTGATCAAGCACTAGTTGTATTCTTATTTTATACCCCCCAAAATTTCTTCAAGTGAGAATGACCTTCTCATTCAGAAAAATAGCTGCTCTCTGCAAGATAACTGCAAAATGTTGTTCGAGAGTTAGCAAAATAGAACTTATTTTCCTAACACTTTTCTGAATCCAAATTTCTCTTAAATTGTTGACATCATTTTAGAGCATGATAAAGGTCCACCATTCTGTTCATTCTGGACTACTTTTTCTAAGCCTTGTGGGTATTATCAAGTTCCATCAATATTCTCCAGTAGTGTTTGGCACAAGGATTTTTTCACTTGGCTCTTTTCACATGTTCTTTCAGTTACACAAACGGCCTTGCTTGCAATGGCAGATGATATTACTACATTCTTGCCATGTCCCAGAGAACTCTATCTTTTCTGAAAGACTCTGAAGAGAAATAATTAATTCTGACAAATCTCAGCATTTGTAATAAATTCATTCCGTTTAACACAGTATTTGTTTTCAGAACAATTAAGAAATCTGTATACACCTTTGGTAATTTTCATTATTCATATCCACAACTTAATGTGAAAGTAACATTTAGTTCAAGATTTGGCATTTGTTCTTTATGTTATAAAATGTTAGGGATACAATCTTGTTTAAACCAGTGAATGTAACTGTTGCCTTGCAAATTCATCACATTCCCTTCTGGATCCTTTCCCTCTCCAATGGCTAACACATACCTGCCAAAACAAATTAATCATTTGCGGCATTTGTATAAATAGTGAAATGTGCGTCAGCACTGAGAAAATGGCAGCGGCGCACTTTTGAACTAAAACACATGAAAGCTGTTTTAGTTCAGAACCACATCACCGTTATTTTCTGTGCGCTGACATGCATTTAGTCATTTATATAAATGTGTATGACGCAGCACCAGGCGCGTCAGCTCACGTGCTCTGCAGACTCGATTAATCGAGTCTGCTCGAACATGCTAGATTTCCGGCGCATTCAAAACAGACGAAGGTATGTGTATAAATGCCCTTAGATTCCTTTGCCTTCCAAAGTTACCTTTGAGCTGGTAGATGCTAGGGTGCTCCTTCACTTTGTTTTTTTTTAAATAACTCTTAGTCATGTTTTCTTGTGATACTACACGTGAACACTGAAAAATTATCCATATTAGTTGTGCTGTTATTTAAGAGAATGAATGCCATCAGAAAAATCAAAATCTTTTAGTGCAACTATTTAATTACTTTATTGTATCCATCTTCTCTTGTTCTCATAACATAGTTCATGGCTATGCCAAGCAAGAGAGGCAATGGAACACACACTTTTTTACATCCATATTTATCAAACTACTTACTGAAAGCTTTACTGATATTTTTGTCGTCATACCATAACACTTCATTACGCACCTGAGTGAACCATGAACATTGTGAAAGGCTCTTATATCTATAAAATTCATGGTGAGCATTTGTTGTCATTTAACATTCTTCATTATTTTTCTTAAAGTGAAAATGTAGTTGACACATGGTCTTCTAGGTCCAAGCTGAGCACGCTCTTCCTTTAAGTTCTGCCTCAACTCACTTCCTTTACTTGGCAAAAGATTCTGCCTACCACCAAAAGGAATGTAGCATATTGCTAGTTATGGTTACACAGGTCACTTCTCTATTATTTTGACTATAAAGTACGTTTTCTGAAGGTTTTTCCTGACTCCACACTTTGTTGAAAAGCTCTGATAATTTTTATGGATGCTATTGCCACCACATGCTTTTAATACTTCCTCATGAGACAGGCGCCAAACTGCCAATTCCCTGGGCTGTTTGTAGTAATTTTTATTTGTATTTGTGATGCAAGATGTTATGCTGTGTAGTTCCATGTTCATTTCTTGGGGGGGGGGGGGCTTCTGGTTGGGCTGGCCTGTCTAGAACAGGGTGGGATGCTCAAAATATGATGCGTGCGCCAGATCTGGCCTGCCATGTGATTTCAACTGGTCTGATTAATCATATCTGACCCCAGTACACAGCTGGCCCTGATGTCCTCCGCATGGGGCTCTGCCCACTCCTACCAGGGCAGCCAGCGCACAGCTTCCAGGTGGGGCTGCTACTGCTGCTGCTACAGCTGCCCAGGGAACTGCTCAGCTCCCCCAGCCTCCAGCAGCTCCTCCTTGTGTGTCCCTGCTGCAGCACTCTGCGACGCAGGTACAGAAACAGTGGTGGGTGGAAGGAAGTGACAGCTGGGCAAGACTGCGAAGCCCGGAGCATAGGCTCCATGCCCAGTGGGGTGGCAGGAGCATGAAGCCCGGGTCAGCCCAGTTCCATTGCAAGGAGCTTCCCCTCAGCTCATGTGTGGCTCCCAGGATTCATGCACCACCGAGGGAAAGCCCCATGCAATGGAACTGGCAGCCTTCCCAGCTTCCTACTGCTACATGCAGCTCCAGGAACTTTTCTGGAAAGGGAGGGAACTACATGAGATAGAGCCAG
>NW_017729034.1:67079405-67096335 GCF_001723915.1 Gavialis gangeticus
ATCACTTCAACATACAATATGCAGACACTTGTAAATACAGACAAAATATTTTTAAAATTAAAAATTGGTTATAATAGATGTTTGATTTTTAGTGTATTATTTGGGTTTTTTCTGGCTCAAAGATAGCACCCCCACCAAGAAGTACTTCCGGGGCAAGGGAGAGACTTCCGGTGGCAAAGGTTAGGGGTGGGACTTTCAGTTCCAAGGTGGCAACCACAGGGCTGGGCACCCACAAAGGAGTAGGGCTACCCCTGTGGCCCTCAACAGCTCACCAAAACTCATTAAGTAGCCCTCCAGCTGCAATAAATTGCCCACCTCTGGTCTAGAACCTCCTTAAAGTGCTTTACTTGTCACACTTTAATTTTTCTGTTAGCTTATTTCCTTGTTTAGTTATACTCACTGATGGGAATAAGCTTGCCAGTAAGAATTCTACTGAGCTGATAAACTGCTTTACTATCTTCTCTTTCAGGGATTGCTTCACATTCTTTGGCAATTGTTATCCATGTATTTCTTTTGTTTTTTTTCCTGCTGCTTTGTTGTAAAAAGGCTATTTGGCAATTCTTTTTCTGGAAGAATTTTTGAGAAGCTGTTGCTTGCTTGAGTTTGTTTCCATTTTTCCATACTATCCTATATATCCTCAATAAACCAGTCCTCAAGTCCACTTTTTTGGAAATCACCTATAGGTATTACATCTATGATAATTTTCTTTGAAGAAAAGACAAGGACATAAAAATACTGACTTCCTGAGATAAGTCCAAGCCTTTATAAACACTTGAAATCTGTTTCTCATATCAATTTGAAATTGCTAATTTTTTTAGCTTTTTGTTCTTCATTTCTTAGACAGGGTTTCGTTCGAGTGGGAACAAGGTAAGAGAGGATGGGAGCTTTTCATTTTTGTTTCCCTGAGGTTCCCCTCTTCTTTCTACTTGGATGAATTTTGGTCAAAATTTTGCTTACTCCTGACTTCTCTTATGTTATATGCTTGCTTTTTAAGAAATATTTAATATTTCCTTTTACCAGAGATGGTCAATATGTTTCCTAATAGGTCTGTATAGAGAATTCCAAGTTACCACATGGAAACCATATATTTGTATGAGAATTGTGTTGTGATCCACCAATGACAAGCCCCGATACAAAAAACAATTCTAAAAGTCTTTTACCAACCCTAATTTTACCAATTGCTTTTTATATTTCATTATTTGATCTCCAACTTTGGTATAGAAGCCTCTCATTTACTGTCATACTTGAGAAAACAAAGTCAATGTTTCTAATCAATTGCAGGATCTATCTTAAAAATTATCATCATAGCTTCCTGACGAATAATATTATTCGTCAAATACATAGTTTGTACATAGTTTGTAGTTATATACAAAGTTTGAAATCTAGTCTGGAACAATCAGATCCTGGTTCTCAGTATGTAAGTGATTTTTTTCTGCTTTGGAAGTCTTAACTAATGCTACTACATGTGAATGAGCCATTTTTTCTTCTGTTATGGTTTTATTTTAATCCTTTTTGGCAACAAATCAGCAACTGACATTTGCTTCTTCCAAGGAGTTTGAGATTATAGTCTCCAATTCTTTCATCACTTGTTTTGTTGCACAAATTTTCAATTTTGTTTTGAAAAATGATATGCAGTAAACAGTGTAATAGGTACTGAGATAAAATTAACTGAAGTTCTCCTTTAAACAATGGAATTATTTCCAATATCCTACGGCTAAATTCAGGATACACAACACCAGACTGTAAAAAGTCATAGGATCACAGGAAAGTCAGCATGGAAAATACCTCACAAGTTCATCTGGTCCAGCCCCCTGCTCAAGGCAGGATCATCTCTGACTAAGCCATCTCAGCCAAGTCTCTGTCCAACCTCTTGAAAATCTCCAAAGAAGGAGGTTCCACAGCTTCTCTAAGTAGCTTGTTCCAATGCTTGACTATCCTCATACAGAAAATTCCTCCTAATTTGCAACCTAATTTCCCCCTTTGTAGCTTGAGGTTATTGCTTCTAGTCCTGTCCAAAACAGCCATAGATAAAAACCCATTTCCATTCTCTCTGAGATTACTCTTTAGATAGACTTCATAGATTAGTAAGGCTGGAAGGGACCTCAAGAGGGATCGAATCAGGGACTGAACCTGCAACCTTCAAACATTTATCCACCTCAGTCTTCTCTTCTAGAGACTAAATAATCCTAGTACTTCCAAACCTTTCCCTCTAAGTCATGCTTCTCAGGCCCCACATAATTTTTGCTGCTATTATGCTGAACTCTTTCAAATATGTCCACATCCTTCTTGAAGTGTGGAACCCAAAATTGCACAGTAACTCCATGTGAGGCTTCACCAGTGCTGAACACAGCAAAAGAACCGCTTTCCTCAATTTGCAAAAGATACTCCTGCTGATACAAGCCAGCACACTTTGAATTATTATTATTTTTTTTTTTTTAATTATTATTATTAAATGAGTTCACACTGTTGACTCAGCTTCAGCTTACAGTCTACTGAAACTCCCAGGTCTCTCTCTGCGGTACTGAAGCCCAACCTCTCATTCCCCAGTCTATATATGTGCATACAATTATTTCATCCCAAGTGCTAGTCTTTCCACTTTTCTGTGTTGGATTCTAGCCCTGACATCCAGAGTGCCTGCAACTCCACCCAACTTGGTGTCATCTGCAACAGGCACACAATTCCATTATCCAAATCATTAATGAAGATGTTGAACAGTACTAAATCCAGAAGAGACCCCTGGGGAACCCCACTTGATATTTCTTCCCAACTAGACATTGAGCCATTGATAACTACTCATTGGTCAAGATGATCCAAATATATCCATGTTATAGTTTCTAGGGTTGGAAGGGACCTGAGTAGATCATCTAGTCTGACCCCCTGCCATGGCAGGAAAGATTACTGGGGTCAAACGACCCCAGCAAGGTGTTCATCTAACCTCCTCTTAAAGACCCAACCTCCTCTTAAAGACCCTTCATTTTAGTATTTCCTTAGCTTGATATTGAGACTGTTGTAAAAGAGAGTATCAAAAGCCTTGCTAATGTCAAGATGCATTACATCCACTGTTTCCTCGCATTCGCAGAGCCCGTCACCTGATCATAGAAGGAAACAGGCTGGTCGCGCATGACTTGCTCTTGGTGAATCCATGCTGGCTGTTCCTGATCACCTTGTTCTCTAGGTGGTTCACAAAAGACTCCTTGAGGATCTGGCCAAGAATATTTCCAGGTATCAAGGTCAGGCTCATTGGTCTGTAATTCTCTGATCCTCTTTTTTCCCTTTCTTAAAGATGAGCACTTTATTTGCCCGTTTCCAATCATATACAACATCACATGACTCCACAAGTTCTCAAAGAGGATAACTAATGGCTGGGGAATTAATTTAGTACCCTGGGGTATATCCTATATGGCTGTGTTGACTCAAAAGCATCTCGCTTCTCTACATTATCACCAGCCTATTCTGCCAGTACTCCATGCTGCTTTTCTACTTTCCTGTCTTTGCAGTACTCATCTGATATATGCCCCTATTTGTGAGGACTGAAGTAAAAAAAGGATATTATAAAGTTTAGCCTTCTCTACATCGTCCATTACTACACTGCCTTTTGCATTCTGTAAAAGATCTGAGGTTTCTCTGGTTTTCATCTTACTTTTCACACTTGTAGAGTCCTTTTAATTGTTTTTCAGTCCCTTGCCAGTTGCATCTCAAATCATACTTTGGCCTTCCGAATTTTCTCCCTGAATGTCCATGCGATATCCTGATATTCTTCTCTAGTACAATGACAAAATTTCTACTTGTTGGCTTCCTTTTTGAGTATCAACTCATTGAAGAGGTTGCTACATAGCCAGGATGGCCTCCTGTTACACTTACAATTCTCTCATGAGTTTAGCCTTACTGCTATAGTAACAGCAAAATACTAAATATACATACAAAATTATCCCCCGTCCTCTTTCTTTTTTAAAATAGATGCAAATCTTTCTTACCCATTCCAGTCTACAAACACCGTAACAGCCTATGCTGTAGAAGGTTTAACTGACAATCTGGGAAAATTATTGTTTATTCTTTTTTGTAGTCCTCTCCTGTCCCATTAGATGGAAATAAAGAACAACCACTCATGTTATAGCTGCTCCTACCCAGAAGCAGAGACAAAAGTTTTGGCAGAAAATGCTGCCTGGTTTAGGTTAAATCAGCCCTTCAACTCTGGATGTTAAATAAAGCAGCATGTGGAGGTGCCAAATATGTATCACCATTCCACAGAATAAAAAAGTGGGATACAGGATGGGAGAAGACAGAGAACACAGAACTGCTGATAAGTAATTATCCCTTTGTCATAAATTCATCTTTTCCCATCTTACAGAAAAGACAATTGGGACAACAGGTGGATGCAACTATCAAAGAGGAATATGACATCTGTATGGATAACATGAATAGCTACAGACATCATCCAGCTGGCCAAGTTTATTACGTCTGTGCTATTATGATCATGCAGCAGCTTAACACAATAAATGATGCAGCCTCCACTGCGCAACAGTCTTGTGGAGGAATACCTCCTGACTTGAAGAGGACACAGGTGATTACCCTGAACAGGGACTACATGTGATCTTAGCCTCTAAAAGGCTGAGAAGTAAAAATATATAGTCTTAGAACAGATTTCTTTTGTACTGACCCACAAAAGAATATTAACTTTTAAGAACATCAGACAATGGGGTAAATAAAACTTTAAATTTAACATCCAAAGAAATCAGACAGGATAAATGAACAGAAGACAAGTGGGCTCAACTTCGGAATAAGCTACACAGAAAGATACAGTTCAACTTTAACTAGAAAAAAAAAGTCACACTTCAGACAGACTGCCTTATCTTTCTTGATTTTCAAAAGCAGTTTTGGGTGAATAATAGGAGGAAAACAGCACCTCAGAACTGAGTGAAGCAGACGTACAACAAAAGTGCCAAATTTGGGAAAGGCCTATTGAAAGACATGGAAGTTCAGATTTCTCAGAGAGGGACATGACTGCTGAGCTAATCTGCTCCTGAATTATTCTCTCCTTTAAGAGAAATATTACAATTATATCCTAAATAAGGTGGTGGAGACCTGCGGCTGAGTAGATTAAAGGCAACAACTCTGGTAAGGTCCCAGAAAACTGAAAAAGTGCCAAAAATAGCAATGGGGGAGGGGTGTGGATGGGGGACCCAGGCAGTTGGGTGAGTTTGATACCCTGGGTCTAGATGAAACTATATAAAGGTGGGTGTGAAACAGGTTGGATAAAAGGTACTCAAAAAGAAAAGTACCAAGCAATAGCTAAATATAAAGCTAGGAGGAAGTATATATGTTAGGGTCTTGCCCATGTTCTCATACTGCTCAATACCTTCATTAATGACTCGACAAATGGAACTGAGTATACACTTATTAATCTGTGGCTGACACCAAAAATAGCTGGGGAAGTAGACACTTTAGAGGACAGGATTAGGATTGAAAATGGCCTCATTTCAAAATTTCTTTGACTTTTAAACAACTACATTTTTCAATTGTCAGATGAACCAGATGCATTAATAAAGCAGTAATAAACCTAGATAAGTTACAGTAACAAAGACTGCTTGCAGATGTTAAAAGCAGGCTTTAAATTTGGCATGTTCCTGAGCCGAGTCCAGCACATGCCCAAGAAACAGCGTCTTTGTTGGGCCCAACTCTGCAGTGTCTTTATGTGGATCAGGCACTTAAAAGGAACAAAAAAGCCCCATTAATCTAATAGATGATTGTATCAGCTTTAGCTAAAAGCGCCAAAAAGTGCTGCTTATGCACCTGATCTATACAGATGCTGCAGAGCTGGGTCAAAGTAAGGCACCGCTGCTTTTGGTAAAGCATTTTTTTTAAACACCTGCAAGCAGCCACAGTGTATCAATACACACTACCAACAGATACCCAGACATCACAGATTCCAGAACTGTTAAAAGCATCCAATTTTTCAGTATCTTTCAGGTTAACAGATTAGATATTGTCAGCCTCTTAGGCTCAGAAATTTAACTCTAATCACAGTTGAACACTGCCACAACGCCAATGGAACAGACCTTAAAGTCAATGAACCAGAATGAGTTGAGACACCCCTGCCCATGGCAATAATGCCAGAGCTTCAGAGAAAGGGCAGCAGAAAAAACTGGAAAGTGGATTTTTATTCTGCTGAAAAACTCTGACCATGTGCTGAAGCTCTGGGGCTGTCAGCATGCAGATTCAGAAACGCAATAAAAATTAGCTCTCTTTCATGTTTGGGAGGCTAAGTGACAGAATACTAATGAAAAAAACCCTCTTAATATGTTTATAGAACTTGATGGCTTGAGCTCACATTTATTGAGGTAATCTGCTCAGCAGAAAGTGCACTTTCTTAAGCCTTCATGTGTTAAATATTAAAATACATAACAAAAGCTTGATTATATATTTAATTAATCAGCATAAAATAAAACTTTTAGTTCAGAATACTGGAACAAAAAGGGACATATTACAGTATTTAATCCACCAAGAGTAGAAAAATGTTTTGTATACAAATGACTTGGAGGTACAGGACCCATAGAGAAGTCTGTAGTTTCTATTACCATTTAAAATGGCCAATTAAATATCACTCAAATGTGTTACTTGGCTTGCATTTACAAATACTAGTTATAAACTACTGAAAAAGGTTTAGTGGCAATGGTTTGATTTAAAACTGGATATGTTAACCTCTTTTAACAGCTTATGGTACACAAAAGGAAGCTCATTCACTGCCTGTTATGGATGGCTAAAAATAAGGAACAAATTAATCTTATTCCTTGATAGCCTACTTGAGACCTAACATTACAACTCACATGCTTTACAGATCAATTCATTCTTCATTTGGGAGCAAAATACTTATTTGGTACTCCAAATATCCTTTTAATAAAAACACGGTGTTCAGTTGTTAACGCATACAAATTTCAGCACTAAAGGCTTGAATGATAAGGGACATTTACAATAGGTCACATATACAAGCAACATTAAATCAAATTAATTTCTCTCAACAAGTGTAAAAGTGATAAAGAATCTGTAAAAAGACCTGTTGCGTCTGACAAATTTCTCTGAACAAACTTTAGCTTCTATGAAATATTCTCATTTGGGCAGCATCTAAAATCCCAATATAAATTGGAGCTCCAACTCCACACCATAATAAAAGTTGGCCCACTGTCGGCTCTCTTAATGACTGTAATGATTTTCTGGCATAACCAAAACCACTGGCCAGCAACAATCACTTGAGAACAAAACAGTACAACTCCTAGTTTTTAAACAGGTTGTAGAAAAATTGTGCCTACATTTTGTTACCAAGTACCTTTTTCTCTCTAGCCTAAAAAGATCATTTTTCTAAACAATAAGGAATTACTCCACTGGAAATGTTATAATCTAATTTTGCTTATTACTTTCTAAACTGCAATACACTTATAAACCAGCACAAGATTGGGCTATAGAGCCAGAATCTGCTAGGCTACAGCTTTTTTTCTTCCTACTAGAATGCTACTTGAGATCTGCATTTCAGAAGTCACTCCTTAACATTTAAGACAAAAGTATGGATAGGATTACTTACTGCAGGTACCAGTAACTTTTTTACTTCTTCAACAGCCCTCTTCAGCTTGATTTCTGCTCTGTTTTGAGCATCCTCCACAGTGATTAGTACATGTAAATCTTCATTCAGGTGTTCCCAGTTGGGTTTGCCTCTATTTTGTTCCTCCTTAAAAAAAAAAGAAAGTAAAAATCAAACAAACATGGAGCATGACTTATCATTACATTGGCTACAGAAATTAGAAATAACAAGAACAAATCAATTTCATGAATTATAAAAATCATATTTTCAGTCAAAAAACAGGAAGGGGGGGCTTGCTACTTAATACATTACAATGACAAAGAACGAACAGCTTGGTTTTATTACATATTATACAAGCATACTGAATTTTCAGAAAATCTTTTACAGGCTTACCTGATTTGGGGGAAAATGAACCACTACTTCAGATGCCTTCTGGCAAGTGAGTATAGCTTAGAATTTTTAATTGCAAGATATAATATACCAAATGCACATGAAAAATCTCAAGCAAAATCTTAAGAAACTCTAAAATGTATTCATTTTCAAAGCAAAAAAATAAAAATAAAAGAATACTGGGTTGCACATATAAAAGAAAATCAATTTCCTACTGAACTAATTCTTCTTCAGAAATTATTTTTCTTTTAGGATAACCATAAAAGGAACAAAACTTATTTAAGAACAAGCAGTCACATGGTATGGAGGAAGAAAATAATTTATGAAAAGGAATAACACTTCAGAAAGTGTTCATAACACTGCTCCCTAGATCATTTTAGAATTAAACAGAGTGAATAAGCAGATAAATAACCTGGCATTTTCAAGTGAACAGCAATGTAGGCACTCACATAAATTACTCAAGAATTTGTTCTGTTGCTTTCCTCCACAGTGCTAAGAAACTACATTTAAAATACCTCAAGAGAAGTTAGTTCACCCTCCATAGTCATTCTACAGAACTTCTCATAAGCAAAGGAATGCCAATTGCCCTATTTACATAGTACTGTATCTGTGCTAAGTTTTAATATTACCTTGAGGCAGAGTCAAAAATATATTAGAAATAACTGAGTCAAGAGTCAGTTAAACAGAAAACTCTACAAAACTTGACATGTTATTTGATCTTACATACTTATAAGTACCAATTTCTGTTCCAAAATGTACAAATATAAAACACTGGTTTCTCTCCAGGCCAATTCAGTTGGCTAGGATGACACTAATTAACCTTACCTGTCTTAAATAGAGAACAAAGTTTGTTAGTATTTTCCTGTCACTGCAGTATTCTAAATAGGAAATATTAAACTGTCATCATAGTGTGGTAATATTAAAATACAGCTAAACCTGTGCTGTAATTGTTACTGAAGAGAAATATTTATTGATTACAGACTTAAATACTTTATCCTACCCCACATGGCCAGAGGCATTTGTTAACAGCTCTTGAAATAAAGAAAACATGCTGGACCTAACACAGGGTCTCTCAAAATGCCGTGTAGGACAAGCCTAGTACTACTAAATGCTAATTCATGTTTTAAAGAAATGCAAAACAAACCATGTCAGTTCAGAACAGACTTTTTATTCCAAATTATTTAAAAATTCTTCTATTAACTCTTAGCTTTTCTTTTGGTTTGTGAAATGTCAATCAATGTAAACAAATTCAATCCAGACTTAAAGTACCTGAATCTACACCAACCTGAACAGAAAGAATATACTATTTTACACTTAATTTATATGTTGTAACGATAAAATGTTCTATTGAATGAACAATGAAGATCAATGGAACTATTAAAAAAACCCCAGAGTCTATGAGAACGTGTCTCGGGACTTATTACATTGGAGGAATGGAAGCCAAATATATTAAAATAAAATATACTGCTAAATACAAAATGTGGAGTAATGATCTCTCCTGACATACTGCTATAAAGCTACTGTGAGTTTTAAGAAATGTGGTATTTAAACGTCTTCTCTTAATAATATTATTTTAAGTAAATAGCACTGATTCTAAATAGCACTGACTGAAAGTTACTTATGTGAACTTCAGAAGCCTAGGTTAGAGAAAAGTAACCTTTCATTTATAAAGTCTTCCATGAGAAGCTTAACTAATGATCTACAGAAGCTGTAGGATATCTGCCCATTCACTATCATGATCAAAGCTTCTGTATCTCTGTGTCCATCTAGGATAACTGGCATTTAAACTGGTAGTTCTCAACCGGGGCCCCACATACTGCTCAGAGGTGCCAAAGCAGCAGTGGCCAGGTAAAACTACCCCACATGCTCTCCCTGTAGTCTGGCTATTTAATTATCTTAAGGTAGCCAAACAAAGCTGCCTTGTACTGTGCAAAACTTCCTGGTCCAGTATGCCTTATATTCCTCCCAAAAACAGATGTTGGAGTCCACTTCTGTTTCTTGGAGGACTGTAGTGCGAGACCAGGCAGGGTTACGCAGCACAAGGCAGCTCCTGCCTGCCTTAAGCTGTTTACAGACTCTTCATGCACGAGCTGTCGCATGCAGGGCCAGCTGGCTGTGCAACAGACATGTAGGGCAGTTTCATCTGGAGGCAGCAAAACCAGGCTAAGAAACACTGAGGTAAACTGAGGCAGCACCAATAGTG
The DNA here is from genome assembly GCF_001723915.1 of Gavialis gangeticus. NCBI lineage: Eukaryota > Metazoa > Chordata > Crocodylia > Gavialidae > Gavialis > Gavialis gangeticus. Next base: position 67,089,569 of record NW_017729034.1, read on the forward strand.
GTTCTCAGCTGAGGGGGCTGCCACACTCAAGTAAGTGGAGGTCAGGTATCATGACCCTGAAAAGGTTGAGAACCACTGATTTAAACACTTCAAATTGTTCTTTAATTATTAGAACTGGAAGAGTACTCTTTTGCCCACCATCTCCCTACCCCCCACCACCCTGGCAGTAGGAAGAATTTGCTGTTCTTCCTCTTGTGCTAAATTGTGAGACGCTGACAGGAAGAGGAATGTGCCACAGCAACTGGAGGCACGGTTGATGAAGAGTGGCACCTTGAGAACACTGTCAAGAAGACTAAGTTCAAGAGGGACAATGACAAGGAAAGCTATTCCTGGGTAGCATGACAGTGATAAAGCAACCAATGTCTCTTTAAAAGGTGCATGTCTGCTTGCAGTTTCAGCTACCTCCATTTAAGACCAATGCAACTGTAAACAGAATAAACAAATTCAACGTTGTGCCAACAATTTCTCTAACAATGGAAACAGATTTAGTGAAATGCCTTGAAACAAGCTATACTTAGCCAAGGGGCAATAACATATTCTCTTTATTGAAGTTATAACCTGTCGGCGGAGAAAAGTAAAACATGCGCTGCTGTGATGGATTTAAACCTTATCTATAACTTTATTATAAACACAGCTAGAGTACAAACTTATTTCTTCAGCATACCCTGGTGAAAAGGCTTAACCAGTTATTTGTAAATTACTTCAAATGTTGTTAGAAATACAAAAGTAGTGGCTTTTCATATGAATAATTGATCTGATTAAGCTACGACACTAGGATGTATAAAAAGTTATATGCAATCCAATAGTCCAAATGATAATTACTGTAAATAACCATGCATTATTTACTTGAAATGGAAAACACATTGCATACACTGGCCATAACCACATTCTAATACTATTAAGCCCCTGTAGTGTTACAGTCACACAAAACTATGTAAAATAATAAGAAGTGTATAATTAAGGCTCCAAGCAGAGTTCGCATTCTGTTTTTTTCTGTCAACCTCAAGAAAAGTGCACTAACAGTCCACTAGCAAACACTCAAGTAGGGCCTACTGCAATTAAGGTACAGTTCCTTAACCTTAAATAGGAACTTTAAGAACAAAGTTTTGGAGATGGTAGAAGACTATGTAGTACTTATTTTTTTAATAAATAAATGTGCAATGGAAAGACTAAAGGAAATAGAAAGGAGAGGGTTCCAACACCTTTTCGTTACAATTTTCACCCACACCCACTTTCTACAACCTCCTTTATCCCCCAAACCCCACCTTCCTTTTGGCTTCAGTTGTACCGCAGCAAGCAGTTTCAATCTCTTTATTACTGAAAAACCTTTTTAGAAGTTTATGCAGTATGCTTATTTAGAAGCCCATACAATTTATTTAACAGAAATAAGATCAGCTAAAAATGGTCACCAGGCAGCTGAAAATGAGCTGAAAATGGTCACTTCCCTTAGGCTCAAACGGGCTTGAAGTTCTAAACAACTGCTGTCCCCTATACTTCCTAGAATCCATGTCAAATACTGAATTAAGCATTGTGGGGAAACAGCTGCTGCCAACTGAGTACTTAAAAATATGCTAATTCTTTTCATGAAGCAAATCGTGAAAAAAAACCCCTCTCTTCTCCCACTCAGGCCCTTTACTGAAGAGGAGGTAGAAAGCTCTTATATTAAATATCAAATTAGAAATTTTACCAGGAAGCTGGCTTATTAAAAGCTAGTACCCAAGTGGGGTATTTTATTTAAGAATTTAGGAGAAAATGGAGAAAAGCAAAGGATACATAAAACAGGAAAATGGCTAGAAGTGGCTTTCATAGATTTCATAGACATTAGGGCTGGAAGGGACCTCGGAAGATCATCGAGTCCAGACCCCTGCCCGAAGGGCAGGAAGTCAGTTGGAGAGAAATCTTAATTAAGCATCTCATTCTTTCAATTGAGGCATAAGTTCTATCAACACAAAGGACCCAGAGAAGACCCTGCACAACAGCAGACAGCCCAGACCTGGCATTAAGATTAAGGAAAAAAAGCAGAAAAACTTTTCAGATCATCTTTAGGCATTCTAAAGAAACTGAGTAAGGTCCATGATTAAAGTCCATTGCAACCATCTTCAGATTGCAATAGTCTAGTTCCATGAACAAATTTGGCAAAAGGTGAGATTTAAGACACAAAAGAACTGACTGAAAGTGTTTTTTTCTTTTTGCAAGCTGTCAGAACTGCAAGCTAAGATGTACCTGAAACAGTAAATGGAATTGTAGAAAAATAAAGAGTTAGTTAACCTTGCATATCAAGGACATGTACAATTCTAAATGCTGGAATTGAGATTAAAAAAATAAATTAAAAAATCTGATCCATCTAAAGACTAAACTTTAAATCACTCAAACAAGTCACCATGAAACACTTTTGCTTCTTTTGTCACCCATGCCAAGTATATTACCTTGTTCATGCCAGAGAAGATAGGATAAGAGAACTACAACTACCTTTACTGAATTTCAGATAACATATGCCCAATTTCTTCTGTAGCAATGCTGAACAACTTAGAAGGGTGACAGGGCAAATACTGTTTGGATATGCTATAATACCTCTCATTATAAAAATAAGACCAAGAGATTTGAAAATTACTATTGGGCCAAAAGCTATTTGCTAACAGTGTAGTCAAATTGTTTGGACGTACAAGTGGCTGAAGGAGTCTAAAAAGATCAAAAGCTATATAGAAGAAAAGAAAGTTCAGAAAAATATATTCAACTACACATATCCTAAATTTTAGAAATTATACTCATATACTTTAAACCAGGGATGTCAAAGATACAGCCTACAAAGCCACATCATCCAACCCCAGGTGCTGCTGGCTCCACACAAGGCCAAACCAGGATGCCCCAGCATACTGAATCCAGAGCCCGCAGTGTCTGCCCCACCAGTCCAGGACTGTAGTGCACACAGCCCATCCTGGCCAGTTTAGTATGCAAGCCACATGTAGTGCCCACTCCAGCTGTGGGTCCCCTGCATTACAGATCCAGAATCTCTTCCCGCTGGTCCAGGACTGATGCTCTATGCAGCACAGGCTCCAGCTGAGGTGCTACATGCATTTTGTGTCCTGTTCCAGCCAGAATGGGTGCCACCTGCAGTATATGATGGGGAAGGGGTACGGGGTAGGAAATCTGAGGCCAATCTGGTCCCTTGGGCAAGCCCGGTGCCCAATTACTTTGATACCTCACTGTTCTCCAAAGCCTGCGTATAAACAAAATGAGAAATGGCTGGCAGTGGAAGATACAAAAAATAATGCAGAATAAAATAATTTATGCCATAACCTTGGTGAACAGCAATATTAGAAAGGCTTAATTAATGTTACTTTGTTTGTAAACTAACTAAATTAAACCACATTAAGAGCTATAACTAGCAGATGAAATTTTACTTCATGTTTCTGGTTTGGCAGAAGCTTAAAGAACAGGGCTAAATTTAGGATACTGACAGATTTTACTTTTATTCAATCCTCTGTGCACACATCCATTACTGTGGAGGCACCCTGAGGATATTAGATATGATGAAATTTCTCCACACAAACCTTTCCACTGAGGTCACCATATCAGGTAGTAAAATTTCATTCTTTCTGCAATTCCTTTTTTAAATTCAATTGCTGAAACAAAACTTGGGGGAGGGGGAAGCTGTGCAAAGTTAAAAATAGATACAAAAAGCAAAGGCAATACATGACTCAGCATGCCTAGAATAACTAACCTTTGATGTTAGAAAAACAATGTCTTATCAAGACCCTGTGTAAAACCATAGCACTTCATTTATTTTCTTAAAACAGAGGTTCACATATTTTGGTAGTTTTCATCTTTTCTACTACTATTGGCTCATGAAAAACCTACTGGTAAAATAGAGCTAGCTCCCATTTCCAGCTGCTAGCTGGCATTAAAAGAACAGTGGAAAATACATACTTTCCTAATACCACTTTAAACAAGCAACTGATACAGACAGAGCATTATACAACTGAGAGGACAACAGACATAACCTGTGTGATCAGAATGTAAAAAATAAGGGGTCCACAAAACCATCTTTTTGGACCACAACAACAAAATGAGAATTCTTGTCCTACACATTTTTACCTTGCTGCATTACTACCCATAAAAAATGCCTAAAGAAGTGGCAAAATATTTTCAGGCCTCCAAGTATGTCATACTTCTCATTATCCCAACTTCATTCCTCAGTTAAATATAACTGCTCCTCTCCACGGAGTATTCCATCTGTAAGGTCAAAGATGAAAACAGATTTTCTATGCATTTTAGATACTGTTCTGCTTTAGATGACTAAATAGGCACGAACACAAAATATTTCTTATTCTTTTTAACATGTAGGTTTGCTTACAGACATGGAAAAAAACCCAGCACTTTATCTGAAGCGCAGAGTATGCCCAGAAGAGGCACTGTATTAGTTGGACCCACCTTGCCCAACATCTGCATATACCAGGCACTTCAGCAGGGCTTTTTGGTATTATTATCTAAGAGCTGATTAAATCAGTTTTAGATAAAAAGTGCCAAAATCCCTGCTGAAGCGCCCAATCTATAAAGATATTGTGGAGCCAGGTCAAACAAATGCACTGCCTCTTCCGGTAAAGTGCTTTTTTGTTTTGTTTTTTCCACATCTATCTGTGCCCTTAGTGGCAGATCTAAGTACAACAGCCATCTAAAATCTAACTATTAAAAAAAACCTGAATGCTAATGCAAATACAGTACTTCACTACAACTTTTAGTTAAAATGACTTATCCTGAGTAATAAAACCTTAGATAATTAGACATAATAACACTGTACTTACAAAACACTATCACTGCTATTGGAAAAACTAATGGTCAGCATTTTGACAAATTTACTTGTCAATGCAAGTAAACTTGTAATGCATCAGCAGCCATTTTGGACAGCAGCTCCAGTGGATATCCTCACTGAAAGACGGAGGGCAGGGACAGAAGCAAAAAAACCCAAAAAACCAAACTCAGATCATTGGTAGTAATATCGATAAATAATTTTTTTAAAGTTATTCAATTCTAGTAGTTCTCTTAAAAATGTTGCACAAATTCATAAACAATGCCAGGTCTGTGTTGAACACACCAACTTAAGGTGAGGACGGGCATACATTTTAACTGATTAAGAAAGACAGGGAGCTGCTGTTGTTCCCCAGATCAAACATTAGCTGTCACACTAACTTAGGGATCCCAAACTGTGGTACATGCATCCCTAGGGGCACACAAGACATCTTGGGGCCAGGGGGAGAGGGAGGAGGAGTACACAGAAGAAATTGTATAAGGGATGATTTAAATTTTCATTATAAAAATAATTGGCATTTAAGAGATCAAAGTACAAAATGTACAGGAGAATGCGGGCAGCTGGTAAACCTGGAAGGGGGTTCGTAATAACAAAAAGTTTGGGAACCTCTGCACTAGTTGTTACATCTGCATGATCATGTAGCAATACAAGTTAACTAAACTGGCTAATTTTAAAGCTGAATGAAGCAGGGTTAAAATTGGTGTGGTTTCATTGCATTTGCATCACCACATAATGATGTAGACAATGCAGTTGGTCCAAATAGCATGCATCTGTATCATTTGATAACAACATAATTGCCACTTCTGTCTATACCCTTGAGTTTATGACATTAGTTTCGACTTTACAACGCCTGATCCAATGTGATGCCATGCCAGCGAACAAGTTTGCTGTGTCGCTCACCTCCCTGGAGAACACCTGTCCAAACTTTCTTGGACACTTTCTTTAAGAAAGCAGACAAGACTCCAGAAAAACCTGCAGCCAAGGCTCCTGAGAAGTCTCCAGTCAAGAACCCTTCAAAAAGTCCAGCCAAGAGCCCTTCAAAACATCCAGCAAAGCCACCTCAAAGAAGTCCTTCCAAATCAATGACTGCTGTTTACAATATAAATACATTAATGTAGCTACATTACCCATCTATAATTGATCGAGTACAAAATTCTGGGGTATTTTTGGTGAAAATGGGTATCTGGCCTTGGTTCAGGAACCAATCCCCCATTTATAACATTGTTTGTTATGAGAAAATTGGTTCTGAGTTACAATGTTTCAACGTAAGAAGCGGTGTTCAGGAACCAATTGTGTCATAAGTCCGAGGACTGCCTGTATTTTTCATACATGCAGAGCCAGTGTAGTAATTGAGACTCCTTAACTGTTTATCAAGTGCACCATTGATTCACTGTTCAACAGGATTTCTCCCTTACAGTTTGGCAAAATGGACAAAGTCCTTGGCTCCAGAACATACAAAATATAGTTTCGTGTTCTCCCCAAAGGCCATGAACCTTGAATCTTTAGGGGATTCAAGTAGATATCTCAGCCTAGTCCAGAAGCATCTGTCAGGGACCAAATCAATGATGTCACCTTTATCTCCATATTCACTGGGTCTTAACCATGAAAGCAATCCCCAAAAGGACTGAGGAACATTGAACTTCCCTGTTCATGTGATGTATGGTCAGGCACCATACATAACTCCTCAGCCATATAGCTTTCAGGGACAGAGATGCAGTCCAGCAAATGGCACCACACACATGAATGCAAACACATGCTTTAGAAGTCCCAGACAAGTATATGCTGCGATTAGGAGGGATCCTGGTTTTCTCCAATTAAAAAAAAAACACACCACAAATTCAGACAAAAAAAAACACACAACTGCAAATTCTCTGACAAACACGCCAAAATCCGTTATTAGAATTAAAAGCGGTACTCCCAACCCTGTTAGTGCCTCATTGCCCCCAAAGCCCTCCCCCCC
>NW_017729034.1:67101335-67102014 GCF_001723915.1 Gavialis gangeticus
AAAGTCCCCTCAATATCGCGGGTGCCTCTCACTACCCCTACAACAGCCCCCTGCCCTACTTGTGCCTCTTGCCCCCCCCACCCACAGCCTCTGCCCCCCCAGCCCTGCTAGAAGGGGCCCCCAGCTGCCAGGGCTATGGGGCTAGGACCCCAAGTCTGCAGCTCCCTGTCCCCAACAGCAGACAGTTGCAGCAGATGCAGCACAAAGCAGGCTCCCACACTACTCTGCCTGCTCAGGTGGGGGTGGGACCAGCTCCTGGCTCCCCCCTAGCCCTGCCAGTGCCCCCCAGCCATGACCCACAACCCCCTCCCCCAGCCCTGCCAGAGGGGTGCCAAGCCCCTGCAAGGCCCATTTACCTCAGGCTCTAGGAGAAGAGTAAGGCTGAGCTGAATCAAGCAGAGCCATGGCTGACAGAGCCTCAGCCCCACCCCCTCCCCTCCCAGGCACAACTGAGGTTTCCTGCCCTGTCTGAAAACAGATTTTGCAGGCTGGAGCTCAGCCAGCCTGCAGAGCTGTTTGCAAACCATGGAATCTGCAGGTATCTCTGCTAAAAGGAGAAATCCATGTTTTCTCTGTTTTTTTGTGGGAAATGGAAAACATGGATCCTTGGGTATTAGTAAACTCTTGTTGCTCTGAAGTAGAACAATTTTCCTAGCAACTCTCTTGCTTATGATGGCAA
>NW_017729034.1:67107220-67112283 GCF_001723915.1 Gavialis gangeticus
ACCATGGAATCTGCAGGTATCTCTGCTAAAAGGAGAAATCCATGTTTTCTCTGTTTTTTTGTGGGAAATGGAAAACATGGATCCTTGGGTATTAGTAAACTCTTGTTGCTCTGAAGTAGAACAATTTTCCTAGCAACTCTCTTGCTTATGATGGCAAGAGATACATTGCTCATAGTTCAATGAAGAGTCCTAAAAAGGGGGGGGGGGGGGGGGGGGGGGGGGGGGGGGGGGGGGGGGGGGGGGGGGGGGGGGGGGGGGGGGGGGGGGGGGGGGGGGGCGGAGTCAGAGAGTGTTTCTAGTTTCTTTTAGGAGCACAAATCACAGTTGTCCATATTTCCTCAGTTCCATAAAATTAATGCCACTAGGCATGCGTTTGATGAACGTTAAAAAGCTATGAGAATCTAGAAAATTGGACTGATAATGGTTAGTCCCAGGGTAAATCTTAAGTTTCTTGTGGGCCAGGTAGATGGTGATGCAGAAGTATGCATCCTGCAAGTCCACAGCCACGAACTAGTCAATTTGGAGACATGGGATGATGGAGGAAATTGCTGCTTTCCACTATAATGTGGGGCATAGCCTTCTTTCTTGGATCTCTCATATTCTAACAAACTTGCAGCAGCAAGACGTTGACCACCACTTCACCTGTAATAGGTTAGAATGTTATGTCTTTTGGTTTTATTATTATTAGGGTTGACTCTGTAGTTTTGCTAGAAGGTCAGACAATCGATGTATATAGGACTATATGGATAGGGGTGATCCTGCCTCAAGCAGGGGAGGAGCTGGACTAGATGACCTCTGAAGGTCCCTTCCAGTCCTATGATTCTATGGCCTCATCTACATGTTACACTTAAGGAGCAATTAATCAGTTAATCATGCCTTAAGTTATAACCGAGCTACATGTTTAATCAATTAATAGTGTGACAAACCAAGTAATAAGTCACAATAATTCCACAGAAAATGTGCAATAACTCTGTGGCTTGTTCTCATACCATTAATTGAACATGTGGCCAGGTCCTCCTAATTCCCAATCAGGTAGAGGCTCCCAGCCACAGGGGTGCACCATCTGCTGTGAGCCTTGCAGCTGACTAGGCTTGTGGGCAAAGGGGGAGGGGGTTAGCCAATTAACACAGTGGGAGGAATGCTACCTCCTACCTCCCGCTACAGGGCTCACAGTGGAGGCAGAATGGGGAATGCTGCCCCCACTGTGAGCCCTGTCAATTATGGGATAGCAGCAGCAGGAACTGGTGCAGGGGGACCCTGGGTTCACGATCCCAGGCTCCCCCTCCACTGACAAGAGACAGCTTTCTAAGTTTGTCATCTGTTGCTGCTCTTGACCATTTCAACAAATTTGCTGACACACTGAGGCTATGCTGCTAAGGCAAATGAAAGCTAGTGTCCTCTGCTGTCTCACGTATTCTGTGGCATGATGATCACTCTGCGGTGGATGGCATACAGATGTATGCTTTCTTGGCTGAGGATGGCGTTCCACAGGGTAGATACCTGCTACCTATGGCCTGCAGAGTCTTGCTGAAGCCTGTGGATCAGAGGCTTCAGCAACATTTAGCAGCAGGCTTCAGCAGTGGTCTCTGCTATGGGGAAAAACAATGGTGGTGGGTAAGTTCCCCATGCCACTGTAGGCAAAAGTGGCAGCTGGGTCCTAGCACCTGCCATCTTCTGATCCAAACTAGTTTATTTAGGTCTACAATCTAAAATGGTTGCCAAAGGCTGCCACAGGTTACGAATCATCAAGGTGCAGGGTAGCTTTAGTAACTCAAAAAAGGAAAGTCCTCAGTCATGGCCTGAAGTTTCTTTGGGATGTCTGATATTCTGCACACAGTAATGCTACGTGCAATGCTAGAAATATCTACTGCTCCTTGCAAGCAGCAGCTATAGAGGTTCAACGAAGCTGAGGAATACATTTTCCAAATGCATCAAGGTCACCAGGGTCTGTTTCCTTTGTGGTGCCCCTTTTTGATCTCATGTTCTCTTGCATGGCCAATACAATGTAGGTGAACACAGAAGTTCCCATAACCTTGAGGAAAAGTAATCAGGATCTCTTTTTGACTAATTTTGCCACTGGAGTTCCAGTGGCTTGTCATCAAGTGCCATGAGATTTTAAAGCAGGTCTAGTTGCCATGCACCTTATTAACAGGAAAAGGTGATCCTAACTGCTCCAGAGGTGGAAAAGATGCTGAAAAGCCTGAAGTACCCTTCTGAGATGACATCAGCCTAGGAGAGTTAGGTTTAAATTGCTGAAGGAGCTCTAGAGATGCTCAGAAGATTATGAAGATTATGAAGCAACCTCTCTTAGGCTGTGGGTTAGATACTCATAGCATCTAAGACGGAAACTGGAGAAGGGCCATACTTATTTCATCCTGCTGGCTCTCATACAGGAGCATGAACAGATACATGATGCAAACCCAGCCCCAAAGCACACTGCCAGTGGCGGAGGGAGTAAAACAAAACTTGTGATGCTGTGTACATAAGGCATGTGTGCACTTAATGTGGTGTCCACAACAACATTTGAACAACCACCCATGAAACAAAGAGCTCCTTATCAGAAAAAGGTATTGAGTAATTTTTGTTAAACAAACTTTATTCTTACTTTACCATCACCCCCTGAACTAAGAGATCCCAGGAGAGCCCAATGAACATGAATTTTCACTCAATGCTTTATAGCGCATTGACAGAAGACTATGTCAGCATTACAGCATGTAAAGTCTGCAGAATAATGATGCAGGGGAAAAAAAAAAACAGAAAAACGTCTGTCTGTATTGAGTACCACAAGGACCCTTTCATTAGACTTGGTGTATATGTATGCAAAAGGAGTTCAGAAGTTACAGCTATCACAACAGCACATCCATATATTAGACTGCTGCAAGCATTCTAGGCAGAACTGCAGCCCAGATGTAAGGCAACATCAACGCAGATCCCCCCAAGGCTGCCTCAGCCACACTGGCCACCAACATCAGCTCCCAGAATTATCCAGATCTGTAATGGTACACTTGTCCTTAAACAACTATAACTCTGTCCCTGCCTGAGCAATGACTCTCCTGGATCTAAGAGGTGCACAATGTCACTTCCTACTCATGACACAATAGTCTAAAAGTTATTATCTAGTTTCCCAAAATACCTTTTTTTGAAACATTTCCAGCTATGAGGATTTGATCGCGTTGGTTACTAAGTAGGTAAATTTGAAGTAAAAATATCCACAAGTTGTTTATGCTCTAAAATTGCCCTGAGGGAATTCCTGGTGTAAAATAATAAATGTATTTCATATTCAAGCAAGAAGGCCTACTGACAAACAAGAAGAAAGCCTACTCTAGTCAGCCTACATCATACTTTTTAAAGATAGAAGAACTTATTATACCAAGATTAGCGGTCTTAAATATACAATAAAATATAACTTTTTCTGAATAGGTTTCAAGCAGCAGACTCTTTTTCAGTGTTTCTTTTTTCTTTAACATTATATTTCAGTAGCTTTCTGCATGTGAACTCTCACCATTAGGAGCTCAGTGGGAACAAAAGTCTTTGTTAATTTGCCTGACTCTAACTGCACAATTAAAGCAGTTTATCAGCAGGGGTTAGGACAATCAGTGTATGCTGATGCTTCGTGTTATAAAATTACTTCTGTTGTTCAAACAGATACTGTAATTAGCGCATCATTTTAAACGGGCTTTCTTCACAGGGCTGACAATTCTTTCCCCTGATAAAAATAAACTGACTTTTTTCTGTTTAGATTATATTTATTTTCATTTAATTTATATGCAGCTTATGTTCAAAACTATCAAAGTCTAGTGAATTATTAATTTGATGTATATATTATTATGTGGATAGCATAAGTGATCTGATTAAATTGAATGGATTGTATTGATCCTATTCAGATTCGCATTTGTTCAAATTCAAGGGCTGCTGTAAGTCTTTCCTAATTTGTAGTTTAGCAACTTTTTTTTTTTTTTTTTTAATAAACTTATTCAACATTACTCAAGTATCACATGCAGACTAGCAAAAACAGCCGGCAACCTACCCCATTCTAATGAAAGTTGCTAGATATCACATGGAGCACTGGAGGGCTATCAAACTTCAAAGAACTTGGGGGCCATGCACAGCACCAGTCCTGGGCCCCCCAGCCACATGCCAGGTGGGCTTTCAGGACCCTTGCTCCATGCAGCCCCCCTGCCACATGAGCAGTACAAGCCCCTTCCTTCTCCCTGCTTCAGGAGTCCATCTACTGTTGCCATCAGACAGGTGAATTCCCCCAAACCTCCAATGCCACACAAGCCATGTGAGCCCACTCCACTCCCTGCCACTGCCATGCAGGCAAGCATCGCTGCCTTGGCTCCTGCTGGTGCTCACATACAGGCAACACAAGCCTTCCCCCTGCCACCTAGGCAGCAAGCTTACTGGGTCACCTTCAGCTGTACCTACACTGCCACAGATACAGGAGTAATGGGGGGTGGAAAAAGACAGTCAGGCAGAAGGCTGTGGGCCACCCAGGAACCCTTTGTGGACCAGATGCTGCTGCCAGTTGGACAGCCGTGTTGCTGACACTCTCTCTAGAACATGTACTGTCACTAAAGATTGCGAGCAACATGAATGTTGGTCATTGGGTATTATTTCTTCAGTACTTTGATGGGTTAGGATTTTTCCCACTATATTTTCTTACACCAGAAAATTACTGATTTCAAAGATGCATTGCCTTTGGAACACTATCCATAGTGCTTATAGTATTTAAAGTCCAATTCTTTAACTATTTGTTACCAGTCAGGGATTTCTGGTGGTGGGAACCCAACAAATCTTCCTTTTGTAAAATTGTTACCTACCTTGCCTGCTCAAAGTCAAAAGTTCTCACTTACTTTTAGACTATGTTACAGTAATTACTAGGCCTTTGCATTCCTCAGAAGTATTTGAGCACTTTGACTGCATCCAGATGAGCGCGGCCATACAGTATATGATGCTGCAGAGCCATCTGCAGTGCCACAAACTGCACATTCAAGTGTTCCCTTCAGGAGTTCCTGGGTCAAAAAACCCTGGGCAAAAAAAAGCAGGTTGGCACACGTGGG
>NW_017729034.1:67117283-67126247 GCF_001723915.1 Gavialis gangeticus
TGCTTATAGTACTTAAAGTCCAATTCTTTAACTATTTGTTACCAGTCAGGGATTTCTGGTGGTGGGAACCCAACAAATCTTCCTTTTGTAAAATTGTTACCTACCTTGCCTGCTCAAAGTCAAAAGTTCTCACTTACTTTTAGACTATGTTACAGTAATTACTAGGCCTTTGCATTCCTCAGAAGTATTTGAGCACTTTGACTGCATCCAGATGAGCGCGGCCATACAGTATATGATGCTGCAGAGCCATCTGCAGTGCCACAAACTGCACATTCAAGTGTTCCCTTCAGGAGTTCCTGGGTCAAAAAACCCTGGGCAAAAAAAAGCAGGTTGGCACACGTGGGGAGGCAGCACGTGTCATTCAGAACTGGAGCCTGGCCAGCAGGAACCATGCTGCGGCAGCCAGGCAGGCTCTGAGCAGCAGGACTGCCGTGGCTGCAGCTCCCTGAGGCCCCCAGGACCCCTGGTAAGACTGCTAGGGCAAGCACAGTTGCTGGCCCCAGCCTTCCCTATTCTACCCAGGGTAACCTGCTGCATGCCAGAGTGCGCATGGCACAGGCGTTCCCTGGGGACAAGCAACAGCGGCACAAGGTGTGCCACTGCTTTTTGCTCCGGGGGGGAACAAATGTCCATGCTCATGTGGATGAGGCCTTTGAGAGTCCTTTTTGAACCACTTTCAGTCCTTTTAGGTTATTCTGCCAATTCTGTACCAGTGGCAGTTTTTAAACTTAGTTGCCACCTTTTCCCAATCCAATGAAGCAATGGCAGTTAGTGGAGAACTAGCTGGTGACATAAATGTGGTGCATTTCCACAAACTAAATCTCATTCAAATATATTAAAATTCCTTCTTAATTTGTTATGCATGTATTCTTAAATTTCCAGGTGTTGTTTCAAAGAACTGTGAATAAGAGAGAAAGTGGTGAATAAGAGGGAAAGCATCCAAAGGAATTCGAGAACAGAAACAGGACCCATCAAAAATAATTTGAGAACTACTGAACTAAACAAGGGGACTAAGCAAACACTGCACCTGGGTATTTCAAGTAATACACAACTTTGAGAGAGAATGGCTACTAGAGGACATTAACACATCAACCAACCAGCCAACCAAAAATAATTTTAACTGCAGACAAAGTTCTTGTAAAAACAAAATGGGATAAGAGCCAGAGACATCGTGAAGTCAACTCCGGACTTCACTGTTGCTAACTGCCTCGAACATGGACAACAATCCAAGAGAAGGGTAGTATTGACCACTAACTTTGCAAACATACACCACTGGAAGCTTTTTTGATGCTATTTTATGATGTAAAGAAAATTTAACTTTCCCTAAGAGGGATTAATACATATTGTAACGAACTTTAATGTTTTTATTCCTGCACTGTGGGAGCTCCATGAATAAATTTGTTCTGCTTCCCAGATGTCACAATGCTTTAATATCTGTCACAGCCACTGCTTCAAAGTGATAAAGTTATGAGTCCTATAGCACTGACAGATTAATTACAATGTTTTATAAGAGCTATTTGGAGATCTAAAACTCACTGCACTGAAAATATTGCCAAACTAGAATTTCCCTTTCATTACCCAATCTTTGGGAAAGGCAATGGTAACTGCCTTTCAGGATTTTTGCCTCTTGTTCTTGCCAAAAGAAGCTTGCCCAATTCTCTACATAGGACATTTCCACATTTTTCATCACTGTAAAAATTACACTTTTGCATGAAATCCCACACCCTTTGATGGTTGTTGCACCAGAACCAGGTAAGGTACATGTATGTGCCATTTAGTGCTCAAATTATTCAGTAATCTTCTAAGTATGATCTCAGAATGAAGTCCAATAGGGAAGAAGTACTTTATTGGATTGGCACAAGGAGATATTTTTCTTTCCATAATCAGAGAAAAACTCAATTCCCCTCCCCAGTGCTTGTGTTGTTCATGCATTATTTGTAATAAAACTCAGTTTATAAGAAAGTTTAATGAAAATAAGTTTTAAAGGTTATCTTCATAAAGTTTTTTTTTTTTAATATTAAAAAGTCTTGTTTGAAAAATTAGGTAATTACCTGAAATTTAACATTGGTCATTCACTTAGCCACCTAAAAACCAGTGAACACTTACTCTGACAGTCTATTTTATTTGACAAAATACAGAATATTCATATTTGAAAAAAAATCAAGTCAAATAGTTCTACCATAGCATGCAAATCAATACAACAAACACAGCATGTTATTTCTATGTTACTTATTAATATAGTCTCTACATATGTGTTCTAATAAACCAAAGGTTTTTACAGTCATCTGTAGCATGGATCTTGGACAAAAAGGGAGGTCCTGGCAGTTCATCAAGAGAATAAATCAGGATTTTTTAGCCCGGAGATTACTAAAACACAACTAGGATTGTGGAATAAACACATTAACTGGATATTTCTTTTTAAAGGAGCAACACTGACAGTGTTAACAATGTTGACATTTAAAACCTGTCTTAAATTTTCAAACTTTAAATGAGATACATGAGGATGTTCCACTTCTGAGATTAGGATGGTCTGCACTTAAAAGGCATACCCACATCATATAAGTAAAGCAGAAAATCGCCTTAAGTATGGACACAGCTATACTAGTATAAAAGTGCTATCCATATGTAATTTCCTTCCATGCAGGAAGGGAACAAACTGTACCAGGAAAGCTACATCCTATTTAGGACTTGTACGAGTAAAAATTAGATCTCTTAAATTACATGTTCATACTAGCACAGACTCAAGTGTAGATCAGGTACCTTCTTGTTTTAGGCTCTCTATAAAACATCACTGCTCCAGTCAGTTCATTATTTTCAGGTTTTCTTCCCTACTCCATCACACTCCTAAACAACAAGGGCTAGAAAAGTTTTGGTTTGTTTTTTTTTTAAGCAAATGAAGACTTGGATTGAGGGAACAATTACAGGGCACTGGGCAGATACCTCAGTGTGTTCTGTAGTCATGAAATACATGGTGCTCTAAGTAGAATTGAACTCACAACTGAAATCCATTAGCAGTTACTGATAAAACTAGCAGTTCAGTTATATAGAGCTCTCATTTAAGATAATCTATAGCTGGTTTAACATCCTTCCTGTATGTACCCAGTTGGATCTGAGTTGTTAATGCATTCTGTTGATCAATACTAGGCCAATTTTCCCATTCTATTACAAAACTATCAAAACTATTAGGAAAATTGACTAAAATGAGTATCTTTTGGCCATCTTAATACTGAGCAGCAACTATAAGCAATGTAATTTCATACCAATCTAAAATAAATTACTCTGCTTATAGGAGAGTGTTAAAATGCAATTTTGATAAACTATCAATAAGCCACGAAAAATTAAATTCAAATGAAGGAATCACCAGATTATAAACAGTTCAGTATTTTATTTGAGACTGAAAGGTAGCACATGTGTGAAGTGTTACTGTACAGTGCTGGAGATAAAATTTGTTTTTTAAAATAGTATTTAATAGCTGTGCTGTATCTTATTTTTGCCTTACCATTTGACTGGCCATACTGTTTACCCTGATACTAAGGGGTGTGTGGTCATGGGAAGGGGGTTCTTTTTGTATTGTAACAGACTACCATGGGTTCTTTCAAAGATAGTTTCTATACTGGAGTGTCCTCATATGAAGGCAGATTTCAGGCTGGCTAGGTGGGTGTCGCAGGTATTTTCCTCAGAGTGGATAAGGTGGTATCTGAGGACTGGACTGTAGGTTACAGCTTTCTTGGTATGCTTGAGATGACTGCTGGTTTTGTGGACATAAGCTGGTCTGTGGATTTTTGGGACATGGCAGTTTATAGGGTACCATCCCTGATGTGGATCATGATCTAGAGAACTGCTGTTAATGTAGGACTATTCCAGACCAAATCTGATCAAATGATGGTAGTGGTTAACCCTGCGGCAGAAGTCAGTATTTGAGTCCAAGTGTTAAACCCAAATGATGAAACTATCATCCATGTAACAGGTGAAGTAGGTTTACTGGTGCAGTTTTCCAAAAAAATCCTCCTCCAGGTAGCTCATGAGTTTGGCATATTGAGGGGCCATGTTTGTTCCCATAGTGTGTCCATGTTGTTGAGAAAATGATGATTATTGAAAACTAAGTTGCTATGGATGAGAATGAAGTGGGTTTGTGCAACAGTTGCAAATCTGAGCGCAGTCTGCGTTCCTGCAGGTATTTCAGGCAGGCAGCTGTGCCCTCACAATGCTGGATGTAAGTGTACAGGCTGGTGACATCCATGCTTGCAAGAAAGCCTCATCAGGGTGGTGGCTGATATTTTAGATGTTGAGAAGTCTTGTGTCATGATTGCTGGCTGCCCATAAGAAGAACCTTTTCCATTCCTCACTGTAACAGATCAGGTGACTGCTTCCTGGAAGTTAGGAGTACTTTCTCAAAATAACAGTCCAAGATCTGTCAAAGCCCAATGGTTATGTCAGCTGTAATGACTACATTCAAATGGCAAAATCTAACTTCTTTGCCAGGTCAAGACATCTAGAAATGTAAGAGAAAGAAACCTTTGAGAGTTTAAATACATCTATGAACTACCTTCTTGCTCAGGCAGGGGCTGCAAGAATAAATCTCAACTTCCTCTTGTTTGATTTTCTTTAAATTAGAGCAACTTGATGGAAGAAACAGAGGAAACCTTTAACCATAGTCTCTTTACATAGCTGGCTTTATAAGATTCCTCCTACATTTTCACACAGTTATTAGCAATGCTGCAACACTGCCAGTACTTTAACCATTATCATAAGATGAGGGAGAAAGAACCTCAATGCCCAAGTTCTCATTCAACCTTAAAATAATAAGGAATTTTCTTTCCCCCAAATTTCAAAAATTCACCATGAATTTTCAGATGCCCCTAATTTTATAGATGATAACACAACTCCACCTACATCTTATATGCCATCACCTGCTTAAAGTATCTGTCTGCGGTCTACGCTAGACATATCCCTATGTGTAAAAATGAAAGAACACCTCTCTGACATCAGTTCCAGAAAGATGCAGATGCCTGTGGCAAAACACTTTAACCTCCCTTGAAGTTCCATCATTGACCTTGGGCTAGCTGTTCTTAAGCAGCTCTTTAAAAAAAAACTAACTTCAAGAGGAAACCGAGGAATGAGAAGTGATCCACAGACTGGACTGTAGCAAGTATGTTTTAAACAGGGACTATGGATTCTAATCCTATTACCTGGATTAACTTTTGTGACTCTTTTGTTCCTATGGGTTGTCTCTGCTGTTTCTCCCTCTTTCTTGTGTATTCAAATAACTGTTACCATTCCATTTGCTGCTTTTTGCACATCCTTTCATAGCATCTGATGAAATGAGCTCCAGCTGATGAAAGTTTATGCTATATAGCTTTAATTTAATTAGACTATAAGGTGTAAATCTACCCTACCTAATACCAGAAGAGACTATAAAACCATCTTCCTGATTTCCTGTATAATCACAAGACATCAAGGGTGTCTTGCACACGTGCAGGGAAGCTGCTCTCATGCGTTAGAATCGCAACACATTGGAGCAGACTCAATTGAGACTGCTGGAGTGTGCTAATTAGCATGCTCCAGCAGCCTCCACATTTCGTGCATCAGCATCCCCGTGCTTCAAAATGGCGGTGGAGTTGCTTTAAATAAAATTTGTTCAATGAGCTTTAGTTAAAGCGCCCCCCATTGCCATTCTGAAGCATGGGGATGCTGATACCCGAGATGTTGCTGATGCTTTAATTACATCAGCTATTGGAGCTACTCTAATTAAAATGTGCCCCCCCCCCACCAGCACCCCTCAGAGGAGATGTAAAAACACCCAAAATCTCAACCACCTACTCTTGTATTGAGTCCAATACTGTGTCTTACACTACGTATATATTACCTAGACTTCAAGAAGGCCTCTGACCTACTTCCCCATGTTGTCCTCATGATTAAGATGGCGAACTGTTGCCTTCATCATTATGTGATCCAATAGCTAGGCAACTGCCTATGGGGTTGGACTCAAAGAGTCCTAGTCGAAGGGAGCAAATCAACGTGGTGCAGGGTGACCAGTGGAGTCCCTCAGGTCATGGTACCTGGGCCCATACTCTTTAACATCTTCACTAATGATCTGGATATGGGAGTCGGATGTGAACTCACCAAGTTCGCAGGATGATACCAAATTATGGGGGAGGGCGGTAACACCGCAGGACAGGCTGGGGATACAGGCTGACTTGGACACTCTCAAGGTGGGCCAATCAAAACCAGATGGCCTTCAATGCAGAGAAGTGTAAGGTGCTGCATCTTGGTAGGAAGAACCCCTAGCACAATAACAGGCTCAGCAGTGCTACGCTCTCTAGCACCATGACTGAAAGGGACTTGGGGGTCTTGATTGACCACAAGATGAATATGAGACACCAATGTGACACTGTGGCTGGCAAAGCTAACAAAACTCTGGTGTGCATCCACCGACGCATCTCAAGCAAAACCAGGGAAATCATCCTCCCACTTTACTCAGCCCTGGTGAGACCACAGCTGGAGTACTGTGTCCAGTATTGCGCCCCCCACTTCAGGAAGGATGTGAAGAATCTTGAGAGAGTCCAGAAGAGAGCCACTCATGTGACCCATGGCCTGGACAGAAGGCCATCCGAGGAGAGGCTGAGGGACTTGTGACTCTTCAGTCTGGAGAAGAGAAGGCTCGGGGGGGGGGGCTTGGTGGCAGCCTACAATTACATAAGAGGGGTACATGAGGATGTGAGAGAACACCTGTTCACCAGAGCTCCACAAGGGATAACAAGGTCTAATGGTTACAAACTCCAGGAAGGCCGTTTTAGACTGGATATAAAAAAAAAAAGTTCTTTACGGTGCGTGTGTCCAGGGTCTGGAACAAGAACAAACTCCCCCCAGAGGTGGTGCAAGCACCTACTCTGGATTCCTTCAAAAATAGCTGGGTATATTTCTTGCTGGGGTCACTTGATCCTAAGCTGACTTCCTGCCTATGGCAAGGGGGCTGGACCCGATGATTTCTTGAGGTCCCTTCCAGCCCCTAACGTCTATGAAATCTATGAAAATTAGTGGCACACTGCACAGTCCGCCAGAAGGAGAGGAATGGCTATCACCACTCATCACTGATTGGCTGCAAGTGCTGTTGATCATATGAACCCACCACTTGTCACCAATCAGTGGCAAGGAGTAGGGCCATATGACACACAAACCCCAGGGTCAATCAGCAATGAGCAGCAGGGCCAGATGATGGGCAGCCCTCATGGCTGATCAGCAACAAGGGGCACGGCCATTGGGGTCCCTCAGCCAGAGGCATAGGGAAGGGGGTAGTTCTACACAGCCTAAGGTGGTACAAATAAGATCACCTTGCTTATGACCTGTTGGATCTTTCTTAGCATCATTAGCTGAAAAATACAAGGTCACAGTATTGTGTCTCCCTTCCCCCATTTTTAAAAGTTGTTTGTGCATTCATGGATCGTAAATGGCAATTCAACGTGCATGTAAATAACTTAGATGTATCATCTGTGTAATCTTCTAATTTAACTTACCCCTGACTGTTTTATGCTTTTTGCAGGTCATTTCTAACATATTTATTACAGTCCTGAAGACTTTCCTAGAGTTGCAATAGAAGCGATTCCCATAAATCCTTAGCCTGCTTTACCACTATGTAGTACAGTGGAACTTTAATTTCTAATTCTAATCTTTAGGAATTATAAACAGTTTTTTAATGTGTATATCAGCTGCATTTAGTAGTCCCTTTTCCCTCATATTAAATGTGTTGTGTTGTTAGTGCTGGTGCTGCTATATAATTTTTTAACTCCCCTTTTCGACATAGTATGAATGCCTCCCCCACTAATGAATTAAGCAATGTGACTTAACATTCTACTTATGATTCCTGCTCTCTCTGGTCTTCCCCACCAAGGAAGAACTACATATTGCATTGTGTTTTAGAATTTATTTCAGTACATACCCGCTGCTTTGCAATTATGATAGATAATGTAATGTCAAAAGCTAAACTTCTTATCCTTTGGAATGGAAGATGATGAGGTGCTTAATTTCTGTGGAAGTTGATTCCATAGCTTTATACTGGTTCTATCCATCCTTTCTTCTTTTTTTGTGTCCTTGTGACAAGGTATTTAGCCGAATTCACAGATCCCCCTAGAAGCTGTCAGGGCCGCTCTGTGAGCATAGATTTCATAGACATTAGGGCTAGAAGGGACCTCGGAAGATCATCGAGTCCAGCCTCCCACCCAAAGGGCAGGAAGTCAGCTGGGGTCACAGGATCCCAGCAAGATACGCATCCGCTTTGCTCTTGAAGGTGTTCAACGTAGGTCCTTGAACCACCTCTGACGGCAGGCTATTCCAGACCTTGGGGGCTATTGGACAGTAAAGAAATTCTTCCTTATGTCCAGCCTGAACCCGCCTTGAAGTAGTTTATAACCATTCGACCTCATCATCCCTTGGGGCGCTCTGGTGAACAAATGTTCCCCCAGGTACTGATGGTCACCCCGATAAACTTATAGGTGGCCATCAGATCACCCCTGAGCCTGCGCTTTTCCAGGCTAAAGAGCCCCATGGCTCTCAGCCTGTCGTCCTAAGGTCTGTTTTCCTGACCTCTGATCACGTGCGTGGCTCTTCTCTGGACTCTCTCAAGCTTCTGCACATCCTCTTTGAATTGTGGAGCCCAAAACTGGATGGAGTACTCCAGCTGCGGCTTCACCAGGGCTGAGTACAAGGGGAGAATGATGTCCCGAGCTTTTCTTGAGAAGCATCTATGGACGCAAGCCAGCGTTTTGGTCGCTTTACTAGCCGCAGCATCGCATTGCAGGCTCACATTCATCTTGTGGTCAATGATGACTCCCAATTCTCTTTCTTCCGTAGTGCTAGCCAGCGTAGCACTGCCGAGCACCTATAAGGATGCTGCAGGTTTTTCTTCCCAAGGTGGAGAACCTTGCATTTTTCGGTGTTAAACACCATCAGGTTCTTGTCTGCCCATTT
>NW_017729034.1:67126545-67131061 GCF_001723915.1 Gavialis gangeticus
CTGGCATGGATGCTTTGCCCCAAAGTTTGGTGTCATCGGCGAACTTGGCCAGACCCCTTCTGACTCCAATGTCCACATCATTAATGAAGATGTTAAGCAATATGGGTTCAAGGACAGAGCCTAGGGGGACCCCACTGGTCACAGAGCACCATGACGATTGACTTCCCTCAATTACCACCCTCTGGGCACTTCTGCTATGGGCTCAAACATGCGACCTCTGGGGTGTCAACCATGCGTCTTATAGCTCACACCACCCCAGCCACCAGACTGGTTTGTGAAAGCTCCTTCTCTGCATCAGGGCTTTGTCCTTGTGATGCAAAACTCCTCTATCTATGCTTGAGCTATGCTTGTCATAAGGCTTTGGCAGACATTACACATATTAACAGCTGTGTTCATATCAGAGTTTAAGTGAGCTTTTAGGTTTCAGGCTATACAGTACCTTAACAGTACTATAGTATTTACTCAAATAGTGGTTGGCAGGGCAGAGGGGACCTCATCTTAGATTTGAGTAAATACTGTACTTCTTTTAAGGTACTCTCTTTTGTCCATCTACATAATTATAAGTTTCCTGGACTTCAGACTCAGATCAGCAGGCTTAAATAATGCTTCTCATGACTAGCTGATTGGGCAATATGTAGTACCCAGATTCTCTGGTCTGTTCAGCTTGCTGTTTTTTTAATGTAGACTGTGATTAGTGGAATAATAGGATATTAGTATAGCACAGATTCACTAGTTTGCTAAATGCCATGAGGTAGGGCTCTTAATTTTCTAAATATTAAGACCATCAAAAGTCAATACATTCAACACGTTACTCCACCTTTTATATATGTCATTACTAATCCCTTTTGCCAATCCTTTATCCTTTTGCACTACAATGCTTTGCCACTTACTTAGCAAATCCACTCTAAGAGCCTGATATCTCAAGTCCAGTGCCTACACAAGTACATGTCTGGAGTTTTTTTGGTTTGTTTTCTTTTTAAATTCCACCAACCAAGAAAAACACACAAACATGCACACAAACTGAATTCAAACCCTACAACTATAACACGTTTTAAATTCTCCTACAAAACTTACAACTGAAAAACAAGTACAAGAACTTGTGCAGAATAAAGATTAAGATACTAGCAGCAGTTTAACAATTAAAATTAAGACAATAATTCAATCTCTGCTTGGTGTGAAAAATATAAGACAGCATCTCCAGATTTATGGCACTTTCTTAGAAAACAAAGTCTGTACCCAGAGCATTTAGAAGTAAATATGTTAAGCATCTTATGAATTAAAAATTAAATAAGAAATGAATCCTTTAATGAATTTGGAATTAATCTTTTTTGGGGAGGGGGGAGGGGAGAAGAGAAGGCATAAATAACGTTAATGGTGGAGCAGCTAGGAGCCCCACACTGGCTACTTGAGGGGCTTCAAGCCATAGGGGTACCCCACACACCGCCGCAGCAAGAGGATCACTACATGGCTCTGTCAGATTCGAATGAATCAGCAAATTCTGCTAAATACTTTGTTACAGGGACACAAAAAAGGAAAGAAACATCACGAGGGGAAAAATAAATAAATCAAATGCATCTTGAAAAAGTACTTCTAAGCCAACTTGGGAACACAAACATTAACTTGCCTTGATCATCACCTCATTACTAGGAAATATTTACAGTAAATTCTTTATATTTCTTAATGGTATTTTCCTCTTACCTTACCATGCTTGGATCTACATATATTTTTACCTCTGGCTACCAAGGTTTTGGTTTAGTTACAATATCTCTGTTATTTATGTTAAGAGCTGTTACTGACATTAGAAGCAGCGCCAGATCTTTAATTAGGCACGCAATAAATTAAGATAGATATGGAACACCGTAGGAAGTTATTTTATTTTATATACTTTTAGTCAGAAAATTCAGTCTTTTTGCTGATTCTCCAATACCTGAAACACTAAGTTCATATTAGATTTTCTAATTGCAATTAATTTTACAGCCAAGCAATGATGGTCTTCTTCCTTGCAAGTGAACTAAAAAAGGTGCATCAGATGACAGTGTTCCTCATGAATATGTCTTACTTGTGTTTACCACGTTTCATGAGTTACTCCCGACAGTTCCCAGATGCTGGTGACATGCTACAACATGGAAATCAGTAGTGAGAAATGGTTTATTTTTGAGCTTCTGAAAGTGTTTTATTTTTAGATCATTGGGTATTAAGGACAGAAATGACTGGTATGTATATTTAAGTCCCTAAGTACCCAATTACTGAAGCTTTCAGAGCTGTCAAAAGGAATTTAGTTAATTTTGTACAATTCTTTTGTATTAACTGAACAAAAGTCAATAATCAACCACAGAAAATTTAAATTTATTAATTCCTTCAATATACACCAACATGCTCTAATTTAGGGAAATTGTACCTAAACATACTTCCCAAAAGAGCAATTCCAATTAGTATTATTACTACATGATGCTTACATTAATTATTTTTCAAAAACACCAAGAGCAGGCTTGACCTTTGGATTAGTTAATATAAACAGGTATACATATGCATAAACACCAAAGATATAACAGAATTCTTTTTTGTTGTGCACTTGTACAAAAATCTTTTCCTAAATAACAATTTGATTAATTTATGTTCAGCATTAACACCTATAAGGAAAAATTACAAGTTATCTTCAGTTCATCACACCTCTATTTATTATATGTATAATACTCAACATCTAGAAATCAAAGTTCAGGTTGGGTAATTAAACAGGACTTGCAATGTTCAGGGTTTTTTTTCAGAATCAGAAGTGCAATATGCTATCGCATGACGGAAAACTGGAGGCAGAGATGAGGCAATTCCTGTCAGAGTTATCTTTAGCCAAACCTTTTTGACCAAGTAAAGGCACAGCATTAACTAGTACTGGAGGACATACTGGACTCTCCAAGGAATACTGTCACAACATGTGGCCATAAATGAGATGAGTAAACTGAGTGGATGAGCTGAACAAGCATCTGAAGAGACTCCTAGAAGCCAAAAAAGTTAATAAAATGACTAATATATTTCTTTATTTTAAAAAATACAGAGATTTATAAAAATACCACTAGTTTTCAGGATTTGATTTGCAAACCTATTCATTCTTTAAACACGTCTACTGTCAGTGATTTGGGAATCCATTTTAGGTAGTCAGAAAAAGAAGAAAGTCAACATTTTATAGTGGAGATTAATTAACCTAAATGTTGGTGGACAAGTCAAATCTGGAAGCAGGACAGAGTGAGAGAGATGGTGGTTGTAACAGCTCATTTATATTCTATGTAGATTATTTATTTTATAAAAAATGAAAGCAGCAAGGATTTTTTGGGGGAATACCTTTTAGTGGACTAACTGTATAGTTCAGAGAGACAAGGTAAATGCTAAAACCACATCAAAATCCACAACTAAGAGTTATCCCAATTATGCAGTAGGTCTAACAAATGGTATCACCCAAAAATCCTTGCCTCTCGCACAATTCTCACAGCTACATCATTCTAACACTACCATAAAAATGAAAAAAAAAAATCAGGATCCCATAACCGTGTTTAATTGTACACAAAACTAGCATAACTGTCTTTGGAAAACCAGACTCTTCTCAGCCACAACACAGGAAATTGGGAGGTAAATGTATTCACTTTTTTCCCCTTCTTATGTGTGGCCTATGTAAAAGAAAGCATAATTGTAGCCTCTATACTTGCTATATAACAGTGACAGGGTCTTTTTTTATTTCCCCATGGGGAGGATGTTAAGATGCATACCCTGCATGGGTACTGCAGCATCTACTGTACCTTCCTAGTAGATGCAGTAGTTCTGAGCATTTCCCCGTAACTCTGAATTACCCTTTAGGCCGGGTCGGGCAATTATCAGGAGGGCCGCTTACCAAGTTTTGGCAAGCCATTCAATGACCTGAGTATTCAATCAAAACTATTAAAAATAGATATAATGACTCTTAAATAGGAACTGGAGTGGGGAAAAAGATCCTCAGGTATCAACATTTTTAACCACAGACTTCCAGTACTTCAAGGAACTAACAACTAAGATGTTTCACTACTTTGCCTCACAGCTGTCGGTGTCCATCACCTTTAATGGTCAAAAAGATGTGGTTACTGCAAATCAAGTCTTGTTTATACTCCTACATCTCTGAAAAATAAATTTAAGCAACGTAGTCCCCAAACTTTCTTGTTGAGAAACATTCTTTTATTCCCACTAATAGAAAAAACTCAAAATGTTTAATTTATTTGACATGGAAACAGATCAACAGAATCTCATTTATAAGCCTGTGATAACTAAAGAGCATGCACGAAGTGACTAATCAGACAACAAAACTACACCAACCCTAGTGAAGCAGCCTAACAGCAATCACTTCATTTTGCTAGATATTACTCCATGGATGCAAGATATCACCACCTCAGGAAAATGGGGGAATGATAAAGGGGAGCTACAGAGTTTCTGTACATGGCAATGAAGCTAGATAAAACATTGCCTTTAGAGGTGGATGGAAACAGAAGAGGGAACCACA
>NW_017729034.1:67136061-67144981 GCF_001723915.1 Gavialis gangeticus
CAATGAAGCTAGATAAAACATTGCCTTTAGAGGTGGATGGAAACAGAAGAGGGAACCACAGTTCTACTGACCACAACAGAGGTGTGCATAGTCATTTAACCAATCAAGTCAATTAACAGAAACAGGGGCTTGTTCTGAAGCTCCAGCAGCCGGAGGTAGGGTACAAAAGTAACCAATTTATAAGAAAAAAAAGCACTAGCCCAATTCAGTGATTTGTATGTAGAAAGTTCTACAAAGGGAGCTTTAGGAGCTATATTAGTTAAAATGAAAGCCGTCATTAGCCATAACCATCTGCTGAAATTGGACATATAATCATGTACAACATGTTCCATAATATAACTCTGAAACAGAGCCAGACAGAAAGCAAGAAAAGATTATGTATTCTTTAAACTGAGTATGTATAATTGTTCAAGGTTTTATAACCAGGGCCTTCTCATGTTGTAACTCACTCAAAAAAGTTATTGATAATTTAACAAAAAGTAAAAATTTACTTGCCTCTACCTCCAAAACTGCTGAATCAAGGTTGCCTCTGCTCTTAAAGGAGACCTGCAAAGGAAAAAAAACATGGGCTTGTGCCCTGTTTTGCTTCTTTAGGATGTTTAGAAGAGGCCTGGAGGTTTGGGGCTTTTTTTTTGGTGATGGTGATCTTTTCCTGTTTGTTTACATTTGAAAGTCATGTGATGCCTAGTCAGAAAGATCCTATAATGAAAGAACTAATTAGAAGTAGAGATGCACTGTTACATTGGTTCAATATCAGATCAGTACCAATATAAAGAAAACTGGCTGTATTGCATATCGGCCTGATGGGGCCGATAATTTGGTGAATAAATGCCTGTGCTGCATGCAGCCGCAGTCCAGCACTCAAGCAGCGAGAAGCAGAGGCCAACAGCATGGAGAGTTGCCTCTAGCTGGTAAGTCTGTTGTGGTGGAAGGGGAGGGAAGGAACTTTGGGGGGGAGCAAATCCATGTCCCCCACAGAGGGAGAGGACGGGGCAAGCACTACCCAGGAGGAGCAGGGGGGAGGGGTGGAGCCACGGCTCGTGTGTGGGGGGGGAAGAAAGCAGCTCCCACTGCTGCTTGCACCCTGGGAGGGGGGGTGTGCCCTCTGGATCTATGCAGGGCAGGGTAGGACGGGCTACAGCCAGGACTGTGTGGAGCTGTTCTGAGAGCGGGTGCTGTTGGCGCTGGGAGGATGCTGCATCCACCCCAAATTTCGCAGCCACTCTGCTCCCAGCACCACTTCCCAGTGCAGCCCCAGCTCTGCCCAGCATGTGGGTGGATGTGGGGTGTTAAACCAGGGCTACACTGGGCAGCTAGCAGCAGCAAAATTTCGAATGGAAGCAGTATCCTTTCTGCACGGACAGCATCTGCTCTTAACCCAGGCCCCAATGAGAACAGCCCCAGCTGCAGCCTGCCCACCCTGCGCAGATCCAGAGGGCACATGCCACCCCGTGCCCTCTGGGGTGCAAGCAGCAGGAGCCGCCCTTCCCCCCACAAGCTGTGTACCACACCTGCCCTGCCTGGGCAGCGCCTGACACTGCCCCCTCCCTCACCAGGGGGAGCGCAGATCTGCTCCCCCCACCCATGCTCCTTCCCTCCCCTTCCACCACAACAGACTTACCAGCTGGAGACAGCTGCATCAGAAAGCAGATCGGTATTGGCCGATATGCCTCCTTAAATATCGGATATCGGTATCGGCCCCAAAAGTCTCTATTGGTTCACTCCTAATTAGAAGAAAACACTGCAAGAGTTGAGAGTGAAGCTAAGCAACTAAGAAGCAAAGAGTCTTCATTTTTCTTTTTATAATTCAGTTCTTTGCTTTTCTTAACTCCTACAATTTGAATAACAATTTGGGAAATTAAGTGGTAAAAATTCAAACCCCTTTCTCCCTCTCCCACCCCCAATTTTTCACTGAGGTATATAAGCTATCACTTCACATCTGCTGAAATTAGGGATTCACTGTTACATTGGTGTGGTATCAGATCAGTACCAAGATAAAGAAAATTGACTGTACTGGAAAATCAGCAGGAGGTGGCTGATCATTTGGCTGATAAATGCCTGTCCTGCACACAGTCGCAGCACAGCACACAGGCAGCGAGGAGCAGAGCTGGCAGCAGGTAAAGCTGCCTCCAGCTGGTAAGTCTGTGTGGTGGCAGTGAAGGGGGGAGGGAAGGGGCATGACGGGAGCAGATCAATGCCCCCTGTGGTGAAGAAGGGGACGGGGCAGGCACTGCGACCCCACTGGGGTGTGACAGGATGGAGCAGCTTGTGGGGGAGGGGAGCAGCTCCCACTGCTGCCTGCACCCCCAGAAGGGTACAGGTGTGCATATGGCCCCAGATCTGCGTGGGGTGGGGCAGGACGGCAGGCGGGCTACAGCTAGAGCTGTGCAGGGCTCTTCTTGCCAGGGCTGGTGCCTGGGCTTGGAGCGGGTGCTGGCAGTGCTGGGAGGAGCCTGTAACCACCCCAAATTTCGTGGCAGCTCTGCTTCTAGTGCTGCTACTGCCAGGTGCAGCCCCAGGCCAATGCCCCGCCTCTACCCACGTGCCAGGAAGAGCCAGGGCTGCACCAGGCAGTTGGCAGCAGTGGTGCAGGGAACAGAGCTGCGCCAAGATTTGGGTGGCGGTAGCCTCCTTCCCAGCACCACTGGTGCCTGCTCTGAGTCCAGCCCTGCGCAGCTCTGGTTCCAACCCGCAGCTGTACTCTGCCCTGCACACACACCCCGTGCCCTACCAGGGTACAAGCAGCAGCAGAATCCACTCCCTCCACCTCCCCCATGAGCTGTGTTACTCACCTGCCCTGCCCCCTCCCTCACTGCAGGGGGCACTGATCTGCCCATCGCACCCCTTTCCTTCCACCACACAGACTTACCAGCTGGAGGCAGCTGCACTGGAAATTGGATCGGTATCAGCCAATATGCCTCCTTAGATATTGGCTATTGGTATTGGCCCCCAAAATCACTATCAGTGCACCCCTAGCTGAAATAGCTTGTAAACCCTCTACAAAAAAAAGCAGATGACCATTTAAAGTCCCTGACCTTTTCAAGGTCAAAATCAAGCAGAAAAGATTTTTCAAGTGTCTTTCAAACCCTCTATACAGATAAGTCATCAAAAAAGGAGTACAAAACCATTTCAAGAAATGAAACAAAGCAAAACAACTAGCAAAAGACAAAAATGAAAAAAGGAAAGTGAGCTGGTTGAACTCTAAAAGGGTTCTCATTAACTGTTAATTTTTTTTTGGCAAAGAGAGGAAAGGAATGGGGATGCAGGTAATACATACAATCACCTGCACCCACAGTGACCAGGTCACAAAAAATTCAGGGTTAGTTTTCTTAAAATACAGTGAAATATGTGCCTATGATTAGAGCAAGAGACCTATTTTCAGATGAAAGAATGTGTCAGCCAGACAGTGAAAATAGAAGTAGGGCTTCTATAAAAGAGAATGATTATAACCTTAGCTACAGGATTATTTCTAGTGCCCCATGTTACACTAAAAGTTACTCTCCTGATCAGATTCCCTTGCATAAAAAGCATGTCACACATAGTGTAATATATTTACAATATTTATGCAGGAGTGTTCTTTAAAACATAGCCTCCTAAAACTTCTTCCATAAGAACTTTCTCTTGGTAGCAGAAGTTTACGTGCATGTTAACTGCACCCTACAAAATACAGCTGTCTTGAAAACAAGTTTATTACAATATCACAGGGTGCAATGTGTCCAGGAATTCATAAGAAAAATGCTCAAAGAAAAAGCCACTTTTACCTACCTTAAAGGTGGACCAACATGGCACCTTAGGACATTTTTGTGTGCGCTTGGGGGGGGAGGGGGGGGGAACACTTTAATTAGAGCAGCTCTAAGGCTAGAGACAGAAGTTGCACACAAACTGGCTTAAGTGACAGGAAACCGGTTTAAACCTGCAAAAGGACAGAAGTTCAGTGCACATAACCCAGTTTCAAAACAGCTGAAACTGCTTTAAGATAAACCTGGTTGAATGTAGTATCAGACTTAACTGATTTGGGTCAAACCAGGTTATGAAGCTTCTGTCCCAGACCTCTTCCTGGTTAAAGTTAAACCATGTGCTCTACAGCCCTGGGCTGGGCTGTTTACTCCAGTGGGGGGGCCAGGGAGAAGAGTTGAGCTTTCCTTCCCCTGAGTACAGAGCTGCCCTCCTAAGAAATTTAATGCTGGCTATGACTGTAGACTACAAATCCCAGAAGCACCTGGAAGCAGGAAGAACAAGTGGTGAGCAAACCTGCAGAATCCTGCTGCTGTAATCCTGGACTGCAAATCCCAGAGACCTCAGGGGCAGCAGGAAGAAGAAATGAATACACAGCTCATGCTGGCTACATGCCAAAGTGCCATGGTCTAGTGCCCCCTGGTTTCTGGCTTGAGCCACTGCAGGATGCATTTCCTGAATCAAAAGTGAATGTGTCCACTTGTTTCTTAGTTTAATCTCTGCAGCTTAGACTAACCAGCAAAGACTGAATTGATGTAGCCTTAGGCTTTTTGACTGTCTGTACTTAGCCCAAGAGCTGCTCTAATTGAAGTGCCCGCAATGTCTTGTGTATCAGTGTCCCCACGCTACAAAATGGCAGTGGGGATGGTTTAACTAAAGCTCATTCAACAAGCTTTACATAAAGTACCCCTGGCACCATTTTGTAATGCGGGGAGACTGATATACAAAATGGGGAGGCTGCTGGAGCACACTAATTAGCATGCAGCAGCAGACTTGGTTAATGAAGTCTGCTTCAATGCGCTCTAATTACAGTGCATTGGAACAGCCTCCCCACATGCGTACAGGCACCCTTAGAAACCAATTGCTTCTGAGAGAAATAACCTTTGGTAAGCTACAGATTACTTCATCAGATTCATCTGAGGTATCTGACAAACTACAGTCTTACCTATAAAAACCCATGACTATCAGAACCAGTCTCTAAGATGTCACCCTGCCCTAACTTCTGCCTGACTTCAGATTAAGAGAGCTTTCCACTTCTATACAGAGGTGCACTGATACATCAGTTCATATCGTTATTGGCACCAATAAAAGGAAAATTGACATTATTGGCAATCAGCTTTTTTTTGGCTAATGTGGCCAATAACGTCACCGATAAATGCTGTGCACAGACACAGCATGCACACCTGCTGGGATGCACTCCTGGCCGTAAGTCTGGTAAGTCTGTGGGAAGGAAGGCGCGGGAGGAAGGGAAAGGGAGTGGTGAGGGTGGGGCAGATGAAGGCCTCCATGGTGAGGGAGAGAGTGGGGCTAGTGGACAGGCACAGGCTACACAACCAGGGCAGGGTGGGGTGCAGGGCGGAGGTGTGGCTTGTCTGGTGCACCCCTACTTCTATACCCTTAAGTATATAAATAGTAATTACTTACAGAGACCAAAGACATGAAATGAAACTACTGTTATGGAAGTCAAACCATTTCTTGTGAATAAAGAATAAAAATACATACAATGATCAGGAAGACAAAGAAAGATGGACAAGAATATATGAATAATGTAAACCAGTTAAATGCACTTTAAAAATGCATTTACTACTATGAAGACTTAAGTTAGGGCCTAATTGTAATATATTTTAAGCCTATTTAAATTAAAAGGTAGTGGTAATTTTAATACATTATTTTAAGCTTATTTAAATTAATTATAGTGGTAATATTCAAGTGGTTGGCTGCCAAAGTTTTAAATAAAGCCAAACCACTGAACCAGTTGGTGATTAAGCACATGGAACTAGAGTTTGTTAAAATACTAAGTTAGCTTTGGACATCACCAGCCTCTTCTTCAGGAAAAGTAAGATCATGTCATTTAAAGTTTCAGGTTTGTCAATCTGAACCACCCCCATTATGAAAAGGACTTTTTAGAGAAATGAAGCTGTTTGACTTGTTGTTATTCCATCGCCATGAAAAGTAACAGACTTTCATTAAAGCAGGAAATTAAAATCAAAACTAAAAAGTGAATATTTGTTCAGAACAGTTTAATTTCTACTTAATTCTGAAAAGCAGGAAAAGGAATTTCACCCAAGAAAGCCATGGTTGAAAAATACCCTCTACATGTTACATTTATTCCATGATTAATGTATTAATCACAGCACAGGTGACAAGGGTGCTACACATGCACCCAATATACACAAGGCACTATAAAACGGCACACCAGCTATAAAAATATTCCACATATAATGTCAAATATTTTTATGCCAGGTTCATATGGCAGCTGCAATTGAACATGTGGCACACTCACACACATGGGCTTTCTGGGGATGATGCCTGCTAACCAACTGATTGCTGGAATCAGCCCTAGACAGTCCAGGTCCCCAACTTGCCTGCTGACAATGTTGTTAGCACTGGCCTGGAGCAGCCCTGGTTCTCTAACCAGCTGGGCTGGATTGTTGGCCCCAACCCAGACTGCATCCAGTACAGCTAGAGACCTGGGACTGTCTGGGGTGAGGCCAACAATTGGCTGATTGTCAGCCCTGGCAAAGTCATACAGTCATAGAAAAAAGTGAGCTGGAAAAGGCCTCCAGAAGTCATTTAGTCCACCACCCTCTGCCTGAGACAGGGGTGGACTATCATCAACCCTGATTAACATAGAACTAACACCCTAATCCAGAGGCAGGCATTTATTTTGGGAGGAGGGCTGCTGACTAAGTTCTGGCAAGGCATCAAGGGTCACATGACAGGCAGCCAGGGGCAGATAAATATTAATTTTCTAAATTTTGTAGGGACCCCACGGGCTGGATAAAATGGCCTTGGCAGGCTGAATCCAGCCCATGGGCCGCATTTTGCCCACCCCTGCCCTAACCTGCCACAGGTAAAGCAGGGGAGCCACAGCAGTCAATGTCCTGCTTCTATAAAATGTTGTCAATATATGCTCAAGATAGGGTGACCATCCATCCTGTTTTTCCCAGGACAGTACCAGATTTTGGAGGCTTAATCCGGTGGGGAAAGGAAATGGTGCAGCATCCCAGGAGGGTAGCCGGAGAGGCTGCCTGGCACAGAATGCCGCTTGGCCTCTGCCTCTCCCTGCAGCAAACCACTGATTGGGGGTGGGGAGGAAGGGCAGGGAAGAGGGAGAAGTATCCTGAAACCCTGTAATTCCAACCAGGACGGCTGGTCACCCTAGCTCAAGAGGTCTCAGGTACAGGGCAGGGTAGACAAAGCCCAAGAACCTAACCTGGTGGGGACCTGACCAATGACTTGGGGTTCGGACAAGAGTAACTCACCTCAGGCTGTCCCAGGGCTGGGCTAACAATGAGATGAGTCACCCTGGCCCCGGGTTATGGCAGGCTACAGGTACCAAACTTTCTCCTTGCTGGTACAGGAGCCTGGGACAAGGGTCACAATCCCTGGCTTCCTTTACACTGGCAAGTCCAAAGGTCAAGTTTGGGATCCGATGCCTAATTTCACAATGTCACATCCTGATATGCATGTCATGTGTGGGAATCAGGTCCCATGATGCCGCTAACTGTGTGCCAGGGACCTTCCTTCCTGGTCTCAAATTTCACAGAATAAAAGATCTGTGTTAGAGGGCTGTCCTTTCTGCTTATCTAGGTATTCATATAGTCCTCCTGTCAGGTTGTCACCAACCCTAGTGTATTTTAAAAAAAAAACACAACCAAACCACCAACTTTTCTTTTTCCTAGCCTATGGGGGAATTAGCATGATTAACAGCCACAGTTTAGACTGGCAGGAATGAAAAATTTATTGTACAGAAGCCAAGACGAAAAATGAGTTTTCAATTTAATACTGAATTAATGATGTCCATGATCAGCTGTCATGGCTATGTTCATATGACTGCATCAGACAAGGCCAAGAAGTTGAGGGTCTGGTTGTTATCTTAAAAAACAAAACAAAACAAACTTTGCAAAACCAAAAGATATAAAAACAAAAACTCAATTAAATACAATCTTTTCAGATCACCTTTAAAAAGGACATCAAATTAAAATATTAGCATATTTTAAAGTCTACCATTGTTATAGAAGCACTTTAAATTGCTTTAACAAAAACTCTTTTCCCAGCAGTTTATTTACATCATACTCTGAATTCTACCCACTGTAGTCAGTTCCTCCAATTTGTGCAAAAAATTACACACAGGACAAAACATCTTAAAAACAGGAAAACATGATTGCAAGCCCCCCAAATAAACAGGTGTAATAGCTTTCAAAAATTAACTTTTAAGTTTTTGGAAAAGACTATGCATTAACCACTTTAAATGCATTTGTGAGCAACTTAGTTTCCAAACGTAAAGGAAATCAGCAAACTGCTAGAAAACAAGTTCATATAAACCATGTTTTTATTTATACAAATCCAATTCCATTCTCTCTGAGACTCTTAAGGTTGATTAATTTACCCAACTCACATTTCTATGCAATAGGAATATCCCATTGTACAGCTAGGAACTGAGGTGAGGGAGAATAAAAGAATTCTGTAACAGCGGACATCTATGCACTATTTCCTTGCCTTAACCACAGGAAGTTCTGCTTGGTAGCAAATAATTTTGTTTCATTTAAAGAGATTAAAGGGACTTCTTTAGATTGACTAAACTTTTCAAATTTAAAAAGAACTCTTTTGAAAGCTAGAGGCTCTAAACAAAGTACATTTCTCTTCTGGTATCAAATAGCCTGCAGCTGTGCATAAAACTAATGACCAATTAACAAATCTGGTCTCATAAGAAAAGACATCACTAGAAAGAAACCCTCTTAAAATGGTTAATCTTTAGAGGTGCATCAATATATCAGTCCATACTGTATCGATAAAAAGAAAATTGACATTTTCAGCAATCAGCGTTTTTTGGCTGATAATGTCATCAATAAATGCCATGTGCATGCACGTAACCGCAGAATGGACACAGCCAGGAATGTAACCCAGCAGCTTGGAGAGCAGTGTCTGGCTGGTAAGTCTGTAGGGGGAAGGGGCGGGGGGA
>NW_017729034.1:67149981-67153778 GCF_001723915.1 Gavialis gangeticus
GGGCAGATTGAGCCCCCGATGGTGAAGTAGGGAGTGGCGCTGGGCCAAGGGTAGGCACTGCCCAGCTGGGACAGGGCAGGATATGGGATAGAGCTGTGGATGGCTCATCCAGGGGGCACATGGAGGGGGAGCAAGTCCTGCTGCTGCATGCACCCCTGGGCGAGCATGTGACCCCTGGATATTTGCACAGGGCGAAGGCGGGCTGCCTGCCGTGGGCTGGGACCAGGCAGAGGAACTAGGGGGGAGACTACAGCCACCCCAAAATTTGCTGTAACCCTTCCATAATCCCCACTTCCAGTGCTACTGCCTGCCCTAAGCACATCCCTGGTCCAGCCCCCAGGTTGGGAAGAGGCCAGGACAGCCCACGGCCCCAGCCCAGTGGGCAGCCCACCCTTGCCCCGCACACATGCCCCCCGTGCCTTCCCAAGGGGTGTGCACAGCAGTGGGAGCCACCCCCCTGTTACCGGACAAACTGACTGCAGCTCCGTCCTGCACCCTGCCCGTGCCCTACTCACCACAGGGGCCTCGATCTGCACCCCCCTATGCCCCTTGCTGCACACCCCTTCTCCCCCACAGACTTACCAGCCGGATGCTGCTCGCCAAGCTGCAGGGTTGCATATCGGCAACTGGATCAGTATTGGCTGATATGGCTGGTTAATAATCAGCCAATAAAACCTTTATCGGTGCACCCCGTTAATCTTACATAGTACCTAATCAGAGAATACATCATTAATTATATACACATCAGCTTTTTGTAAATACCGTCAGTCAAAAAATGCCTTACAGATTTATTCAATTGTGTAAGTACATACAGGATTTCTGCTGCCTTTTTGCAGCTTCGTTTTCTCATGTACCAAGCTCATAATATGACCTGCAGGCCAGATCCAGCCCAGCAAGGGATTCTACCTGGGCCACAGCAGGTCCCTTGGCCTCACCTGGCCCAGGGAGGACAGCCTGGGCCATGGCACCTGCACATGGTCCCATCACCCCCAGGCATGCAGTGGAGCAGGGCAGCAGCCAAACTGTGTCCTAGCAGTCCCTGCAGTAGCAGCTCCTCCTGGCTGCTGAGACACCCCAGCCTGTCCATCCCACACCCATCATCAGGGGCGCTGGACAGAGCAGGCAGGCAGGGTCTTCACAGACACCAGTTGGAACCCCCACAGGCAGTGGTTGGATGGATGGGATGGGGCTGCAGACTGATGAAGTGGTATCTGGGAGTGGGATACAAAGGTGGGGACTGGGACTGGGATCTCAGCATAGTGACAGTACAGGAATGTGCAGGGAATAGATTATAGCTCTAGCCCAGGCCCGCACTGTTACTGCCCTGTGATCCCAGCCCCCAAAAGACTTGTCTTATGAAACACAAAAACAAACTGTGAACAGTAAACAGAACACTTTTAAAAATATTTACAATGATCCTTTAAATTGCATGAATGTCTAAGAGGGTCTAACTCTGATTTGGAGTTTATAGGTAGAAGAGCCAGAAATTTTGGGCCAGGGCAAGCTGTGGCAAAATTTAGGGTATGAAGCCTTGATGGGCACATGCGTCAGCAATGGGGGAAGGGGAGGGCAACAGATGTGTTAGTTCCTGTCCTGCTGCTGTGTCCAGATCCAGCCTGCAAAGAACCCCAACAGGCTAGATCTAGAAGAGCAAGTTTGACACCCCAGACCTACCCTATACAACTTAAAGTGAAAAAGGCTAAGTTGCTCACTTGGTTATGAGTGTTCTCTCTCTATTTTGAACATTTCATTGAAAAAAAAGCATTCTGAATTAATGCCATGAGACAATGACATAAGTAGAAAACTATGTAGTAGATCTGCAAATCTGCTGGACAGGAATTGATGAAAGCTTGACTACTGTCGCTGGTATGACTCTGCCTGAATGAACCTTGAAGGTGAACATGACCTTTCAGGTTCAGTGCTGCTAAAGAATCGCAATGAAAAATGCAGTCAGATATGGTATTTTTAAACTGAGTGTGGTGGAAGGGGCCAAGAGCGGGGCTGTATGTGTAAAACTAATAGCAGGATTAACTATTTGTTTCTCATTGTGAGACAGCTTACTTTATATGCAGATTTTTGGAGTGAATTTCTGAAGTGGAGATGAGGGCAGAGGAATGTGTGACATCAGCTCTGGGAAAATTTCAGATGCATACTGCACCAAACTTCATTGAACATACAGGAAAGATTAACTACTAGTGTAAAACTAATTTATGCTACTTACTGCAAGCACTGTCACCATGAAGGAGTCAGGGAGGCGAGTGAGGGGATAGGAGAGGGGAGGAATGGATTTTTAACCCGTAAGATACATTTTAAAATATAAAATCAATGTAACGTTTTTTCAACATTACTGGAAAGAAAATAATTGTTGGGACCCAATTTTGCCCCTCTGATGTTTAAAAAGAAGTCTAATGCTCCCTCCTAATTCAATAAGGTTATATTTTCTACTTTTGTATTACAAATAAGAGGTCCCACCTTTCTCAGCAAACATTCCACACAAGACAGGACAGAACAGTAGTTGAATGAAGTGCCCAGATAACATGGCATAATAAACAAGTTTTAGTCCGATAGTTAACTAATAAAAATAAAATGTTTTAACAGCTGTTTAATCCCAAATCCTGAAACATACTTTGGGAAAAGCTACACATTACTATTTTAATAAGGAACATCCCCTTGACTGACTGATGCCAAAGTTCCTATTCTAATTCTCTAGACCTCCTCACATGCCTACAAGTAAATTAGATGATAACATTTGATTACACTAATGTCTCTAAAGAAAAAATGTATTATGTTAATTTAAAACAAAAAAAAAACAAGCGAGCAAGCAAAATAACAAACCCCAAGTACACATATTTATCTTTGGCATATCTTTTCTTCTTTCTTAGCTCTTCCAGAGCTGAACAGAAACTGGTCTGCACTTCAAAAATACATGAAAAGCCAAAGCAGCAGTCAAATTAAATCTGAAGCTAGGTCTCTGAAGTTAAGTGGAAGATAACTGAAATGCTTAGCTTTACAAACAGCATTTCATTTGTAAATCTATAAGTGCTTTCCAGAAGAAGATAAATAGTATGACCATTCACTCGCTTCTTATTCACATTAGCCAAAACTAAAAACCTCAGATTAGACAGCATTTAAGGCCAGAAGCAAAGATAAGGTTCATCTAATCCAAGCACTATTATAATGAAATTTCATCAAAATCACCCTTATGTTGCCTCACTAACTTCAGCTAAGACCGCAGCATCTGTGAAAAGGAACCTCTGGTCCTCTTCAGTGGTGGTCCACCCTTGTGAGAACTGGTCCTAGAGTACGAGTCGCAAACTGGTTTAAAGCAGGATACCTAACACGGGGTTGGTAATTGTGAAGATGCAATACCAGAAGAGAAACATGTATCATTCATGCACACTTCGTGAAACTTGCATGAGGAATCCTACCTTTACTTGTGAGTAGGACATTATACATAAAGAAAAATATCCTGATGTATATTTTCAACTCTGATCATGAAAAAAATGTTTTCTAGTAAGCTCTCTGAAATTCCTTTCAACATGACACTTTACAGAAGTCTCTCTCAAAAGGGGACTATTTAAAAAAGCAGCATCATTTGAGTTTCTATGCATTTTTCACATTTTAAATCCTTTCTGATATAACCCAAAGCAATTTAAGACTACCTCTCTTTGAAATTTCCCCAAAGATAGTATTTTCAAGAGTCTGTTATATCAAATCAATGTCAAACTTTTCACATAAGGCTTCAGCCAATTTAAAATCCAAACCCAGGGCAACTGGGGGGGGGGGGGGGGGGAAAA
>NW_017729034.1:67153861-67170694 GCF_001723915.1 Gavialis gangeticus
GGGGGGGGGGGGTGTGGAAATATAAAAATGCAGAAAATGTATTTGGTGTTTTCCAACACAAGAGTAAAGGGATCACAGTGGAGAACTTCCACTCAGTAAAGCTACATTCCTGGCTCTGCCACCAAAGCTGCATGCCCAGCTCTGCTGCTGTAGTCCATTCTGCCTTTCTGGCTCAATAAACTGCCAACTCCATCTGCCTCCCCAGTGATAACCTTCCACAGACCAGTATGAAAATAAATCTGCTAGACAAGCAGGCCTGCTTGTGGAATATTCACAGAAGATTTAAAGCAATCCCCTGAATGGTGATTACAAATATCAGGGGAAGGCAGGAGTTTTATGAAGGTATGTACAGATGTTTGGGGAAGCTAGGGGGAGGTTAGATCACGTTAAAGTGGCTACCGGATATAACTCCATTTACTCAGGTGTAAGCTTTACTCCTACATCCCTAATTAGATCAGTAAGTGTGAACTGTGGAGAAGTTTAGGAAGGTCAGATTGATCTAAAAATGGCCATCCCAACCTAAGTTAAATGCA
This sequence comes from Gavialis gangeticus, assembly GCF_001723915.1. NCBI lineage: Eukaryota > Metazoa > Chordata > Crocodylia > Gavialidae > Gavialis > Gavialis gangeticus. The sequence continues at coordinate 67,154,395 of NW_017729034.1, forward strand.
CATCGGAGGCAGTTTAATTTAGATCAGGTCCAGCAAGACCGATCTAATTAAACGTCTGTACGGTTCCAACCGCATCCCCAGGGATGAGAAAACCCAGCTGCTGGCCCCAACCCTGGGGCTGTACTTTTCCTACTCTCCCCAGCACTGGTCTATGTTAGCCCCCTGATTCCTTGCCTAACCCCAGAGTTACAGCTCCCTCTCGCAGGGCCAACTAGTGCCACCCCCCACACGAACCCCTCATTCCTCAAGCAGCTCCCTGTACCACTTTTATCAGTGTTTACTGGTACTGGGAGCTGAGGAAGGAGTGGGTGGGATTGGGGGGCTGGGGGAGAATCATGGGGCTTGAAATAGCCCAGGGGAGAGCCCCCCCATTCCCAAGCTTCCCCCCACTGACCCCATTAGCCCCCCACAATCCCACCAGCCATCCTGAAAACCCTGCTAGCCCTCCCATCCCCCCAAGCCTTCCACAGACCCTGTTTGCCCTCCCCAAGCCTACCAAACCCTCCCAATCCCCACTCCTGCACAATCTGCTAGCCCCTCAATCTGTCCAACTGCCCTGCAGACCCTGCTTGCCCTGCCTGATCCATGCCCCCCAAATCCCCTTTCCCCATACCAACTTACCTCAGATCAGATGGACATTTTTAACTCAATCTAACCACTCTGAATGTCTGTACACACCCTGAATGGTGATAATGAGGATCCAGGGAAGGCAGAAGTTTTGTGTGTGTCCACATCAAGAGGGTATACAGAAGTCCTTCTGGTGACAGGGAACAACACTGATAGGAAAATACAAAAAAGCCGCCTTCCTTTATGTGCTTTAAATTGTAAATACTTTAAATGCAGAGGAAATACTTTCCCTTTTCTATGCCATAGAGTTTCGACTCACATTCCCCCCATACAGATGTGGAAAGTCTACAGCAGGAAAGATCTGTTGTAATGACCAACCCTACTGTGGCACCTTTCAATATGTCTGAACAGCTCCAGCTTCTTTCCAACCTTATATACTGAGCTTATTTAGGCTTTTGTTTACTGAAACAGAGAAATTCACTAAGACCCACGGTGCACAGAAATTAATTCCTCAACGTATCATTTAAGTATACAACCTGAACGCCAAAGTAAGCAAGTGACTTACAATTATTAATAAAAATTATAAATAAAAATTATATAATAAAATGCATTATTGATAAAGTATTCTCAGATGACAAGTAAGCTCAATTTATTCATGTGCTTAATGTCAATGCCTTAAATATGCCTGGTGTGTTATTTTTAAGTTGTCTGCTAATCTACAAATGTGAGCTACCTTCAGCATCAGCAGCAGCCTCGATCAGCGGCTCTCCAAGAGGTAGTGATTAGACTCAAGACTCAAGGAACCCCCTCAGAAAATGCTGGCTTTTAACTTTCACTCATTTATTGATGACTGGAAAATAAAAACAATTCTTCAGTTGCAAAGAACTCAAGACAACCACAATAGGTCAGAATGTTTTTGACACTATGGCTTCCTATTTGTAAACTCTGGGCTTATCTTGTGAATCTTACATAGATGTTCGTATACCTAACACAGCTAATATTCCATGGCACCTCACATCACACTCGAAAGTCACAGCACCATGGCTGAGAATTGTTGATCTGGATGCAGAAACACGGAGCTGAATGTAAGCTGCAAAACTCACCTGAGATGAAGCATAATTTAGCCAATGGACACCAGTCTGCTGCTATGGCTAAACTGTTTCTTGCACCCAAGGCAGCTCATTTAAAGGTAACACTGACTCTTTCTCTGCAGACTAGAATACATATACCAAATATCACCATGATCTAAACCCCAACTTCTTAACAAATTCAGCTGTCTGACTTCTCTATGGTAGTCAACAGAATAAGCCTGGATATTTTATTTATTTTTTAGAATCTCACACTAATAAATACCTCATTAACTAAATTCCTACTTAATCATTAAAAGTGTCCAGTTTGGTGTAACAACTCCCCTTTCCTCCATTTTTAATGTATTAATATCTACCAAGTATACTCATCTCAGCTACACAATACATTTTACTAATAATAGATGTCCCTGTACATTTAGTACCATGAACTAATAGTTTATATTCTGTTGCTAGTCGTGGCTATTTTCAAGGGGCCAAGGCCAAGCCGCAGAAGCGTTGCTTAGCAGAAAGCCCCAAAAGTCTGCTGCTTCTGAGTGAGCACAGTGTGAACCTTCACAGATGTGACAACTAGCTTAGTCAGTAAAATAAAGGAAGTCATAAAACAATTAAACAAAGCACAAGGCCTGGAAGGAGATAAGGGAGGACCATACATGAAGTAATCCAAATAATAGTAGTAGTGACTGATTTAATCAAATGTATTAAATGTTATTTTGCTATAATAGCTATATTGTTAAGATGCTTAGGTAATTTGTAAAAACAAAAACAGCTTTGTCAGAGAACACTATAAACTAAGGTAAGAAGAAACATGCCAGTGGGAACAACATACCACAATAGAAAGAAAAAGAAAGAGACCCTTCTCTTTTTCTTTCCCAAGAATATAAATCCCAACTAACTGACACCTTCCAAGTCCACAAAAGATATAGTCCAGTGCAGTTCCAAAAGTTTCAGTGAAAAAGAAATTGAAATAAAACCAAATCAGAGGTCATTTGTAGCTACAGTATAAGAACCAGTCATCTATAAATATTGGGCATAGGCCAGAGGGAAATTAGGAGAACTCAGAAAGTTTAAGAAGACCTGCTGCAAACCATGTGCCACCCTTCTCCCACCTCTCAAGTCTCCCCAACCAGCATACATGAAAATCTATGCTGTGCTGACATGGGGAAACAGCTGTGTTTTGATTTGGTTTCAGATTTGGCCATTTCAGAGGACAGCGATTCGCTTTGGTGCTTCAGATCACTGTCCTGTTTTGTTTCGGTTGAATCTCCTCTGAACAGGATGCAAGGGAAGCTTCGCAGAGCCCTACCTAGCTGGGTGGGGTTTGGGGCCGGGGACTGCAGGGCCATGGCGGGGAGCAGGACGAGGCCATAGGTGGCTCAGCCAGGGGAGGGCTGCTGCCCTTTGCGCAGGCAAAGAAACCCCCGCGTGGATCCCTCATCCCTGTCACGCTGGGTCACAGGGCAGGGAAGCAGTACAAAGCGGTGAGGCAAGCCTGCTGGTCCCTGCCACATGACTCGGCTCTGCAGGGAGCATAGATCTGTGCCGGGGTCTCCTCGCCACTGCTGCCCACGCCACGCTGCCCTAGATCTCTGCTCCCTGCAGAACTAGGTCACACAGCAGGGACCAGCACTGCCCTGGCACGCAACATGGCTCCACAGAGGCCAGGGATCCACACTGGGGTCTCCTCCATGCCACTGCCAGCCCTGTGCAGCCCCATGTCTCCGGGGCAGCATGGGGTGGGCAGCGGCAGCAAGGAGACCCCCAGTACAGATCTCTGCTCCCTGCAGAGCCAAGTCGCGTAGCAGGGCAGTAGTGTACAGCTGTTTCCCTGCAGGCCCAGCTCCAAACCTCCAAAATTTTCTGAAACATTTCTGAAATATTTCAGATGCCTTGTTTCATTTCAGAGCCTTCTGTTTAGATTTGGTGTTTTGGGTGCCAGAATGGCCCGAAACACCTCCAAAACAAAACAGCTGCCAAAATTTCACCCAGCCCTAGTAGCTAGATAGACTTTGGGATAAATAATTATGTACTAGCCCAGTGATTCCTAATCTGTGGTATGGGTACCACCAGTGGTACACAGACAACCTTTCAGTGGTATATGTTAACAAGTTTTTAATAATTACTTTATATGACAAAAATTTGCTGGTGGTACTTAAGGTTGTATCATTTTAAATTGGTGGTGTGCAACCTGTCAGAGTTTTGGAACCACTACACTAGCCAACTACTTGTCATGAATGACGGAGTGTTTCAGAGAGTGTTTACATGTGCCACCTACCCCCACCCCACTCACCCTTCAGGGCCAGCGATGTAAACAGTATCTTCTCCTCCCCCAATGTGGTTTCCCGCTGTCTCCTTGCCTGAGGACTCCAAAACTATACTGACCAGTTTTAAACACTCATTCACTAGCGCAACACTGTTGTGCTTGAGTTCTCACAACAACACTATTGCAGTATTACTATGGATCTATTCTTTAAACTACTTTTACAAATCTAATGTTATATCTATTCAGTCTCAAGAGGAGACTAAGGGGGGATCTTGTGGCTGCCTACAACTTTATCAGGGGCCAGCAGCAGGGACTCAGGGAAAGTCTGTTCACCAGGGCCCCCCTTGGAGTCACCAGGAACAATGGTCACAAGCTGAGGCAGGATAGGTTTAGGTTAGATATTAGGAAGAACTACTTCATGGTAAGGGTGGCCAGAGCCTGGAACAGGTTTCCCAGAGAGGTGGTGCTCTCACCTTCCCTGGAGATCTTCAAGAGGAGACTGGACAAGCACCTGGCTGGGGTCTTATGACCCCTGCCACCCCCAGTGCTCCTTCCTGCCCATGGCAGGTGGTCGGACTAGATGATCTGTCTAGGTCCCTTCCAATTCATTGATTCTATGATTGTATAATTATTTTATATACCTTTAAATATATTTAACATATGGAAGCACAGAAAGCTTTCAAGAATATAAAATATATATTTTCTAAGCAAATGAATTTCAACCAAGTAAACAACTAGGCTAGGTAACTTTAATAACTGATTTATAGTTTAAGACTAACAGAAGTCATCATTTTTATCTAATCTGTCTGTAGATCACAGGCCATGGCATTACACCTAGCAATTACTGCATCAAGCACACAACTTCTAGTTTAACTAGAGCATCCATTTTAGAAAAGTATCCAATTCAGTTTAAATGCCTTCAAGGTGATGAAGAATTCACTACGTATCTTGTTACACTACTACAATGTTTAACCATTATCACTTAAAAGATTGTAACATTTCTTCCTGTTTGAATTTGTCTAGCTTCAATTTCCTGCCATTGGAGCTCCTCATGCTAATTTAAAGAGCACTCTCTGCCACCAAAGATCTTCTCCTTGCACAAGTATTTATAGGCTATGATCAAGTTACCTTCTCAACCTTCTTTTGGATGAGCTAACAGAATGAGCTACTTACATCTCACATTGTAAGGCAGGATTTCCAAGACCTCAAATGCTCCTCTGAATGCTTTCCAATTTTTCAACATTGTTCAGCATCAAATCAGAAGCTCAAGAGTTTTCCAGGATACAGACCTTCCAATGTGTAAGTGTGACCTAATCCCTCATTCCTAGATGTGCGACTAAAAACAGGATTGTGTTAAAAATAGGGTCACGTCAACAGCAACTGATAAAAGGCCTAGAAACTTTGGGGAACTGGCTTATTTTAATTTGAAGTATTAGAATAAAGGAAGAGCTAGGGAAGAAGGCAGTATACCCATGAATTATAGCCGGGTATCACTTCATACACTTGCCCTGCTCACTATCCAGGGCTACAGGACTTTCAAGAAAGGTGTCTGCCATTTCCCTGGGGAAAATAATTATCCATTAGGTGATGGAGGCCAACATTTGAGACAAAGGCAAGAATGGTAGAAATCAGCTACCAAAGACTAGCAAAGCTGAGAAGACTAAAAACTAGTTTAGGCAGTATTCTCTAACCCAGGGCTGTCAAACATATAGGTTGAGGAGCTGTGTCATGGAGGGGATGGAGAAGGGAAACAGAGGTGTTGCACATGCTTCTCAATTGAGGCAGGATTCCAACAGCCGGTCAAACATCTTTATCAGCAACCTCTGCAGCTCCCTAGCCAACATAGGAGTGTGGGTTAACACTGCCATCACTTGTCCTGCTCATCCTCGTTCTACAAATCTTTCCTACTGGGGACTCATTTCAGCAGTGATGGGGTGGAGAAACGGGCTGGTGTTAACAACTGCTGCCACCAGTGGGTCTGGATTGAATCTATGAGGACCACAGTGGTCTAGAGCTGGCCCACAGGGCCAAATGAGTTTCACACCCCTGCTCTAAACACTGGAGAAACATTGTAGGTAGAAGAGCACATTCGATTGGTATAATACTGTTAAAAAGGGGGGGACAAATATTCTGGAACATATTAACAAAAGTCTGTTTGCAAGACACAGGAGGTAATTATTCTGCTCTACTTAGCAATGGTGAAGCCTCAACTAGTATATACTGTATCCAAAGTTTGGGAGCACATTTAAGACAGACACAAATTAGAAAAGTCCAGTGCAAAGCAAAACACAACTTTAAAGGATATTAGAAAACTTGACCTCTGCTCATATTTTTCCAGACATAAATGGGATGCTTATCTACAGTTCTTCATGTCCACTAGATTGGGTATTAATTAGATTATTTTGCATAAAACAGCTTTGATTTAGATAATAGAAAAATTTCTAAAAATAGGAAAGTGATCAATGTACAGACACTGTATATTCTCCTTCATTGGAGATTTTTAAGAACAACATACAGCCAGAGACAAATTGCATCAGATTTGTTATGCTGCTATAACCAGTCAATATGGCTGCTTGCAGACATAAACCCCCGCCCCCTGCTGCCAAAAACAGGGCTTTAAATTCACTCTAAATTCAGTGCAGAAGTGCATGCCTAGAAGAGGCAGCGCATAAACTGCACCCCGCTCACCCAACATCTGTATAGACTGGGTGCTTTTTCGGGGTTTTTATCTAATAGCTGACTGACTCTGCTTCAGATAAAGCTCCAAAAAGCCCCGCTGAACCACCAGATCTATACAGATGCTACAGAGCCAGGTCGATGCAATGCGCCGCTTCTTCCAGTAAAGCATGTTTTTTGTTAGTTTTAACATCTGAAAGCAGCCTATGATCATTACCTCTACATCCTCCTGTAGAGATGCAAGTGTAGCAAAACCATCACAACTTTAATTCTTAATGAAATGATGATTTAGCTCACTTGTATCATTACAGGGGCAAGTAGACCAATGCACACATTCTAAAAGCTTTGCTCACTCACGAGGGGCAAATCACTTTCCTCTGTAAAAGTTCTATTTATTCAAAGTATGAGACAAGCATTTGCCAGGGATGTTTTAAGTATACTTGCCACCAACTTGGAGAAGGGCAGTGGACTAGAGCACAGGTGGCCAGCCTGTGGCACATGTGCCATAAATGGTAAAGAAAGCCTCTGTGCATAGTCTATGGCAGACAAGGAAGGGGCGAGATAAGCACAATGACAAATACGGTAGAGAGTGGAAAACAGCAACAGATCAGAAAGGGAGCACAGGACAAGGAGCAGAAAACAAAGTAGTCCATCAGACATGGGAAGGGAAACAGAGTGGCACTAAGGGAAGGTGCAAGGCTAACTTGTAGCACACTTGTGAAAAATGGTGGCCTCCACTGAACTTGATGATCCCTTGAGGCTGCTTCTCCAGTCCTACATTTCTCAGATCCTATGACTACTTGAGCCATTTGTCTTAAGGTTGCTGCGACACTGCCACTGATCTAGATTATGTTAAAAAAAATAAGGTTTCAAGTCAAACTCAAGAAGGGCTGAAACTGTAGTTGCCCATTCAGCCTTATATAAGTGATGCTGTACATATGGATTGTGACTTTAATCGCATGAAACACTGATATTTGCTAACACCTTCCTCCATTACTGTACAAGATGGACAGCATTCACTGAACAGGATTTCACTATTCATGAATTAAACATTTGTATTTATCTTAAACATGTGACCCTATGGCAGAAGGTTGGCACCTTTTGCCACTGCAACCACTGCTTGTTACCTAGAACCCTGCTGTGTGCTGCAAATCTCTGCTCCCACCCCAGAGCACCCAAGCCATCTGTGTTTACCCTCACCACCAGGTTCAAGTACTCAACAGTGATGGAAAGGGACAAATACAGCAGCACCAGAAGAAGAGGGCAAGGAAAGCTGGGCAGTCAAGCAGATGCTGCAGAGGAAATAGAACCAAGTCAGATGGTAGGACCTGTCCCCTCTAGGGCCCTGGCCACTGAGGAGGGAATAGATGGAAGGTGGCAAGCAACACAGGTGGCAGAACCTTGGTGATGGCTCTTCTCTACATATCCCCCAAGCTGCCATAGGCTGGATTTAATCTCTTCACTAGCAGGAGGTTGCCAATTTCTGCCCTATAGTATTATTTAATACTCCACTGTTTTCCCTTTCTAAGGGATTACTGCTTTACAAACAAAATTGTGAATATCTTCACAGCACTTCTGCAGGGTAAAGTGGTTTTAACTCCACCTCCCTCACAAGGAACTAACACACAGAGAATTACAGATCAAAGTTCAGAAACAAACATATCAGAGCTGGACCACCAAACATTATCAAATGAAGGGATCAAAAGATTCCAAAGCTGAATCTCTTTTGGCAACACTGTGACGCTTTCCTTTACCACCATTACCTTCCAAATCCCTTCCAGCTACATTGCTCTATCCCCCAAACAAACAAAACGGGTGCAGTTTTGAGCCTGAGGAAGGAAGTATTAAGGAACTCTATTGCTAGGAGACTTTACAAGAAAGGCATTCAGATGGGTAAAGGGCAGCAGCACAAAACCCTAAAATAATCAATACTGTCAACTTAATTATCAGTGTCCAGTTAGAGAAGCCTAGGGCCTTATGTTTCAGAGGATTTATCACTGGGTGTCACCCTATGGGTGCTGGTAAACGGGAAAAAAAAAGAAGTGCTTTACTGTAGGCAGCAGTGCCTTACTTCAACCTGGCTCTGCAGTGTCTGTATAGATCGCACACTTCAGCAGGACTTTTTGGCACTTTTATCTAATAGCTGATTGAATAGGCTATTAGATAAAAGCACCAAAAAAGCCCCACTAAAGTGTCCATCCTATACAGGTGTTGGGAAAGCCAGGTGCAACTAATTTCTGAGTATGTTCTGGCCTTGGCATGGGACCACACCGCATTTAAGTAAAGCACCATTTTTCCCCCCATGTCTGCAAGTGGCCTATATGTTCAGTAACAGTTTCCACTGACACAGCAGCTATAGCCGAATATGCTCACCACTTCTGAAAATGAGACTGAGAAAATGAGAAACACGGGCACCACCTGTAATAACTTTGGCTTGGCATCATTTTAGCATTGCAAGCACTCTGTGCTTCAGGCAGTTAGAATCCAGTTCTTCATGATGGTAATCAACAGTCTTAACTACTCACCACAAGTCTATTTCCTTCAATATACAAGTTACAACTGCTCCAAGAAATTAAATGGGTCCTAGAAAAAGGAGTCTCCTTCCAGATCCAGCACTGAGTCAATGCCCAAGCACAGACTTCCCTATGCATTGAATGAAGCAGAACTCCAGAAATAAGAGATGTTATCATGCAAGTTAAACCTTTACTTTACTAATTAGAAAGAATAGTTGGTGGACCAGAAATAAGACAGATGTTAACATTACAGCATCAAAGTAAACAACACTTATGTGGCTCTAACATAAAACTCTGTGGGATACTGTAGAAATTCTCTCTCACACCTACTATTTCAAAGTCACTAAGGGGCATCCTTAGGCAAGACCACTGAGGTGAGTGAAGGGTGACAGGAAAGCATGTTAGCATTACATACCAAGAGATGCATTGTATTAAAAAAGAAAAAAAAATGACTGTCCGCCTGAAGAATGTATACGTCTTAAGAATGAGAACATTTTCTTTGTCTTGGTTCATTTCTCCTGTTAACTGAAAAATTGTAGTTAGACATCTCAGATCAAATCAAATCCATTTATCAATTTAAAATGCACCTTTATAACAAAATTCTTAAAAAGATATTGTAAACCTAAATTATGTAGAAAATTCACTGCTGTTTAGTTCTCAAAAAAAAATTAAAAACCTACTTTTAGGAAGAGGCTGGAAGGGGCATATCATAAAGATTAGGGCAAAAAGCTTATTTCCAAGATACCAGGCAGATAGAAAAAGCCAACTACAGAGTAAGGTAATTAGGAAAGGATTGGTCATATCTGAGCAACAGGAACAAGGTTGAAAATAAAATACAAATCTGTCTACAATGAAGTGGTTTAACTAATCTACCTGCAGAGTCTGCATGGAAAAATAAAGGTAAAAATATTGACTTTGATGCCTAATAAACATTCAAACAAACACAATTTTCAACAAGACCTCAGGCACTCTAAATTTCAGAGATTAAATAAATTCAAACCATCACACGAGGGGTTCACATCCCTGAAAAAAAAATCTGATTATGATTACAGCTGCCTAACTTTTAAGATCTTATGTATAAAAGTTTTGGCAAGAATCAGGGACAATGGCACTAATAATTGTCAGAACATGCCATCAGCAGCAAACTTTATCTCCTTTTCTGTAGACAGCTTATACATTGGTTCCAGGCTGAATCATAAATCTCCAAAAATGGGACAAGGCAGATTAAATTACTTCTGCCTCATGAACGTTAGAAAACTTCTCAGTGGCTTTCCTCAAATTTTACTATAGACCTTTGCAACAGAAATTACTGCATTTTTTTCTACCAATGACAGAATATCCAGTATCGACTTTTATTTTGGAAAAGCAGAATTGTTTTGATAGTAAGTTAATTCCATTAAAGACATATCGTTGAACTGAAAACTTAATGAATACTTGTAAAGAAATATCTGAATGAAAGCAGCAGAATCCCTAACAACTTAGAACTGTGAACTTAGAAATGCCTAACCAATGCATTTACTTCCCCATAAAAGATAAAGGCAGAATTTAGGTTTAGTACTTTCAAACATATTTCTATCATTTCCTTTATATGGCAAAAACCAAGTACATCTTCCAAGCAGTTTCAGTGCTCTTTGTTAATTATACATGCTGATTTACTGATTCTAAGAGGGGCTTCAAATTTACTGGGAGCCCCCTGAGAATGTAACAGTAAAATCCAAACAACACTTAGATGTCCAAAAACCTAGAACTCTTGGTTCCACATGATACTTTTTATTCTGGAACCTAGAGTTCTAGGTTTTTGTATGTCTTTTTGTCTTAGACCAACACGGCTACCAAGTACACCCCTGAAACAACACTTATGGATTTTGCCAACTCCCAAGATCACTTTTGGTGGAAATCAACATTGATAAAATAAAATGGCAAAGTATTACAAAAGAATAAAAACACAGATCTTCTAGTAAACAGGTTTTTTGTTTTTTACAGCCTGCTGGATTTACAGAAAAACAACGCTGCCTCCAAGCAACTGCAAAAATCCTGTTAATTTTCTTCACCTCACGTCTTTCGCACCAGATAAACAGGACATTATCACTGTTTAATACAAGTTTTAATTGAGTACTGTCACTGGTGGGAAGAAAAGTGTGGAACCACTACTTTCCATATCAAACAAAGCAGGTAATTAACAGCTATTCTGGCACAAACCCTTATCACCAAAATACACAACACTGTTAAGTTCCCTCAATGCCAATGCTCTGCTACAACAAAGCAGAGCTGATGTTTCAGGGTCACATTCACTCCTTTAAAACACAAGCATAAATTTGATGCTCAGTCAGACACCTATAATTAAACACAAGAAGAATATAATTCTAATATTCAGACAGGCTTGCATACGAGTGGGATATTTCCCCCTGTAAAGATGATTGCCTTTCATTTCATGGTTTCAAGTAGCTACAGTTCACTTAGTTTTGATTACATAGCAATTAGATATGCAAATATACCAGATCTAAAAAATGCTATTTCAAACGTTAGATCGTAAGCAATCAAGCTTATTCTTTTCTCCTGTACACACAAGCCACTCATTAAATGGCTATTGTCTCAATAAACATATCTGCCTATAAACCTCAATACATTTTTTTAACCTTAACACCAAGAGGAAACTGCTTAATGTGCACAATACTTCGAAATTTATAAGTTACAATTATTCCTTCTGACCCTTAGGTTTTGCATTATCTTCATAAAAGGTTCCTTTCTGTACATTAACAGATGCTCTCTGAGATGCACTGTCCATTTCTGTATATTCATGTAGTCCTTAAAGACAAAAATCAAACTCTTAATGATTAAGTGTCCTTTTCTTGACCTGCCACTTCACTTTGCAAACTTTGTAGTTCCCCACTCTGTAAGAATATAAAAGGGGACAGGACAACCTAAGAACCCCTCATTTCATTAACCAAAATCCAGCTTTATCATTACATTTGATAGAAGGGAAAAAGGAACGTACAGACCAGGAGTTGGCAACTTTTTTGTGCAGTGTCAGTCTCAACCTGCAACCTCAACTGAAAGTCAAATAACGTTTTTCCTTAAGTAGCTTTCTGTATGTACTGTACCAGTGGAGACTCTCAAGCAATAATCTAATGAAAATATGAAATACTTGAAAAATATTTTCAGCTGAATAGTGACTAACTGCCTTGCAAAAGGCAGCATCTGCTTTAAAAATCTGATCTATACCAATAAATCTATCTATAAACGAAAGTACATATCACAGAAAAAATGACAACTCTACAACCAGGCAGAGACCTGAACAACACTATCTGAAAAACTGAAAAAAGGTCATGACAGAAAGGCACTAATCTCTTCCATTCTTCTTGCAGAGGTAGCAGCAAGAAATAAGATTTTCACAGAGTATGTGGCCTTGTGTTTGAATAGAGATTTCATCAACCCATTCAGCATCGGTGTAAGATTTCATGATAAAGGAAATTTTTCAGTTAGTGGAAACACTTATTGTAATCTCTTTAGGAATTTAGAGACTAGGACTGCAGGAAAAACTGTAAAACCCTGACAGTACAGTGGTATTCCGAAGTCCTTGCTAAGTGTACATTAATTGAATTTCTGAAAAGCTCAGACTTCTTTAAAAAAATGGGGAGTCTGATACACAAGGAATACCAGCAAAGTGCTCAGTAACAGGTATTGCTCAGCCTAACACAGATCTTAAAACATTTAACACTTATCTGAATTTGTTTAAGGTCAGTGTCTAGCCGCTGGATCTTATCACACAAACATAAGACTGAAAGGGACTTACTCTGGGTCAAGTCCAAACCCCTGTCATCACAGGCTGTTGTCTCATATAATCCCTTTCATAAATTAAAAGGATCTTAAAAGCCAGTTACCTTTTGCTGCCACCATTACTTCGAGTGAAAAGTTGTACCAGAACTTCACTGCTTTGATATGTAAAAGCAGCCTCTACCTTCCAGGTTAACTGTATTCATTGCCACTTACAACCATTGTTCTTCCGTCCTTTAGCTTAGTCTGTTTCCGTCCCTGGTGGTTCCCTAACAACTGCCCTCAACATACTTCTAGGGAGCAATTTATTCCCTTTGTTTTGCTAGGCAGAATAAGCCAAACTCTTTTGGTCTCCCCTGACAAATGATAAGCTTTTCATTCCTCTTATTCTCCAAGTGGTCCTTCTGTATACCTCTATCAGGTTGACAGGCACAATAATCCTTACAAGTTCTCAGCAGTGCCTAGCATAATAGTATTACTTCCAATACGCAAGGAAAGGAATTAAGTCATCTAATATATCACTTCATCAGTAACTCCCTTCATCTCAGATTCTTTCCCTTTCAATGCAGTCCACCACACCTTTTTACCTTTTCTTTAACCAACTTATCCATCTTGCAATTCTTCAACAGAACTCCAACTTAATATATTCTCTAGCACTGTCAAGTGGTTAAATGAAGTCCATATGGATTAAAACTACTGCATTTGCTTTGTCTAGAAAATCAGTTATCTTATCAAAGAAAGATGGCAGGTTAGCCTGGCACAATATGTCCCATTTTCCACATACTTCCATATCCTTATTCTTTCCTTCAAAAATCTGTTAAAACATATTGCGTACTACTGAAGTCAGATTTCCTCACCCATTGCTTCCAGGATTTTCCCCTTCTTAAATAAAGATAGGCAGGCAAGGTTCTTTGAGTAGATGTGATATCTTTTATTAGACTGAGTAGTTGGAAAAAAGTTCTTAGCAAGCTTTTGGGCACAATCACTCTTCATTGGCATAGGGAGTCTCTGCTGTTCTGAGACTCCAAGGAATGAGAGAAGCTAAAAGTGTGGCAGGATGTCAGTGAGAATGTAAATAGGTATGAATTTGGAAAACAAAAGGTAAAGTGGGGAGGAGGGGAAAAAAGCAGGGGAGGAAAGAAGAGGCCAAAGGTGAGTCAGGGAGACTCCATAGTCACAGTACTTCAAGACAGAAGAGAGGCTGTCTGTGAAAAGGAAATAGCTGGAAATAAAAAATATAGTACATTTGTTATTTGCCAATCAAAATGCCCCACCCATCAATTAAAAAAGGGTACTGAATAAATTCTTGCTACCAAACCCGAGATTTCATCTGTCAGTTCCTCTGAATTTTGGGGTGCAGATTGTCTGGTTCCCCCAATTTGAGCATATGAATCTGAATTTGTTTTGTTTTCACCTCAAACTAACGTCATTTACCTTTTAATAGCCTCATTCCCACTCTGGATTAGCCATCCTGCCTTTACTTTCATTTTCATCATAACCACCTAGCCATACCTAGATTATTTTTAATCCTGCTCCAATCCTCAAAATGTGATGGCTCCACTTATTTTCTTTGTTTCCTCCTTATTTATATTATATGGCTGAAGAACCCTTTTACTACTATATAAATACCCTTTGCAAAGTCTAACCCAGCCTGACTTATGTCAAATCTCTTTGTCTCTGGGCTTCCTGGCCTTTCAGAGGGAAGCTCTCTTTGTTAATAAATGTTTTTCCACTGCTTGTAAGCATTCTGCTTACTCCTAATATTTGGAGGTGGCTATTTATCCTGCTAGGTTTGGAGTCCTTCTCTGCAAGCTGTTCGAGACAGCTTTTGTACCTTAGATTTAAGAGATTTCAAAGCCTCCTTCTTCAACATCTATATTACTGAGCTTCTCATTACAACTGACTTCACTAATTCCCTTAGTTTATCACAGCTTCAGAGGGAGGTTTCACCACCTTCTCCCTCCTTCCCACACACCCAAAAAAAGCTTTCAATTTCAGTAAAACTGTTAATGAAATTTTTAACATCAGGAGTGGTTTCTCAAAAAATTTTAAAGTCATTGATAGTTGTTGCATCGTTTTGTCTAGAAATTGCACAGCAAAAATGACCATCTTTCAAAAGAACGTAGAGGTTAGGCTGATGCACAGAACTGAGAAAAAACTGTAAGATGATCACCAGCAGCCACAAAGGGCAGTAATTGTGCAGAGTTGCTACACCATAAAAATAATATTTCAACTGACAGCTTTGCCTATGTTCTGCTACTGACAGCTGGAACTTTGTTACATGCAACTTTTATTCACAAGTGTAGGTTACCTTTTATAAGGTGAAATACATACAAGCTAACAGGAAAAGCATCTTTAGTCAAACTGGTGCTTTGAAGTGGCCCAACTAGATGTCCTCCTGAGGTCCCTTCCAACCCTTATTTTCTATGATTCTATGAAAGCACTCAGGCTAGGCTGAGGCCTTCTCCATATGAAAAAAATTAAATCAGTCTGGATAACTAATTTAAATATCTATGGACTGACTGTTTAAATTTGTAAGGAACCGGACTCAATAATCCAAACAGTCCTTTTGTTCTGTAGTTGAGAACTGCATTGTTATGAGAATTTCTGTAATCCAAGTTACCTCAGTTCCCATGGGACCTTAAATTTAATAAGTATAAATATTTTTTAAATGCCTTTGAGGTTTTTTTTTTTCTTCCTGCTACATTCCCTCCACAATGTGCTTATAACTTATTTAATTTAATTAGGCTGTTATGTCATAGTACTTGGGACTGTAAATCTAGCAACACACTGTGCTGTCATACTTCTGTGCATACAAGTAAAATTTGGATTCTTTGCAGAGTTAGGCTCCTAATGGTCCTGCAAAGGTAAGCAGGCTAGCCTACAAGCTTCACTGCTCATATACAACTTTGCTGCTACATACAACTGCAGCAAAGTTATATATGATCAGTGAAGTGCTCCAGTTCTCTGCAGTAGATTTAATTCAAATGGCATTTTTCCAATAAGTTGCAAAGGGCCACAGCTGCACTCCAACCGAGTGGCCAAGTGGCACCCTTTGAAGTAAAAGCTACAGAAATCAGTGAAGCAGATTATTCTTAATTGAGCAACTCATTGATAATTAAATGGGTTGCAAACCATGCCTGTATATAAAACAAATTCTAGGTTTTACTGTATTTGCATTAAGAATAATGAACATTGTCAATTTTCACAGTCTGAATGTTACATGTACAGAACAATTCTCTGAAATGGAATCCCTAATGGTCAAGCTCATAAGAAATATAAAATAGAAAGGCTCTCATTAATTAGAAATATTTCAACTTAGTTTGCTGCTGTTCAGCTCTCATTCCTATTTATCTTGAGCCTGAAAGCTTTCGTATTTTTAAAGAGGACAGGAGGGTCAAACTTGGAACAGACAACATGCT
>NW_017729034.1:67170757-67182652 GCF_001723915.1 Gavialis gangeticus
GACAACATGCTGGTATTAGTTAAGCAAGCTCCCTGCTTGCAAAAAGGTAATCAAATGGAACTGCCACTGCTGATGGGGTTGATAAGGATACAAGTACCACAAGGTTAATATAGGATTCAACTTGAAACTCCTATGCTACAAGCTGGATGGAAGTCTTTCCCCACTAGTACAATCAAAAAGTTATCCTCATTACTCATGTAGGGGGCAATAAATGTATCTGGAAGAAAGCTGGCAATTACAAGTGCAATACAATACCAGAATACTTGCAAACACAAAGTAACATATAGGAAAGGCTGCTACTCTTTAAAATAAGTGTCATATGTTTGAGAAAATAAAATATATTACTGTAAAAGTGAAAACAGAAGTTTTTAGGAAAATCCAGTAGTACTGAAGTGATGTTCTAGCCACAAAGATCCATGAAACACGAGCAGCAAGGATTTCTGTGGGTAACATCTTATCAAACCAACAGTGTAGCTAAGGTAGATTTAGAGAAGCTCTTGAATGCAATTCATTCTTCTTCATGGTGGAAAATTTACAACTCAGCTACACAGGAGTAAAATGTTAAGACCTGGCTTACAGACCATCTATTCCTTTAAAAGTGAACTTTAAACAGAATTGAGCAACCCACTTTAAAAAAAAATCTGAGCAACCCATTTAGTATTAGAATTGAGCAACCCATTTACTTTAAAAAAAAATCTGAAATGAATGCCCTTGCTAGCCACTAGACTATTAGATAAATATCCCAAACTAATCTAATTCTCCTATCAGACCCTGCAGATTTCCCCAACTCTGAAAAAAATTCAAAATGTATAATTGAAATGGCATCACCATGACTATTAATAACTTGGCTCATAATGCAGCTTCCACTATGTGCCTATCGAATTAGTTTTCTGCAAGCCAAGAACATTTTACAGATTTGCAAAAAGTGAGACAAAATTCATGGGGACATTCAATTCAAATATCTAACTTAATGCAGCACACTGAAGATAAATGATTGTTTCAAAGTTGCTCCATAAATGTTGGTGCCTCATGAGGATATAGCACATTCCTATTCACCTCCAATCGATTCATCTTTAGATAGACATTGAAATAAATACCAAATTTATTTTTACTATAAGACTTCTTGGATTCTTCTCCCTAGGAAAGAAGCTTTATAAACCTCAAATTATTCTCTACCTTACCAACAGTTAGTCTTTCTTTCTTTTAGGATTGATTAGTAGTATATGCTCTGCCAACTCAGCATGCTAGTTCAAAAAAAGATTAAATACACCTCCCCTTCTCCCTAAAAAAATTCCACCTGTGATCTCAAATATGTACGTGGCCTTAAAATAAACAGCCATCTCAGAGCTCATCAATAACACAATTAAGGAAATCAAGTTAAACCAGTGGTGCTCAACCTCTGGCCTGCAGGCTTCCTCATAAGTTCAGAAATCTGCTAGCAGAAGAGCCATGGCAGGATCCCACCCGCAGTGGTAGTGGTGACAGTATTAATTGCCATGACTTTGAGAGCCACAGTAATTAATGCCCTGCTCCCTTGCTACCAAATTTCTTAGGTTGTGGGGAGACCCACAGTCCAACCCTGCACACTGGAACCAGCCAGCCCACAGGGCCAAATAGGCTGATCAATTAAGTTTAACCACTGAGTTAAAACAACATTTAAGTACTGCTGCAAGGGGACTCATTTATGCACACAGCTAATTAGATAGAAAATGGCCTACCATTCTTTTTCTTCAGCAGCTCTGGATTGCCACATGGATACTTCAACCACTGTTTTAGTCCTGCTGGTACGCAACTAGCACTCCATGTCCCCACAAACAAAAATGAGCCAAGTGGTGCTCAGGTGACCATCATGTTGACATTAACTGCACCCTAGATAATACTAAGTCTTCATGTGTTTCTCAACCAAGCCGACTATCAGTGCAACTGCTGTGTTGGACAGCCACTGTTGTGATCAATGATCAGGTATGTATGCAAAGATATCAAGAGATCTAGATCCAACACAACGTGGCCCCAAACCACACTGTAATCTAATGAAAAAAAGAAAATAAGTTCATTCTTAGAAAAAACTAGACCAAGGACAGTATTTTGTCATCCAATGCAGATTATTGAACATACTGATAGCATGGGAGCTCAGAGTACTGTGAAGAGTCAGAGTGGGGAGTGGCAGGACTTCACAAACTGTTCACAGACCTCTGGGATCCAGAAACTATCATAGAGACAGCATCCAAGCTAGCTTAATAGGAAACTGAGGATTGGGGAGATTTAGACCAGGTTTACTGCTTTTTAATCTCGTACGAACCAACAGGGACTGGTTTTTCTGGTTCAGAGACTGAAGAAGGTTTTCTTGGTATTAACTGCCATCGATACATTTTACAAGTTGGTGATGTCACAAGATGAGGGCAGAAGGGCCTACACCAACACATTCTGAGTCCTTTTTTCTTGAGTACACGGCAGTGGCTGAGGCCCTCAATGGACACGCAACTTGGTTCTCCTCCATATTTACTTATACTGTGAATTTCTCACAAGAGATGCATCTTTCCTTCTGGCTACTTGGGCTGCTACTCCCAGACAGAGTGGAAGTGTCCACCTTGCTGAAGCATGTCACATCTAGACTAACAGAAAGTGGGAAGAGAGTAATATAAACCAGAACTTGCCTACTGTAAATAAAGTGTTGATACTCTTCTGTAACTTTCAAATTTTCAGTGACTTAATTCACTAAGGATTCCAAATAATTCTTTCACTTGGCTTCCTAATGAGTTCTACTTTCAACTGACATATAACAACTTTAAAATGGGGTTGTAAAGATGGAGTAAGAAGGGTCATGATATGCACCTGTCTCAAGAAATGTTACCAAGTATGGCGCCCTTTACCTTTACAAACTACTTTTAATTGGTATTAAAGCAAATCAGTTAGACACAAATCTAACTGTGCTTTACACACAAAAAAATTCAAAATATTTTAGGCATCTCTTCTCACACTCAGCTGACAGGATTAAGTTGTGATACACATCTTCTACATGCATTATAAAACTTGACACCAATTTAATTTTATTTAAGAGAGGGGAGAGGTGGAAGTATTTTTATGCAGTGGCCGGATCCAGAATAAAATAACATCTGAACTTTATAATTATGTTTAATGCCTTATCACAGTTTGTAAGCGAGAATGTCTTACAATCAAAACTTCTTGTTAAAGGATTGGGGGAGGGAATAGAAATCAATCAACACGTCCTGTATAAGAATGCAGGTAAGCACCATTCAAGTACTAATTTCTGTTTGCGGACAGGATTAGTTCCTTTAAAATGAAAATCTGTAGTATCCAAACAGTACAAGGTGCTTCAATATCCCTTAACTAAATTGACTGCAATCTAATCAAGTCTTAATTTAAAAAGACTCATTAAACAGCAGCTAGTAATAAAATGGTCCCTCCTTAAAAAAAAAAAAAAGTCTCAGCTCATCTTATTAGACATGGATAATTAACTTATCTTAGTATTAGATCTATGGCTTAGTAATTAGTTTAAGTTTCACAGGTTAGTCAAAATAAGTTATTTTACTGATTAAAAAAAAATATATAGCTTAGTGGTCCCTCTCAAAACACGTTTCTTATTAAGCTCTGCACTATAACTATGACCAGCATGTTGCATTAACTCATTTTCTTTCTTAACTGTCCAGCTCCATAAATTTAGATAGAAAAAAAGCACACGTACCAATTGTCTACATCTTTGCAATAGTGCAAGATAGGCCAATATGATTTCCTGACCCTCCCCCCCACCAACTATGAGTTTTAAGCCTTTTCAGCAACATGTATAAGATCAATAGCTATAAATCACAGCCTGTTCAGCCTGTAACTAAAGCCACATTAAACCTTAATGAACATTTCCTCCATATCTTACAAAAATTTAGAAGTACTTTTAGACAAAAAGGTGTGCTTTCTATTATGGCTTTGATAAAGATCCTTTTAATTCTTGTTCTCAGGGCCATGATTTTACTGTTAATATATCTGTTTAGGAAATAAAACCTATGATCATCAGGGATACCAACACACATTTACACAACCATGCTACAATTCTATGCATTTCAAAACAAAGCTTCTTACTTTTCAGTCCTTAAAATAAAAAGAGGGAATATCAGAAAAAGCTTAGAAATCATAGTAATGAAATAGGGAAGAGGCTATCACTTCTCATTTTACTCCTCTAGGTAATCTACATCATCCTAGACCTTTTTTTTCAAAATCCACCTCTCCATTATCACAAGCTTTTTAAATCCTTTCAACATCTCTGATGGAGGACTCAAAATACACAAATCAGTAATTACCTATAAAACAAATCTTACCATTCCTTTCAATCTGAATAGAATTCAGAACAATACTTGAGCAAGTTTTAATATCAAGCCTGGAATTCAATCAATGGTTTAGGTCACTGTTGAAATCAAACTGGGTAGATTTTGTAACGTGACATTAGAAATCCTACAGTTGAGTTTCAGATTTGTATTTAACTGAGCATGTTACACTGTAAACTTTAAATAGAATAGACATGCATGTAAGATACAGGACTATGATAAAAGTATGTTATATCAGATACATATCCATTATATTTTCCCTGAAAGGCTGATATTGCTCTGCAGTGATTCTCCCAGCCCTCAAGAATTTGTGTCTTTCTCTGTCAAAGCAAATTTAAGTCATTTTTCATTAGAAAATAAAGAAGTTAGTTAACAGGATTTTTGTCACCTAAATACATGGACATGCAATAATTTCGAAATTCTTAACTGCCCTTTGTTTGCCAAGTTTTTACACAGTTTCTTTCAAGATATAAATTCAGAGTTGAGGCAGGAAGCCTTATACAAAAATCTAAACGGACAGGTATGTCTTTCCTAAAAGAGGACCTTCATTCCCATAAATGAAGTCATTTTGAAAGCCAAGTCAGTTCCAGATTCAAGTGGGCAAAGCCCAATAGTCAAGTTCCAAAATTCAACTCAGCAGAGCTCAATCATAAAGTCTGTATGGCTCTACCACTGGACAAGTATCTTCCCCCCCAGACCCATCAGCAGGCAAATCCAGGCAGGCATCCAACATGCAGGCCCCAGGCCCAGAAGCCTTGGGGTTCAGGTGCCCCCAGTCTTGCTTGACCTTAGCCAAACTGTGGAGAAGCAAACAGCTTCACTATACACCTCACATGAAAATAGCAACTGCAGAAGCTGTGAAGTTACTGTAATTTGAATGAGATCAGTCTGCTTTTATAAACATGTACTGGTGGAAAAAACAAACTAGCCAACTGACAACAAAAAACCCTAATATTTTCACCGTCTCCTGCATCTTTAAGGAAGTTACACAGTGGGGAAACTGTAAGCTATCTTCTGTGTTTACTGTTCTAAAAGCTACAGGTAAAGTTGTAGTTTTTTCCATGCATCTGTAAATCAGATCTTTCTCATTCATATATACACACTGACAAGGCTCTTGTTTTGTTTTTAATTGTCCACAGGAATTTTGCTGGACCAAAGTAAATCCAGGACATCTTTTAAATGTGTGTGGCTTTCATAAGCTAAGTGCACTAATAAAAAGTGGTCTAGAAATCTTCTGGTGGACTAAACAGACTTGAAAAAAGTACAAAGCAAAAATCTTTGATTATATTACTCCCTCAATCACAGAATTCTGATACAGCAAACACTTAAGAATTTTTGTAGTAAGGAGCTATACACTAAATATTGATATAAATCATATAACCCTCGTATAATAAGCCAAAGTACATACAATTTGCAGTTTGACTCTCTCATTTTTTCCATTATAAATGTCAAAAAATTATGGTGTCTTGATGCAGCAATCCAAATACACTTACAAAGTTGTAAGATTATGGTGCATCTTTTTAGTTAGCTGTTTGCTCACATTCCCATCCCATGCTCCCCCTGCCCCCCAACAAATACAGAAACTAAACCTGAGGGTTATAACTTGTGATCATATGAAACCCAGGAGTCTGGCATTTGCTTTCACAGATGTGGTAACACTGATTTGAAGCAACTCTGTACCAAGCTTAACCCAATACTACAACAAGCTGGCCAGGAACCAGCTAGGATGCATCTGGTAAGCGGAAATCGATGCAATGTAATGGCTAGTGCTCCTGATAATGGATTTTTGTGAACTGACTCTGACAGTTGTAACAACTGCAAAAGAAAGCATTTGAGCAGCATGAATTGCTTTGACAGCCATCATCAGAAAATGATTACATCAAACACTGATAGTTCAGTCTGTATATTATATGTATGAACTATGCTTTTAATTTTTTTCCATACATCAATGGCACCAAATACTTTTAAAACATATTTTTCCAGTGTTAACTATACTTACATATGTTCACACATTTATGGGACTGCTGTGAAATTTTTAAGAAATTCTTTTTTCATCTATGACCACAACCCTCCTAAGACAACTACAGGAAACCAAATAGTAACAGGCTGCACATGTGTGGAAAAGGGGCTTCTTTCATGCACGGAACAGGATTCAGACCATACAAACCTATTCCAACAGGAGAAAAGGATGCTGAGAGAACTATATGCAATATTCATTTCTCTGACTTAACTTTCCCTCAGTACTTCTTCATACACAACATCAGCACTTAGCATTCATTCATTCACACATACCAAATACTTATCAAGCTGTTCCTTCAAAAACTTAAGAAGGAATTTCTAGACATTTGGGAGATATGTTCAAGTTTGAAGCAAATGATGTTAACATGATATATAGTAAAAACTTTTTCTGAACAAAACATTTATAGTTTCAGAGTTGGTAGGGTCGGAAGGGACCTCAGCAGATCATCAAGTCCGACCCCCTGCCATGGCAGGAAAGAGTACTGGGGTCAAACAACCCCAGCAAGGTGTTCTTCTATCCTCCTCTTAAAGACCCCCAGGGTAGGAGCCAGCACCAAGATCCTAGCCACCCTGACAATGATGTAGCACCTCCTGATATTTAGTCTGAATCTACCCTCTGCCAGCTTGTGACTCATTTCTTGTCACTCCTGGCAGTGCTCGGGGGAACAGGACACCCCCAATGTCTGCTGGTCCCCTCTGCCCAGTTTGTAAATTGCCACTAGATCCCCCCCTCAGCCTTCAGGTCCCTTCACTTCTCCTTGTAGGGCCTGCCCTGCTGACTCCTGATCATGTGGTTCCCCCTCTGGACCCTCTCAATGTTGTCCACATCCCTCCTGAAGTGCAGCACCCAGAACCGGACACAGCAGTCCAACTTGTTAAGACAAGAAGATATATCAGGTTTACAGGTCATAACATTCACACGTTTTCAAGCGAATGGACTATACCTTCCCTTCTAAACTACGCACTTGAAGCCACTAAAATCACCATATTTAGACAATAGCGGTAAGAGCTTACTTCTGTTTCAGAGCTCAGTAATAACCATTCTTGTAATTATTTCTAATTTTTTAAAAGTTCCCCTTTCAAACTTAAGCTTATTTTCTCTATTAAATAGCAAGGAAGCTCATCTGTAGGGTATCATGCATCATATATTGAAAGGCCGTGCACTGTTAATTTGGTTTATTTTGTGGGTGTTATCTTGAATTAAGCTTTCATAAACAGGTAGATTGGAAGGGGTTTAAAAATAAGGAGGTGAGACAATGCATTCTAAAAGTACAGAAAAGTCTTACCACTTGCTATATATACTTTCCAATGAATAAATGTGCAGATACCATAACTGATATATTTTTGTTTGTACATGGACTACATGTAGCACATCTCATGAGATTTGGAAATATTATTTTATAACTAAGATAACAGTCAAGCATCTGTGTTAGCAATATAGACCCACCAGCAAACATTACGCTATTATTAAAATAAAGGGCCACTACTGTACTTTTACATACCTTGCTTGAGTTAGAAGGACACATGGTATCATGGGGATGGCCTAGTTATTACAGAAATGCTACAAAAGTGACACGGGCCTTCTTCAACAGCATGGTGGTGAATGCAGTAAAGTGGCTTGAATATAAGGACTTAAATGCCTTTGTTTTAAAACCCTTACCCTGACATGGGGCACTTGGCAATTCATAGCCTCTAGGGTGCAGTACCCCTATTAACAAAACAAAAGCAAAAGCACATACCTCTTTTCTATGGGTAAAGACTTGTTAATGTCTAGAACAAGACAGAAAACTGTTCTAAAGATGGGACAGAGGTAGTATAAACTAAACATGATACTCTCTTGACATTGAAACATCCTCATGGAATGCTTTAAAGTCTGTCATTAGGAGCCCATGGGGTACACTGGGAACATGAGTCACAATCCCTAACTGGTTGGCTCTGTCCTAAATACATAATTGCTATTTTGAGAGAGCACGCTCCCTCATGTAATTTGAGCCTAACTTCTAGTCCTGTGAACCACAATGGAAAAAACTGCTGAACTCCTAGAAGATTTAATAGGAAAGCAGCTGAAGCATTTTTAAATGCAACTTTAAAGTAGTGGAAATGTACAACTCTCAATTATGACAAGTACAATGATAAAAGGTAATAAGCACTCCATATGAAGCAAAACAAAAAACTATGGTTACAATAGTAAACATCTACTGTTTAAATAATTCTTAAATTAAAATTGGATCGTTATTAATTGAACATTAAGAATGAAATTTTATTCAGAAGATGAAAGTTATCATTTTTTACAGTATTTACTAAAACTGCCTCCTCCTCTCAAGCCGCTGAAGTTTATAAGGCAGACTTGTGGTGTATAATATTTGAGGCAACTGACCAGCTGGAATTTAAAGTTACAGCATCTCTTCCTTTGAGAAAAAGGAGAGCTGAATCACATGCTGCATGGCATTTATTTTTGAAGTAACTTCAGTGTACAGTAGTCAGCAACAAAAAGCTACTCTTTTTATCCCTGGCCTTTTCAAGCTTTTAGGTAAACTCACTACTTCACAGAACATGCAACTAAATGGCTTTTCTTTTATTGTTCCAGAAACCATAAGGAAGTGAAACTTTAAACAGGTTTGCCTTGGTTTAAAATCAAATATTTTAATGCCAAAAAAATTAGTCACCAGAGAAGTTACTGGATGAATTACTGCCTAAGGCAGAGGTTTTCAACCTTTTTTTAATAAGTGTACCCCAGTGACTCCACATCCAGCTGTCAGGGGCAGCACAGGGTGGTGTGTGGCAGCAGCAGCGGCCACGTTCGAACTTCTTTCCACCCCACATCCAGCCAGCCTGTTGGCGCCTCTGTGGCCCACAGAAAGGCACCACTGCCCTCCCCCTTCCTCCTCCCCAGCCCTGCTCCTGGGAGGTGATGGCACAGGGTGGTGGCACTCAGTCCCCTCTCGCCTGCCCACGTGTATCCCCCTAGGGCAGGGGCAGGCAAAATCCAGCCCATAGGCCACATGCAGCCTGCTAAGCCATTCTATCCAGCCCATGGGGCCCTAACAATTTTAGAAAATAAATATTTATCTGCCCTGGATGCCTGTCAAAGCTGACAAGAGACAGATACAGTAGGACCCAGGGGGAGCCTCAGCTGAGCCCTGCCCACCCCCAGCCATTTCACTCCCTTTCTGCCCCTGCACCACATGGCTGCCAGCTACATTGCCTGACTGGACAGCACAGGACTATACCGGGTGTGCATGCGTGCGTGCGTGCACAGGCCAAATCCCACACACACACCCCACCATACACATGTACCCACACACCCCTTGCACTGCCATACATAAAACTCCCCCCACAAACACTATACCCATCCACACACCCACATGCTCTCACCCCACATACCCACCCCAAACCTATATACCCCCACAATATACAAGGGTAAGGCTTCATTTTAAGCTACGGTGAGATCACCTCTATGTATACTACACAAACACAAGTAAATTGGGACAAAAATATTTTTTGCAATCAAATTAATGAATGCTGTAGATGTTTGCTTTTTAGAATATAATGTTATTTTTCTGCTTCCAAGATGGCAAAACCCCTTCCTGAAAGGAGTACTTCCGGAGGGCAAGGGGAGGGACTTCCAGTGGCAAAGGTCAGGGGATAAGGGGCGGGACTTCCGGTCACAAGATGGCAACCGCAGCAGGGCACCTGTGAAGGAGCGGGGCTACCAATGCCACCCTCAACAGTTTGCCAAAACTCGGTAAGCGGCCATCGGCCCAAAATAATTGCCTGCCCCTGCCCTAGGACCTTCCCAAGTACCTCTGGGGGTACATGTACCATGGCTGACAACCCCTGAGCTAAGGGATCTGAACTACAATATATATATATATATATATATATACAGTAATTTAAAAATAAATGGGACAAGAAGAAGAAAGCTCCTTTTCATATCTTTAGTACACATTTGAATTTAATAGGTATTGGCTAATATTACTACATTCTATACATTCAGTTTAACAGCAGAATATTTATACTATTTTAAAAGGTAGAAGGCATGTAAAGGTAAATTATAGGGAAAAAGAATTGTGGGAGGAGCACTCGCTCAAATCCGAGAGGTTATAAAGCTCTCTCTCATGTGTGGACGACCTCTTTCTGATACAGGAAGTCTATGGGCCGACAAGAAGTAAAGCACTGCTCGACCTCGTACTGGCAACCACAGATGACCTAATTGGAAACCTAACAATAGAAGGGAAGCTGGGTGACAGTGATCATGAACTGATCATCTTCACCATCTGCCGTAAAGCTGGCAAGTCAGTCAGTTGTACAGAAGACCTCTTGTACAGAAGTCCTCGACTTCAGGAAAGCTGACTCTGACAAGCTAAGGAGGCTGTCAGAGAGGCCCTAAAAGGCCACAACGCAAAGCAAAGGGGAGTTCAGGACGAGTGGTTGCTCCTCAAGGGAGCAATCCTGGATGCGCAAGCAAAGTCCACCCCGTCTCAGAGGAAAGGCAGCAGGAGGGCACAACAGCCCCCTTGGCTCTCCAGGGAACTGGCGGACCTCCTGCATCTTAAAAGGAAGACCTATAAAGGATGGAGGATTGAAACCAGCACCAAAGAGGTGGCTTTAGTCCAGACTTGCAGAGAGCAAATCAGGAAGCCAAGGCTGCCATGGAACTGAAGCTAGCTACAAATATCAAGGATAATAAAAAGTCCTTTTTCAGCTATGTGGGGACCCGGAGGAAAAGCAAGAGCAACACTGGACCCCTGCCAAACCAGACAGGGCAACTGACACCTAGGAAAAAGCAAATTGGCTAAACGGGTAATTTGCGTCAGCTTTTCCATCAGCCCCATGGGACGGCCCTGCCCACTATGAGTCAGGGAGGCCTGGGCGAGGGAGATTCTTTGCCCTCCATCGAAGCTGACCTCATGAAGGAACAGCTTGACAGGCTGGATACCTTCAAGTCAGCCGGCCCTGATGGGTTATACCCAAGGGTACTCAGGGAGCTGGCGAGCATCATAGCTCAGCCCCTGGCACGGATCTTTGAGAGTTCTTGGTGCTCTCATGAAGTCTGATGATTGGAAGAGGGTCGATGTCGTGCCTATCTTCAAGAAAGGGAGGAAAGTACATCTGGCAAACTACAGACCCACCAGCCTGACCTCTATCCTGGAGAAGGTCTTGGAAAAGATTATCAAGGAGGCCATCCTTAACAGACTAGCTGAAGGCAATATCCACAGGGGTACCCAGCATGGTTTGTTGCAGGTGGGTCTTGCTTGACCAATCTCATTTCCTTTTATGACTAGGTGACTTATCACCTGGACAAGGGGGAAGAGATCGACGTCGTATACCTCTACTTTAAAAAAGCCTTCTATCTGGTATCCCACGATCACCTCTTGGCTAAACTGGCTAACTGCGGCCTTGACATCGCCATGATCCGCTGACTGGGGAACTGGGTCCACGGTAGGACCCAGAGGGTGGTGGTCGCCAGGGCCAATCATCCGCAACTACAGCCCAGCCCAAACCAACAAGCTCAGCGGACAAACAGGTAAGAGATGGGGAC
>NW_017729034.1:67182663-67195977 GCF_001723915.1 Gavialis gangeticus
CTTGGGAGGAAAAACCTGCACCATGCTTATAGGCTCAGTAGCGTTACACTGGTTAGCACTACAGATGAAAGGGACTTGGGATCATGGTTGACAACGAGATGAACATGAGCTTTCAGTGTAATGTGGCGGCTAGTAAAGCGAGCAAAATACTGGCTTGCATCCATAGATGCTTCTCAAGCAGATCCCGGGACATCATTCTCCCGCTGTACTCGGCCTTGGTGAGGCCACAGCTGGAGTACTGCATCCAGTTTTGGGCTCCACAATTCAAAAAGGATGTGGAGAAGCTTGAGAGGATGCCGAGTAACCCCATCCACAGCATCAGAGTTCAGGAAAACAGACCTTATGATGAGAGGCTGAGATCCACAGGGCTATTCAGCTTGGAAAAGCACAGGCTAAGGGGTGATCTGATGGCCACGTATAAGTTTATCAGGGGTGCTGATCAGGATCTGGGGGAACAACTGCTCACCAGAGCCTCCCAAGGGATGACAAGATCGAATGGTCACAAACTCCACTGTGACCGGTTCAGGCTGGTCATAAGAAAGAACTTCTTCACTGTCCAGGCCCCCAAGGTTTGGAACAGACTGCCACCTGAGGCGGTTCAAGCACCCACTTTGAATGCCTTCAAAACACATTTGGATGCTTATCTTGCTAGGATCCTATGATCCCTGCTGAATTCCTGCCCCTGGGGCAGGGGGCTGGATTCGATGATCCTCCGGGGTCCCTTCCAGCCCAAATGTCTATGAAGTCTATGAAGAATCAGAAATGCATAAGCTTTTGTGAGCCATAGCTCCCTTCACCTGATTCTAGCATAAGATGCATAGTATCAGATGAATTGAGCTGTGGCTCACAGAAGTGTATGCATGTCATTTCAGTCGATCTGTGAGGTGCACCTCTACCATACCTTCTTCCTGACTTTAGGCTAATGTGGCTAACTGTCTCTCTTTATAGATATTTATGTGACATATTTGCTGGTCAGTATAAATCATAGTATGCATAACTAACTTGTGATATACTGCATTCTGACCTACTTGTTCTATATGTCTTCTTTGCAAGATCATCACAAATCATTGTATAGTGTCAAGCATAGCACTTACCACTATGGACAAAGAGCAACTCCAGTAATTAACTTAGAAACTGGTGATACTTAAGAATTACTGAAATTTAAGCGAAGTTCACTGTTATTTAAATCTTGTTCCATACCCAAAGAAGAAAACAGAGAAGAGATGAAAAATAATTTGATGAATACCCAGGTCATTACCATCTTATTTACAGAACTTAATTTTTAACATATTTGGAGTTTCTGAAAGTCTCTTATTCCTAGAACAAAAACTGTAGCCTGGTTCAAGTCTGAACAGCCACATTTGTCTTTTCGGTGGTATTTGCATGGCAACTGAATAAAGCAGCAAGTAAACCTGAGGGCCTCACTTCAAACTGTTTTAGACTTTCCTTGGATCCTTCTCCTTCATCTGGTAAGCTCCTAGTCAGCTAGACCAGTTCTCTGCAATGGTGCCAGCTGCTAATACAGCATGGTAAATCTAAAGAGTAGCAAAATAAAGGGTTGAAGACGCAGCCAATGGATACTGAGACAAAGCTGGAATTGCCAAACAGGCATATAATAGAAACAAGGGCTGCTTGCAGACATGGGGGGGAAAAAACCCCAAACCCCCCAAAATGGTGCTTTAAAACTCAGCGCACTCCTGTGCCAAGCCCAGTGCATGCCCAAAAGAGGTAGTGCCTTAATCAGATCCTGCTTTTCCAACACCTACAGATCGAGCACTTTAGTGGGGCTTTTTTGGCGTTTATCTAATAGCTGACTGAATCAGCCGTCAGAGAAAAACACCAGAAGTCCTGCTGAATTGCCCAGTCTATACAGACGTTGCAGAGCCAGGTCCAAGCAACATGCTGCTAGTCCCAGTAAAGTGGAATTCCCCCCCACCACCACCACCCATCAGCGTCCAAGAAGGCTGATAGCCCCTTGTGAATCAGTAAGACAGAAGAAAGCAGGACGTAGGACCCACCGACTCCAATATGTGAAGAGGCCTGATAAAGGGAAACAGCATATATCTCAAGGTCCAATTATCTTATTA
The DNA here is from genome assembly GCF_001723915.1 of Gavialis gangeticus. Classification (NCBI taxonomy): domain Eukaryota; kingdom Metazoa; phylum Chordata; order Crocodylia; family Gavialidae; genus Gavialis; species Gavialis gangeticus. Next base: position 67,184,751 of record NW_017729034.1, read on the forward strand.
GCCAGAGGCAAATAGAAAAAAAAGAGAGGCCTTGTCCAAATACGGCAGCAAACTCCTAAACTTGTACTAGCAAAAAATTCTTTTACACAAAGTTAATTTTGTTTGGGTAATAGGTATAAACTATACTAGCAAAAAAGTCGTTTTGTCAATATAGTTGCATCTACAACTAGGGTTTTTCCTGGTATAACAACGATAATTAGGGTTGAGTTGAGGGTGACTTTATTTTAAAACCTGCCACAGCTATCATTCCACCACAACACCTCATAAGTAAAGACCAAGTCTTGGCATGCCTAAGCAGCGTCTAGAGAAACTCAGCAACATCCTTCTCTTTCTCCAACATACAAATAGATTTGAAATACATATTACTGAAGTTAACTACAGCCGACTACCCACTTCCAAATACCGCTTTAAGTCTCTGCTTATATATTTACTTATTTTATTTGTAGAATTTAAAAACAATACTATGGTAAAAAATGTTACAATTTGCTGTTTGGAAAAAAAAGATTAATCCTACATTTAGAACTAAAGGCGATAAACATGAAAATTGAAAGAAGAAATCAATACATCTCTTTTGGTTAACATATCAAACCTCATTCTCTCAATCTTAATCATTTTTGTATCTTCACACTCAGTCTGTAGAATCTGATCAGAAAAATGTAAAATAAAAGGTGTTTGATGGACAAGCAATCAGCCACTGTAAAGGTGGAGGCTTTCAGGGAAATAAGAAAAGAAAATCTACCACAAGAACAAAATTAAGTTGGAAAATTAAGAGTGAGGTTTTTTGAACCTAAAAGGCATTTATAATAGTCAAAAGCTCTTCTTACTGAACAGATTTTGTGCTAAAATGTAATGAGTTTAATGGGATTGTTTTTAGAAAGGTTCTGCTACTGTAACTATTTAAAAATATGCTGATGCTTACAGTAGAAAAAAGTATAATACTCTTAATATTCAGAATTATGGGACTATCTAGGTTTCATAAGTTTGGTTTTAACATATACCTTTGCTTCCAAATATACATACATGCTGGCAAGTCTTCAAAAACATTCTGAAACAGACTGACAGTTTCATGCCATCTTTATCTACAGGAAGACCATAATACATTTCAAAAACTTTTACAAAAATTTGCCAACATTACAGTATTACAGTTGTCAACTTCTGTTTTCACACACCCTCCCAAAACTAAAATGATTAGTTTACCTGAAGAACGCACATACAAACAGCAGAATTTAAAAAGGATTCATGATAAGTTTTAACTTATGGGGAAAAAAAAATAAGTGGCTGAAAAGTTAAAAATACCATTTTACATGTTCCAAACAGATACCTCCTGTGCTCCAAGATCTTAAAATTTGAAATAAGAAGCAAATATAGCCTGGAAGTAAGGGATAATACAAGCACAGTGAAGTGACTACTTGAAAATGATTTGTTGATGCTTTGGCTTTTAGAGGTTTCTAAATAATTTGTGGGTTTTTTTTTTTGTTGTTTTTTTTTTAATTGTGTATGATTATTATAGAGAATGTATTATGGGATAGGGTGAGGATGGAAGGGATAAGTGTAAAGGAAATTACAGAGCAAAGTGATATTCAAAGAAGTGAGAGAAGAAAAGAAATGCAACTAGGGTGCAAATGCTGCAAGGTTCAAGTCAGGAGATGCTCTTGAAAAGGGATTTTTTTAATTTAAAATATTTTTATGATGCATGCCCTCTCCATAAATGAAGTGCAAAAATATAATCATCAGAATTTGCATTGTGAAATTGCTAACTATAACTAAAATTGATTTACTGGTGTATAATATCAACATTTTTAGTCTAAATTAAACCATTATTGACTACATGTATTAGAAGTTTCTTTTAAAAATATACTGTGCTGTAAAGCATCACTACACAAATCCAGGAAAAAATATTGTAGGGTGTCTTGAGTAAAATAATGGTAGGTACAAAGATAGCTTTCATTCCTTCACGAGTACTGTGCATTAGGAAAACACGTCTGATGTTCTGCACAAAAACCACACGGCTAACAACCGTAACACTTTTCAAGAACTTACCTTTTTTTTGTCCCTCATTGAGCCCTTTCCTCGGACCATTATCTTGCATCCTGTTTCTGCTTCAAGCTGTTTAGCTGTTAGTCCTCTGGGCCCAAGGATTCTTCCAACAAAATTAAACTGAAACAGAGAGGGCAGCGGGGATTAATCTCTCTAAAATACAGTAATCAAAGTTATTTAAAAAAAAAAAATATCACGAAAGAAGTACCTATAACTAAAACAAACACCTATTTGAAAGCTTCCACTAAATCCCTAACAAAAAACATGAGATAAAAGGGTTAGCATTTGTGAATTTAGTAGAGAAGATATTTGTCTGATCATGAGGCTGGAAAGCAATTTCAGATTTTTCTCAAGCTCATTTTCAGTTTACCAATTTATCTATAGCAGGGGTTGTCACCCTGCACCATGGGTGCCAAAAGTGGCATAGGCAGCATGTGTGGTGCACGGCAGATCAGGGAGGAGGAAGGCAGCACAGCAGCAAATATGGCAGGGGGCATGGGGCAGAGAGCACGAAGAGCAGCAGGGAAAACAGGGCAGGGGGCAGAAAGCAAAGCAGCAGATTGGAAAGGGGAAGGAGATTGGAGTGGGACTCTGGGAGGGTGCAGGGCTTAATTTGTTGCATGCCTGTCCAAAAGGCTGGGTTACACTTATCTCTAGAAACCCTCATTCTATAATGCTTTTTCATCTCAACTTATTAAACATGCTGTACATATCAAAATTGTACAGACTGACCTATTTCTGTGTTGAAGTTGCAAATGAAAGTTACAAACTACTTCTGAATACATCTTTGAATTTTTTCAAGCAATACAAATAAACAAGGTGTAGCAGATATATGAAAACATTTAAACCAGCACTGGTTACCAGAATGAGATTAAATTAACATGGAGTTAAGGAAGTTAACAATATTTTAACATGAATACAGGTATACTATAATGAGCTTAAAACATAAAAAAATATTAAAATAAAAATGCTGAACATTGAATTCAAAGGAATCTTAAACATACGACAAGAGAACGTCAAAAAGACTTAAGCTTTCTCTGTAGCTAACCAATAAAACTCACAATTATGATTACCATATTCTCTCACATACCACACACCCCATTATAAGAAAATGTACTTTTTGGGAAGGCTGAACAAAGAAAAGACAAGATTTTGCCAGAGCTTTGGCTGCATATACAGCAGAGACAAACCCTCCCTTTCCTGATCAAACAAGCAAAAGCTACAGTTTTAACTCTGTCACAACTAAATCGGCAGCAGCTTTTGGCTACTCAGCCAAAAGCTGAAAACATAGTTGCTCCTGAAGACTGGACTCCATGGGCAGATCTAGGATTTTGAAAGGAGCACTTTGCAAGATTGTGAAATAAAAGGCCAGGAGCAGGTAAACTGCAAATTATTCAGAAGAATTGCAAGGAAAGGATAGCTTGATTTGCAAACACCATTCAAAAGGAGAGTGGATCATAAACACCTGAGTACTGAGTGAAGAGCAATTAGCAAGAATCAGGTAGATTATGAACCACAAAAAAAAACCCCCAACAAAAACCCTCTCCCTAAGCACTGCGTACAAAGAACGCCACTGCTGCTATTCTAGGTAGAAAATCAGCTTCCCAGTTAAGACATGCCCCAAGCTCCATGTCTCAAAACACTCATATTTGTCATAAAAATAAAGACCACAAACAATTAAGAAATCAAAGATCACGGAGCACAATTGTAATGAACACGCCATTACAAATTCTCGAACAGACCACCATATTTCACTACTGAAATGTATTTAAGGAGGACATCCTCACAGAATTTCTGATAGGTGAAAAAGTTATACACAACTGTAATTAAATTAGCACCCAAAATGTTCCAGGCTCTTGGACAAATGGTGTAAAGCACTAAGCCAATGCATACAGGAGCAATGGAGCTTCAAGACAGCTACACTACAGACCTGAGTAAAAAAGCTGGTCAAGTGTTCCCACACTTGGTTACTACCGTCACTTCTGCCATATTTTCCAGCTGTTTCCCATAAGAGACTAACATAGCTTCAACTTAACCTAGCCAGCATTGAGGTTAATTTGCTTTCCTTCAGACCCAAAGCTCAGCAAGAAACTTGGGAAGCCAATTACCTCAACCAGCCAAGTTATACAATACAGAAAATAGTTAAGCAGCAGCAAGGCGCTGAAGATGTTGCAATCCATACTTACTGTTGCCACTAACAGTCTTAGTTTATACATTTAACTGAAAGCAACAACAGCACACAGGGTACATAATGTAACATAAGGGGCATATATAATCATCCAACACCACCTCTGGACCATGTATGCAAATCATTACTTGCAGGTATGACTGCACCTTACAATGCCAATAAGATTTGACTCACTAAAAGGAAGACATTTGCTAAAAAATCTGAATGTAAACAATTTAGAGGAAGACAATCACAAAACTAAAATTCACAATTCAAAGGAAAGACGCAAGAAAAAAAAGCAATGCAGCTGGAGAATGAATTTCAAAAAGCAAACTTCAACAAATTTCATGATTAGGCAGGAAGTAGTAATGACAGAAATGGAGGGTAGGATGTTTAGCAGTTTCTAAAAAAGACTATGGCCCATTTTACACTACACAGTTCTGCCCTCAGAAATCAAGTTTAAAACGCTTAGCATTAAGTTTGCAGGGACAGTAACCAGCCTTCGTAAAAGTTTGGGAAAGAAAGATCAGCGATCACCTATGAAAATTTTGGTTTAGGTGACTTTTCCTGTCTCACGCTGGAGCTCTAGGGCAGATGCAGAGAATCCACTTCTTAACAGATGCACTGAAATGCCTTAACTATACCAAACCATCCTCTCTCTTTTTGTTGTCCTCCGACACATTCACTATAAATTTTTCTTTTTCTGCAATAATGGAAGCTGGGGGCCTGTGGATGAGCTACTAAATGGAGAAGATACTTTGCCAGTGGATTTCATATTTATTTGCTGAACAACATAGGGTTTGCAAGTTCAACTACAGGAGGATAGGGGATTGTTCTTTAATGATTACAAATACTTCTGTATTTCCCCAGAACATCCTGTCTCTCTTCTGCTCCCACTTGCCCATGGCAACCCTAGAATTATCTTGGGCATCTCACTCTTCTGAGTAAGTGAAGTTACTTCTTCCTCTTCCAAAATGTCTAGGTACCAGGAGGTATTCTGAGTACGGAGAAAATTCCTCTGCTCTCAGTTCTGGTATCCAGCACCACAGCAGCTCAGAAAAAAAATCTGCTCAAAGACCTGGAGCATTTGCAAGTTTTGTGGGACTGAAATATACTGTGTGGAATATTTAGACATTTTGACACTAAGCTCTAGATACCACTGCTGAATGTGTACAAATTGCATTTTTCAGAGGCCTACAGGTCTGCCAAACTTCATGAAGATGCTAACTTCCCCACACCCAGCCAGTCAAATTTCAAATCATGGAGAGTATGAAATTTGCTTAAGCCTCCAAAAGAAATACAGGTTTTTTTGTTTCATTTTGGACATGGGCAAATTATGTTCCACTAACTTCTCTCTCTAAAAACAGTAGAGCCATTTAAATGTCCAAGAAAATACATCCAGAGGCAGGCACCTGGCACAGTTCAACCTAAACAGTTAAAAGATGACAAAGTGAAAAACAACAGAATACAGGTTTTTTGTAACAGACCATTTGGCAACCTTCATTTTTGGCATTGCTACCTGCTTAGCTGAAAGTAAGCTATAATGCTAATAAGTTCTCACTAAAATGGTTGTGTCTTAATGCCACAAAGATCCCATCTAGGAATGTTTGATGGATTATTTATCACTTTGCAACATTGATGAAATATACAAGGAAGAGATGCAAAGTGTGGTAACCACAATGAAAGGGCATGTAGAAAAAAATTATCCTGAAATATAAGATATTGTTCAAACCATTACTCTTTGGTGAGTAACTTATTGTAAATAGTAGAGCTATGGCTGTTAGATAATCCTGAATCACTTGCTTTCACATGCAACACTTACAGCAGAGCAATTTATGTACTTAATTAAAATGGCTTTCTATTTAAATGGTTTATAAGGTTAGATGTTTTCTATTAGAGAAAAAAAGATGGCAGTGTGGGGGGCTTTCGTAGACTAAATGAAGCTGTCTAGCCATAGGCAGGCTTTGAGATATGAAGTGCTGAACTTGCCAACAGCATTCAGTGACCAACTCTGGCAGCCTAATTTAAAAGACTAAACTGATCTATGGGGTAGTGGGTTGTAGCCATGTTGGTTTAAAGACACAGGCAGAAAAGGTTATTTGGGTAAATGTGCTATTTTTTTTCCTAGACCAACTAAATAGTTGGAACAAATGTTCTTTGCAAGCTTTTGAGCACAAACACCCTTCTTCAGGCATAGGGAGAGTTTGCTGATCTACCGCACTGCTATCAGAGGCATGAGCACATGCACACACGTGCGCACATACACATGCATGCCCCTCTCCTCACTGAAGACATTTTTCCATGCACTTGTTATTTAAAAACTAATCCATTTAAACTGTGGGAATTGAAGAAACATGTTAACTTTTGTGAAAGTTTTGATTTTTCATATTCATAGCTAAAACATTTGATTGGAGCTGCAGAGTTTTTGAAGCAGACAACTCAAAGTAGTGTAACATTATAAATCCTTTTGACATGACATTAAACATGAGAATTGTAATTCCTAACCAGCTGAAAATAAAGAATTTAGAATGGATGAGATTCTATTTTACTTATGGTGCTTTCTACCACTGAGCTTTTCCTGTTTGTTTAACAGGATATACCAGAAATGAATACACACCTCTACCATCCCTACAACTTCATCACCAGGGATCTGGGTTCTCCGTTCACTGCAGAAAAAACACAGAATTTCTCCTTTAACAGAGAAAAACATGGATTTTCTCCTTTTTAAAGGAGAAAATAATGACTCGCTCCTTTAAAGGAAGAAAACAAAGAAAACTGCAGATTTCCCCTTCCAGGCTGGCAGAGTTCTAGCCTACAAGAAGCTGCTTTGGGCCAGGGGGAGCATGATCAGAGACAGGAGGTGCCACATTCATGTGTGCGTACACATACACAGAGCAGCCAAGCAGTAGTGGAAAGTAGCTCCCACAGCACCCTCCAGGTAAGTCTATGCAAGTGAGGGAGCACAGGTGACAAAGTGGAAGTGGGCAGGAGGGCCAAGTGCCCCCTGAGATTTCTGTGTCCACACTGGAGGGCTAGGGGGACTGTGGTGAGGGGTAACAGCATGGGCAGGGGCAGAGCACCAGCATAATAGATCTGCTCAGGGCCACAAAAGCAAGGGGGAATAGATGGAACACCACAGCTCCAGCTGGACCCACATCCTGGTGACCGAAAGGGGCATGGGGAGCTCTGATTTGCTATGATAAAAAAATCAAAGTCAAATACCAGAACATAAATATTTAGAATTTATTTTATTGTACTGATTGAGGCACTGGTAGGCTTCCAAAGTGCTGTAAAATTGTAAATATATCAATAAAAGATTGCAGTCAACTGATAGATATCAATAGATAGATATAGGCGCTTCATTTTAATTGTAGAAAAAAATGGATGGGGTGGTTAGAGAATTTGGGATTTTTAAAACAGAGAAAACCAGGATCCCAGCATCACTGAAGCTTTCTTGGACCTCAAGAAACTAAAAATATGCAAATACAATCAATTCACAATCTAAGAAATCTATAACCATTATTTAGTCTCAATTAACACATACACTGTTACAATCTGAAAAGAATTTAACAAAAAACTGCAGACACAAGAAAAAGGATAACATGAAACTACAGTCAGCAAAAATGGATGAAGCAAGCATTCATTTGACCCCTTTCTTGCCTAGGGTCTCCTCATGAAACACAAGAGATAAGGTCTAAGTACACACGTGTTGGATGTTAATGGCAAAATCTTCAGCTGGAGATTTACTTGAGTGGCACATTGATGCTAATTATGAATTGCTATTAAAAATCTTAACTGTACCAAAACAAGTTTGCTTGGTGTAATATAAAATCACTACCTCAAAAGTGACAACAATAACCAAATTATGGGAAAACATAATTTGGCTGCTTCCATTCAAATACATTAATTTATTATTTATTTAGAAAAATATACATAAGGGAGATATTCCCAAATTTTAAAAAGTTAATTTTCCCTTTGTTGACTGATGAATCCTATAAATCCACACAAAGTTTAGAGGTAATGCTGTGGGTAGTAACACTTCTATTAAGATGATGTTTTTGCAGAAGCTTTTTAAAGCTGAAACAATATTTAAAGATGCATCACAAGTTGTATACGCTACAAATCTAGAACTGTACAATGTAAATTGCATATGGAGCAAAGCATTTTATTATACCAATTTACTAGCCCTGAAAGTTAAAAGGACCAAGTCCGCTGCCAAATCTACTTATTTTTTTCTTGCTTAATATAGCTTCTTGCTCAACAAAAAAGGGAGAGGAGGGAGAGGAGAAAGATAACTTCTGGTTTCAAATTCAGAAAAGTTACTGCCTTACAAGTAACACAGATCTGAACTCAAATAAAAAGAAATAGGGAAAAGCTGATTTGCAGATGCAAGTAAAATTTGTCTATGCTATTCGTCCTTTACTACTTTTATCAGGGACATTTTCTCAGGGAACGAAAAGTGATTCTTCAGGACTGGCATGCACTATTACTACTGTAGCCCAATTGATTTAATTTCCCGACACACAAAATCGGAGATGCCCTTCTTCTATCCACAAACTAAGACATTCATATTTTAGTTGCTGTTCTGCTATTAACAGAGGGTTATATTTTTCTCCCATTTGTGGATCACAGACAGACTGGACACATTAGTCTTGTGCTGCTAAATGACTACATTCATTTACAGAATAACATCAAAATTAAGCACTAATTTCTGGGATGTTCCAAGCCTTTATCTTCCAAGATTAATATCCTCACCAGAAAGGGGAGATGAATGGATACCTGTTTCTCTCCTACTCATTCAATTGGCCATGTTTACTAGTTTTCCATAGCTGAGGTTCATAGAGAATACCCACTGGCCATGGCAATCCTCTCAGAAAGCTGAAGAGGCAGCAAATTTCCCACTGCTCCCTTTGCCTAAATTAGTTGAGAGCTATTTCTTCACTCCTGTAAAGAGACTGAGCAAAGAGCTCAAAAGACTACTAATGGAAAGACTGCTTGAGCAGCAACCAAGTGAGCTGGTGATCTTAAGTGCATTACTAAAGTTGAGTTTACATCATGAAAAGCCACAGCATCCAAAATGTCAATCCCTTGGGCAGTTTCATCAGACAGATTCGAGTCTTGGGTCTCTTAAGTCTATATGCTACAAAGTTTGCTGGTATAGTCGTGTCAGCTACAATGGTGAAGAAAATTAAGCAACCCAGGTTACAATTATGCCAGAGAAGAAACCCTGCAACTAAGCAAGCCTACATTCACTGAAGCAGTTTTGCAGAAATAACACTAGTTCCAAAAAGAAATGTTCATTCTTTACAGCCACAGATTCTCAGCAGCCCAACAAATCCTAGCACCACATGCAATATCTGTCTAGCGGGTCCATGGTCTGCCTCTCTCCTCCAGACTTCCAGGAGGCCATGACCCTTGTCCTCACTCCTCCCACTCATCACTCCAGGGTGTATGTCTGGCACTCAAACTCTTGTCCCACCTGGCTCACTAACTGACACAGTCGCACTGCTCAGCTCAGCCTTGTCTTTCTTTGTGGACACGATAAAGTCCATTCTGCCCAAAAAACGGGGAAGGAATTTATTTCCCAGGCAATGCCAAAATTATCTGTTCCCATTGCATCCACCCTTCTAGCATCACTAGGCTGGAGGTGGTTTCTGCCCAGTTTTAAACAAAGGGCCTCTGCAAGACAGATATAATAATCACTACACTACAGAAACCCAAGGTACTACAGAAAATACAAGCCTACGAACTTCACTTCATAAATCTACTGGATACAAAAAATAATGGACTAAATATAGACATTAGATTTATGGCACATTATAACCTGCCTAACATCTGATAACCCCAGATAACATCTCTACATTTTACCAGCTACAGTTCATCACCAGGTCAACATTTCTCCCTATCCACCTAGCTGTGTCACACATATAGTCTCTCATAGCCTCTAATCCTCACTGCCACGCATTTGCTTTTTCACAAGCTTGCATTCTGCATGTTGGTTTTTATTCCATCCAGAGGAATACAAAACAACAGCAGATTCTTCATATGCCTGAAAGGGGGTTGTGCCCGAAAGCTTGCAAAGAATAAATTTTTCCAACTATTTAGTTGGTCTAATAAAAGATATCACATTTAGCCCAAGAACTTTGTCTGCCTAGGTTGCTGATCAGGAACTTGTTGTGTTTGGACTAGTGTCTGGCTCCTTCCAAAGTTCAAGTCCTTCAAAGATAGGGCAAGGGAGAGATTCCTTAGCATCTCTCCTGTAGCAAAAGCAAGGCTGCAGACCAGTAGGGGGGAGGGATGGCTGGGACATCTGCATGTGCCCGGTGCAGAGGTTAGCCACTGTAATTTGTAAAAGGTCATGCATAGGATGCAAGAGTCCCCTTTGCACCCCTTCTGAAGTGGAGCCAGCATCAAAGGCCCCCAGCCATCAACCTCCCACAGGTTGACAGGGCTGGTGAATCAGTGCCAGCACCTGCCGCATAGCCATAGACACTTCCTGCACAGCTTCCCCCACTGTGGATTTACCTATGCCAAACTGGTTGGGAGAGCTGAAGACTGCATCGCCAGGGCCTCAGTTATGTCCACATGGCCATATGTGGCACTGTACTCTGCTGAAGCACAGGTTGAATAAGCTCTGTGAAGAAGCACAGCCAAGCTTTGACTCTGTACAAGTAGGTATTTGGGGTGCACAGACCTGAAGGAATTCCAGGTCTTCTTTGTCTTCATTTCCCTAACCTACTCTTTCCATGCAAGTTTCCCTAGTTTATTAAAATTCATCCCTTGGAAAGAAACACAACCTTAACTGTAGACCTACTCTGCTGGGTCCACCATTTATTCAGAAGTGAATCAACTCATGATTACAGTTACTTTTTATGGTGTCCTCAAAGTTCTCCAAAACCAAAGTCAAAATAGACTCATGTAGACCAGGAAGCAGGGATCCACCCTGTGTGTCTTGGGTGGGAGAGTGGAAGCGGACACCCTGGAAGTAAAATTGCCAGAAGAAACTGACGCGGGGGGGGGGGG
>NW_017729034.1:67195997-67197250 GCF_001723915.1 Gavialis gangeticus
CCTAAAAATTGGCATTGTCCTCTGGAACACCACTAAGCTCACTAAGTACACTGGGATCTCAGCACACCAGCCTCTTGGTTGTGTAATACCAACAGTAAAAAGCTCTTGCCTTGCTCTGCAGCACTCTGGATGACCAGGCACTTGAATGCTTATACATCTCGCCACATTTCTGTGATGCTGCAAATTTCCCAGAATTTTTTAGTGCCGAAAATGAGCACCTATCCATACCCTAAGCGAACACTAGTGCTTTTGTTCAGGGAAGTGGTACAGCTATACCAGCACAAGCTACCTGCCAGAATACACTGCATCTCCACTAGGGGTAGTAAGACCTAGCTATGCCAGCATAATGACAGAAGCAAGCACTCTTCTAGAATATACAGACAATAAAATTAAAATAGCTTAGCAATGCAAAAGATAATTCTAATCATCTACACCAGAACTGTAAAACAGCATGGAAGAAACCTACACTGACACTGTTCACATTATTGTTCTGAGCAATACTTTCAATATGGCAACACAACCCATAAAATAATTTGCAAAAATATACGAATAGAGAAAATTGTGATTTTCTTCCACCACGCAGATGATCACTATTATATTTTTGCTTTTTAGAATACACCTTTATGATCTTTTTATATTATTCAAGGAAACTAAAAAGTCCTTTTTTAAATATGTGGGGAGCCAGAGGAAAAGAAAGGGCAACATTGGACCCCTGCTAAACCAGATGAGGCAACTGACAACTGATGTCCAGGAAAAAGCAAACTTGTTAAATGGGTACTTTCCATCAGTTTTCCATCAGCCCCATGGGATGGCCCTGCCCACTATGGGTCAGGGAGGCCTGGGCGAGGGAGATTCCTTGCCCTCCATCGAAGCTGACCTCATGAAGGAACACCTCAACAGGCTGGATACCTTCAAGTCAGCTGGCTCTGATGGGTTACACCCAAGGGTACTCAGGGTACTGGCAAGCATCATAGCTCAGCCCCTGGCACGGATCTTTAAGAGTTCTTGGTGCTCTGGTGAAGTGCCTGATGATTGGAAGGGGGTCAATGTCGCGCCTATCTTCAAGAAAGGAAAGAAAGTAGATCCAGCAAACTACAAACCCATCAGCCTGACCTCTATCCTGGGGAAGGTCTTGGAAAATATTGTCAAGGAGCCCAGCCTTAACAGACTAGCTGAAGGCAATATCCTCAGGGGTACCCAGCATGGGTTTGCTGCAGGTGGGTCTTGCTTGACCAATCTCATTTCCTTTTATG
>NW_017729034.1:67197403-67209362 GCF_001723915.1 Gavialis gangeticus
GGATGTGGAGAAGCTTGAGAGGGTGCAGAAGAGAGCCATGCGCATAATCAGGTCAGGAAAACAGACCTTACGATGAGAAGCTGAGATCAACAGGGCTATTCAGCCTGGAAAAGCGCAGACTCAGGGGTGATTTGATGGCCATGTGTAAGTTTATCAGGGGTGCTGTTCAGGATCTGGGGGAACAACTGTTCACCGGAGCCCCCCAAGTGATGACAAGATCGAACGGTCACAAACTCCACTGTGACCGGTTCAGGCTGGTCATAAGAAAGAACTTCTTCACTGTCCGGGCCCCCAAGGTTTGGAACAGAGGCGGTTCAAGCACCCACTTTGAATGCCTTCAAAACACATTTGGATGCTTATCTTGCTGGGTTCCTATGATCCCTGCTGAATTCCTGTCCCTGGGGCAGGGGGCAGAACTCAATGATCCTCCAGGGTCCCTTCCAGCCTAAATGTCTATGAAATCTATGAAATCTTGTAATTATAAGCTGATGTGTATTATAAATTATTCTAGCACTGTGATATTTTGATAAATCAAGAACATTTAAAAAGTCTCTCACTGTTTTGCCCTTAAGTCAAACAATAACTAAACGTGAATTTCTAAATGAACCCGACTCCTTGTTCTCAATAGCTTCTCCAGAAAAAAAGTGCTGGTCTGTGCAGATAACTAAAAAGTAGAGTGCACAGCGGTGAGAGAAAACCAGGAAGAGTCTATATCCCATTTCTAAATGCTGCAGCATTTGATACTACTCTGACTGTACAAACAAAAAGAAATCTGAAGTGACTCAGTTCTAAGTAGGCACGGGTCAACTATAACATGCAATTTATCCATTGAGAAAGAGGGCTTAACATGTGTGTTCCTATAGAGATTGATCTAATCTACATTTTTTCCACTTGAGACCATTAAGAAAGTGGTACAATGGTATCAGTCCTGTTCAAACTCTGAATTCACTAATATAGTCTCATGCATGTGACAAAGATTTTTACTGTTGAATATGACTGAACTCTGGATGCAACATATTTGATTGTTAAAGCTGAACTACCACAATTGTTTCACAGAGTTTAGCTAAACTGCTACACGGTGCACCCCGCAGGTGGCAGACAAGGAAATCCCAGATGTCTTACACATAGGATTACTTTGAACACTTAAGTAATAAGCCATGGACCAAAGAAGACTGGCTGCTAGGCCTATCGCCAAACATTATAAAAACTTAGCAGTTATGAAACCTAAAGAAGATGCCAGATTGCCACTATTATAACAATAGCTGTTGCACAGGGAAAAGGACTTGAGAATTGAAATGTAGAATATACAAAGCCTGCACCAAACTGGAGCTGTGCAAACCCAATCAATGAACTTGAGAAGTACAAAGTGGGACTGTGTGGGTTATGAGAAGATGGACAGGAAGTGATGAAGAAGGTGTGAATGATTCAACTTTGTATTATAGCGGGGGAGAGAACAAGCAATTACGGAGCAGGCTTTGCAATGAACAAGAAAAAGCAATCTGATAGGATTTATACTAATTGGTAAGAGACTAATTTGAATTCTAGTGAACAGCGAGAAGACCACACACACTAGAGGCGTATAGATACATCGGTGCCATACTGGGACGCCATGTGCAGGCACGTAGCTGCAGCCTGCACACAGCAACCTGGCAGCATGTAGAGCAGTGCCCAGCAGAAAAGTCTGTTGAGGGGAAGGGAAAGGGGCAGGGAGGGCAGATTGGGGAGCCCATGGTGAGGAGGGGAGTGGGGCAGGGGAAAAGGGGACCCCAGGGCCAGGGCAGGTCATGGAAATGGATCCATGGGAAGTTTACCCAGGGGCACTTGGGGGTGGGGTATAATGACTTCTTGCCACTGCATACACCTGTGGGGCAGACAGGGGGGCATGTGTCCCCCGAATCTGTGCGCAGGTCAGAGGTGGGCTGCCTGCTGTGGCTCTGTGCCCAGCTGCCTTTGTCCTGGGAGCCACGCAATACCAGCTGTGCCTCCCGCCGCTGGGCAGGCTGGGGATGCACGGCCAGTGTGCGGTTCCTGAGGCAAAGGCAGCAGTGGGCAGAGCCCCAACCCGCAGGCTGCCTCTGCCCCACACAAATCCAGGGGGCATATGCCCCCATACCTCCCCCAGGGGTGCGTGCAGCTGATCCCCACTCCCTGACAAGCCTCCCATGGCTCTGGCCTATGACCTTGCCCAGTCCGAGGGTCCCATTCACCCCAGCCCCTTTCCCATCCCTCCCCTACCATGGGAGCCTTGATCTGCCACGCCTACCCCTTCCCCTCCACAGACCTACCTGCTGGGTGCTGTTCTACATGCTGCACCCCACAGGGTTACCTTATTTCCAGTTTTAAAAAAAAAGACAGCTGTGTGTGGGTGTGTGTGGGGGAGGGGAGGGAAGTGTAGAGCAGTGATATGCTAGTGCCTTGCCCCTGCCCCTCACTCCCAAGCCACAGCTGCCCCAGGCCTGCTGCTGCTCCTCATTCCTGATCCACAGTACCCCGCATGCTGCCAAGGCATGTGGGGGTCCTCCCTCCCTAGGCTGCAGACCCCACTGTAGGGAACGCCCCCTCCCCAGGCTCCAAACCCCACACATCTTCACAAATTCCTTCCCCCACACAGAAACCAACCATACATAGTACCTGCATAATTTTTGAGTTTTTCTACACAATTCTGAGTTTTTAGCTGCGCAATTAAAATTGCAGTTGCAATTGATTTTTTTTTTTTTTTTTTTTTTTAAATCGTGCAACTAATAGTGATCAAGTTTTTAAATAGTTTGACAGCCCTACTTTAAACCCGTTACAGCTACAGTACAAACATTATTAATAGATCTTTTGGATAGAGTTACATCTCAAATTCTGTTCCAAGTGTTAAGTGGCAAAAGTTTAGTTCAAGTTACACCTCCTTATTGACAACACTTAAGTCCCACCCCACTCCAGTTCAAGATTCCGAAATATATGCAAATAGAACCTGTTCAGCCTATACAAAATATCACAGCTCTGAAAGTCCCTTTATGGCTTAGACTAGCTACAATTGTTCAAATGCATAAATCAGTACACATCAAAAACAATTTAGCTAAGGAAAACAGAATTGTACCTTTCAATTGCTAGTCACTCACACGAAGCTGTGCCTCATTTGCACAACAGACTTCTGGAGCATCTAAAACCACGGTTGACTCAAAACAGAATGTTAGATTTATATCCTGCTTGTGTTTCAGAAAATATGCCAGTGTAGTAGCAGTGATAATCAAGATTCCGCTGAAGAACTGAAAGAGGTACACAGGTCACCTGAAAAGGGTAAAAGCATCTTTTTTCTTATTTACAGATCAAAAATCTCTGCCAAGAAACATTACTGTTTTTACTCAGGAACATCTAGGATGCCAGTACAATTCTGAAACTGGCTTCAGTACCAGTTTCATGGTGGACTTAGAGCTCAAAGCCAAGGGTAATAAAGTCAGGTTTCCAAAAACATTTAAAAGGAAATGCTGTTACAAATCTCCATTTCAAGCACAATTTGGTGAAAAGCAGGATAATACTTTGTAACACATTCCAAGCACAATATACACAATTCAGTTGAAATATGTCACTGTGGTTTCAATTCATAGTTGAAGACAGAATATCAATTTGTTTTTATAAAAATACTTGATTTAGATATAGATTAATACATTCTGAATCACTTCCTAAGGATAAACTAGAATAAAAATAGATCTTTCAGATTCTAATCAAATGGTACAATAAATACTAGGAGCAATATTACTTTGACGTTTACACTCTTCTATCCATGTATCAAAGTATTCTAAGAGACACCAAAGAATTTTTCAAGATTAATTTTACTGCTAAAGGCAATCTCTTAGAATTGCAGATTATTTAAAGTGGTTTTTGCTTTGGAAGAAAGGTCACAGGCAATTGATTCAAAAAAATCTTTGGAGGATTGTTTGATCACTCCATCTGTAATCTAGACTAACCAGATTATCCATGTGATCTTTATAAAATAGATTCCATTTAGTAGCAGGTGTCCCCATGCTTAAAATGCTTCTTTTCGAAATAAAAAATGCATTTAAAACACAGTTGGGATTTAGAATGAATTACTAAATCCCTTAAATCCACATTATTCACCTCTAATAACCTGTGTGCTGAAGGTCTGAAAGCTTGTTTAACTGACAAACAGCTTTACAATCCTGATGTAAATGCAATGGATCAGATCCATAAAACCAAGCTAGTTTACCAGGTCAATTTAATAATGGTAATACAATGCCTCTTACAAGGCTTCTCTGGAGTACTATTTAAGAACAAAACAGCACCCGTAAGCATACAATTCTTCCTATTTCAGCTTCTGAGATGAATTCAGACAACATTCTCAGCATACTAGTAAACTGACACTAACAAGCAATTTGGTATGTAAGAGATTACTGTAAAATACATTATCTTGGTAAGTTAAAAGTATTCTAAAATTTATTTTTTTTACATTCTATATGGCAGGTGAGTCAAAGATACGGTCTGTGGGCCAGATCCAGACCTTAGAGAGAGTATCGGGCTCCTAGAGAGGCCAAGAACTCAGGGCTGGGCCTGGCTGCTGAATTCTGGTATAAAGAGTCCCACTGGGGACATGCCAGGACATGCCACTGGTGGGAGGGTGAGCAATAGGTGCACGATTTCCTGTGGCTCAAGAACCTGCAGCTGTTAATAAATTTGCTAGAGGTGGTTCCAGATCTAACCAAAAGGGGGGGTGGGGGCAACCCCTGTGCTACAGAACTTTTGGGTGCTGAAAATCTGCATGCATAAACACACCAGAATCTAAATGTCATCATCAGCCAATACCTGAATTCTTGCAAGCAGGCATCCTGTATTGACAAACAAGATTATTTTTCCAATATATCACTTAGATGTTCATTTGCCAGAATTAGTTACCAAGTACCAGTTGGCAACTAAGCACATAGAAATTGGGATCACTTAGGTCAGGGCTTCCCAACCTTTTCCTCAGCATGACCCCATTTAAATATTGGAAAGTGAACGAATAACTGCCATGCACAAGAGTTGCATATTTACAAGCAGGAAGCATATTCATTATAAATCGGTCAACATTGCCAAGTATCTTTGTGACCCCATTTTTATTCAAGGCTGGGAACCACTGGCCTAGGTCAAAGTATATCATGCTTGCATCATCAACACTTTTGTATGGCAGCGAATCCTGGACCAAGTACTCTACTCAAGTAAAGTGACTCGACAGCTTTCACTTGTATCACAAGCTTTCACTTGTATTGCCTTCACCACATTCTAGGAATTTCCTGGCAGAACAAGTTGCCTAAACTGAGGTCTTGGGAAGTTCCAACATACCGAGCATCCATTCTGTTTTCAGTCAACATCAACTTGACCTGTTAGTTATATGCGGAGAACGGACAATAGCCCTGTACCCAAGGAACATTTGTATGGGAGAATGCTTTACTGGAAGAAAAATATTCTTATCTTGATTTCAAAAATATTTGCAAAAGAGATATGAAGGCAATGAATGGTGAGCCAAGTGACTGGGAGAAGACTGCTGAGGATCAAAGTGCTTGGAAACAGTCTGTTAAGCATAGTATGAAGGCTTCTGAGGAAGAAGAGCCCAAAATGTAGAAGGAAAAAAAAAAAAAAAAACCCAGAAAGAACCCTGCACCACATTCAGACTGTTAGATACTAACTTGATGCGTGGTTAAGTTTGCCCGTCACACAAGTACTGAGCTCTACAGCCACGCTCACAAATATTTAATGAGCGGATGCGTCAATTGGTCTAAATCTACTGTCTCGTGAGACAAATGCCTATAGCATGAGTGCCTAGGGTACTGAGACAAAAAATGAATCAAGTCAATCTCTCAACAAATTTTTGTTGTTAGTACGCAGTTTAATTCAAACCACTACCAAGCCAAACAAAACTAAGTATCAATAACATACACAGGCTTCTAAAGACATTACATCCAACATTCAATGATGACAGTTGTTCCCTTAATATGATGAATCTAACAGACAAAATGTAGGGACTGATGCCAAGAAAACTGCTCCATGCACATTCTTAGCTTAAGTCAAAATAAAAAACGACAAACAAAATTAGAAGACTTGCTGTTAGAATTCACAGTGTTAATGTTTGATTATATGGTTTGCTGCTAAAGCAGTGGTTGTCAATTGTTTTAAGACTAAAAGACACCCTCAGAAAATGCCACCTCATTTCTGGACTTCAGAAAGATAATAAGAGAAATTCTTCTGTTGGAAAGAACAAAACACAATAGGTCAACATACTTTTGATACCATGGATTCCTATTTGAAATGTCTGGGTTTACCATGTGACTCCTGTGTTTTGCCCACCTAACGAGTGCTATTACACAGCCTCCCCCACTACCCTTAAAAAGATCTCATGGCACTGTAGTTAAAGAATTACTGTACCAGAGAAAAGACAGCAGAAGTTGGATAAATGCACAGAGATGCCTGACAGTTGAATTACATATTAGGTTATCTAAATAAATTATTGGCTTCTACAATCAAAGTATAAACAGTACGCATCTAGAATAAGACAGCCCCAAAGATGCAGCTATCATGCATGTACTATTCTATGAAGTTGTAGGAACAATGAAGTCAAGTTTATAAAACTATTAAATAATAAATACTTTATATAATTTAAGTAGCATGAAATGTCTAGCCTCTCTCTTTTCATAATTAATATAAGTACAGGGCTAGAGATTTCCTAACATGATAAAACCATTAAGTTTGCATTATAAATAGCCTTTTCCACTATAGTTTGAATAACCATGTTTAAAGCAACCTGAAAATGTGCTTATAATTAGTCCTAAAAGGGAGCAAAGCAACATGAAAGATACCTTACCAGTACATGAGTGTGGGCAAATAACAATGAACAAAAAATAAAACTGACCATACACAACATACTAGTAAGCATACAAAGTAAACAAATTCAAGCCAGATCTCTCTCATCTGTTTTATTCAAGGCATGAAAGAATTTCTAGCCTGTGAGAATGATTAAGTGGATTGCTGAATAAGTATATAACTACCAAAGTTAAGCTATTTTAAAACCCAGGTTTCTACCACCGCTGGATAATGTTAGTAACCTTCAAAATATTATGATGTTTTGCTGTCTGAAGCTTGCTGTAAAACTGCTTTAGTGTTATTACTACAATTAGGGTGTGGACCAATATACATTTTATCCACTTGGAAAAAAAGGGAAAGGAAAGCTGCTGGTCAGGGAGCATGCATCAGTTATTCTGTTTTAACTGTTATTTCTGCACAATCCTGTGGCAAAACCAGTTTGCTAAATCATCAAACTTTGGTCCCAACTGAAGCAGGGTTAAAAAGTTTGAGTGGTTTTGTTGCACACTTATCATTACAGAATCAATAGCTTATATCAGCATCAATACAGTTGTTACATCTCTCTATACCAATGATTCTCAACCAGGGTGGTTCAGCACTCTGAGGTGCATTTAAATCTTTTCCAGGGTCTGGTGGTCTACAGCAGACCCCTCATGACATCACCCATGTTGCTCTCCCCTCTGACCCTAACCCAAAGACTTTCAACAGGCCTACCTCCAGGTTCATACTGGAACTCTGAGCAATCACACAGCACAACTCCTCCTCTTCTCCCCTGCCTGTCCTTCCTGAACAGTTTGTACCCATCCATGACAGTGCTCCAGGCATGCGAGCTCCCACCAAGTCTGTTATTCCAATCACGTCAAAGTTCCGTGACTCTGCAAGGACTTCCAATTCTTCCCGCTGGTTCCATGCATTCAGGTACAGCAGGGGTAAGCAATGTTTTTTGGCCAGAGTGCAGGAAAAAACCACAACGCCTACCTTGGAAGGTACCAGAGTGCTGGCATGCCAGAAAAACAAAACAACCACAGGATCGTACATGGCAGGATGACCTGCTTGTGCCCCCTGCCCCCAACCCAAAGCCCCTGCCCCCCAGCCCAGGCTCCATGGCTATCAGCAGCTACACAGAGCCGGGGCCAGCTGGAGCCGGAAGGCTGCAAACAGCTGCTGCTTCTCCATCCCAGCCCAAGCCCCAACACGTGCAAGGCAAATGGCCCTGTGTGCCATGCTCGGCACACGTGCCAAGGGTTGCCAACCCCTAGTGTGCAGGCACCTAAGTTAACTAGCCAACTGCCCTGATTTCTCAGGAAAAATTATAACAACTCCCCTGTTGCCCACACCTGCTTTTGCTTCCTCCAGGTCATCCACTTCCCCCTTCCCCTACTCATCCCAGGCTCCCAGAGCTGGTGGGAGAAGCTGCAGGGAATGAACTGGCATTCAAGTCCCCAGATGAGCAGCTGCAAAAGCAGGGGTCACACTTCCTGCCCCCAGTCTATACCTGAGGGGGTGAAAGGACAAACCATGGAAAGAGCAAAGCATGGAAGAGTCCTGCCCCTGCCAAACGTCATCTGGCACCAGCCTCTGTACTAGTGGCCACTGTCACCCCCCTGCTGCAGGGACAACTGCCTCCTTCAGGGGTCTACTGGTCCAACCCCCTTCCACCATGCTTTCCATTCTGCCCTTACCACTCTGTGCACCCTGTTTTGCTGTCTGGGGGGGGTTTACCTGCTGCTGCCTGCCCTACCATTCTGTGAGATCCTTTTAAAGGTGTAGGCAGTGCAAGAAGAAAGGCACTGTAAGAAAGAGTCTTTAAACAAGGTGCCACTAAATTCCAGGATATTATCAAGGAATGCCTTGAGTCCTAAAAGGTCGAGAACCACAGAGTTAGATAATGGATATATTTAATTCTTAGTTAAAATACTTTTAGTTACTTCTAACAATACTAGGTACACTTTTCCTAGAGAAATGAGACTGCAATTTGATGGTAACTCTCCCTTCAATCAAAAGGTGGTAACACAATCCAACTTGTAAACCTTCCAAATCTCAGTCTTTTCCTTGCTTGGAAATAAATAAACTCAGAAAAATCCTTTATATTATTTAGGATATCATTCACCATCATTAATTACAGAGTTACTAAGAGTTTTCCTTTACCAAAGCCTGGGTATTCATGCTTCCAGTTTTATTCTATTAAAACTATAAACACACAGATACAAAATACTAATACACCTTTTAAATATCAACTTTTAAAAGAGTATGATTACATTAAAAGAACAAGACAACAAACACTAAGAGCTCTTCAAATGCTAGCAATTAGTAAGTTTAATGATGCTGAAGATTAAAATTACACACAATTCTGAATCAAGATAAAACATAATCAGACAACACACTATACTTGTTTCTAAAACAAAGCTGCCTATAGATGGTAAATATCAAAGTATCCGTTCCTACTCTCCTTCCGTATCCACCAGAAGTTATGAAGTTTTGGATTCGTTTCACAGAATACTTTTATAAATTAAGAACATATATTCAATGCAGCATATAAAAAACCACCGTCTTTCAGAGTTTTTTGTCCTTCCAAACTGTTTGACCTTCCCTGTCATTAGACAGAATGATAAGCCCACCAGCTGTTTTTTTTTCCCCAGCCCTACAATACATTCTCTTCCTTTTTAAGGCCAGCATACCCCAGCAACAAACAGCAAGGCTTAAGCCAGCTACTAGAATGTCACAAACCTATATATTTAGCTCTGATCTCATTTATTCCCCATCCCTCAGTGTCAGCCACTTAATGTCCTTTTTGCTCCAGTGTGCTGACATTCCTCACAAAGCTGACAACACTTGGCTGGATCAGCAGCTAGTAGTCAGTACAAGAACACACAACAACAAAGCAAGGAGCTTACCCCTTATATCAAAAGAGATAAAAGGCAAACATGTGTCAGACACTAAAAATAAAATCATTTTATCTTATGCCAGTGATTCACAACCAGGGTGCTGCAAGGTCCTTTTAGGGGTGCCACATAATATTTAGCACTGACAAGAGCACATGTATACCCATGATTTGCAAGATTAACCTAGAGATTTCAAGTAGGAATCCATAGTGTAAAAACATTTTCTCTATTATTTTTCTGCAGTCCAAAACTGAGTGAAAGCTAAGTGCAGGCATCCATCAGAAAAATACCAGAAGTCTAAAAAGGTTGAAAACCAATGGACTAGTACAGGGTTGCTCAACCTCTGGCCCATAGGTGAGATACAGCCTGTGACGCCATGTCATCCAGTCCACAGGGCTTTCCACCAGTCTGAAAATTTGGAGAGAACAGGGCCCTGTATTCTGCATCCAGCACCCCCAGCATCTTTTGAAAGGGAGAGATGGGGTTGTGCCAGGCCACCAGGAACCAACCCCCGTGGGAGGGGGCAGTGCCAGGCCACTGGAACCCAACAAGAGATAGGAAGGAAAAGTGCTGGGCCCTAGGGCCCAATCTCGCCTGCAGACAGACACCGCACCATTCATCTGGCCCACTGGGCCAAAAGTTTGAGCACCAGTGCATTAGTGGATTAAATATTCCTGTGGAGGGGGCACTGGGCTGCAGAAAAGTACTCTAGCCCGATGCTTCTGGGCCACTTCCATTCATCTTATTTACAGGTAACTGCCTGGAAAGCCTCACACCCTCATAATCACCATAACTATTCCTTGAAATCACTGGCAACAAACCTAAATAAAGCATTCTCTGAGACACCTAATTTATATCTTATATCAGAGCAAAAAACACACAGGCATCTTTGTACTCTGTAATACACCAAGTGCTCCTTTTTTTTTATTCCAAAGTTAAAGCTGCTCACTACCTCCTTGGTCTACAAGTGACAAAATTTGGTAGATTCAAATACATCAGTATTCTTACTGTATAGTATGCACTGTCTTAATCCAGCTCTTCCCCCTCACAATTATACCTCAACTTTCCACAACACTTTCAGGAAACTTCTTCAATGTGAATCTGAAAGATAAAATATTTCCTCTTCACATTTCCCAACACATTTCTGATCAATGTGCAATTAAAATTAAATTCTCTATGAAATACTGATAAATTAAGTTTCATGGAGACAGGGACAGTAATTTACCAAGGCAGGTTGACATCCTTAATGATCTCAGACCAGCTATACTACAAAAATATAAGTATGAAAATTGTCTGGTCATCATCTTTCTTCTAATAGACAAGATAAAGCTGTGCTGGATAACTTAGTCATTGGGTTTTGAAAGTGATAACATCTTATTTAACTCAGTATGCAAAGAAATCCCATTTTAAAAACAGAATTAAAAAAAAAAAATCACAAAAGCTGTTCTGTATTTAATTTGCCATTTGTTCCCATCAGAAAAAAAATCAGTATTAGGGTTCAATTGGCAGAGTATGTAGGAACAAACATAGGCTACATACTGAATGGGCATGGGGGTACATTTGCCCCCCCCTCCCCTCCCTGATTTCTGCACTGACAGTGAGAAGCAGGGCATAGGGCTGCAGCCTGGTCAGAGCCAGGGCCTGGCGGAGGGGATATGATTTCTACACCAGCGGAGGGGCATAGGGCTGGAGCCTGACCAGACCCAATGCCCCGCAGCAGGGGCAGAGGCAGTGCAGAGTTGTGGCCCTCCCCACATCAGCACTTATTCATCGACTCTGCAAAGAGACTAGAATGGTATTTTATGTTCAATCTCAAAGATTACTATTAAAAATCAAAACAGTATTTCCAAACAGCATGCAGAATTTCTCTCCAAACAACTGCCATTATCAGAGAAAGGTGAGGGATGAAACAGAATTAACCATCTCAATTTACACTGAGGACCCTATTTATATATCTAAGCACTTAAGACAGTAATTTGAATATGTATTATAGAAATAAAAATTTAAGACAAAATAAAGGGCACATACAGCTTTTCTTATTTGCTGGGAATAACATGTATACAATAATTAATCTCATAACTGAACATCCTAAATCCCTGACACCCACTTATTTCCATCCTCTCACGATATTTTCTGAAGTAATATTCTTTTTGTTTTGGAATACACAAAAGATCTCCCTCCTCATACCCTCTCAAAAAAGGTAGGTAAGACTGCTGTCTTGAAGTTAAATATAATTGACA
>NW_017729034.1:67214362-67222303 GCF_001723915.1 Gavialis gangeticus
TCAGGATATTTTCTGAAGTAATATTCTTTTTGTTTTGGAATACACAAAAGATCTCCCTCCTCATACCCTCTCAAAAAAGGTAGGTAAGACTGCTGTCTTGAAGTTAAATATAATTGACAAGGAATATGAACACGTCATAATTTAGCTTAATTCTTTGTCTAAAAAAGTGTAAATCAATTAGATGCTTTAAAAGAATCTGAATACAACACCATGCGTTTATTTCTCTTCCCCATTACATGCATCCAGACTAAAATTTTGTAAATTTCTGTTCGTCTGCGAGGAGCAGCATTGTTTGTTTTAAAGCAAAATATCAGCATGTCCTTCATATAGCCACAACAGGCAACTTTGCACCAGTCCAGACATAGAACATACATTCATGGAACAAATTTCAGTAATTACTCTGCTGAATCTTAAAATGAGTATTCAATTCTTGTTTTTCCATATTAGTATATTGGCCTCATCTGTTCAACACGTGGGCAATGGAAGATGGCCAGAACCCTGCCCCATTCCCAGTCCCCCAAAAATAAAATATCAATGCAGGTCACAGAAGTTAGAAGATGGCAGATCAAACAATCCTATACCACTCAGGAGAAAATACTGTGAATGAATCTGAAACTGACGACCAGGAAACTTAACACACAAGCCTTAAAACCAGTGGTGCTAGAAAGGCATGTGGCATTTCAAGAACCGTGTAATCTCCAGATTTTACAAAACAAGACTATACATATTCGCACTACTTAATTCACCTCTCTTCTATTCCTTCTTACAGTGACATACAAACTGTGTACTAAGAACAAAAACCACAGATTTCACTTCAAACCTCACTTTGAAAACCAAGTTTCATTAACCCAGTACTTCACACTACTGTAAGGGTCTTTTAAAATGTGTAAGAGAGAACTTTTATTCCATGTCCTAAGAACCTGAAATACATTTCCCTCAAAATTATGTAAAAATAAATGTTATACTGTATTTTCTGTTCAAGCAAAAACACAAATTATTAGTAATTTCAAGGTTTTAAAATAGGATGCTCTCTTATTGTTGGGGTGTATACAACAATTTAGAGGCCCACCATACATTTGACAGTTCCCTCTCTTTAAACTTCTATAAAAAAAACTTTAAAAAAAATTAACTGAAAAATGCATTAACAAAACTGTTTTTTGGTGGGATGGGGAAATCAGATCTCATAAAACAATCTAATAGCAGGCATGTTTAGGAAAGAGAGGAGTAAATCCGTTTCATCCTGTTTACACAAAGATGAGTAGTACTTTAACACACTTAAAAGTGCATCAGTTATCTAACACCAGAACACAGGCAACATTTGCCCAATTCCATCACCTACTTGGGAATTATGACATTTACCCAGAGCAGAGGTCAAACTTCTTAGGAGCAGACGACCTAAATAACCCAGGTTGACATGAGGTGGGCCAGTGCTCCCAACCCTGCCACCACTACTGCTGCTTATTTTCACTGCCAGGTCACCACACAAGCATATCCTGCTGCTAACAATTCACTACAGAGGCCAGGATTTGCCAGCCAATGACAGTCAGAAAAATTGGGAGTCTTTCACATGTAACTTGTGTAGTATGGTCATTTGTTCCCTCTAATGCAGGGATGTCAAACTCATCTGGCCCCGCGGGCTGACCAACCCCCTTCTGCACCTCCTGCAGGTGCAACAACCATGTAGCACTCGCTGGCCCTGGGGCTTGCTATGCACATAGCACAGGGAGGCAGCACAGGAAGCACACTGCCTGGGTTGATCCACCTCTGCATCCCGCACAAGGAGTTGGGTCCAGGGCACTGAACGCAGCCTGTACCCTGGACCTCCTGGGCCATGTGCAATGCTGGCTCCACACCACAGTGCACACCCAAAGCTGACCGCGCATGTGGCATGCAGCACAGGGGACCAGCACAGGATGTACCAGATTTATAAGTCTCCAGCAAAAGACTGAGCTTTTAGATCCAAAGATCATGTACATCAGGGGCATTATTACTGAAGAATTTACTCAAATGCTTCCAGTCCACACCTGCTTCCCAATCAGAAAATCAGTTGCTGGTCTTTGTAAAGACGATTAATGTTGCTGAGCTTATTACATTACTGTGTGTTCCTCCTGGACAGCAACAGTTATTACATAATGCTACTGCTATGAAATACTCATAGCTTGGTGTCTTACAAAGGTAAGACTTAAAAATCAGGTAGGTACAAGGGACCGTTTTTAACAAATAAAGACAGTAAGGAAAGAAAACATCAAGCTTCTAAGCAATTATTACAAACAATGAGTTTTAAGAGTATCAATATACGTACATACAAGAAAGATAAGAAAGTAGTGAATGGTACTTTAGTATTTTAAGAATAAATAACTTATCAGAAATCTTTTGAAAGTGCTGGAATTCTACAAATGATTTCAAACTGCACCTGCAACACCTGTGCTATAAGCACCCCAGGGGGTGGCCTGTGTATTGCATGCAGAAGATCAGAGAGGACAGGCAGCACAGTGGGAGAGGGCAGGAAGCATAAAGCAAAGCAGCAGATCAGGCAGAGTAAAGGGATAGGAGGGGCACCCAGGGAGGTTGTGGGGCTAATTTGTGGTATGCCTGCCAAAAATGTTGCCCTCTTCTATTGGAGTATGATGGTTTTCCCTGACTTAAGAGCTTCTTAATTAGTTTACAGACTTTTTGGTATTGGTTCCCCTCCCCAGTTATAACATGGAGGCACCATTTTGTACCCCTTTGGTTTTTACTAAAAGCGCTGCAAGACAGAAGGCGTAATCTTCAGTACACTGAAATTTCAAAATGGTTAGAATCTACAGGTCTGAATCATATGATTACTATTTGTTTTTTTATTGTTTCCAGAATAATTTCAAAAGTCATAGAATATAAAAGAATATCACATTTCATGAAAAAGAATTGGCCTCAAGCATTTATAAAAAAGCATCAACCCCATTATATAGATCATAGCTAGATATGGACAAGGGACAATAACTAGTATTAGTAAGGAGTCCTCCTGCAAGAAATCACTAACTCATAAATTATACAACTCAAATATGAGCACCTGGCTTCAGCTAATAACCAAACACCTGAAAAACAAACACTCCCCCACTCCCTCCCACAGGTTAATCACAACTTTGTAACAGCAACCCATTACAAAGTCTTCAACCTGTAAAACATCTGATATGGTCAGACACAAGCCACTGGTCTGAAATGGTACCTTTGTTCTACTGTGGAAAGAAATTTCATACCAAATTACGATTGCTATTTATTAGACCTTAGTCATAGTCACAGAGCTGGAAGGGACCTCTAGAGATCACCTAGTCGTGAGGCAGGAAGTGTATACACATCATACCCGGGAACTGAAACTACATCTCCCACATGGCAGGCAAGAAGTCTACCAATGAACCACAACTCCCCACTATTTTTGGAAAGAAATTTTAAACTAGCTTTAATCTGGGAGGGGGAAGGGTTTTGCCCAAAGTTGTGGAAATAATGCAACACAAAAGGATAGGACTTTCTTTCACATCTGTTCAATAAACAGATTTTAATCTTTTGATTTTTATCGCAGGGCCTGGACACAACACAGGTTACACCAGCACGTTGAACAGACAGATGAGAAGCTAATCCAAGGTAGCTGCTTTTTACAGCAAAGTTAATGTCTGCCTTGGGATAGTTCTAAACACAAATATTTATGTATCCATCCATGCAACTTAAATTCATGCAGTTTAAACCCAACTTTATTCTAGCAGTAATGCTACACCAGATTCCACTAATTTCCACTGGTGTAGAGCCGCTATCATAGATTCATAGATGTTAGGGTAGGAAGGGACCTCAGTAACTCATTGAGTCTGACCCCTTACCCTGGGCAGGAAAGAGCACTGGGATCAGATAACCCCAGCTAGGTGCTTGTCCAGTCTCTTCTTGAAGACCCCAAAGGTAGGGGAGAGCATCACCTCCCTTGGAAGCCCATTACAGATTCTGGCAACCCTTACTGTGAAGATCTTTTTAATGTTCAACCTAAATCTACTCTGTCAATTTGTGGCCATTGTTCCTAGTGCCCTAGTAAATAAGAGCATCTCCTATTCCCTGCTGCCCTCCCCTTATGAATTTATAGGCAGCCACAAGATCACCTCTCAGCCTTCTCTTGCGAAGGCTGAAGAGATCTATGTCCCTCAGTCTCTCCTTCTAGTGCCTTGCCTGCCAGCCTCTGACCATATGAGTGGACCTCCTTTGAACCCTCTCAAGGTTCTTCACATCCCTCTTGAAATGTGGCACCCAAAACGGGATGCAGTACTCCAACTGCAGCCTGACCACTGCTGCAAAGAGGGGAAGCATCACTTCCCTTGACCTGTTTGTCATGCATCTGTTAATGCATGATAAAGTGCAGTTCTAGCCTTGTTGATCACTTCGTCGCATTGAGGACTCATGTTCACCTCGGAGTCAACTATGACTACAAGATCCCTTTCCACTGCTGGGCTGCTAAGGTCATCCCCCAGCCAGTAAGAGTGTTGGTGGTTCTTTTTGCCCAGGTGCAGCACTTTGCACTTGTCTTTGTTGAATGGCATCCTATTTCATTCTGCCCATTTTTCCAACCTGTTCAGGTCTGCTTGTTCCCTACCCTCTGGTGTGTTAACTCTGCCCCATAATTTGGTATCATCTGCAAACTTGGACAGGGTCCTCTCCATGTCCTATGCTATCCTGTGCCTTCCTTTTGCTCCCTATATACCTGAAGGACTTTTTGTTGTCCTTAATTTTTGTTGCCAGCCTAGGTATCATCTGTCTGCTCCTTGACTACACTGGCTTACATGTTCAAACCTTCAATTAACTATCAAACTAAGTCTAAACTAAACTATCTGTTAAAGACCCACAGGCAAGGCTCTGTATAATTTGCCAAAATCATCCCTGCCACTCAACTCTAAATTGATAAATTTTGATATAAGCTAAATAAATAAATAAATCTAGTAGTATCATCTTGAGTTTTCAGGCAGATTAAAAACAGAGAAGTGTTACCTAGTCCAGTGAACGTGAATTAGCAGATGCATATTGCTGTACAATAAAGAGCATCTCAACCATGGATCTTTCCTCATCTTACTAACTTTAACTGATAAGGTATCCTAATCTATTGTACCTCACTAACTGACCTGTGATAAAAGTGGAGGTCAGTTTAACTTAGTTATAGGACACACAAAGAGTAAGCAGCAAGTTGATTAGGAAAACCAAACAACACTAAGATTTACCAGAGGATTTTCTACAAAATAGTGACACAACCAAACCATAACAGCCGTCACATGTTTGTATACTTTATGTACCAAATTTATCAGAAAAGTTTATTTAAGTCTCTGGAAACCTTTTGTGTGCAAAAAACAAACCAAGTAATTAATATGCTACTTTGGCAAGGAATGGCCTTGACATCAGCCATGCTTTTACATTACTCCCAAGAAACATCACCCAACTTCAACCAAGACAAATCAACACGCACACACCATCCACCAGCCAGTTTTCACAAGCCTAAAAAAACTCAGACAGATTCCAATGCCACTAAGCATTCACCAGCCTAGATCTGCAGGGAGCAGAATTTCCCTGCAGTTAGAGATCTGGACTGCTACAGACCATGACGAGACTGGGCACCATGACTATACTCTTTATGTATACTTATATCTATTAGGGCTGTGTGAAGCTTCAGTTGCTGATTTGATTTGGAGGAGATTCAGCCTGATTCGGGGGCCAAATCTCTGAATCAGAATCAAATCAGGAGACCCGTTAATCTCTCTGAAAAATCTGAAGCCTCCAGTTCAATTCAGAGAGATTCAAAGATTCAGACAGACACAGCTTCATATGTTTTTTCTACACACCTCAAGGTACCCAGGTGGCTCATAAACACCAAGATGCTGGGGTGGATGGAGCGTCCCACAGGAGTGCAGGGGTGGGGAGGAGAATGTCCCCCCCAGCACACTGGTGCCTCCTGGATCTGGGGGGGCACCCGTGTCCCCCGTGACCAAATGCTGGAGACGGAGGGAGAGCAGAAGGCATGCAGGGCATGTCCCCTGCATGCTCAGCGGCAGACCCAAAAGTGGACCAGAAATACTTCCAGTCCAACTCCGGGTCCACCGTCAAGCACACGGGCCTACCTCCCCTGCATTTCTGTGGGACACTCCATCCGCCCCAGCATCTCAGCCTTCACGTGCCACACCTGGTACCTCGAGGTATGTAGAAAAAAATATAGAGCTGTGTCTATGGCCAAATTGCTAATTCTCTGAATCAGAATCAAATCTTCAGATTCAGCCAAATCGAATCGGGACAGTGATCCAAATCAACGAATCGAATCACTGTCCCCCGAATCGGGCCGAATGCAAATCTGAATTAAATACGGCCCGCTTCGCATACCTCTAATATCTATTACTGGGGAAACAGTGTCATGGATTCAGCATTCCAACTTAACTGCAGAGCAAAATCTGAGAACACATAAGGAGGAAAATATTGAATTTGTACTTGCCTTTATCAAAAATGATAATTTAATTTTATTATCCATTTTATTGTACTGTTTTAGCAAACTCTGTAAGTAAACTAGTTAATATTACAACTAAGAAGGTAAAGATTATCTTCTGAGCAAGGGCAGCTATTCTTTTCAGGACTGCTGAGACCAGCCAGAAAGTGTTAGCTGTAGTGGGTAAGACTGAAACTGGTTGTCATCTTTGTTGGGAGGCAAAGACTGAATTGGAAACAGGATTCATATTTGTGAACATCTGAACAGTTCAGAAGGTAAAGACAAACAGCTATTGGTAAAAAGGACCACTGCCTTAGTCCTAACCATATTTGATCTGTAAGGGTAAGTCACTGAGCAACTGCAACTTTCCTCACTTTACCTTCCAATTAAATCAAGACCAAGATAAAGTAATCCACAAAAGCACAATTTAACAAACTTTGAAGTGATTAAATGAAGATAACAAGGTTAAGACTTTCTGCTTGCACTTTTTACAACTATACTCCCTTCTTTTCTGGCAGCAGTCTAAGAAAAATCAGAAACCATACTGAGAAGCAAAGCCATCTAACCTAGGACATATACAGGAGTTTGGAGAGTTCCTCCAGTCAATCAGTTCATGTTTCAACTGTGATATTTGGAAAAACAAATGAAATATTTTATCACTCTAAGACTACCAACATTTTAAAATTTTATGCTTAAAAACAGACAGTGGAAAAAATGCTTGATTTTCAGCAGTTGGAACCCTTCATTTTCTGAAATAAATGATAAAGATGCTTAGCATCCTTTAAAGTCAGGCCACTTTTCCTTTCCATAGTTGACCTCAGTTAGCTATAGAAAGGTTGAAAATTCTGACTAAAATCATACTATAATTATTAAGTGCGGAAGAAATTTTATGTCATAATTAGAACTATTTTTCTCTTATATCCTGTATTACAATGTTTACTGAAGATTGTTATATGATCAATGAAGCAATAAGCCACTTCAGACTACAGAGTTTATGAGAATCCATATGTTGTATGCATTCAGCGTGAAAAATAAGATCCTTGTGGGTGCGTCCATGCATGCAGGCACATGCGCTTGCAGCAGCTCAAATAGAAGTAGTGCAAATTTGAGCCAGGGCTTTTTGCCTTAGCGTACGTGCCCAGATTGCATTTGGGTGTGGGGCAAATTGTGCCACTTGAGGCAAAATAACCCTGTCTGGTTCCTCTCAGAACTGCAGCCAGGGGGAGCTAGAGCCTGGGACCCCAAAAGTATAAAAACCTGCCCTATCAAGCAACTCAGGGATACTCCTTCTCAGGAGCTTCTGGGGCTCGGCCAATTGGTATCTAGGTACACTAGTCCCTTGTGTCAGCTGGACTGCTGCAGCAGCATCCCAAATCCTTTCATTAAAATACACCATGTTCTTCCAGAATTAGAACAAAAGACCATTATACATACATACATACATACATACATACATACATACATACATA
>NW_017729034.1:67222357-67222810 GCF_001723915.1 Gavialis gangeticus
AGAGAGAGAGAGAGAGAGAGAGAGAGAGAGAGATCAGTTGGGTAATGCTTTGTTGATACAATGTTAAATGTATTAATATTGCTTTTATCAATGTTGCTTTTACAATTTTAAAGCAATCTGGAAGGCTATCAGTGTCTCTATCATAATAATAAAATAAATTCTAAATATCTATCTGTTTTGACGTATGCTTTTGGTTTTCTTCTCACATGATGGGTGTGTGATAGGGGGATGTGGGGTTTGCAGGAGGTAGGTGAGAAGGGGGTGGGGGAAGACAGGTGGGTGTGGAGGGATGTGGAGGGGATGAGGGTTGGCGTGTGGCTAGGTATGGTGCAATTGCTGGGGGACTTTGGGTGAGGGGGGGAACCTGGTAGGGGAGCTGCTCAGGAGGGGTGCGTCCCTTGGCCCCCAGAGGGTGCAGCCCCCCCCACACTGCACATGGACTGTCCCCCCCTG
>NW_017729034.1:67223691-67225457 GCF_001723915.1 Gavialis gangeticus
TGCCTTTCCTCCGAGATGGAATCGAATTAGCTTGTGCATCGAGGATCGCTCCCTTGAAGAGCAACCACTCTTCCTGGGCTCCCCTCCCCCTGGGGTCGTGGTTCCTTAGCGCCTCACTGACAAGCCTCCTGAGCTTGTCAAAGTCGGCTTTCCTGAAGCCAAGGACTTCAGTGTTGCTGACCGACTTGCCCGCTTTACGGCGGATGGTGAAGGTGATCAGCTCGTGGTCGCTGTCACCCAGCTTCCCATCAATCACTAGGTCGCCAATTAGGTCATCCCCGGAGGCACAGGGTGCAGCCCCCCCAGCGCACGGACTTCCCCCCCCTGCAGGGCCCCAGCTCCCCTCTGTAGGGCCACAGCCCCCTCCCTGCTCCATGATCCTAGGCACCCTGCAGGGCCACAGCCCCCCTGTGCAGGGCCCACAACTTACCCCCTACAGCAGCAGCACTAGAAATTCATTCTGTTGATTTATTAAACCATTTCAGAAGCTTCATTCAATTAAAACAATGTCACAGGACAACACAAAACCATTTCCAACAGCTTGAGCTGAGTCACTATAAAGTTAAAAACAGCATTTATATTACCTGCAGACAAAGTTAGTGACAGCACAAAAAAGAAGAGATGAGGCAGAGGAAATACAGGTGGAAGTAGCTGGCATCTGAACAGCTGAGCTGCTCCAAATAACTCTAGTACAGAAATTCTGCTAGGTTCCAGGTAAGTGGACCAAGTAAGCACTAATCTGAAGGGACTGCTGTGCCCTCACAAATATGAATTCTGTTTTCAACTCAGTCTTTGCCTCCCAACAAAGATGACAACCAGTTTCAGTCTTACCCACTACAACTAACACTTTCTGGCTGGTCTTGGCAGTTCTGAAAAGGAGTGGTTGCCCTTGCTGCAAGATTTCTAGGGGGTAAAGAGATATAACATTTGAACTGTTCCAAAAACATTACTGATGATCAGGAACCAATTCATAACTGTCCCTGGACAGAAGAGTCCACATGTATGTTGTAAGCATAACCCTGATCTTTAGGGATTACACTGCTGCCAAAAGGCCACATTCACTATTACAAGCATGGTGAACTTGCAGGGAGAGGGATTGGGGCATCCAGACCATCATGCCTACCAGATATCAGTGCCCAGAGTTCTGCCAGGACTCCTCTAGAGGGGGAGAAACACCAGAACAGGGACAGGGGGTTGGAGTGGAGGGTCTGCCAGGTAATAGAGAGCTGTGTGACCACCTGCTGGTGGTCCCCAGGAGCCTACGTGCTCTGGGTCATTTGTCTATCCCAAGAGTTCCAAGTCTTTTTCAACAACTTGAGTACCTTGCATTGCCAGCAGCTGCAGAGATGCGTGTACAAGGTAGAACCAGCAGGACAGGGCTGGCTGCAAGTGCAGCACAGAGGCACAAGAACAATTAACAGTTTAATGGAATAATTCACTTCACACTGAGCATGGAATTGACAGCCATTCTGTTCTATTAAGTGCCCATGGTGCAATGACTTTGTTCCCCACCCACCAACCTGGACTACCCTGCAATTAACAGGCATTTACTGTTACAGGCACAAATACAGCCCCAGCACAAGCAGAAGGCTACAAACCTTCCACCTACCATCATCACCTGGCTTCCCTTCCTCACCCCAAATAAGACTTGGACCCCCTCACAGGGCCCCCAACAGCCAAGTCAAACTGATCCAGCGGCTTTCTGCTTCCATACCCTTGCAGACTTGATCTCTGTAGACAATAGGATCTTTGAGCAATAGAGCAGC
>NW_017729034.1:67225749-67229366 GCF_001723915.1 Gavialis gangeticus
GGGGGTGGGGGGGGGGGGGACAGGGATAAGAAGTGATGCAGTGTGGGATGCCTGAAGGAGACACCAGACATTAGGCATGAAGGCCAATGACCAACATGGGGAAAAACAAAAACAAAATACCACACAAAAAAAACCCAGCACTTTACTAGAAAAGGAAGAGCATCAGTTTGATCCAGCTCCCCAACATCTGTACAGCTCACGCACTTCAACAGGGCTTTTTGGTGTTATCTAATACCTGATCTGATCAGCTATTAAAGCCCCAAAAAGCCCTGGTGAAGTGCACAATCTATACAGACATTGGGCAAGCCAGGTCAAACTAACAGAATGCCTCTTTTGGGCATGTTCTGCACTCAGTGCGGGGCCAAGCCAAGTTGAAAGTAAAGCATTAAGTTTGTGGGGGGTTTTCAAGTCTGTAAGAAACCAAAATGCTCTGCATCTACACACATCAAGCTGATGCAAGGAGAACCAGCTCAAAAACTATACTTGGTTTTCCCAGTATACTTTTGAAACATTCCACAAATATCTGAAGTGGTCTAAAGTGGTCTGTACAGCTAGACTATCAGGTCACTTTTACCTGTGCTCCAGAGGGGCAGCACTTTAGAGTGGCTCCGAGAACCATTCCAATTAAAAGCATCACAGAGTCTCGTGTATCAGTGCCCCCATATTTTAAAATGGCTGAGGAGGTACTTAAAATAAAGCTCATTCAACAAGCTTTAGTCAAGCACCCCACTGCCATTTTAAGCCTGGGGACACTGATACACAAGTCACAAGAGGCTGCTGAAACACAGTAATTACCATGCTCCTCTTCTGTCCCAGGTTTTGACTTGGGACCACCAAAAATGAGATACCTGTTTACAGCCTCTCAGAGGTATATAGCCTTCTTCCAGAAAGAAGTGCTAGCCCACTTTATCTCACATAATCATAGGGACTTCAAATGAGATAATGGAATGGTGAGACAAAGGGTTGGTGGTCTGTAGGCTCCTGGAACACAATGCTTTCACTACAGAGAAATGCGAGGTATGTTTACACCCAGGTATCCTTCTGTAGATTTCCAGATTTCTAGCAAACTGATCTGCACCAAAAATACTGAACAAAAACTAGATCATTTAAATGGATATCGCAGGCTTGTTTCTATTGAATTAGGAATCAGATTAGTTGCTAAGAAAATAATGCTGTGCAGAAGTATTAAGAGAGTCAAATATACTTTCATAGAACTAAACACAAGATATTCCCCTCTCAAGTTAGAGAAGCTGGTTTACATCTAGTTCAGTTTGAACTAATCTTCAGGAATGGCAATACACAAGAACAATCACATTTCTATAAAATATCTGATCCAGAAATTTCCATTTCTGAACGGAAATAGTCTCTGTACTACAATTCTCAGGATAAACTAAAAGAACCTATTTCTTGTGCTGACTACTGACAGACCTTTGAATGGTGTAGCCTGTTTACACAAAGTGTGATTTAGGAAAGTTAAATGGAAACTCAAAACCAGTCACTAGTAATTTAGGCTGCAGGGCCATCTTATCCTTGTGAAACAGTCCACTGCAACTGTCATCTGGACCTTCATTTCACTGATTTCCTTGGCTGAAGTCAGGCCATTAAGAAAACTACTCTCAAGAGAAGCACTGTAGAAAGTCCTTTCTAAGACCAACTCCATATATTTGTGGACAAAAAATAACCCTCAAGACTATGGTGGCTAGTAAACCCAGTAGGAAACATTTTTAGCAGCTTTTTAAAAAGTACAATGATTGTCATGTGTGCAAAAACTGAAGAACACTGAAGGACAGAGATGAAATGGTAACAGCAACCAGATTAGATTTTAGCTGAATATAAAAGCAACTCAAAGTCAAGGGGCTCTCGCCCCCTTGACTTTCTATTATCCCTATAAAATAAAGTTAAAGACCTTTTTTTAATATAAATTTGTTCCACAGGTTTCCTAGTGCCTAACAAAACCTGGTAAGTCCAGAAGTAAGCAATACCAGAGTTCAATGCAACACAAAATTCCAAGAAGCAAAATCCAGCTCCTGGATCAAAAAGGGAAAAAAAAGAAATCTATCTTTGACTTTGACCTGTAAGTACATCTACTAGAGAGTCTGGTCACCAAAGCTAAAATTCACTAATACCAAAACTGCTATGCCCAGAGGGGCTTTATACCATAACATGAGCCCTGTCTTGCTTCCCAAAATTCCCAGAAAAATAAAGGGATAGCTACTGAGGACAGAAGAGATCATTCAAAAGGAACTTAAAAATGCTTACACCTGAAGCAGATTACAGGACCTTCAAAAGTAATCCTTTTTAATAAGCAATTCTATCTACAGTATCCACTATCAATGGAAAATCATCTTTAAAAACAGACCTTTGGTAGATCAACAGATTGCAAATTTACAACGTCTGCTCCTTAAAGAAGCCTGCACCAAGGCCCACCCTGCAAATAACATATTAAGGATGCTACTGTCCATCAGTAACAGGATACATTTTCATATTTGATGATAAAATGCTTTGACCACTATACAAATTGTTCTTAATTCTTTGAGATTTATATGAAAGGTCTCTCACCTCATGATAACCTAAAACTAATTCTTGTTGCATCTGCCTTATCTACTTTCAAACAAGGAAATGACAATGATCATATCCTGGGGGTAACCACATAGTCAAAACTGTCTTCTAACATCAGGACACGAATACTTGTTTTTTGCTTTAAAAAAAAGTTTACATGGTCATTATTTAAGCCCTTTTTATTTTCTTTGATTTGGGCCCTGAATTTATTTTCCACTTTGGAATTCCATTTTTCATTGCTGAGGAAAATTGATCCAACCGGTACTACAGATATTTTTATGCTGGGTTTAGATCATTTTTAGCCCATACTCAAACTGCAACAGAAAGCTTATGAGTTCTGTTGGCAAGTATGATGCACTAATTATGAGAAAGAGAACAAAGCTGTAATTTGGTAGTTCAGGGTAGGTGCTTATGAACTACCCTAATTCAGGGGTTATGCTTTTCAGTACAACTGTTTGGCAGAAATCTAGGAGTACTTGTTCATAGCTACACTATTCTCTATCACTAGCTACAGTTCTAGCCCCTTTCAGCAGAGCTATACAAAGCTTCAGTCACCGATTCAATTCAGCGAAGATTTGGCCCAATCCAGTGGCCGAATCTCTGAACCCAAATAGAATCAGGACACACTTTAATCTCTCCGAATCAAATCAGAACCCTCCAAATCAATTCGGAAAGATTCAATGATTTGGACAGACACAGCTTTAGATGTTTTTTCTATATACCTCAAAGTACCAGGCAGCTCGTGAATGCTGAGATGCTGGGCTGGATGGAGCATCCCACAGGAGCACGGGGGTCTCCAGCACACCTCAGCAGCAGACCTGGAAGTGGACCAGAAGCACTTCCGGCCCACTTCTGGGTCCGCCAGGGAGCATGCATAGGACCCCCACCCCAGAGACTGGTGGCCAACTGCCGAGCTGGGGGGGCAGGGGGGGGTGTGGCCAGACCCTGGCAGGATGATCTAATTAGGGAGGGGTCCCCCCAACTGTTGATAACAGAGCACTGAGTTACACAGTAGGGAGTTACACAGGGAGTTGTTAGCATTCATCAGCCCATCAAAC
>NW_017729034.1:67234366-67244021 GCF_001723915.1 Gavialis gangeticus
GCAGGGGGGGGCGGGCACAGGGGGGTCCCCCACACACTCAGCAGTGGACCCAGAAACGGACCGGTAGTACTTCCGGTCCACTTCTGGGTTCGCTGCCCAGCGTGCGGAGGGAGGGGGGAACAGCGCTCCTATGGCACATTCCATCTGCCCCACCGTTGCGGAGTTCACGAGCTGCGCCTAGTACCTTGAGATACGTAGAAAAAACATTTAAAGCTGTATCTATGGCCGAATCACTGATTCTCCCAATCAGCACTGAATCTTCAGATTCGGCCAAATCAAAATTGGGACAGTGATGTGAATCAACCAATCAAATCACTGTCCCCGATTCAAGCTGAATCCAAATCTGAATTGAATATGGCCTGTTTTGCACACCCCTATCTTCCAGTGTATTCACAACCTTATCCGGACCTCACTTCCATTTTAAACAAAATTGAACAAGATATTAATTTACAAAAATTATTTATGCAGTAGTCAGAACTGATACACACCAACTCATTACAGGCACTTGAATGGGATAATCTGGATAAGGATGACCATGCCTTAAGAAGGGGTTGGACTAATCACTAGATGACCTCATGAGGTCCCTAGCAACCCTTCTGTTCTATGGGTACCTATACATGTGTAAAGATGTCTGCTCCAATGCACACTAATCAGCATGTTAACATGCTCCAGCAGCCTCGGTGTCACATATATCCAGAGTCCCCATGCTTCAAAAATGGCAGCAGGGGTGCTTGAACTAAAGCTCATCCAACGAGCTTTAGTTCAAGCACCTCCACTGCCATTTTGAAGAACAGGGACTCTAAATACATGTGATGCTGCAGGCACTTTAGATGCTGTAATGCAAAAAGGCTTGGATTGAACTAAAGCGCACCCCCTATCTCCCACCCCAGAGCACATGTATAGATGCCTAATGATTCTATGAAAAACAAGTAAATGAAAAGTTAGGCTATTATAATGAAATTTCCTTTTTCACCCACTAGTACACACTTTAGCAATATAACCACTCAGAAGCCAAGACCATATGATTAATCCAACTCCATAATAAAATACAACGGAAAAAAAAATGTTTCTTTCTGCACCCTCTTCAAAGGAACACTAGCACATAATTGGCCTTTCAACACAAATATAAGCACAGGGAGAAATGTAATCTGAAAATGGAGTGTGCAGGGAAAGGTAAAAGGAAGTCAGGATTCCAGCTGTGGTAACTCCATAACCACACATCAGGAAATGCTGAACTCCTATCCAATGAAGCACTGAAGGTCATTAAATCTTAAGCCTCTAAAATCCCATGCGAAATGCTGTAATGCAAAAAGGCTTGAATCAGGCTATGTCTTGAATTCCTTCAAATCTGTACAAAGGCCATTACATAGTCACATGTCAATATGAAACCAGTTCTTATGAGGTACCACATGAACTTGAGGAAGTGATTTTTACTAATTATTTAACTATTTGGGGCTTTTAGACATAGTAAGGCA
Organism: Gavialis gangeticus; assembly: GCF_001723915.1. NCBI lineage: Eukaryota > Metazoa > Chordata > Crocodylia > Gavialidae > Gavialis > Gavialis gangeticus. The sequence continues at coordinate 67,235,842 of NW_017729034.1, forward strand.
GTGAACAGTTAAACGATTGTTTAGCCAATAAGACCAGTGACAACTGGTTATAGCTTACTGCTACTTTTTTTGGATCATATCCAAATTGTTGCTGTAAAACACCTCCACTTGAGAGATTGCAATGCAAAAATGTTACACATCTGGCTCCCAAAGAACAATTCAGGTTAACAGCATTAGAGTCCATTACAGTCAACTGAAAGAGGTAATGGCCAAATGCTATTATTGGGGCACCCTAGGGCAGAGCCTTTGAAGCAGGTCTGCCACTTCCTGGGCAAGGGCTTACTTTTCTCTCATAGGACTAGCTATCATTAGGAAGCCTAATGATGTCCAAGAACTAAGACTAAAACAAAATGAAAGAGGGTGCTGTCATTTATCTAGTCTATATTAAAAATACTAAAAACTGATTTTATGAAATTGAAAATGGACATAGATGTTGTTTTGTCAATATGTTCCCAGTAGTAAAACAAATCCTTATGTTCATCCTTCTATTGTACCAATTAAACATTTTTAACTAAAACGGTTAGGAAGGATACACAAGCTGCTTATTATTCCTGACCTTTGTGGTTCTGCATGATCATAGGACAGGCTACTTTGATGTGCAATTTTATCTTTTTCTCTACTTTTACTTTTGAATTCTTATATTTTTTGCTAAAGACCAAGAGATCTCCAGAGAATTTCATATTAATCAGCCCTAACAGAACACCAATATTTATTTTGTGATTATTTACAAATATTTTACCCAGCCCAATATTCAGAGGTGTTTATTTCAAGGAACTATTTAATTTCATAAGCCAAAAAATTGAAGTCCATATTCTTTTGGGAACCATCAAGAGTCATTTATCAAGAACACTGGAAATGATAAAAAAAGTGTTCAACATTCATTCACAAAATAGTAACAGTAAGACTGTAATCCCTTCTAAGAATCGGTTCTCCCCACCTTCCCACCTCTCCCCCAGAGTTGCAGATTTCTTGCATCATTGATAGGAAAGATCTGCCAACTTTAAAAAAAGAATGAAATGAAAATACAAAAGGACTACATGCATCAGAAAGGATCCGAATTTTTAATTACTGCTTACAAAGAATGGCAAATCACAGAAAACTATCAATTATAAATCTTGTAGGATACCCAAAGATTTCTAACAACCTATAGAAACACAGAAGCATAAGAAACTCAAAAATCTCAGTTTGAGAACTTTGGTTTCTGTACAGGTCTACAAAGATCAGGCACTTTTGCAAGTGTATAGGGACAACTGAGGTGCACAGTTGTTCACTGGTTCAAAGAAAAAGGTTAGAGGTAGGAACAGCTGCTCTAGAACCTGGGCCTCCTATCATTGATAACCAGAGATCTTAGTTTTCCTCATTTAAAAATCCAAACTTCTCCAATTAAAACCCCTCAAAGCCACTATATATATAGATATAGATATATTTGAAAGCAATCTGTAAGCTTACCAGTGCCTCAATCATTATAATAAAATATATAGGCATTCACAAAGTATTTTGGCTTTTTTTTTTTTAAATCAGAGTTCTCCCTGCCTCTTTCACTCACCAGAACATGGGTCCAGCTGCAGCTGTTCACACAGCTGCTTTGTAGCACTGAGCATCACTTATATGCCAGTGCCCTGCCCCTGCCATTGCCCCACACTCCCAACCCATAGACACCCCCTGCCAAGCCAGCCTGACCCCCAACTCGGTCCTTCCTGGCAGCAGCTCCCCCCTGCACCAGGCCATGGATCCAGCAGCAGCCATCCCACCTGTTGCTTTAGGGCTCTGAGCAGTGCCAACCCCTGCTTTTCTGCTCCTCGCACCTGTGCCCAGGCCCCAGCTGTCCTCCTAGCCTTCCAGGGAAACCCTGGACCGTGGCTCAGGGACTGAGCTGGGCTTGCTTCTGGCTGAGCAAGTCCTTTCCCTTCAAGGCCAGCCTCCTCCTGCACAGGCTGCTTTAGCAGGCATGGGGGACTCCAGGCGTGGCTCTGGAGGCTGCTTCTATCCGGAGTACTTCTCACCCCCCACCATCTGTCTACCCCTGCTGACACCCCCAGCCCATCACACACCTGCAACCCTGCTGCCACCTCCACCCCTCCCCTCAGCCCATCACAACCCCTGAGTGGTTCCCGGAACTAGGAGTACCCCTGGGGTGGGCAGGACAGCATGCAGGATAGCCATGCTGCTCCTCTCCTCTCTTTCCTGCACCCCCAGCCATCACCTCTGATACTAGCCCCAGCAGAGTTGCCAGCAGCCACCACAGATGCAGGCCAATGGGATGTGGTGCGGCAGTGTGAGCAGTGGGGCAGCAGCCACCGGCAGAGTGGATGGGCAATGTCTGCCCCCAGCACCCAGGCCCCGGCACTGCCCCAACTGGGCAGCAACCCCAGCCCCCCAACCCTGCTTTGAGGGCACCTGGCCTAGCAGGCAGGGACACAGTACTCCTTCCCTCCCTCAGGGAGCTTCTGCCACTGCTGCCCCAGCTGGACAGTATACCCAGCCAGAGCCCAAGCCCTACTGGGATAAGCCATAAGGGAACAAGGCAGGATCCACCCACCCTCAGCCTCTGGCACAGGTTAGGGCGATTGCCCTGCCCCCCTACCCACCCTGCCAGCTCTTCCTGTAGACCCCAGCCCCCTGGCAACATGAGCCTCACCTGACCCCCAGGGCCCACCCAGCCCCAGCTACCCCGACCCCCAGGGCCCAGCCCCCAAAAGCTGCAGGATGGAAAGCGAATCTCAAACAGCCCTGCCTGGCCGACTCCAATTCTCAGGCCTCGCCCCACCAACTCCAGACAGGGCTTAGGGTTTCTGGCCCATTTTAAAAGCAGCTTTTGCAGGCTGGAACTCTGCCAGCCTGCAGATAACCATTTGCAAAGGGGCAAACCTCCTTTTTCCTGCTTCAGAATGAGAAAATCCACATTTTTCTACATGAAACAGATACGCTGCTGATAAAGTATGCTGGTTTGGTAAGCAAATACCAGAGTTTAGAGAAAAAGATAAAATTAAGAAACAATCCAGATTAGGTATTTATGGCTTACCAGTATGCCTGAAGGAAAAAAAGCCGTTAGTCCATTTTTGCAAGAAATAGGTTAGCTAATTTACTAATACCTATCTAACAAGACTCTTCCCAAAGAAATCCTACCAATGTAATAATGAATGGAGGTGGGGGAGACCTTCCTTTAAATCATTATCAAATATTGTATTAGGGTATAACACTAGGCCATTCTTTAATAAGGTTTTGAAATACATACATATGAATACAGAGTGTGTACTTTAAAGTTGCAATGCTTCAGCTAAGAAAACATCTGGGTATAGCCCCCAGAGACCTCTTTTACAAACAGATGAACACAAAAAATGTACATCCATCTATACTTTAATGTTTAGAAGCCATGTTTTTGGGCTTTTGGTTTTTTTTTTAACTCTAAATAATTTGGGGAAAAGGTATGGACCTGAGGTCAAAAACAAAGCTTATAGTATACAAAAGTTGTCTGCCTATTTCTATTGGTCTAATGTATACAAAATATATACTTAAAAATATTTGAAAGAGTTAAGAATAACCTAAATTAAAACACAGCCCATTCTTTTATTAGAATCCCTATTTTCTAATATTAGCAGATCTTAAAAGTAAAGCTGTATGGTTGTTAAAACCACTGACACACTTGTAAAATCTGCCTTTGCAATACCAAGTTGGGCTTTCATACTTTCCCTTTTACTTCAAACTGAGGGCTATATACATGCAATTTAATATAAATTGCTATAGACCAAGCATCTACAGAGACGCTTAAACTGTACTGTCATCTAAAAAGACATTTCTACAAAATAGTTATATCTCAGTAATCTAACTTTATAAATGATCCTTCTCATCTGTTGTTGCTCAAATAATATTCCTTTAAATATTATACAGGTAGATCCCCAGCCCTGGTGGATTAAGATGCATTAGGAACACAGAGCCCTGGCCTAGTCTAGTAGTGCAAGCAGCACGTCTCCACCTGTATCAGTTGCTTCAGAAAATGTCACTTAGAAACCCTCATGTTTCAGAGTATAAACCAAACTCTTTAGCCCAGGGTATTTAGGAGAAGACTTCCCCTGACGTCATGTTATTCTAGAGCACTGGTGCTCAATCTTTTGGCTCTGTGGAGGCAGTTTGCACATCTCCACCTGGCCTAGGGTGGCCATCACAGAGAACATTCGTTTTCTGCTACTCTGTCCCCTACTGATACAAAACCCGATGCCTTGATGTCCTCTATTTTTCTCTCCAAGTATTGTGTTTCATATCAATAGAGGACAGAAGACAACCAGACTGTCCTCTACCATGGCCACCCTAACGTGGCCCCAGGTGCTGGGATTGGGCCCTGCACTACCCTGTGAGAATATCATTTCCAGAAGCCTAATATTCTCCCATGCCTTTTCCTTCAAAAAGATTTAAGCCTTACATTATGGTGTTTTGAATAACAGCAGCATATTTTGATCTATACATGTTGAAAAAGCTTTTATACCCACTAATGTCAACCTTCCCTTCATCAAATTCACAACAAGAAAATTATTTCTATGCCAGATCTAGCATGCAGGACCACAACCCACAGGGCTCCTCCCCACATACCAATGGGGAGCTCAGCAGGCTGGATGACAAGGCACCAAGGGCTAAGCACCCCTGTTCTGGAGGTGTCAACTCTTTTTCAGTGCTCTTTTCTTTAAATCATTTGCACAACAGCTAGGGATACTCTTGTTATTTTCTCAAGGCACTTCTGACCAAACAAGTCAGCACTTCTTTTGGAAAAAGAACTGCCTTTTCTCCCTCGACGTACATAAACATCCAAAAACTAAAAACCCCACCACATAAGTAACAGCAAACCTACCATTCCTAAGCAAGCTCAAAGAAGCTAAGCAGCTAACAAAAGGACAAATACAATTTCATCCCATCAATGCTATTATCTAAAAATCAGCATAATCAAAATTCATATCAGATTAAAGGACAGAAACCACTTCAGTGCCACTGGACAGAATCTTCTACAGTCAAAGGATGAAAAATCAAATGTCAAATTTATAGCCTCCTGAATTTCCTGCAGATCACCTCAGCACAGTTAAACCAACCCCTACAGCAACTAACATCCATCCCAACCTCACCACTGTCCACTCCAAGTGGAAGATATAATTATTCAACATTGATTTTTAACCAACAGAAACATGTAGCAATATAACTTTATACAAACTAAACTCCCCATGCATTTTCCCTCTGGGGAAGAGAACGAGAGGAAGAACAAAGTATGTTAGTCACATGACTTACTACACTATCTGACACTAGTGATGAGGATGGTAAAAGAACTTACATAACTGGATATTATTAATTTCTGTAATAGCTTTTTAAATATTTATCTTCCTTTATACATCCTGACCTTTTTATTCCTTTTACTGATTTTTCCATACAGAAAACAAGGTCATTATCTTAAGCTACTGTAGAACTTAATACAATATACAAGCAGTTCAAATCATTCGTCCCTATGTGTATTACTTTAAATATGCCAATACTGATTTTCACCTGCAATCATATTTTGTCATGCCTATTTGGGCTTGGTTAGGTACTTCTAAAGAGGACATTCTGCCACCTTATTCCTGCTCTTTTGTCTTTAAGAACCAAACAGCATCCCCATTCAACCCTTTTGCCATGATAAAAGTTGATTGTTGAACACCTCATGGAAGCAGATATAATGTAAATGTTTAAACAACTGCTCATTTAAATTAGTTATCTGATATGCAAGCCAAGTTATTTATGCAAGAATTTGAACCAATCTCCAGAAAGCAGCATTGCAAGTCTCAGTAACAAAACTTTTGAGTGCTGGAGAAGCTGCTTTGAAAAGAGAATGTTTCCAAAGACTTTATCTGAAAGTAAGGTAATAGAGTTTGATTCTACCCTTTCCTGAAGATAAATAATTTAATTTATTAAGTTACATTCAGTTCAACATATGCAAATCCATGACAGATAGTTAAGGCTGCAGAAGTCTCTTTGACAGTCAAAGTAGAAAACAAGATCTTGCTATCAGTGACAATGCATGGAGAGAACCTGGCCCGATGTTCAGATTTGCTGTTCAGTTTCCAAGGCTGGTAGTTAGAAAAACCGAAACAAAAATAATGGGCTGGAAACTGAAAAAACAGGATGTGATTTAAGGATGTCAAACTATACACAATACATTTAGAGAGAGGATCAGAAGGACTAAAAAGTTTATGAACTAAAAATATATACTTACATCTGGATATTCTTTTACAGGCACATATAGTTTCTCTTGTAACTGTACAATAGGTCCCACAGCATCTGGTAATTCTGCACTTCTCTTCTCCGTACTACCATTTAACGTGTCGTTATACATGTCTTTCCGTACTCTGCTAATTTCTGTGGGGGAAAAATGCATACTGGGTATTAAACACAAAAATGTCCTTATAAATTTGGATGATAATATTTTGTCATATAGATTTCTATATTTTAACACTGTTTTCTCTTAATTCATAAAAAATTAAACAAAGGTATTCTTTTTTAACTAGCATCCAAGCTAGTTTAAGTGAAGAAATTTTCCTTCGCACATAAGTCTACTGCCCAGCCATCCTCTTAAAAGGAACTATTTAGGTGAAACATGCAACATGGAACTCCCAGAAGTCTGGGAAAATGTTTACAATTGTGTGAACATGTCCACTGAAGTAGTTAGTTACATTATTCTCAGTATTTATCATCATACTATTGAAAATATTTTATACAAAGGTGCTACAAAGCTTTAAAATCTACTTATTCATAACTTAAGAGTAGAAAACATGACAATACAGCTCCACAGTAATCTATGCTTACTTAGTCTTCCGTTAATTATAGGTAACACATAGAAACTAAATGGTAGAATTCTGATCAATGCAAGTTTAGATTACTTCTGTGCTCCAACCAACTCAAGATGAAGCATTTTGATCTCATTTCTCCAGGTCATCCATGTTGTTCGTCCATTCTTTCAAACAAACTGAATCAAAGAATTACAGCTGTAACTAGTTTCCTTTAGGGGCACCATTTAGTACAGCAACCCTGAAACTAGACTTCAACCAAAAACTGCGTGTACAACAAATATAGGTATATGGACAAGGAGAGTTTAGGGCAGTAGGAAACTGGACACAACAAGTGAAACACAGCATAAGGGAGGGACCTTGCATCATGTGATTAAGGTTTTTCCTCTATTTTGAATTGAAAATAGAACACACACACTGAAATTTTCCTAAAATTAATACAAGTTACCAGATGACACTGAGCAAGAGCTAAAATGAGAAACACGCAATCAAGATGTCCTGGGCCAGGTAGAAGCATTAATGTAAAGCATTAACATTGAAAACACTAGTTAAATAATAAAACAGAAAGGAAGCATGATCATGTGAAGTGCAAGTAGCTTTTTAAGAAGAGTAGACACTACTGAATTAACCTAGATCCAATAAAGTTTAAGAGCAGAATATTGATGACTGGTGAGATCCTGCAAGAGATTTTAGATTTTATCATCCCCCACGGATCTCACTGATGGAACATTTTAATACTTGATTCGAGGCCTTCTAGGAACTCTTAATAAATTGTTATTAGGATTAGTCTACTCATCTTTACAAACAAAAACACAGCAACGAATTATCAGTCATGTCATTAAAAAACGCACCTAAAGGAGACTTGAACTTGTTAAGAAAACTACAAAAATCAGTATCAATGTGGCACAGTAATTTAAATAATAACCAAAGCCACTGGCCTTTGATAAACTACTTTCATCAGAAAGTAGTAAGTCCAGGTGTTCTACCAACTGCTGCAAGGGAAGTGCTAGTTATACTTAACTGAAGCTAAAAGATCATTATGGTCAACCTGACTAAAAACCAGATAGTTATGACTTGATCAAAATAAAGCATGCACGGCACACAAGTGATCTAGAGTGTCAATAAATTTAGATGAGCAAGAAAATTTTAGAAGAACTTAAAAAGTAAATGAAGCATTTGACCAAAGTAGGTTGTTGCCTATGACAGCTCATGCCTCTCTAAAGAATTAGTTTATAAGGTGCCACCTGCCTCTATCTTCTGCTTAACTGCAGGCTAGCATGACTTACCACCTGCAGATTAAAGGTTAATGACTGTTGCAGTTTCAGTGAAAATGAGGTCTGATCTAATCAAATGCCCTAAAGGAGGTATAAAAAAAAAAAAAAA
>NW_017729034.1:67244159-67261937 GCF_001723915.1 Gavialis gangeticus
AAAAAACACCCCCCAAAAAAACAACCCCCCCCCCCCCCATTCTGAAGAGCAAGTGAAATCTTGCTTTGCTTAACCAATATACTTGATTCACATAGGGCAATCACAGATTAAATTCTAAAAAGCAATAAGCTGAATTTAAGCTAATGGGATGATTCCAAATTCCTATATTCTTTTCCAGAATTTAAAAACTAAAGGATTAATTTTGACACCAAATATTTGAGAAGAAAACAGTCATAATTCTTTACACAAAGATGGTAGAAAGTTACACAAATAAAATCACGAGAGGACACTTGAAATGAAGTACATGTTTCCTCTCTAGTCAACTCTGCACCCCTACATCTCTTAGCAATTGGTTAGAGTTCTGAAATGGAGAATGAAAAGATGAATACGCTGGTAATATATTTTGCTGCATTAACAATAGATTCAAAACTGCATTATTGTACTTTACATAAAGAAATGAAACCTTTCAGTTTGGAAAATGAGCGATTTATAAGGTTAAAAAAAATATGCCTACAAATAATGCATTTCAGTTGATAAAGCATTTTATGGGTCTTTTCATTTTTTTCAGTGTTTGTTTTTCCTGGAATACAGAAAAAACTACAACCTATCTTTTCTTGTCAATTTAGGATTTAATAGGGCTGTCAGTTAATTGCAGTTAACTTATACAATTAACAGAAAAATTAATTAACACATTTTTTTTTAATCATGTTAATCACGCACATCACTTTCTTTATGGACCAGCACCTGTAGGCACAGCCCTGTTCCCAGCCCTGCTCCAGACTGATCCACCCATGCTGACCAGCAGCAGCGGCCAGGCAGAAGCTGCTACTCAGTACAGGAGAAAAGCGGTCTGCTCCCCTACTCTGCTGCCTTGCCCTTTTTGCTGCAGCCACCCAGAGCCCATACCAGGACTCCTCTGCAGCTCCTCTCCACTGCCATCACTGCTGCCTCTGGGCCATCCAGCAAGGCAGCACTGGCAGTGCAGAGGAACCACAGGGCAACCTGGGTGTATGTTCCAGTCACCTGCAGCAAGAATAGCCCGGCAGCAATCAGGGGCAGAAGCCGATTCTCCTCCACGCTGAGCAGCAGCTTCTGCCTGGCTGCTGCCATTGCTCAGCATGGTCAAGTGAGTCTGGAACAGGCAAAAGACAGGCCCAGGGTGGGGCTGTTCTTACAGGTTCTGGCTGGTCCGCTCCAGGGCAAATTAAGCCAAGAGGCCTTCATTATAGTTTGCCTAAAAATGGACTTAATTAGATTCTAAAACTTTCACAAAAAATACCTGACTTGACCAAGAGCCCACAAAAACTACCAAAACGTTTCCACATCCTTACTAATATCAGCATTATCACTTTACTGCATTTTTCCTCAACATCCAACATCATTATTAAATCAACCTGCGACAGAAGAAACAGAACTGAAGTTTTCAGCATAAGTGGGACAAGCCAAAGAGAGACTTAATTCTTATAAACCTACATTCACAACAGATCCATGGAAGGTGGCAAGAGAGCCTACTCTTGTTATACTGAGTCCAAGAGAAGAATGATACAATTAGGATAGATTAGAAAAGCAGATTATATAGCCTCTGCCTGGCTTTTCCCCACTCAAGGGGCAGGGGGCATGGTCAGATGCCAGTCAGGCTGGCATGCTGAGGGGGAGAGGAGGCTGTCATCTGGCCATACCACCTGCCTCTCCTTCTCAAGCAGGAAGCAAGGGAAAAGCCAGGCAGACCCTTCCACACTTCTATCTACCCACTCCCCACTCAAGGGAGGGAGAGGACAACCCTTGCCAGGGTTTTTTTGACCCCTGGCTGGAACAGAGAGCATGGCCAAGCCCCAGCTTGGGGCAGGTATGCTGAGGCAGGAAGGGAGGGGATTTAACGCCCCCACACCTTAGCACGTAAGCCCAGGGCCAGGGTGTGACCACACCCCCTGCCCACTAGATCAATTAGCAAGTGGGGGGGGGGGGAAGCCTGGCAGGAGCTCCTCCCCCTACCAGGCAAACCCCAGCTGGAGTCCAGGGCCAAGGAGGGGGTTTAAACCCGCTTCCCCCCACTGCCGCCTGCAAGCCCCTAGCTGGCTGCACAGCCATGCCCCCAGCCCTCTGCTCTGCAGTAAAAACCTTGCAGGGACTGCAGAGTACAAAAGCCTGGCAGGAACTGCTGCTTTTTTTTTTTTAAGATTCTTCTGTATCTCACCAGCTTGAACAACTGAACACAAAATCCTCAGTGTAAAGACAGCATTGCTACTGGTTTCATTATCCAAACCAATCCCTCAGTTCGTGCCTTCAAACTATGTTAGCTTCTGACAGGCAGTAGCCTTTCTTTTTTCTTTACAAATCTTCCATTAGCTCGGGCCATTCTGAAATGTAAGCTACACAGTCTGTAAAGGAACTGAGGTATGACAAATGCATGGCTACCTTTTGCTTGCACTTGGCAGCTGCAAAATGGCTATTCCAAAAGAATATGATCATCTGATGCAAAAATAACAGGAGTTGGCATATTCCTCTTCAAACGTTTTATGCCAGATTTAGGGTGCATGAAGAACAACATCATAAACCTCTCTTGAAACCATCTCCGTCGGATTGGCTGAACCATGTTACAAAACTCTCGCAAGACTGTTGCATCCAACTTGAGTGCTTTTGATAGTATCACTAGCAACTGTAGTTATATCTTCAGAAAGTTTGGAGAAAAAAGAAGCATCAGAGGCTATGAACAATAAGTAGAAACTAGACCAACAAAGGGACCAAAGCACGAAAAAGTGGAATTTGGGCTCATAAAATCCAAGGGGAGCTTGATTATTTCAAAATGTCTGCTCCATTTTTTCAGTGTCTGCTCAACTACCCAGAAGACATTACAAATCTTAAGTTCTGAATATTAAAATTTTTCCAAAAACTTGTCTCATGGCATGTCCAGAAATGCTGCTCTTGAACAGGTTAGGAATTCAGTGCGTCTCATGCCTAAATTCTATTAAGATTCACAAATAGGGCAATCCTCTACCTAGCTTGACTCAACAGCTTCATTCAGGAGCTATAGTCAGCATGCCTACAAAAAACAGCCACACTTTCTTTATAAAACAGGATTAAAGGACAAGGGGATTTCCCCTTTTAATGAGTCAGCAGTTATGAACATGAGTATTCATCCAGACTACGGTAGATGCGAGTTCTATATCCTAGCCCTTCAGGCGAGTTAAACCCCGCCATCTCCCACCTCTGGCAGCATGCCTTAGCCATCAGGGCATAAGTTATTCTTCTTGGACAGCTCACTCTTGTCTCCTCTTAAAGACTATGCATAGAATACTCTAAAACACTGCTGAGCCAACCCTTTTAGCAAGGGTGCCACAAATTAATTTCAAAGTTTCACTCAAAGAATCAGCCACTGCCAAATCCCATTACCACCAGGGCACAGAAACACTGAATTAAGCACAACTTGCCCCTGCAGCTCTACACCCTCAAGCTAGTGCTGACCCCAATCCTAAGTGCTGCTCCAACTCCCATCATCATGCCCCCTTTTAACTAAGTATCTAGCCATCACATGCCAAACATACCAGCTGCCTGCCACCCTGTAGTATGCATGCTGCCCTGTGCTGTTTTAAAGTTTTACTGCATTGCAAAAACAGCAACAGTAAACTTGACTCCAGAACAGCAAATAAGGAACTCACCACTGGGCTAGGCGAGTCCTGGAGGACTAGTTACATACATGTTTATTTGACAAGTTTATTTAAGGACATGAATTACCCTCTTCTCCATGTGAATGTAAACAAACAAGATATTCCTCTTTTGATTCCCACCCCCCACCCCCCTCAGTTATCTCCCCATGCTGGCAAGTTTGCACTGTACCAAAATCATGATTATGGGATTTTCACAGAAAATGCAAAATCAGGTAAGCTCCATGATTTTGGCAGGCTTGCTGCAAAATAACAAATTAAGCTGCAAACAAAAAAGGTGCAAACATAAAAGGCCAGGAAGCCCTGCAGTCCTGAAAGGGGGAGGGGGGACACATAACATGACAGGGGACAGGACACGGAGGGGAGAGAGAGAGAAAAGCAAATCAGAGGTCGAACCTGTGACCTAGGCTCAGTCCAGGAGCCAGCCTGCAGCCAGTCAGGGAAGGGAAAGGATTTTGGCACCAGCTGTTAAAGTGGCCACAGGCATGCTGATACAGCATTCAGCAGCCCAAGCAGCATGACCACTGAGAAGAAATCCTCCAAGACAGCCAAATACATTTCAGCGCTGGACCATGTCCTGCAGAGAGCCTGCATACAGATAGAGGCAGACTATTCTGTACCTCCTGCAATGCGACTGGATGTGCGAGGAAAACCAGTATAGATCTACGCTTACAGGTCTGAGGCACACATGAAATGAAAGGTTACTGCAGAGGCCGAAGGTCAGTCCACGTTCCCTCATGGAAGCTTTCATGGTGGCAAACATCCCCCGGAAAAAACTTGATCACCCAAAGTTAAGGTACTACCCTGACCCAAAATGTGCCAAATGCTGGCAGTTTTCCATGCGCCAACAAGCTTGTTTCCCTGCAGTGACTGCTTCACATGTAGAGTCCACAAAGTCTACACTGGCAGAGTATGAATGAATCCTTCTCCACTGTGGCTGAAGCCACCTACCCTCAAGTTAACTACATGCTGCACATTTTATTCATACCAGGGAGCTGGACAAACTAGAACCTGCCTGTGTTTCAAACTGAACCAGTCCACCTCACAGCTGCCAATTTTTCTACTGTCTTAAAGCCACAGTGAAGGTAACTGTCAAATATGGCTGAGAATTTAGCAACTAATCTATAGAGGAGCCTCTGGGACCCCATAAGACTGGGCTCCTAATATAGTCCATGGCCTATTGTGGCCTATTTATAAAAATCTTTTCTAAAAAGGTTACATGAATGTTGTCTCAAATAGTATATACTGTAATTGGAAGTTATAATCCATATTCCATGATAATATCTTTGAACTTTAACACATCCTAAGTTAAAATTATATATAGGTTCTCTTTTTAAAAAGCATGCTAACAAAAAATATAAAGATACAATTAAATTTAAAAAATCTGATTTTATTTTTGAAGAATTGTTGACTTTTATCCACCCTGAAAATCTGTTTGGTACTACTTCCATGCAGGTTAATAACCTGGAAAGGTCCATTAACTACTGAATTGGAGGACCAAGTATCCAGGCACAATCAACAATGAAAATGACTACCACCACAGCTCATTTAAAAAAAACTATACCTAATAAAATATTTATAGACTTAATTGCATCAACACTGACCATTTTTAATTGAAACATGCAACTTCCAAAGTAATTGTCATTTTTTCCCCACAAATGAGTAACTGAATTAGGTCAATCTCAAGTGGAACAAAGAAAACATCCTAATGAAACATGAGTTTAAATTTGAGAGAGAGATAAGTAGTTTAAGAATTGAAAATTACTTCTATAAAGAACAATTTCTTTAAAAAATTCTCAAGTAAACTGCTTAGAGGTTAAGCCACAGAATAAAACAACACTTAATGTCATTCTCAGAATTACAATTGATGCCTAGACTGCCTCTATCAGTTTAACAATGATGGCTAATTACTGGATGAAACAGCTACTGATTTAGGATATTGTCATTGTCTTTAAATAAGCAGAAGTGGGCTACATTCTTTCCAGATGTAAACTGGCTCCTGTCCCAAAGACTTTCCATTATAGACAAGATACAAACTAAAGTCTGCTTTTAGTGTTCCATTTCTCATCACTGCCTTTAATAATGTCTTGTGCCCCTTATAAACAAACTGTTATTTTTGGTTTGCAGATGTACAAGATAACCATGTTTGCTTAGCTTTTAACCTTTTCATATTTTCCTTTGTTTTCCCAGCTCTTGGCTATATATACAGGTAAGAAACTTTCCCCTAAATGCAAAACAAATTAGTTTACTTTTCCTTATATTTGTTTAATTACTAACTCTACACACAGTCTTCTCCTCTTATACCCAATTCATATTGCTCAGTCTCTGAATTCAATTGTATATTTCCTTTTTACAGTTTCAGCCTATCCCTTTTTCCCCCCATTCAGTAGGGTAGAAGCAAATTCCCAGGGTTAAAAAAAAATATATCTGCATTGCTCTTGCTACTGGCTTCAGCCTTCTCCCGTGGAGAACCTGAATCTGTTGGAAACAGGGGTTTGGTTCTTCCTTTAAAGAGATTTTCAGGAAAAAAATCCAGTTGCATAATACAATATATTTACAAAAGTAAAAGGAAGTCACAATAACCAATTCACCACCCAAAGTACACTTTTTTTTTTTTAAACACTGTGTGGCATTAAGCCTTACTGTTGATTACATATCTGTAGTCCCATGAATTTATTCTTTACACAATCAGATTCCAATGAGTTTTGCTGGCATACTACACTATGTTCTTTACATGGAAGCTAGTCCTATTCTTAAAATTATTAAAGAAATTTGCTTATCTGAGAATCTTTAAGGTAGGGCACCATAAAGCAGAAGAATTAACAAAATTGTTCCAGATTCTGTATTTTTGATCAACATTTTTCTATTTCCGCTACCATACTATCACTTTGCAAAAACTTATACACAATACATGTTCAGACTTTACATTAAACCAGTAGAGTTTTGTTTCTGTTTGTTTTGTGGGGGTTTGGGGGGGTTTTTTTGTGTTTTTTTTTTTTGTTGTTTTTGTTTTTTTTTGTTTTTTGTTTTTTTTGTTGTTTTTGTTTTTTTGGTTTTTTGGTTTTTTGGGTTTTTTTTTTAAGAAAGGGAACATCTTCCCAACACAGGATGTGTCAGACTAGTTAAATGGCTTCTTTTTTCCCTAATGCAGCAAGTGGGGGGGGGCACCACAAACAAACACCTCATTGTATACTAACTGCACAGCAGTTCTGAATAGCCACACATATTGATTGCTTCTGTTTTGAAAACCATAGGCACATCCTGTTACCACTATATCCATGACAGATGGAAGTTATACAACAGCAGATTTTCAGAAAAACACTCTATATGTGAGGTTTCCATTCATTTTTTATTGCAGCTAGCTACAAAATTTCAGTGTCTTCTCTTGACTCTGTTCCTTTACTAGCCCAATTCAAAAATAGTACTTAAGATGATTAAACTGTCAGTCCAATGATTAATGGACAGTACTTTTAGTGATTTGTCAGCTCTTTCAATATCAGAATTCAATCATTTTTTTGTGAGCAGGGCCTGCAGGCCTGCTGAACTCCTTATAGTGTATGCGACTGCAAGGCTTGCATCAAACTGACTTCAAAACTCAAACCACACATTCCCACTGGCTATTCACTTCCTAAAAGCCTTCAATTGACATTTCTAAGTGCACTCTTATCGGCAGAACACCATCTTTCATATGGTTTCTAATCCAACATTTTTATGAACCTGAACACTACATTTATGTAGCAAAGTGCTGGCTTTTTGTATTCATTATAAGCTGAAGTCTTGGTCTATATAAGTCTTTTAAAGAAATTTCTCCATCACTATCATCAGTGCAACACCATCAGTGGTACCAAGAGTTAAAATGGTAGAAAGTATTTTTACTGTGCTCTCATACAGAGCTGCTTTCAACTTTTGGCAGCACAGTAAATAAAATGCAAGTCACTCTAACCACTCCACGGTAGCTATCACCAGGAGCACTGCACCAAAATCCCCACTCCCAACCCTAAAATAGGTTAACATGGATGCAATCTGAAAAGGGGTGTTAAACAAGTAGTCTATGATGATCAGGCATCAGAGCCGAGTAGCCAATTTTTCTAAAAGGTACTTGGAAATTGTGAAGGCAAACTATTGATTTGGAGCAGGGGTGCTCAACTTCTGGTCCATGGGCCAAATCCAACCCACAGAGCCATCCAGTCCACAGAGTTCCCCACAGGTTGGAAAACTTGGTAACAGGGAGTGGTGGAAGCTCCACAGTGGGACCCAGCCTCACCCAGGGCCACTGCCTGCAAAGCAGGAACAAGGCTACCACCCCCATCTTCCACACATCCATATAGAGCCAGGTTGCTCCCCCCCTTCCTCCCTATATCTGATTCAGGGCCAAAATCCTCCACCTCAGCCTCCCCCCACCCCTTATCCAGATCAGGGCAGAGCTACTTCCTTCCGCACCCTCATGCACATTTGGATTGGGAGTGCTCTGCTCCTGGGCATATCTGGATCAGGGTCACACTGTCCCAACACAATCCTGCCCCACACATCTGGATTGGGGATAAACTGTTCCCCCACCATGTCCAGATGGAGACTGCCCCACCTCATCCCATTCCCTTCCCATGTGTGCAGATCAGGGCCATTCTACTCCAATCCCATATGGGCAGATGGATCAGAGTCATGCTGTGCAATCCTCAATAGCCAGATCAGGCCCATTGGGAAGATCTGGCCCACACAGGGACCTGGCAACTACCATCCAGCCCATGGGACAAAGGTTGGACACCACTGGTTTACAGCAATAGACTGAACATAACTGCCTGGCAGATTTTACTACTGCATTATAGGCTTGTTTATATAAGCCTATGTCTAAGTTGCTCCACAAAAACTAATAATATTCCATACTAGAATATTAAACATCTGCTTTTGGAACCATGTATTAATGCCAATGATCAACACCATAATTATTTCTGCTGAGCATATTCAAGGGGGAAAAGGCCTAAAACAATGCAATGTAAATTTACAAGTAAAAGAACCACTTGGTGAATAGCACAACAGCCTAATTAGCATCAATATTAGTTGGTAAGGTTGTAAACCTTAAATGTTTTAAAGATCTTAGACGTTCCGATCTTCCAAAAAAGGAAAGCACCAATAGAGCTCAACCATACCTCTTTCAAACAAGGCTTTGAGAATCTACTTATTTATAGAGCAGCTTTTTAGAGTTGATCAGCATCCCTGAAAATGCCTACAACTAGATTTCAGCTTGAAATCAGTTACAGGTGCATTTCATTTATAAATTATTTATAAAAATTCTGTTCTTTCATATCTCAAAAACAGCTGAAGAGATATGCTCATATTCAAAACAATGCTAATATTTTGGAGAGACATAGCTCCCTATTTTCACATTCATTTACCAAATAATACCCAAACACTATACAATGGCATGCATATGCTATTGCTAGTGTTCCTGAGGTAATATTTTTTGCAAACCCATAAATTGTTTCTTTGATTAACATATAGTTTGTCAAATTGTGAAGCATGCATTTGATACAAGAAGGAAATTTATTTTGTAGCTTCTCTGGTAGCCTCTCCTTATCTAGGCATGGAAGCAATTATATGCACTTCATCATAGGAAAAACAGTTTAGATTTCTTCCTACTTAGAGAAATCTAAACTCCCCCTGCTCAACAGCAATTCCATACTGAGACCTCAGGAGATGACTCTTGAAGCCCAAACTAAATAACTTATTGTACTGGTATAAAGTTTTGCATTTCTAAGGCCAAACCTGTGAGGAACTTTATGTAGAATGGACTCTGATGCCTTAATGAACCAGCCACCAAAGGCCTTGGAGGTTTAACACATTTAATATCCTGCATAAGCACTAGAGGTCGTTAACTTTGGGTTCTCCCTCCTCTTTCGGTGCATCACTGAAGAGTAGCATGATTTACAAAAGACACTGATTTAATAGAATTACAAAGCAAGTACTACAAAGCTTGTGAGGGGATGTTACATCTCAATGTTTAAGTTAAGCAAGAAGACCTAACTAAGGTAGTGATTCTCAGCAACAACACCCTGGGGTGCCATGACATTCATTTAAGGGTAATGTGGGATGCCCCACAATATTAGTACTGTTTGCATACCTAATAGGCAAACAGCTACATGATTCACATGCTAACCCCAGAGACTTCAAATATTGTCAAAAATGTTCTGACCTGCTGTGGTCTTTCCAAGTTTTTTGCAACACAAGAATTGCTCTATTATTCTTCTATAGTCAAAAAAGGAGAAAAAGCTAAGAGCTAGCATTTTCCAGTGCCTCACGTCTAACAAGGTTGAGAACCACTGAACTAGTGAATCAAGTGAGATGTAGAAAGGGGGAAAAAAAATCCTTGTCTAAGCCCTGGAAGGCCCAAAGAGTGAGAATAATAAATGAGAAGCTGGGAAGCTATCATCTTGCTTAAATGGTACAACATGACTTCATTAGAACTTTGTAAGCCAAGTATTTAATTCCTGCTCCCACTTCCACTTACCCCCATGGCACCCTTTGGTGTTTTAGTTTTTTCAACCAGGACTTAGCCATTTCTCTGGTTCCCATGCTATAATACAAAATAGATAAGTTTGTGTTTCTTCAAATGGCAGAATGCAGTAATCTTTTTTCCTCCCCTCTCTATTCCCAGAAGCTGCAATGTAGGTCACAACCCTACAGGTTAGTTTTCAAGTGTATACAAAGAATTAACTGACCTGACTATACTGATATAACTGTTGGCTTTACCCAGAACTTAAGGGGGAAAAAAGGAAAGGGAAGGAAGGAAGACAAGACTGGTACAACACAGAAAATGCTCTCCCCTAGTCTTATAGTGGGAGGACTCAGAAAGTACATGTATTTGAAGACAAGATACTACTAGTAGGAGAAGCAGAGGCCAGTAATAGGGATATATGCAACCTGGTAAAAGAGGAAAGTCTTGGACAACTGGAAAAGGCATTAAGAACAGGTTGCAAGGAAAAAGGTAGATAAGACAAGGAAAATGTTTCATCCACATTAAAAAGACCTGCACCTTTAAATTTTTATTCAGAACATTTTCTAAAGTAATATAAATTTTCAGTATGGATAAAGCTTAGCCTCTATCTAAGTTTTCATTACCCACTAACTCAACAGCTTACCCCTAACTACTTCTAAAAGACTTGGAAGCTTATTTGCCCAACCTGTAATACTGTGATCTGCAAAAAATAAGAATCAAAATTGTTTGCTGAAAAGCAACTACAGCTAGAATAGTATACCTATTTTAGAGATCATCAGAAAATATGCACATAAAAACAACACAATACACCATTTGATTCCTTGGTGGTATGTAAAATATGAAAGCTTATTTAATCAAATCACAGTGTCACCAGAAGTGTAAGCTACATATTCCTTATGAAGGATTATTTTACGCTTTTACAGAGATCTCTGTGAACAGAATATTTTACTATCATTACGGTAGTTGTGCAAAATTTAGCTATGTTACAGATATGCAAAGCTGGATTTTTACATCCATCTGTTCGTGCATCACGTCATGCAAACTCTGACAGGATCAGTCACCAAAAATAATTAACCTAGTACAGCAACACACAAACCAGAAAAAGGAGAAAAACTTGAAGCAAGTGTTCTGTGAGCAATTGAAATGGGTCAGTTTTTAAATGAATATCTTCAATTAATTTAATATACTAGTACAGCAAAATAAAGCCAATTCAATTTTTATAAAAGCATGCATACCTCTATGCATATGAAACATGATTTCATAAGGGAGGCTCAGCTGACAGCTTTCATCACTTCAGCTACAGCCTAATCTATATGAACAGGATCTGCTAGCTCTTCATACATCCCCAATTCAGTTAATAATAAACTTTGACAATTTGCTGCTGACAATAGTCCATTCCCACTTCTTTTTAACATCCTGCTCCCTACACCATTTTTACGTTACACTGCCCTACTCCTGGCACAAAAATGTGGATCTGTCAGCAGTCTGTCCAAGAAGCAGAGTGAAAGGGACCATTTTTTGGCTGACAGGTGCCAACTCTTTGTTTACAACAACAAATCAAACATTTGACAGTCTAAATGTATTAACTACTGCACTGTTTTGAGACTATGAAAGACATTTTCAGGATCCATTAAACTGTTTCTGACAAATTGTAAGATATACCAATCTTGAACTTCTCATCATCACCAGGCATTATGTATACAACAGCTCTGTTTACTCGCAAGGAAACTTGTTAACTAACTACACAGACACAAATACCATTTAAGAAATTGGAAGAGACAGCTGCCTGAATGATAGTCTTAAGTACTACTCACGTGACAACTGCAAGTTGCATGCATGTCCAACAAATATTTTAGCTTTTAAACTGTCAAATTGCTGATCTCCATTCTATGGGCATCTAGAAGGCAGGGCACAGTGGCACCTTAGAAACTAACAAATTCAGAAGGCATAAGCTGTCACCCATTTCATCAGATGCTATGAGTGGACTTGCAGATGGCACGGATACTAAACAGAAAGGAACACAGTAATTTAAAAACAAAGTATATGCGAAGGAGAAGGAAAGCACAGAAGGAGAGCACTACTGAGATAGGCCAAGCTAAGCTGAAAAGACCAAAGGGGATAAACTGAGAAGTTAACCCATTGAAGTACATACACCTAATTCAACAAAGAAATACAGCTTAAGCCCTGTCAAGACATTGTTTCTTGAAGGTTAAAACCGAGCGTCCTCCAACTTTCTTGTAATGTGACTGATACTCAGGCAAATAATCCCACAATAAAAAATGACAAACCAGCCACAAAGATGTTCCACATCTAACAGACAACCTTCCCTGTTGCATGTGGAACATCTTTGTAGCTGGTTTGTATCAGTTTACTTTGAACATGCACCACACTCAAAGTCCTACCATGCAGCCAGCATTAGGCTGCACAGTGCGGCTTTAAGCTCAACAGTGCAGGGAAAGACCATCAGTTTTTAACCAAGACAATCATGAAGAACAGGAGAAAGAAATGCAGAACAATGAATGGGAGTAAGGGTATGGAAACTGAAATTTGGAAGCAAAACTCAAGAATCTAATGCATTCATTTTGGGAGATGAGGAATCTGCATTCAAGGATTCAGAAGTGTCATGTGAAATGATAAGTCCAGTAACAGGAACTTTTAGTACATTTTCAAAAAACAGTTGTTACTAGCTTGACTAGAAAACAAAAGCAGTACATCTAAAATAGAAAAAATGAACTGGGGAAAAAAACAGAAGACTTCTAGTCCAATCTTAATAACATGCAAAGTTTTAAAACAAATTCTGAAACAAAGAATACAGCAAGGATAAAGACAGAATCAAATGAAAGATGGGATAAAATGCAACATGGGTTCACCACATTTAATTTGCAGAATTTAGTCTAACACCTTTCTTTGATAACTGCTTTGTTTTAGTTATTTAGTAACTTTAAACAAAGGAAATGCAGCACATCTAATCTATCTTCACTCCAAGCAAGCTTGGAAAGTGTGCCACATGGAGATATTTGTTAACTTAAAGAAGTTGGGGATTAGGAGAACTGTAAGGTGGGAAGGAAACTGACTAAGATAGGAAAACAACTACAGGTCATGTTGAGAGGAGAAGTGTTAGGTTGAAAGGGGATTAAACTACAGTAATAACATTTTTCAAGGACTGGTCTTGGAACTAGTTTTATTTACTATTCCTATTAATGACACTGGCATAAAAAGGTAGGAGCATGTTTATGAAGTTTACACTAATGACAAAGGCAGGAGGTAACATCAAGAAAAAAAGGATCAAACTATCACACAGGATGAACTGCCCAATACTGAGAAATGGAATAATAGAAAGGGAATTAAGTTTAATAGATTGAAGTGCAAAGTAAAACTAAAAATGTCTATTATATGTTGACAGTTCAGCAGTTAGTAACCGAAGAGGAGAAAAACCTAGGGTTATCAGTTAATCGCAAGGTAAATAAAACATCAATGTCAAAATGCTGCAAAAAAGGCAAGTATGAAACTAGGATATTCTAGACCTGTATTTCCACTAGAGATAGGGAAGAATTAATGCTACTTTACAGGGCATTGGTCCCTGGTTGGACCTCATGTAGAATCTACTTCTTGTCACTCATGTCTAAGAAATTCAAACTGGAACAGGTGCAGAAAAAGAGTGATTTAGAAAGATGATCAGGAAAATGGAAAAGTCAATCATATGAAGAAAGACTAAGAGACCTTGACTCACTTAGCCTAGCAAAAGGAACACAGAGACAGGATATGACTGTTCACAATAAAATGCATCGGGAAAATGAAAAGAAGAATGATACTTGTTATTCAAGTTAAGAAAAAAAGACTAAAAAAAACATTTAGGTTCCTTACTGAATGCAGAAGACAATCTAGTTATGAATGATGCAGAGAGGGCTAAAGTATTTAATGCTTTTTTTTCCCCTTCAATCTTCAAAAACAGGGTTAGGAACCAGGTAATGGAGCACAGTTGGCAGCAAAGATGAGGAAGAAAACATCCTAGAGTTGTGAAAAAACAGGTCTAGCAGTACTTGGATAAGCTATGCGCTTTCGAGCTGGCATGGTCAGATAGGATACGCACTATGATACTGACATACCCTGGCCTGGGATGCAATCAGGGACCACTTTGAGAGACACATTCAGTGTGTTCCCACACCTTGAAGGAGTGGCTTTCTACCTCAAATCCCTCTCTGCTGCTTGACCATTGAGAACTGGCTGAAAAAAAAAGCATAAACTCCTTGGTGTGTAGTGCCTCAACCTCAACCATCTCACCTAGGTCTTGCCAACTCTAAGCAGACGGAATTTTGCCAACCAGAAGGATCACACCTTTGTCCAGTCATGCACACAGAAAAAGATGCATCTCCCCTTGCAGTGAAAAGGTTGTCTACACCACAGTTTCTCAACCTGTGGTACGCATAACGTCTGGAGTTACCCAACACTCACTCTCTCTCACCCTCTTTTTCTGTCAAAACTATGGAAAAAAATTTGGCGTGCCACACACTGCGCAGTGCTTTAAATTCCCCAGTAATAATCTGGTTCAGTGCTCCTAGCTTTCGCGAACATCACCTCTAGCCCAGGTACATACTTGAGTTGTGCAACCCAGTATGAAAGGTAGCAACCCTACCCACACCAGATCAGACATCTGTCATATCATGGCCTTATATCCACAGCCTGTCTTCCAACATATGGCACACATTAGTCTGTAAATATAAAAACCCCTGGAAAATGGAGTGCTGGGGTACTTATTAAAATTTTTAGAAGTTGGGGGTACTTGCTACTTAAAAGGTTGAGAAACACTGGTCTACATGGTCAAATATTCTGAAATCACACTTAATTTGACAGTAAGCAACAAACATTTATCATAAAAACAAGAGTAAACATAAGAAATCAAACCCTATGCTAAGGTATAGACAGGGATATACAAATAAAGTAGATTATCAGAACAGTAATAGAGTTCACACTGCATCTTTACCCAAGAATACAGTTTCTACTCAGCCTGTTAGCTGAGGGATCAAAGTGGGACCAAAGCATCTTACCGGCCCAGGAAATGACAAACTTTAAGCTCAAAGTAAAGGGTTAAGCATAGTTTCTTATCTGGCCATTTAAACATGATCCATTAGATTCTTGGGAAGGTCTCACTATATATATAAACTTCCTGTCCCACCTCAAAGGTGCATGCTTACTTGACTAAAGTCTCTCATGCTCTAATTAAGACCAAGAAATATTTGTGTCCTTTCATACATGAAGATTACTAATCCAACATCTTTAAAGGTACTGTCTCTCACTTAATTTCCCTACAGCAAGAAATGTCCTTCCCCTAAATAGCCTGAGTAGCCAAGTGATAGTCTTTAAAATGTAAATTTGTTTGTTTGTTTGTTTGTTTGTTTGTTTGTTTTTTGTCTAGAAGGCTTGGGTATTTAACCCAGCTAGATGCTGACTGCCAGTCATCTCTCTTCAGCCCTTTAGGCTTGGAGCCTTTCCCCAAGCAAAACTCATTATGCAACCCTTGCCCTATTACAACTTATAAGAAATGCATTCATATCAAATACCAGAGTCTATGCAGACATATTAATGATGTAAAGGGCTACAGACAGCTGGATGCTACCTAGACGTACACCTAATGTTACCTATATGTACTTATGTCATCAGTAAAACAAATTCAGAAAATATGGAGGACATCCCATGCACCCCCTAAAACACTGTAGGCTCGTGACAGGTACTGAAAGAATAGGCTGAAGTCATTTCAGAGCCACTGGCTGTCCTCTCTGAGGACTCCTGAAGGTTGGGTGAGGTTCCAGATTACAGGAAATATAGTGCTCTTCTTTAAAAAGGGAAGGAAGAGAATTGAGGGAATTACAGACCAGTTGGCCTGACCTCAATACCTGGGAAGATCATGGAACAGGTCCTCAAGGACAGTATTGTGAAGCACACCTAGAGAATAATAAGATGAGGAAGAGCCAGCACAGATTCACCAAGAGGAAGTCATGCCAGACCAATGTGATTTCTTTCTATAAGGTGATCTGTTCCACAGACTGGGGGAAGGGGGGGGAGGATGAGCAGTGGATGCGATATACCTTGACTTTAGCAAGGCTTTTAACATCCCATTATCTTTAAACAAACTACAAAGCATAGACTAGATGAAAGTACTACAAGATAAAAAGATACATAACTAGTTGGATCATCATGCTCAAAAAATAATCAATAGCTCAATGCCTATCTGAGAGGAGGTATCAAGTGGGGATCCCAAGGGTTCTGTCCCAAGTCTGATACTGTTCAACTTCATCTTCACTATTAATTTGAATGACAGGATTGAAGAAAACTTAGCAAACTTGTGGATAATACTAAGTTAGATGGAGCTGCAGTGACTCGGGAAGGTAGAACTATTATCCAGAATGACCTGGACAGACTGGAGGGAAAAAAAAACAAACAGAAAAAAAACAAAAACCAACCCATCAACCAGATGAAATTCAACAAGGAAGAGTACACAATCTCACACTTGGGATGACACAACTGCATTTACTTATACAGAAAGGGAAATGACTGGCCAGGCTACAGTATTGCAGAGGTGGTTACAGTGAAGCATAAGCTAAATATGAGCCAACAGTGTACTCTTCTTGGGAAAAAAGACAGAATACTGGCTTATATTAATAGAAGCATCACTTGCAAATCAAGGGAAGTGATTCTTCAACTTTAGCGGTGGTAAGTCCTCACCTGGAGTACTGTGTCTACTTCTGAGCCCCATGCTGTGTTCAAATTGGAAGGAGTTCAGCAGAGAACAACAAAAGTAATTAGAGGCCTGGGAAGCACGACTTATGAGGAAAGGCTAAAAGAACTACAGTTGTTTAGTCTGGAGAAGAGAAGAAAGATGGGATTTGAAAACAGTCTTCTAACACATGAAGGGCAATTAACAGAGAAGATGAAAACAGACTTTTCTCTGTGGCTATACAGGACAGGATTAGGCATGATGGCATCAAGCTGCAGCAGAGGAAATTCCGGGTGAAGAACAGGGAGAAATTTCTAACTATGAGGGTAGGCAAAACTTGGAACAGACCAGCTAGAAGACACTTGGCTAGAATGGTTTCTTCAGTGATGATCCTGCCTCAAGCAGGAGACTGAACTAATAACCTATGGGATCCCTTGCAGCCCTACTTTCCTATGATCCTGAATGGGTATAAATTTGCTGTGAACAAACTAGGCTGGAAATTTGAAGATTCCCAACTTTTAGAGCAGC
Organism: Gavialis gangeticus; assembly: GCF_001723915.1. NCBI lineage: Eukaryota > Metazoa > Chordata > Crocodylia > Gavialidae > Gavialis > Gavialis gangeticus. The sequence goes on from NW_017729034.1 coordinate 67,261,552, forward strand.
AAGGTTCTAGAACACCCCTTCAACAGAAGCGAGGGTTAAAAAAAAAAAGAAAACAAAAAAACCTCAAATGGGGCTCAATGAAGGGATTATCATCAGCAGCAACCTCTTGCAGTCAAGGATGACTAAAAGAAATTACATGATGAGGCTGCCAGCAACACTTGACTCTATGTTCCACAAGGTCCCTTCCAGTTGTATGCAACCTCTCAATTGTTAAATAGTCAAAATTCTAACACAAATGGGATACAAATGTTTTTTGTATCTTGAGTTTAATAAAACCATGCCTGGATTAAGTTTCTGAATAATTTAATTCAAACCCTAAAAATAAAGTCCATTAAAACAGTCACAAACTTGCACAAAGAACAGGCCTATTTTGGGGGGGGGGGGGG
>NW_017729034.1:67261986-67269439 GCF_001723915.1 Gavialis gangeticus
AAAAAAAAGTCCAATAAAACAGTCCCAAACTTGCACAAAAAACAGGGCTTTTTTGGGGGGGGGGGGGTATGTGGCATGTCCAATGTTGTACAGTTTCTATTGACAGCTAAATGATAAGCAGTGCCACTTTTATCATTTGCATGGATTGGTATTTGTTGTGAATATCTTTAGGCTTGGTAGAATGCAATTTTTTTTTTTAGTTTTGACAGATATCAATGTTTATTTTTAAGCATTATTTTCATTTTTTATCTATTTAAATTTTCAGGATCTGTGCAGTTAGGGGTGTGGTGGGCAGATGATTAATGATCACATACCTGGGAAGAGGTAAAACTCTTAAGGGAGAATGACCCATTGCTTTACAGGGACAAAAGCTATTGTTAGGCTCCCAGACACTTTAGCAGAAAAGGTTATAGATACAGGGAGACAGCTAGTTATAATAGGCATTCAAATTACTGGGGGTATTGATCAGCCTGTAAGGAGAAACATCAGCCTCTCAATAGCAAGTATCTTTCAGGGAGATGGGCAATTTGGGGAATTCCAGATTCTCCTGGCAGGAAAGAGTGTTCTAGACCAGGGGCTCACAGCCTTTTTACAACAGCTGGCCACTGCTTTGTTACTAAGCCCCTGCTGCAGGCTGCAAATCAGTACACCCCCAAACAGCTTTATAAAAGCTTTATAATATCACATGTCAAAATAGAAAAAGTAAATATCCATAAATCAATAACCTATACCCACTTTAAATCATTCTGTTCATTTGGTAGTGCATTTGTAAAAAAAATTAAGTAAAAAATTTAAAAATATATATATATTTTAAAAATCACCTTGTTACAGTTACTAGACTGCATAATCTGCTAGATCCAGCAAACTAATCCAGATTTCAAAAACTCTCCAAATTTAGGTTTGTCTCTTTATTGTAGTACAAAACATTGAGCTGTTCAAGTCATTCTTCAGAGAGGCGCATGGGACATTTGTCTTGAATTTTTCTGAACAAACTGAGTCTTTCCACAGACACTAAAGTTACTGGCACTGCAAGTACACATAATGCCACACCAGACACGACAGGCAGTGACTGGGTCTCACTTTTCCAGTAATCAAGTGCTGTTATGTTGCTATCACAAGGCATTTCATGTGCCAAGTACAAGTCAAAGTCGTGCTTGAACTCTCCTGCCTTGCAAGGGAAAATCTGCAGAGTATTTTCATAGCTGCTGTAATTATGTGACATCTGAGCCTTAATAAATGGATCAAACACTTTACAGTTTGCAAAGACAGATCCTGATCCACAGAGTCCATCTGGTACATACATTGCGGGATATGGTTGCCTTCGGTTTGCTTTGAAATTCTGAAGCAGAAGCAAACACTGCAGATAAAATGGGCTGCCATCTAGAGCCCACTGACCTAGTTCCACTTCTTTCAAAGCATTATTTACATCAGCAGCAACATGCAGATCGCAGTTAAGCAGTGTCAATGCAATGCATCAAGGGTGCATTTGTTTCCATTTACAAATGCAGTGTGGATTTTCCCAAAAAATGCACAAGCAAAACATAACTTGCTGTTTCCATGGTCCTTGACCATCATGCATACTTTCACTCCTTTGAAGTGATGGCATTTGGTTCTTTAGTAAGAAAGTCTGTGACACTGTCCCAATGTGCATGAAAGTAATTTGCTGCAGCAAACCAGGAAAACCAGAGATTGCTGGGTGTGGTGGGGGGAAGAAAAAAAAGATATGCAAATCTGACAAATTTGTATTGCAGCTGGCACAGGCTTTAAAAAAATGCTTGCCTTTGCTTGCTAGCTGACATGTTTAAATATTGCTGGGAAATGTAACACAAATCCATTGATGTCACAGAGCTCATCTGTTTTTAATACGTGATCAACAGCCACATAAAAAAGATGAGCAATACATGGTATGTGCACCAGATGTGGATGCATTTATTTCAAGTCCTTCACTAGGCATTGCATGTACATCCTGGAGTCGCTGTTGATTGACAATTTTCCCATGTGAGGACATACTCTCTTTAACACATCCTGAATCCAAACTGACATGACCCCTGTGTTGCAATGAAGAACAGAGGATTTTAACAGAATTTTATTTACAGATTTACTGTCATCACTGTAGAACACTGCAAGGTCAGTAATTGCTGACTGTTCCTGCAAGCCCAGGAGTTTCATCAATTACTAAAGAAAATTTCTCACAACTCAAAACTTGCTTAAATTGCTACTTGTGATGTCCAAACCTCCAGACAAGTATTTTTCTTCCAGTTGACAACATTCTGGGCAAGTACATGGTGCTTGCATATTTGCAAAGCGGAGCATATAGCTCGAACTCCAAGCTACATTCATCAGAATTGCTTCTAAGAACAATGAATATACCACATTGTGAGGAAAATCCGATGCTGCTTTCTTTCATTGTCTCATTCCTCCCAAGCAGGCTTCCATCACAGCCTGTGTTGTCTTTGCTTACCTTTTTTTTTTTTTTTAATTTCAAATGAGTCTAACTGTTCAAATGTTAAGCAATGTGATTTGCTTGTCAGGTGACTTCTGTCTCTCAAACTGTGTAGCGCAAAATCTCCTCATCTCCCTTGCCAGCCTTTTTAACTGTTTTTTAATTCTAGGTTAGGGTATTCACTGTATGATTCTCTATAGATTTTCTTTTGCAACCCACTATTGAAAGGAAACCAAACGACCCATTATTAAAGTGCATTTTAACAGTCCGCTGTAACAAACGTAACTACCACAGGACTGCCACCAGCTGAGCCAAAGAGCTGCCATCAGTCCCAGCTCTGCTCACCTGTAGCTCCCTCATCCACTCTGTCACTTCCTTTGTTCCAATCCCCTGGGGTTTCTAGGTGTTGCAGTCCAAACTACAGCCAACACAGTTCTCCAGGACTGCGGCCCCCTGTCATTACACGCTCCAGTCTTTTTTTACATCACTTTCTGTATGTTTTTATTATTAATGATGGAAATATTCTTTCATCTTCTGAGAGCGAGAGATAATATCAACATTAATCAACACTTACCAATAAAAATTGAGTCCTTCCAAGCCTAGTTATTTGTCATGGACTCAGCTGCCAGGGACTTCCTGGAGCATCACTTTTCCCCCTGTCCTGCTGTTTGGCTCAAGGAACAGACTAAGGTTTGCTTTACACCAGACCCCACAGCTACAGCATGAGAAGCTTTGCCAGCCCCAAGGGATCTCTCCTTTGGGTCATGCAAAATTCTGGGCCTCTCCTCCCCTCTAGAAAAGAGGCATACCTGGAATATCAACTCTTCTGGGATTACACTTTACCACAGGCAAATTGGGTAAGCAACAAAATAGCAAAAGGATTTATTACACAGAAGAAAAATTTACAAGGAAAATGTTAACTTTAGTATGGAAACAGAAAACATTAAAACATACAAATAAATATCTCACCCTTTCTTTTGGATATAGCACAATCTTTTAGAGTCCTGGCAGTATTTTCAGGGATGAGCCTCTCTCTCTTGACTATCAGTTGGGGACCAGGATTCCTGCCCCTACCCCCAGGTGTTGGAAAATCCCAAAACATTTTCTACAGACACGTCCTAGCCAGCATCACAGTTCCCCCTCCACACCCACACACCCACACACCCCCCCTACTTATTCTCCAACAGTCCTCTAGAACAGGGGTTGACAACCTACACCCTACAGGTGAGATCCAGCCTAAGAAGCGACTGGCTCAGGGTTGCAACAGCTCTGGGAATCAGCAGCATGGTCTAGCCAAGGCAGCCGAAGAGGGGCTTTGCAGGCTCTACTGATTGCTGCATTTGGTTTATTCACTCTACTCCTGCCAGTCACCAAAGGAGGAGTCCACCAGATCCACCTGTCTTGTTCTAAATTCTCTTTTCAGCATTTGGTGGGCATTAGGGGTGTGCTGATTTGCAAGCTGCAGCACAGGCTTAGTAACAAGCAGTGGCCAGATGTTATAAAAACGTTGTCAATCCCTGCTCTACAACACTGCTTGCTGCCTGGAGAATCTGGAATTCCCCAAATACTTGATACTGAAAGGCTAAGGTTTCCCCTTACAGGCTGATCAATACCCCCAATAATTTGGCTGCCTATCCTAACAACCAGTTGTCTCTCTGTACCCATAGCACTTTCTGCTAAGTGTCTGAGAGCCTAACAATAGGTTTTGTCCTAGTAAAGCAAGGAGTTGTTGGCCCTTAAGGGTTTTGCCTCCTCCCTGTTCATTAAGTATGCATGTCACTGTTCTTCTGTTGTCCTGGAATCTAGCTACAACTTTTGATTAAGCTGTGTCACAAAATTGCTAAGATGCGCAAAGAAATAACATGATTTATACAACAATGAAGAAGTAACACAAATTAATACAACTGATCATTAGCTTTAGAAAGAGATCAAATGTAAGATCAGTTGAATCAAATTTGGAATAAATATCTGCACAAGACACTTTGAACTCCAAAATCATTCCTCCATTTATCATTTGGGGGTGGCTTTGTAAAAGTGTTCTTATATTTTTACAGTAAAGCTGGAATGGGGAAACAAAACAGTGATTGAGCTGAAGGTTCCTTTCTTATTCAAACAGGGTATAATCACTGAGAATCTGAGCTGGAAAGAGGTAGTTAGCAAGCTAGTCTGAACTCAGTCAAAAGTCAGGGTAGACATGCACCTTTAAAGACTAACAAAAATATATATGAGAGCACAGCTCCATATGCATGTGGAGTACAGGATGCGACCCCAGGCACGTGGGCTGAGGCCCCAGCCAAATTACAATAACCTGAACTGCAGAGAGAAGAGGTCTTCTGTCAAAAAAAGTATCTGATGAGAAATAAAAGACTCTCTCTGATTTGGCAATTAATAAATCTTTGTGGTTGCAAGGATGTAATTGTTTCTTGGTTTTAACTAGGTCAGGAAAGGTGCCTTGTCTTGTCAAACAGATGTATACCTATAGCAGGAAGTTGTATGTAGAGTACAGCTGCCCCAAGAATCCAGCAGAGATGTAAATTGCCAGATAAGGACAAGTATTAGAGTTGCCATGGTAGTAGGCCTTTGTAGAAAGATCCCCTGGCATTGGGTATTTAAAACAGCTTTTAAATTAGCTTCAAGCTGGAAAAATGTACCATGTTCATAACAGCCAGCTACACCATTAAACTTGAATATTTTTCAAACCTAAACTTTTGATGAGCTGAAAAGACATTAGAACACTAATCTTACTGTTACCCACTCTTTTGTATTTGCATTAGTTCAGCCATCTGACTCAACATAATACCAGGCAACTAACATTTTCTGATCAGTGTGGAGTCAGCAAGATTTTACTGACAGGAAGCGACTACCAATGAAGCACTAACACCTGTAAAAAAGTGAAAGCAAAATGATTTTTAAGGTTTAGCATGCTGAAGGGAACAACTAGGTTCTACTTGCTTGTTATATCACACTTCTTGTTCCAAATGCTAGAAAGAACTCAAAGGCATGTTGGGAAATACCAAGCAAACTTACCATTTTGTCCCTGTTAATATTTCTTCTCTGCAAACTAATGTGCTCCAATGATAAAAAGGCAATGGTTAGTGCTTAAATGTACTGAAGCATACAAGATTTTTCACCTTTGTAGTCTAGAACAGTGGTCTCCAAACTTTTTTGATCATGCACCCCTATCAGTAAAAAATGTTTGAGCACGCATCCCCAATATATGAGTGAGGGTGTCACTGTCAACCCCTCTGCATTGTGGAACTCTCACTCTTCCCTCAGGATACCTTGCATACCGTACGTGACACGTGACCGTCTGACATACGGACCAAGTGACGGCGCCACTGCATAAATAGAAGTTCTAATATTTTCTTCCTGCACCCCAATGGATTGGCTTGCACACCCCACTTTGGAGACCACTGGTCTAGAACAGCAGTCAGCAGCCCTTCTAAGGTTGTGACCTAATGCTAGTAGAGGGCATGCAGGCACTAGAACCCAGCTCACTCCGTTTCTCCCAGAGCAGCACAGGGGAAAGTTTCTGCTGAAGATCCCTACTGTCAAATGCTGCTGGCTCCAGCCTCCAGACAACACATTTCCAGCCCCCAACCTAGAATAACTGCAGATAGCCAAATAACTGCTACCTAGACTTGAAGGAAATATGCATTCAAAATTCAGCCCGCAATGTAAAAAGTATTATACATCTAGTCTTTGTCTTGTGATTTTATATTCTTAAGCAATACTACTTTCCAGTTCAGTGAACATAAAGAAAGTTCCATTTGGTTGGCCAATATTTTAAACTTCTTCCTTGCTTCTACCAATATTCCACCTCATTAAGCTATTAGCTATTCTCCAGCAAGATCTTTGTTAAGTTTATAACAATAACAGGCCTGAATTAGAAATATTCTTTGGTAATCCAATCTGAGAAAATAGTACAAAGAGCTTTAATGACAGTGTTAGTAAGTGGTCCCTTCAATTTCTTCTAGAAGCTCAAGATAACCAGATGTTAAGATCCCCATTCTAAAAGAAGTAAGGGGTTCAGAATCATTTGCAAACCTTCAGACATCTTGAAGATCATTTGAATATGTTGATACAAGGCCATACGGAAAATGAGATTTCAAGGATGTAGTTAAGACAGCAAAACTATGCCTGACAAACAACTGACAAAAATTTACCTATAAACCCTGACAAAGACTACAGGCAGGTGGCAAGCCATGACTAATCCTCACTAAAACCAAACTGTGCCAGTTTTACTGTTTACTTCTCTTCCCCTACCAACCCACCTCCCATTTCCCCAGTAGTGCAACTACTTACTCACTGTCAAGAGTCAGGAGCATACTAAATTCTGCTATCTTGTTGCTGTCAGAATTACAGTAGATTTAAACTGACTTTGGTCAAATATATGTCACATGAGGGCAGCTACAGCCATAAAGCTGCTTCAATGAGTGGGTGAAAAAAGCAAGCTTCACCATGGCCAGCCTCTCTGCACATTCTCTGGTCAGTTTTACTGCCAGAAAATGTTAAGATCCTTATGTTTGACACCAGCTAAAAATAACACTCAGATAACCAGATAACCCAGCACAACTTGGAACAAAACAGAATAATATCCCATTTAGAGTCATTCTGAAAACAAAAAAGGGTCAAATAACTATTCACAAAATTTGATTTGAATGAGCTTACTTTTTTGCCAAAAAGATCTCTATCACATGAAATGACAGCAATTACAATAATAGCCTAGTAGCAGAAAGGGAAATTTGATGCTGCCTGTGGGTTTCACAGGCATTTGCTAACAATACAGAAACTGAAGAGATGCCAAAACCTTAGCTTCTGCTCCACTCTGGAAAGGAATGTCCATGGTCCCAGGTCTTCTGCCATTCTCCTCCACTCATGTTTGGGCCCCTCTGTCCTATTCTCCTTCTCCCTACACAAGTAATTCTCAACTAGGGAGTTGAGTGCCTTGAGATCCTCTCAAGGGTGCCACACAATGTCAGCACTGTTAGGTGTGGAAACGTGACTCAC
>NW_017729034.1:67274439-67285387 GCF_001723915.1 Gavialis gangeticus
TGAAGAGATGCCAAAACCTTAGCTTCTGCTCCACTCTGGAAAGGAATGTCCATGGTCCCAGGTCTTCTGCCATTCTCCTCCACTCATGTTTGGGCCCCTCTGTCCTATTCTCCTTCTCCCTACACAAGTAATTCTCAACTAGGGAGTTGAGTGCCTTGAGATCCTCTCAAGGGTGCCACACAATGTCAGTACTGTTAGGTGTGGAAACGTGACTCAAGATAAATCCAGGTATCTCAAATGCACTGTGTTAAAAACATTCTGGCTTGTGAGTTCTTTCAGCAGAAGAATTGCTCCAGTATTTTCCTCTAGTCAAAACAAGTAAACATTAAGAGCTGCCATTTTCTGTGCGGTGCCCATGAGTCTAGAAAAGATTAAAGGCAACACTGCAACAGTCACATTCTCCACCCCCAACATTTTTCGTTACAATCCCAAGTCCTACCCCCTTGTCCAAACAGTCCCAACCTGCCCTTGAAGATGCTAGTTCCTCCTCCTCCCCACCTGAAGACACACTCTCAAGCTTCTTGTCCCAATCAACTCACTTTTTTCACTCTGGCTCGTGCTCTCTCTACACTAGAGCCAAGTAACTTCCTCCTCTCACCTGCCTGGCTGCCTGGAACTGGAAACGGGGCATTAAACAACAGAAGCATCTCTCTACTCCCACAGAAGTCAGAAACTGCAATGAGAGCTAGCCTCCTTATCTCTGGGCAGGTCAAGCTCAGTTGCTTCAGGTGCATCTCATGTAGACTAGTTAATGCTGGGATTTGAGGCAACGCAACATGGTCAGCAAGCACAGAATATTTGGACATTTTAGAAACTTTTTAGCTTTAGTAGCTATTAAGCATATTATAACTATAATTCCCTTAGCCAGATCTAAGTGGACTTTTACAGAACCACACACTTAACACAAGGACCACCACTAATGCTACTCAACAAGAGTCTGCTCCAAAGCACAGCAGCCCTACAGCTTGTCTTTTTTTTTTTTTTAAGGAGGGAAAAAAAGGATGGCCAGTCTTTTTAAGTAGCAAAACTTGTTTATTAGCCTCACCATCAGGAAAAAAACCCAACCATTTTGGCTGAAGCTTTCCAGAAAATCTAACATAAAACCGGCACATGGCATGAAAATTTTAGATAAAGCAGCAAACTCTAGCAATTAAGAGGAACTAGACACAGTGGAAAGTATCACACAACTTTCATAACCAATGGTAGTACAACAGCTGACAGACAGAAGGAATAGCAGGATCGCACCTTAAAGACTAACTGGTTGAGTGTGACATAAGCTTTCACAGACAACAGCCTACACCATCAGATGATATCTGACAGCATGCATAACAAGACTTCTGCCACTTTCTACAACATACTCCACTGAAAGCTTCCCATCTAGAAATTAGGGTGGGTGATAACAGATTTAATACAATAGACCATATTCCACAATTCAGTATCTGCAACCATCACAGAGTTGGAGGATTGTATGTCTCATATTTTCGTCAGCCAGAAAACATCAGTTTCTTTCAGATAGGCATATGCATCAACCATTTATTACAAAGTATACCACATTTACTCAAATAAAATGAGGCTTTTCTCCCAAATCAGCATAGGGGGGAAAAAAAAGGTCCTCATCTTACATTTGCCTACAAGGAAACCTCATAAAATACATTGCCTATCATTAAACCGCTGTGAAAGGCAACATGCTCAGAAATAGAAACCAACTATGAAGTTGATTAAACACAACCAGCACCGAATATGACTATAACACACATAGCTCACACTGGGCAAACTTGCTAATGGGAACATTTTTTTTTTTTTAATTAATACATTTCATGTTCCAGGTCAAATCAACCAAATCAGTTCCAAATCGTATTCACTGAGCAGACCTCAATCGTTCCAAAAACCATATCGATTGAGCAGGCAGAACTCAATCATTCTAAACACCATGTATGGCACTACAACCAGCAAGCATTAAGGACCGGTTAGTGCAGTGCATCGGAATAAGACACATGATAGTGCCCAATGCACTCAGTCCCCCTCAGTGTCAACATCTTTAAAAAAAAAAAAGATGGTGAGCCACTACACTGAATAGATTATGACTTCCTCTTCATTCCCACAGAATCGAGCTACACCTTTCTTTCCCATTTCCAGTTAATCCCATTTCTTCACCAGCCTTCAATATCTGGCAAACATCAAACAGGGCCCCCAACAGTTCACCCAGAATCCTTCTGTCATCCACTCTCTCAACCTGTTGAATATAATTAGCATGCCCCCACCCTCCATTGGGCAAGGATGGACCAGGTTGCCCTGCACCTCATCTGCATATTTTAATTTTTTCAAGGAACCCAGAACTCGTGACAAGAACACCCAGCTCCAGTACACACATGCACACTGAGCAGTGCTAAAATCATGCATCATTTATGCTATGTATAAGTAGGTACAAAACTGCTGTTTGAAAGTGCATTTATGAAGTACCTGTGCTAAAACTTGCAGCAGTTTCAAAAAAGGTAAAATGCATCAATTCTGGATGAACTACGTTTACCCATCGTAATCTTCCTATATGCAAACTCCTACAGGCACATTTATTTCATAGTCAGTGTTTTCAAATTTTCCTCTCACGTCCATGGGCTCAGGGAGAGCAGGGTCTGACAAAGGGGAAGGCAGGGGGTAAAGGGGCCATCAGTTATGTCCCTGCCCCCCAAACCCCAATTTATTTTCCCTGCCTGAGAGGGGGACTAATTCAAGGCAAACCTACAGTAATTAGATTTTACACCTGGAAAACTGTAACAAATGTATAATCAGTGGTACATCATCTAATTTAATTTAGTCTGACTGTGCCCAGTACCAGATGTTTCAGTGGAAGTATAATAAAATCACATGATTAAAACTTGTAGAATTACTTACTTATGAATAAAGTAACCTGAACCACTTTATTTAGCATGTCTGTATATGATTTGGCTTACACAACAGGAGGGTAAGAATAAGATGAGATTCGCCGTAACATGGGGTACTGGAATGTAACCAATATAAGGCCTTACAGCCAAACACTAAATTATACCGAAGTTTCTGCATTGTGATTTCAGTAATAATGACTCCTGCATTAATTGCCAAAACTATGTTCTGACTAGGTAAATGAGCCTTTTTGATTAAGTCACAACGATGCATTGACTCTTAATATACAGCTACGGCTACATCAGCAAAAGCACAGGACCACTTTAACACCTATTATGTTAAAAGGGTGAAAAACAAAAGGTATGCATGAATATTTAATCTCCTTAGAATCACAAAATCCTAGAAAAGAAGCCTGAAAGGGACCTCAGGAAGTTATCTACTCCAGTCCTCTGCCTGAGACAGAACCATCCTTTTCCACACCATCCCATACAAATCCACTGTCTAATCCAGTGGTACCCAACTTTTTCTCCCCTCTCAGGCCAGATGTGCAGTGCTCAGTCCCTCTGAGGCCAGATGGGACATGCAGGATGGGGCCCAATCCAGCTGTGAACTGGAAGGGGGCATGGCCCAACCCTGAACAAGCTGCAGAGGAAGAGGCCCACCCCAACCTGGCTGCACAGGGCTTAGGAATTTGGTACCTAGGAAGGATGGCCATATTAATTGCCACTGCTCATCCATCAATAAAATTCCCAATCCATGGACCGCCTCACAGGCCGGATGCCATGGTTCTACTGGCCTACAGGTCAAACTGCAGCCTGACATTTAACACTCCTGACCTAATCTATAAGCAACATTACACAGCCAACCCTAATACAACCACAAGCCATAACACCAATGCCAACTTCCTGCTGCAGCAAAGGGTGTTAAAATATGCTTGAGAGGTCCAAGGAAAACCATCACGACCCCTGCTAAAGGAAGGTGCACACACCCACAGTCTATACCTGTCTGACCATGGAGTGACCTTCTGACCCCAAATGTGGCAATCTGTCAGACCCTCTAGCCAGAAATCTCCAGGTTTTAGTCCCAGCAGAAGCACTGACAATTCAATCAAAATCCCAAGCCTCGGGTGCAGCCAACACCCAATGCTTCCAAGACAGTTGAAAATCTTGACAAAAGGTAGCAGCAGGAGGGGAATAATACCCATAGCAAAACATAGGCATAGCTTCTTCTAGATTGGGGTGGGCAATTATTTGGGCTGGAGGGCCATTTAAGGAGTTTTGGCAAACTGTTGAGAGCTGCTGGGGAGTAGGAGGGGTGGGAAAAGGACCCTATTGGGCCACCCCTCTGCCCCCATCAGACCTGTTTACACTGCCCAGCAGGGCAGGGCACTCCATGGAGACCAGCCCAGGACCACTGCAGGCAGAGTGTGCTCAGCCAGGCAGAAGGGACATGGCCATGGGTAAGCAGGGACGTGGCATCTGGGAGGGAGCACAATGGGTGGGCTTAGGGTTGAGATCATGGGGCAGTGACAGCACAGGGCTGGGGGCTGGACAGAGCCACAATACACTCCCCACTGCCTGTGGAACTAGCATCCACCACAGGGACATGCAGGGAGTGGATCACAGCTATGCCCCAGGCCCCAGCCCTGCACTATCACAATCCCACAACCCCAGCCCCAGCCCAACCTGCTTGTCCCACTCTCAGACATTGTTCCCACACATTCATGGCCCCATCCCATCCGCCCTGCCAACTGCGCCTTGTCTGCAGAAGTCTTGGTCCAGTCTCCATGAAGACCCTCCTGCCCATTCTGTCCAGCAGTGGGTGCAGGATGGATGCGCTGGGGTGCTGGGGCAGTGAGGCTGGGTCTGGTGCCAGTGGTGGCAATGCTAGCAGCAGCAACCGGAAGTGTGACAGCAGAGAGAATTGGTGCTACAGAGGTTGCTGGGAAGCAGAGTCCAGGCGCCACACCACCCCATGGACTACAGCTCCTGACATTCCCAAGAGCCACACGTGGGAATAAGGTGCGCTGCACTCAGTGCCAAGTGGTACCTCCACACCCGGGGCAGCAGAAGTGGCTGTACATGCCACAGCCCAGGTTGCTCTCTGTGCCTGTACTAGGCAGGGCCATAGGACCCACCACAGACTGAACAGAATCATTTGGCAAGCTGGATCAGGCCCATAGGCTATATTTTGTCCACCCCTGGTCTAGATCATCCTTGGCCAATATTTCGCCAACCTCTTCTTTGACACTTCCAATAATGGCAAGTCCACAATTTTCCTAGACGGTCTATTCTACTGCCTCATTGTTCTAACAGGAAATGTTTTTCCTGATATTCAACCTAAACCTACTTTGTTACAACTTCAAGCAACTGATCCACATCCTACTCTCTACAGCTAGACAGAAAAGCTGCTTTCCTTCATCATTATGGCAGATATTTCAGATATTTGAAGCACCTTTTCTGCAAGCTGAATATGCCTGTTTCCTTCAACCTCTCCTTGTATTACTTGCCATTCACGCCCTTTATCATTCTTGTCACCTACCTCTACATGCTTACTTCTCCCTGTCCTTAAAATGTGGAGCTCAAAATTGCACATAATACTCCGGATGAGGCTTAACCTGTGCTGAGGAAAGAGGCACTATTCACCTTTTTGTCTTGCACTTAATGCTCCTATTGATGCAGCCCAAAATCATGTTTATCTTGTGTACAGCTGCAAAATACAGATTCATATTGAGTTCTGTGATCTACCAGGACTTCTACACTCTTTTCCATAATGCTGCCATCCAACCCATTATCACCTGTTTTGCTTTTATATTTTTGATTATTCTTCCCGAGTTGTAACATCCTGTATTTGTCACTGAACTTCATCCAGTTAGCTCCAGCCCAGCTTTCCATTCTGTCAAGATCTTTCTGAATGGCACCCTTGTGCTCCGTGTTCACAATCCTTCTCAGTTTCATGTCATCTGCAAAATCTCTCAAGAAACTTTCTATGCCAGCATTCAAGTAATTAATAAACACATTGAACAATGCTGGGCCTAGGACAGACCCCTGTGAGACTCCATTTGAAACCTCCTGCCATTCTGACATGGATCCATTTATACTTACCCTTTGCTTGAGGCTATGAAGCTGGCTGGCTTATAGTCGTTTGGTCTAGCCCACATTTTTCCAATTTAATACTTTAATTCTTTTTAAAAGCCTTGCTGAAGTCTACATACACTATACCTACAGCATTCCCTTCCCTCACCCAAGTTCTTTGTCCGTTTGCCACAATTCATTCACAGTAAATGCGTGCTGGCTACTTCTTATCAGCCTTTCCTTCACCAGCTGCTTGCAAATGGCCTTCCTTACAATAAGCTCAGTAGATGGCTATTCTCCTGTACAGGAGAGATCGTGCAGGTAAAAGAGGTGGGGGTATAACTGTCTATGTCAAGGAAAGCTACACATCTCTGCAAATTGACATTGGCACCCAGGATGGATGACTGGAGTCCCTCTGGGTTAAAATATGTGGGGAACATGGCACAGGGGACATCACGGTAGGAGTCTACTACAGACCTCCTAACCAGAAACAAGAGCTTCACCAGGAATTCGCCACGAAACTGACTAAGGCTGCACGCTCTCGATGCACGGTCATCATGGGAGACTAACTACCCAGACATCTCATGGGAAGAGCACTCGGCCAAATCCAATCAGTCGCGAAGCTTCCTCATGCGCGTGGACAAGCTCTACCTGACTCAAGAAGTCTACAGGCTGACAAGAGGTAAAGTGTTGCTGGTCCTGGTACTGGCCAAAGGGGATAATCTAGTCAGCAACCTAAGAATAGATGGAAAGCTAGGCAACAGTGATCACAAACTGATTGCTTTTACTATCCATCGCAAAGCTGGCAAGTCAGTCAGCAATGCAGAAGTCCTCGACTTCAGGAAAGCTGACTCTGACAAGCTCAGGAGGCTCGCTGTTGAGGCCTTAAGGGACCAAGACTTGACAGAAAGAGGAGTCCAAGAGGAGTGGTTGCTCCTCAAGGGAGCGATCCTGACAGCACGAGGGTCATCTCAGAGGAAGGGTAGCAAAAGGGCACAGCAACCCCCTTGGCTCAGCAGGGAACTTGAGGACCTCCTATGCCTAAAAAGAGAGACTTATAAAGAATGGAAGCCTGGACTAACCACCAAGGAGGAGTACTCAGCACTGGTCCGTACCTGCAGAGAGCAGACCAGGAAAGCCAAGGCTGCAACCAAACTCCACCTGGCTTCACATATCAAGTACCTGAAGACTGGAAGAAGGCCAATGTGGTACCCATTTTCAAGAAAGGGTGGAAAGTAGATCCCAGGAATTACAGACCAATCAGCTTCACCTCAATCCCTGGTAAGATTCTGGAGAAAATTATCAGAGAGCCTTCTTGATAAGCTGGCTGATGGCAACATCTTCAGGGACTGCCAGCACAGGTCTGTCACAGGCAGGTCTTGCCTGATCAATCTCATCTCCTTCTATGACCAGGTGACATATCACCTAGACAAGGGAAAAGAGATTGACATCATATATCTGGACTTTAAAAAACCCTTTGATCTGGTGTCCCATGACCTCATGGAAAAACTGGCCAACTCTGGCCTCAGCTACACCACAGTCCGATGGCTGGGAAACTAGCTCCGAGGTCAGACCTGGAGATGGAAGGGAATCATTATGGCGCTCCATGACCAATGGTGTCCCCCAAGGCCATGTCCTTGGACTGGTTCTCTTTAACATCTTTATCAGCGATGTGGACATTGGTGTCAGAAGCGCACTGGTTAAGTTTGCTGATGACACTAAACTTTGGGGCACAGCTTCCACACCTGAGGATAGGCTAGTGATCCAGGCTGACTTGAATAAGCTTAGTAAGTGGGCGGCTATAAACCTGGTAATGTTCAATACCAAAAAATGTAAGGTACTCCACTTTGGCAGAAAAAAACCCGCAGCACACTTATAGGCTTGGCAGTGCTACGCTCATTAGCTCCACGCCTGAAAGAGACTTGGGGGTCATCAGTGACCACAAACTAAACATAAGCCACCAACGTTATGTTGCAACTGGTAAAGCAAACCAAACTCTGGCTTGCATCCATAGATGCTTTTCAAGTAAATTTCAGGATGTCATTCTCCCGCTGTACTCTGCCTCGGTGAGGCCACAGCTGGAGTACTGCATCCAATTCTGGGCTCCACAATTCAAGAAGGATGCTGAGAAGCTTGAAAGAATCTAGAAGAGAGCCACACACATGATCAGAGGGCAAGAAAAGCCATGGGACTCTTCAGCCTAGAAAAAACACAGGATCGGGGTGACCTGCTGGCTGCCTGCAAGTGCTTAAGGCGTGTGCATCAAGATCTGGGGGAACATCTGTTCACCAGAGTGCCCCAAGGGATGACAAGGACCAACAGTCATGAACTTCTCCATGACCATTTTAGGCTGGACATAAGGAAAAACTGTACTGTCTAAGCCCCCAAGGCCTGGAATAGACTCCCTCCAGAAGTGGTGCAGGCACCTACTCTGGACTCATTCAAAAAATGTTTGGATGCTTATCTTGCTGGGATCCTTTGACGTTAGCTGAGGCAGGGAGCTGGACTTGATGATTTCCAAGGTCCCTTTCAGCCCTAATGTATATGAGTCCATGAGTCAAATGGTCTTCCTTACAATAAGCTCAGTAACTTCCAAGATAACACAATAAAACTAACTACTCTTTAGTTCCCCCGAGTCCTTTTTGCCTTTTTTAAAGAGGGGCCTTTCCCTATACTCAGGTATATCACCCATTTCTATGGTTTGGAAATGTTACTGCCAGGGACTCCAAGATCTCCTCTACCAGTTCCCTGGTGAGGTGCACCCTGCAAGTGCAGCGGCAGCAAGGGGCACAATCCCACACCACCCACCCCCTGCTGCTGCCGGGTGGGCAGAGGGTGCCTCACCAGGGCAGCACAGAGCTTGCAGTGGCAAGCAGCTTCCCTGCGTGGCCCTGTAGTGCCAAATCACACTCGCTGGGCTGCAGAGGCCCCAGGGGAGGGCAGCAGAGTGGGGAGCCCTAGCCCACACCTGCCTGACTCATGTACAGATCTGGGGGACAGATCTCCCCTGCCCCCTCAGGAGTGCATGCAATAATGCGGAGCCAAGCCCACCCCCATCGGAGCCCAAAGCAGGCAAGCAGCAGGGAGGGGGAGCTGGGCTCTGCTCCTCTGCAGCAGCCACTGCCTCCTGCTGGCAGCAGCCAGGGCTTGGGCGCTGCTGTGGGTGGGCGGGGAGCTGTAGATCCGGGTCCCTGACCCCATAGCCTTGGCAGCTGGGTGCCGCCTTTAGCAGGGCTGGGGGGCAATAGGGGGAGTAAGGGAGACCAGCAGGGCCAGGGGACTGCAGATGGAGAGTGAGGGGCCTGGACCTGCATTCTGTGAGCTAAGGAGGCAGGGGGAGCTCTGATTCTCCATGATAAAAAAACCAAAATCAGAGGCCAAAATTTATAGGTATTTAGAATTTATTTTATTATAGTGATTCAGGCACTGGTAGGCTTCCAAACTGCTTTAAAATAGTAAATATATCGATAAAACTTTATGATGCATACCTACCTACCTTTCATTTTATTCACAGATTTTGCAAGTTTTTATCAGAGAAAACCAGGTTACCTGATCATCAAGCCCTGCTGACTTCAATTCATTCAGAATCAAAAGTTTCCTACCTGTTTCTTTGGTTATCTCATCCCTCAGACTGTCCCCTTCCTTACCCAAAGAACCCTTGTTCCAGTCAAAACTGAAATAACCCTTCAGACTTACATTTTCTGCTAGTCTCCATCCCCTTTCTCCACTTATCCTTGCTCTTCATTTGTTCCCATTTAGAGATGGAGGGAAAGTTCCCTTTTAAAGAGAGACCATCTATGCTGACACCTCCTTCAAAATGCAAACAGCCACTCCCTTCCTGCCACCCATTCTACAATATCTGCTAAAAAGCTTGCATGCTTTTCAGTTAAACTGTGCTGTAAAAGAGGAAAAACAGAAGCACTGCTGGAAGGGTAATAAGGAAAAAGGGAGATCTATTTCTGGTTCTGACTACTTTTTGCTGTTTTAAAAGCTCCTTATATTATAATTTTGTGGCTAACAAAAGACAAGACTAGACATAACTACAGAAAGTACAGATACCCGAATAATCTAGGTAAAACTGTTTATGAAACCAAGTAGGGCCTAGCAGAGAGATGAGAGCATTTCACTTGTTTCTCTCTTTTCATCTTTATTTTTTAAAGTAAGATCTGCTTTTCTTTTTGAAATGTTGTACGCACGTGTGCGCATGCATACACTATCTATATCTATACCTATATTTCAATCACAGAAACATATGTATTTGTGGTGGGGAGGGGTTACATCAGAAAATTTTGCGGTTTTTTCTTTTATCAGAGAAAACCAAGAACCCTGCTGTTGACTAATTAAACCCCCAATGACTACAATAATTTAAACTATTCTCAGGCAAAGGCAAGTTATTTTTTTCATACATTCTCTCTACTAAGTAAATGGCCCCAGCTGTACCTACCTTAAGTTATTATTTATTTGCATTACAAGAGCATCTAAGAGCTCCTGCCATTTACCAGGATGCCACTGGGCGAGACACTGTACAAAAAGAACAGAGAGGGCTCCTCCCACAAGCAACCTCCACAATGCAAAGGAAAAAATTATTTAAGAAAAATAGATGTGTAGAAGGAAACTAGCCAGCATCATAAGCACTGGCATGAGCACACTAACAGTCTAACAACTGTTGAGCAAGTTTGAAAGTATATCTTTGTGGATATTAAAAAGCTACATTAAAAACTTTAACAGCAAGAACTGAAAATGTAAAAAGTAATACCAGTAATTTATGATTAGGGTGACCATACATCCCAGTTTTGTTGGGACAGTCCCATGTTTCATACCATCCTGGCCAGTAGGCATGAATAGTGCGTGCCCCCAACAGCTGGAGGGGCACAACTGCGCTGGTGGCAGTGTCGACAGTGCCTGGGGGAGTGGGGGGCAAGCACCGACCAGAGGTTGGCAACCACCCACAGGCGCTGCTGGCAGCGTCAGCAGTGGCCAGTGGTGATCGTGGACCA
>NW_017729034.1:67290387-67290974 GCF_001723915.1 Gavialis gangeticus
GCCAGTAGGCATGAATAGTGCGTGCCCCCAACAGCTGGAGGGGCACAACTGCGCTGGTGGCAGTGTCGACAGTGCCTGGGGGAGTGGGGGGCAAGCACCGACCAGAGGTTGGCAACCACCCACAGGCGCTGCTGGCAGCGTCAGCAGTGGCCAGTGGTGATCGTGGACCACCCACAGATGCCACCAGCAGTGTCAGTGGCAGGGTGGCAAGTGATGACCACCCCCCCCCTTTTTGCAGGGGGTACACTGCCATGCTCAGGGGGTGCACTCCCTACCCACTGCCCCTGCCAGTAGGTGAAAATTCAAAAAAGTGTCTTGGATTAGCACGACCCACCTGCATGTGCCTGACCCAGCTTTTCCTGACAGTGTGCTGCTCAAACATTCATGTGTGGGGCACCCCAGGTGGTCAGCCACCCCTAAGGCTGACCCTGACTCTACTGCACGTAAGACAAGTTCACAGCCCAGCAGAGTTGGAACCAGGGAGTCATTGCTCATACCACATGGAGCCCAGATAAGAAAGGGCCTTCCTGGGGGGTAGGGGCAGGGTGGCTCCAACCCCTACCCTAAGGAAAGCAGGGATCCCTCCC
>NW_017729034.1:67296220-67297081 GCF_001723915.1 Gavialis gangeticus
AAAGGAGTACTTCCGGGGGGGCAAGGGGAGAGAGAGAGGTGTTTGAGGGGGGAATTCCAGGTGGTGTTAAAAAAAATACAGCTCATCACATTACCCAGCAGTAATTTGTCACAGTCAATAACAATGGGCAAGCATTCCATTTGTTCTGGGAGAAAGGCCTTTCTCCCAGTATGAAACGAGAGTGTATAGCTGTTAAAGGGGCTTCCCATGAAAGAGAACTGGCTCTTCTGCAAGAAAGTAAAAGCACATATAAATCAAGAAGCTCTCTTTCCCCACTCACTTGACTAACTGTACGTTACTCTCGGGTAGTAAGGAGCATCGAAATCCCATTGTCACATGCTCTTCCTCTCGTACAGCCCACCCAGAAAGGAGTTGTCCAAGGAGCCCTGTGACCCAGACACAGGTCACCCCAGACATGGGTGGATCCAGAATTTTGTAAAAAGGGGGGAAGGAACAATGACTGACGTTACAGGGGTGATTGCACCCCACTCCCAGCTCCCCTCCATATTAACCCAGGCCAACAATGCTGTAAAAGCAGCAGCTGAGGATTAAAGGTCCAAATCAAGCAAGAATCACCCCTTACTGTGGGCATCTGTCCCTTCCTCTCAGCTCAGCAGCACCACCCTTCCCTCCCCCTCCTATCTACCCCCTCCTACCCTTCCATTGTCCCTGGGTACCCTGCAGGCAGTGCTAGAGCCACTCCTGCCCTGCTCCAGCTGGGTTCAGTGGCAGCAAGCAGGTTCTCCTTCTCTGGCCCAACTCCTAAGTTTGTAGGGAACACTTGGGAGAAACGATGTCAGTAAGACAAGGGGAGGGGGCAGGATTCTCCAGCAGTTCCAACCCACAAGCAGTTCGTCTGCC
>NW_017729034.1:67297158-67298944 GCF_001723915.1 Gavialis gangeticus
GGTGGCAAGAAAAAAAGGGGGGGGGGCAGGTTTCTCCAGCATTTCCAACCCACAAGGAGTTTGTCTGCCATGGGGGGGGGGGGGAGAAGCAAAAGCAGCAGCTTCCCATCACCCCCATAGTAGAGAGGTTGCCTCTAAGGCATCTCTCTTGCTCTCCAGCCAGGGAGCTGAAACACCTGTAAGCTTCCCCTCACCAATTTTCCAGCACTGCACATTTCTAGTGCTGAAACTGAATGCCTGGCCATACTCAATATTTCTACATCAACAAAACTGAAGGCAACATTTTAGAGGAAGTATTCTCCAGTTGATCTTTCAGCTTTAGGTAGTTTCACTGACCCTCCCCTTATTGCTTCTAATACTTGAATGACTTTTTTTTTTTAAGCCAACATGAAATGTTATTTCTGGTTAAGTAAATTCTCTTTTAAGTCCATTGCTTCCTCTGACACTTCATATTTTTCATGCAAAGTGCTTCCAAAAGTTACACTCTAGAAATTGTCTTATCAAACTAACACTGCCACCTGTTTCCAATACCAAACATAACCTAAACAGCAACACTCATTAGTTGTTCAGAGCCCTTCACGATAGCCTGCAGAAACAGTATGCCATATAAAGCGAAGAGATAATACAACATCCCAAATAAGATTTTATTTCCAGGACAAAATCCAAGTTTGAAGTGGTTCCTAGCTCTGGCCAGGCCTGAATAAGATTTAGAGCCAACAAAACTATTTCCTAGGTTTCATCTCGATACCATATATGTGAAAACTAACATACAGTTCATGTTTTGTGTAGTGTTTCTAATTTACTGTAGAAGTAAATCTTAATGCTCTCACCAGTTTACCTATATACCATATTTATTTGAACACAAGATGACATTTTTCCCCCAAATTGGCATGGTGGGGAAAATCCCCTCATTTAGAATCGCAAAAAAAGCCTCATTAAATGCACTATCAAGTAAACCGCTGCCAAAAGCAGCATGTGCTCAGCAACAGAAACCAACTATGAAGTCGATTAAATGCAGCCAACAATGAGTACGACTACAAAACACATGGCCAACATTGGGCAAACATGCCAATGGAACCTACAACAAGGACAGGTTAGTGCACCCATCTGAATAAGACATATGGCAGTGCCCTCAACACCAACTTTCAAGACACAGTGTACCACTACATTGAATACATTTGGACTTCCTCTTAACTCATACAGCCGAGTTATGCCTTTCTAATTATTCCTGTTTCTTCACTCATCTTAAATGTCCAGCAAACATCACCAAATGGGGCCCCAAACAGTACACCCAGAATCTCTCTGTTACCCCTTCTCTCAACCTGTTACATATGAGGTAGAGCCAGACCAGACTGCTCTGTGCTCATCTACATATACATTTCTGGAGCATCCCAAGACTCATGACTAGGGACTTAATTCATGGATTTCACAAAACCCAGGATTGTCTCTGAAATCAACAACAACAACAAAAAACTTAATAAAATGCTGGCTCCTCAGTGGAAGCCAGCAATTCTCACTACTAAGAAGGGAAGGTGCCGGCTGGCGGGGAAGCACAAAGGGTAGCAGACAAGATGGCAGCAACCACCTCATCCCTCCTCTCCCCACCAGGGCCCCTCTGCCAAATCAGTACAGAGGGATGGGGCCACTATGAAATGATTGCAGAATTAGAAGTTTACACCACAGTCAACCAGCAAAAATTGGTAAGCATCCCCATAATTTAGCCAGACCCCTACTCATTACAGGAACACCGAGCTTCAGTCAGGAGTGGGAGGTAAATCCTTTTGGG
>NW_017729034.1:67298971-67303192 GCF_001723915.1 Gavialis gangeticus
CACACACACACACACACACACACACACACACACACAGAGCAGTTCTGAGCTGTGGGGTCACCATGGCTTGAAATGCTGTTGACTCTGGTGGGGTTCAGCCCAATTAATTATATAGTAAATTATGAACCTTTGGTTTTGGACAAAAAGGCTGCCTGAATGTGTTTATGGAGTACCCGCACTAAAACATATATCACTTTAAAAAGGTAAATAAAAGTAACAAGTATCAGTTCCAGCTGAACTAAGTATATGGGTTCTATATGCAGACTGCTACAGCCATGCTTAATTTCAAGGTCATTGTTTTTAAATTTGCTGACTTCCACATGCTCAGGGAGAGCATAGTCTGATACTAAGGAGGTGGGGAAGGGGCTGCTGGGGGGAAAGGTGGAAGCAGAGAGTAAAAGGGCTTCCTGACCCCCCCCCCCCCCCCCAAAAGATTCAAATTTCCCCTGCTGTAGCACTGGAAGGGGAAGAAATTTAAAGGCAAACCTTCAATAATGAGGTTCTATACCTGGAAAATTATAACAAATTTATATGTTTTCCATATAAAGAATCTAATTATTGGGGGGTCATCTTATAATCAGGGTTGTTTTCTATTTGACTAAATACAGTAAATAGCAAACTCAAGACTTAATCATCTGACTTTTACAAGCAAACCTACTCATGCTGCCATATCTAAAGTAAACCAGGCACAGTCAAGTTACAAATCATTTTACTACTATTCAGCTCACATTTGCAACTGTAAGACCAAACACTGTTTTAGTATTGAACAAATGGCACCCACCTTTTATGCCCACCACAACTTGCTACCCTCCTACACTGGTGTTTTCATACAATGTTCCATATTTTCATACAATCTTAGTTAAAATAAAGATAGCTATACTAAGAAATTAGATCAAGGCATATAAGCACCTCCCAATAATTTCAACCTCCTGACCCTCCCACTTATTTATTAGTAGCTTAATGGTTGGCCATAGGTTTCTTCTTCCCCCAACAGCATGTCAATAGTGTGAAAAGCTAATTACAATGGCACATGGCTACTGCTCATGTCACAATGAAGGATGGAGATCTATACCTCAAAAGATAGTCAGCCATGTCAGTCTAAAATCAGGAAGAAGGCAGGATAGACTAACATCTTATAGACTAAATCAAAGATTTAATGAGCTCTAGCTCACAAAAGTTTACGCTATCCATCTCTGATTTAGTCAGTCTGTAAAGCAGCCCTCTATCCTGCCTTCACACCAAGAGCTAAGTACCTTTCCCTGCTCATGGATGGTACCAGGTGAAGCCAAATGAAATGGAACGTACTCAATGTACAGACGCAACTTCCTGAGGTATGCTCAAATATCTTCTTTCTGACCTGATGCAAGCAAATTAACAATCACCCCAAGGGGCTCCACGCTCCATTCTACATACCACAGCCTATTCTGACATGCTATGCTTATCTCTCTAGGAAACTAAGGAGCCACCTTATCAGTAAGCCATCCAAACATAACAGCCATTTAGCAAGAGGAGATTTTTGTGTCTAGCCCTGAAGTCCACTACAAACACCTTCGCTCCTTAAAAATGAAGGAAGCAAAGGACACAAAAGCTTACGCTATACATCTCAAATAGCCAGACTCAACCTCATGGAATGCCTTCAGTACTGGGAAAGACCCTGGATTACTGTTCATTAGAAACCAGTTCAGATAGCCAAGTTCTGTAGCAAAGTGTGTGTTGTTAAACTAACCACTGTATTTCCCAGGGAAATAAACTGATTATTCTAGTTTCTCAATCAACCTGCTCTCTCACAGCTTGCTTATATTATGGCACTACTGCTGCCACAGCTTTACTGGAAGACCCTCAAGCAAAGACACAGCGCATGACAGCAGATGAGGTGTTTGCACACCCCTCGCCAACAAAACTTTTTGGTGTAGATCAAGCCTCCACCTCCATTCCTCCCTGCCAAAGAAAAAACAGCAGCAGTAGGCATAACCAAGTAGCCTTGTTTGTATGGGCTATCTTGCCATACCTCTTCTCCACCCAAAGAGATAAAGCAGTGGCAGCAGACAGGTCTCAGCAATTTGGTCTAAAAGCATATTAAGCTTTTCAGTTACTTAAATGTTCAGTACAGAAATCTATTTTTTGGGGGTAGCTTTAGATTTAAACAATGTCCTGCCAATCCGCTTAACCAACAGTTCAAGTTTGACAGACATAAAACAGAAAAAATCTGAATATAAATTTTTATTATACATATTTTTTTCCATCAGCAAATTTCCTTCTACTCTTCCTGTTTTACATAATGAGGAGACGCTGTCAGACTGAAGTGTCAAAAGAAATTGTACTGGAACAAATTTATAAACTGAGCTATACATCTCCAAGGCCATATGGTATAAACCCTACTTTATATAATGAAAACTGAATTCTAAAACACTGACACAACAAAAACAAATCAACATGCAAAGAATAAGCATGCCTCACCAGTTTGAGTTTCTTCAGCATTTCAAATTAGTACATAAAAGAACCAGGTAAAAAACTTGGGATTTTTCTTCTCTCAAAAAGACTTTCTTCAAACACAACAGGATTCTTTAACAGGGAGCCAGCAGCTCCTGTTACTTTAAGGGGATGCCACAACAAGCTAAAACTGACATGTGGAGCTGGCAGCTGGACAAAAGGCTAGCTGCTAGGAAGCAAGCAGGCCAGAAGTCACAGGGATAGGGGCTACCCCTAGGCAGAGGAAGCAGGTTTGACTATTCTGGAGCTAGCTGCACTGAAGTAAACAGCCCCGAGGCAGACCTCCAGGCAGGGTGCGGCAATCAGCTGGGTGTAGCTGCAGTAAAGGAGGGCAGGCTGGCCATCAAGTCAAAGTAGAAATCCCTGTGTATGGCTAGGGAGCCACATGACAGGAATGGATGGGGCTCCAGACGGAGACAGCTGCAGGAGGTGGACTGGCAGGCTCACAAGCCATCTAATATTTGAAGGGGTATGTATGGCTTGCAGGGAGTCACTGACCCATAGTGGGGTGAATTTTAGTTGTACAGCAGTTTGCTAGTGTTTACATGAGGATTAGGTTTGAAACCAGAGCACTGGGTTGTGGCTGTAAGGGAGGACTGGAGCCCACATACCAGGGTGCCTGAAGCACTCGGAGTTTTAAGCCCTGCAAAGGGGCAAGGGAGAGTGTGAGGGAAAAGGGGCAGGCTAGGGCTGGGAGGGCCAGAGCCTGCAGCCTGAGAGCAAAAGACAGGGGCAGAGTAGAACAGAAAAGCCAAAGCCTCTGCCCCCACAGAGGCAAAACTGAGAAGAGGCTAGGATTGAGACGTCAGGCCAGAGCAAGTGTGCCTAGGCCTAAGAGCTCACAGTTAGAACAACCAGTGGGCGAAAGCCAAGAGGGACAAAGCCCGTACAAGAAGGTACCTGGATTGAGAGTAATGCACACAAGGCATGGGCGGGGCTAAAGGGGAGGCAGATAGAGGCCACTACCATAGTCCATAAGGCAACTGGTGCCCTGAGGCACTACAAGGACCAGGAGGGCCACAACTTACTGCCCAAGGGACAAGGCTGAAGTAGACTGGGACCCAAAGGGCAGCCTCCTGAAACCCTGTCAGTTATACCAAGGCTTGGCAGGCAAGGAAATAGGGAGTGGGAGCAGCAGTCACATGGGTTCTAACAGGGTGTCACAACCGCCCCTGGGACCAGGTCCTGCTATAGATTCCTAAAACGTTCCTTGAAGTTTAAGAATAGAATAGATACTACATTTAAGATTTCTCATAAAAAACCTAGTTCTCATTACACACAGAAAATTTGATTGTTGCACCCCACAAGCCAATCCAATAATTAATGATAAAAAATTGAAGTTTACATAACGTAGCTTTCATAGTTTTCATTTCAGTAACACTGGAGAAGACAGAGGAACTTCAAAAGACCTTAACAGGTAGCAAAACAGCATCATAGAAAAAATATCAATGGTTATAAACAAAGCAAACTCACTGGAATAATCTGCTTTATTCACACAATGTACTTTGTTTCTTAAGTAACTGATTAACTCAAAAACTCAGTATCACTCTTGATAGCAGAGTGCAGTGGTAAAAACTAAAAATGTTACTATGTTAGAATGTCAAAAAGAATGGGATTAAAATACCCAGTATGATTGTTTCCTACAAGGAAGTGGCATACCACTACACAGGTAACTGCTCAGTTTTTCACCTTATTGAAACAAGTTGGAGAGCTGGGGGGGGGGGGGGGGGG
>NW_017729034.1:67303257-67313253 GCF_001723915.1 Gavialis gangeticus
GGGGGGGGGGGGGGGGGGGGAGGGGGAATCAGAGATAATGAAAAGCTTCCACTATTGCTTTATTTCTGGCACAAAGAGTTTACAGTCAAGTATAAAAAAAATACAGACAAATGGATGGTGCAGAGCAAGGAACCAGTGAGAACACACTGTACTGAAAGCATGATAAAACAGAAGTTTTTTCATTATCTTTAACAGATTTAACCTTTGGGTCCTTTCTTTGACTGATTCTCTTATGGGATTTTGTAAGAAAAATGATAGTTTAAGAACCTGATCAGTAATTATTCAACTTGGAGTTTGAAAGTAAAAAAAAGCTATTTTCCCTAAAACTGAAAAGCATGGGGTTATTTATAAGCAGAATCAACTTATAATTAGAAGAATGGCTGACCAAATTGAACCCCTTTAAAACCACCACTGAACAATTTAAAGGGTGACAGGATTTCAAGAGGGTTTTAAAATAAGTTATTTCTGCTCTGCTTAAAAACGGAAGCAAAAGCAATTGGGCCAAAAGCAGAAAGTACACAGAATCACATTAACCACTCACAGGAAAGAATGGTGTAGAATTAAGAAACCAGTTTAAGATTAGAGACCCAAGAACATTAGAAACTA
The DNA here is from genome assembly GCF_001723915.1 of Gavialis gangeticus. NCBI lineage: Eukaryota > Metazoa > Chordata > Crocodylia > Gavialidae > Gavialis > Gavialis gangeticus. Next base: position 67,303,864 of record NW_017729034.1, read on the forward strand.
TTACAAATATCAATGTCCTAAAGCAAATCTAAGATTTTTTTTGCATTCCTAGACCACTCCACTAGTTTCTCAGAAGTCAGAGGAATTCATATAACAGAAACATTTCTCTCAGAAATATGAGTGGCCAAGTCACGTTGTATCCATGAAGGACCAGGAATTACGCAAGGGGCAAGGATTTTTCTGGGCTATATCTTTTTTTGGACCAATTGCATATTTGGGATAAAGATAAGTTTTGGAATACAAAGTATTCTTCCTTCAGGATTCAGACCTCTGGAAGATATACAATAAAAACATACCATCCAACAAAATCCTTGACACTTGCATAAATATAAGATTCACTATAAGTATATTTTATCTTCTGGGTGGGTAAAGAGAAGGCCACACTAAGATTACCTGCTTATTTTTTTAAACAGATTCTATGGTTTAGTTATTTTTTACCGCAAACAGATTGGGTAATGCATGAAGTTTTTTCCTCTTTTCAGATATGAACATTATGCTAGGTTGTGACCTATTACGATTAGTGCACTTGAGGCAACTACAAGAAAAAAGAAGCTGGTCATAATCATTATTTGCTGTCTTGTGACTCATGGAAGAAGAGGCAATTTGTTTATTTACCACAAACGCTCTAAAATTATTAAAGTACAACATAAAAAACGATAATGTTTACAAATCCCATAAGACCTCAGAGAATTACTTGCTTGCAACAACTTTTGAAGCAACGTTCAGGAATACCAAAGTGACAGCAAATTTTCTAAAACTTTCAACCACTCATTCTATTTTCCTATGAACTTCTAGTTTCTTGCCTAAACGTAGCACAACTTGAAGAATGCTAACCTGCACTAGAACGCTAAATTGATTAGGATATGTGCATGGACCACTTAAGAACATAAGGGGTGCATCTATACAAACAATTAATGATTAAATAAACTCCAGTGCAGTTCCTGTCAGTCAGCTGCTCCCAGGCACACCATTTACACACACGCCTGGGACCACAGCAGTTAAGAGTTGGGGCAGAGCTTCCCCAGGCTACCAGGAGTTCCAGGAAGTCAGCCCTGGACTCTTGGGGACAGCACTGGACCACAGAGGGGCTGGGGGACAACGATGCTACGGTGCAAGGCTAGCTGGCAGGCAGCCCTGATGCTTTAGCACCCTTGTGCCCAGGCAGCTCAGTCTACATGTACAGTACTATCCTTTGGTGGAATTAATCTACTGTGCCCTAATACCAGTGCACATGTAGACTGCAACACTTTACTGAGGAGCTAATTAGCCTACTCCACAGTAAACTGCACATACAGATGAACCCAATGGGTGCATCTGGTCAAGCAAAAACCATGCGTTTCCCCAGGAACAAGCAGCAGCAGCACACTTTGCAATCTCCCAGGGTTAAACAACCCCCACCCCCACTGCAGTACTGCAAAGTCACATCATGGGTAACACCTGCACGTGCCACCAGCAGGTCTTTGGCACCACACACTGCATGCCTGTGCTCATCTGGAAACTGCCAGTAAGTGCCATTCTGGGTCAGATCCATGAACACTACATGCCCCCCAGAGGCTGGGGGGGGCGGGGGCACAGTGTCCACCTGCAGGCAACAGTATTGGCAGTGGGGGTATGTCAGTGGTGAGCTCCCACAGGTGGCTGTGCCAGTGTCAGCAGTGGGGGGTGGCGAATGCTGACTGGTGGTCAGAGATCACCCGCAGATGCCGCCAGCAGTGTCAGCAGCACTTTTCGCAGAGGATGCACCACCAATCTCAGGGGGTCCCCCCCCAAACACACACACACACATCACTAATAGTCAGATCAATGGACCATCTAGCACAGGATCCTGGCTCCAGCAATGGCAAAACGTTATACAGGGAGAGCACTGAACCAGTTCTATCTAGAGCTATCTATCCCCTTATTCATTACCCTTCCAGGCATCTACCATCATTGGTTTAAAGATGTCAGAGGAAGCATTTCCAACTACTTTGTTCAACAGCTATTTCTAGATCTATAATCCATTTGTTTGGTCCCTTTTTGAACCTAGTTATGCCATCTGCCTCCATCACCTGCTGTGGCAATGAATTCCACAAGTTAAGTCCATGTTGCAATAAAAAAAAAAAAAAACAACAAAAAAAAACCCTTTTACTAGTTAGTTTTAAACCTCTCTCCTGATAATGTCTCTGGGTGCACCCTAGTTCTAGACTTCTGGGACTGAAGCTTAAGTGAATAACTTTCCTCTGACAAGTGTCATTACTCAAGGCTCTTGTGGGCACCTACAGTTTTCATTTGATAATGATAATCATGGTATCTTCTGTTAATGAAATATTCAAGGGCCAGATCTGAAACAGTCATTCTATAAAACTTCTGACTAAGTCAAATTAGATGTCTGGTTAGTAACTAAGGTTTGCAGAATGGGTTTTTTAATATACAGTTCCTCAATTTAATCTTTGTGACCTGCCTGCAAAAACACCATTAATAGTAAGCACTTCAAAGACTGAGAACAGATTGGGGAAAATGCCCAATTTTTATATTAATGAGATGGCTTTTTCTTGTGTTAATTTCATCCTAATTATTTTAAGAAAATAAAACTAATTGAAATTATTTCCACTCGAAGAGGACTGATTCTCAGTTGGAGGTGAAAAGTACTTAGATCTATAAATTAAAGAATCAATATTTGTCTTCCACAGTTTACAATACATCAAAAATGAACAGATCAGTTTTAGCCAGAGACTGTTCACAGCAAAACTTAGTCCCTTAAAGCTTTGAGAGTCTTGTATAAATTTGAGATGGCAACAGTATCTCTGTGCATCTCAGAAGCTTTTCTTTAAAACGATTATCATGTTACTGTAATAACTTAACCTACCTTCAAGTTTTGAAGCAGCAAACAGAAAAATAGACCGAAGAAGTTAAGGATTAAAAAGAAGTCTTTTCCCCCCCCCCTCAAAGATTCAGTAATAATAAGATTCTTAAATAGTGACAAAGAAATCAGATCCTGTTTTTAACAACTGATAGTTGTACTTTAGAAAGTTCCTCTCCCCACATCCCACAACAGCACACTTGACTTACATGCACACTAGATAAATGTACAGTTTACCAGCTGAAAAACATACTTGTTTACTACTTGCTTTTTATATGGTAACACGCATTTTATCTTCACTTCAGATAAATGGATTAGCTACTTAACATGTGCTGGAACTCTCAGGTCCTACTACCTGCTTTGTAGCCTAAGCATATTCCATTTAACTTCATAATTGGTGAAACTGACTAGATAATACAAAAGCTTCTAAAGAAACCTTGAACTGACACAGTTGATTCAACTTTGAGACTGCTATTAAAGAGTACAGCACCCCCAGAAATAAGGTAATGAGCCTTTAGGAGGTGCAAAAAATTTAATGCAGGTTGTTCCTGTAGTTAGTGAACAGTGTTCAACAGGTCTTTTTTTAGTCCCTAGACTATGTACTTAAAAGTACACTGTAGTATAAATAGGTTGCTAGTTTTAAACCATGCAGTTCTATATTACATTTCTTGTTTCAGAATTATGCTTTCTAATTCTTTAACTAAATGATAACACAAAGTGACTCCCTTTTATCAACACCTCTAGGAAGCATATTAACCAACAGACAGACAAGTACAGATAAAGCAGTTCTGTCTACGGTCTATCCTTTATTATCCAAACCCTTCTGGAAAGCACCTGGTGAAAAGCCACTTCAATAGCTGACTTCTTTTGGATAAGTGCGATAGTTAAAAGTTAGTGTACCAAACCACAAAAGTAAAAGATGCAGTGCCTCATGAAATATAGCTTAAGAGAAAAAGAGTGTCACACATTCCCAGCAGTTACCAATTAGTTTTAAAATGTTGCTGTTTTGGATAGCAAAGGGATATTGATAACAGAGAATGTACCTCATTAGACAACAGCATTTGAAATCACAGAAAATATTTGGAAAGAAATGTTCTGAACAAATTCTTCTGAATGACGCATTCAGTGTTCTGTCACATATTTTTCTTCACTATTTTAAAAGATAGGACTAACAGCATCATAAATAGGGAAAAAGGGTTTGCTCCTTTCTGGAAAAAACACCAAATGAAGGCTTACAAAGCTGAAATCTGTCAGAAAGTCAAAAAAATGAAACTCTTATTTGTATTGAAATATCCTTTACGGATGACTGAAGACTAGATGAAAATTAAGCTCTCCTCCTAAATCCAGAAGGACAGAATAGTGGATGTGGCTATCTGGAGAAGTCAGGTATGTAAATTATTTTTGCTCAAACTGATACACTTAAACATTCCAGCTTCTCAAAAATGAATCAATTTACAACATCCAAAATTTGTGTATACTTGATAGGGTATTACAGAACGCAGCACCAGATGCTGCAAGCAGCATGCTGATTATTTAGCAACTCAATGATATTTTTTATATTGTTACTTTGTATATATTTCTTTTTGAACCAAAGAATTTCCTCATCTAGAAACAGATAATGCACTGCTGATACAGGGAACCAGGTACATTTAAACAGTCTTTTCTGCTATGCAGGATATCTTTCTGCAGAATTTTTAGAAACGGTGCTAAAAATTAAAACTCTGATACTTTGTTTCTTCTGACATATAGGCTGGATAAAACAAGAATGGCAACAACCGCCTTGAATATTGTTAGAACAAATCACCACTGCATTTCATTAGGATGATCTAAATTTGCATAGAAAGATGACAGGACCACTTCTTATGATCAGGAACTGTTGGCATGGGACATATATGCTAGATCAATTCAAAACAAAATAGTATCAAAATGCCAAAGCAAGCATTAGGAGCCCTCTGACAGTTTCGAGTTTCAAGTTGAAACCCACCACAACTACTAACATTTCAACCCCGAGGAAAAAGACACTAAGATTATGTGAAGAAAAGGACTCAAAAAGAAATTTCTGAGAGAACATCCAAGACCAGTTTAAAGTTTTATGGAGCTACTCCTATTTTCAAAGAAATTTGGTACAAAAGGTAAAGAAATCAATGCGGTTTATTCACTCTTATTGTATTTTGATAATGATTAATTCTCACACCATAAAGCTACAGATTCTTCTCAAATATTACAGCAGTAAGGCACATAGAATTACCTACGAATAATGTCTTTTTCCTTACCTAACATACCTGCAAGGGTTCCAATACTATACTACCATTATAATAAGTTTTCTAGGAGGAGAACAGTTCTCATTACTTGTTTATATACTGCTTACTACAATATAGACCTTATTCATATTTGCAGTTTCTAGTGGCTCCCCTAACAGAAATACCTAACATTTAGGACTATTAGTACCATTTACTTCAAATCAATGTAACTATATCATATCTTATAAAATTAAGTCATATTACCATCAATACATCTATTCCAAGTTCCACTAGTTACACTTTTCCAGAAAAAGCATTCCTATTCCACCCTGCCCCTCCCCCCAGTACCAGCAGTACAACCTGAAACCAGCTAAATCATTTTACAGGATTCTTTATCATGAGTATAATTCTGCAACCTCCAAGGATTTTTTTAAAAATCCATCCCTTCTCAAACAGTATCAGAGCTACCCATATGCATACAAAAGGGGAAGAAACTGTGTGAAATAATAAACATTTCAATTCATTTAGCATATTACATCATAATATACAGAATAAAGTATAAATATTTCAGGTTAACAAAAGAATACATTTTCTAAAATGTCTTACCATATAAAGTTTAGGCAACAAGGTCATTCTTTTAACAAACTGTATCTACTTCTTAAATAAAGGAAGACTGAAGTGTCATCCATCTGAACTAAGCAGGCCAAGCAAAATACCCTGCAATTCCTATGTTCTCCTCAATGTCGAAATGGGTGGATAAATTTAAAGCCTTCTCTCTCAGGAGTTGCTTTATAGGCAATTTTCTCCCAGTATCAAGGTCTGCAATTTCCATTTGGCTGCCAGTTTGCGATTAAATTCATCACCTTTATTATAAAAATGTGCTGCACTCCACGGCCTGCTGCACAAGAATTGTAAGGAAGACATTTTTCACTGCTAACAGCAGCATCATTCCGAGGCAGCTACCACATCCATTCAGACATCAGCTTCTCCAATGTGATGCAAGGGCCTATCACTCACATAAGAAACCCCCAACTCGTATACACCTCAGAGAAAGTTCTGCACAGGTGGCATATTTCAGTTTAGCTTTCTGAATAAAAGCCACAATTATATTTAATGTTAAATGCTTCAGCAAGTCACTAGGTTTATGCTTCTGTCTACATACATTTTTAAAAATTGCTGGTTTCCCTAAATTTAAACGTTCAGCAGCAATTAGAATATTTAATCTCTGAAAACAAAAAAGGAAACTAACAATATTCCATTGACCTAACATCTCTCATTCCATTATTAATAATTTGGGTTTGTTTCACAGTGTAGCCACCTGGGAAAATATTTAATGGGGAACTACAAAGATGAAATATGCACATACACAAGATACTTGCATTGGTAGATTTCATGTATTTACATCTTTCGCTCTGTGATTTCCCAATGAGCTACATGGTGGGCGGAGCCAGGAACTGGTTAAGGATGGTGCAGCCACACCCACCTTTGGCTTGTGTTGCACAAGCACAGCTAGCTCCCTGAGCTCACTCGCATGTCAGCAGAACTCCTCCTGGAGCCTCCACATTTGCTGTGAGCACTCTGAACTCACAAGCTGATTGGTACAGGCTCTGGCAAACCCCATGCTTCTGCATGGCTCCAGGGCCCAAGGAGTGACAATTGTGGCTATACACCCTCTCCCCTCTCCCCACAATTAATTTAGCAACAGGGAAAAACAGGGGACAAGCAGCTATGGTCAGTAGTGTAACCAGAGGGATTTTTTTTCCCTTTGGTTGGTTGGTTGTTTTGGGTTTGTTTTTTGTTTTTGTTTTGGGGGGGGGGGGGGGGGGAGAATTGAGATTTCTTTGTTATTTCCTTATTAAACAAGAAAAATCAATAAGAACAACTACCTTGATTCAGCTAAGCTCAGATGTCACCAATTCACTGAAACACTTTTTAAAACTATTTTCTACAGAAAAAGATCTGAATTAATACACTACACTCACATTACTTTGTTTTACAATTGCTAGCTCAAAAGAAGTGACCTAGAACCTTTTTTATTTTTATATTATATAAAATATATATAAAAGGCCCAAGCATTTTTTTTTTTTGGTTTTGAGAGAGAGAGAGATATGTATATGTATGTATGCATGCATGCGCGCTTGGGCCTCATTTTTGCAGTGCTGTTCAAATTCAGTCATCAAGAATAAAAACTAAGGAAAAGCCAAGGTTGCACTGGGGAGGAAGGAGGTAGAGAATAGCAGACATGTCCCATGGAACAGAAGATGTTAGAATTCAGTACTTGCCTAGTGATAAAGAATAACAACAAAGACAGATAAAATATACATCAGAAGGTGCATTTAGAACACGAAAGTTTAAAGAATGTCAAATGCTTTCATACTGCAGTTATATCCTAATGTAACCAAACTTACTTGCTTGCTATCAATTGTGCTTCCATGTTCTGACCTAATTTACCTCCTGCCTAGTTGTATAAACTAGTGTTAGATCCCCAAAATGTTCTCTTTTGTCTAGTTCAAGGTATATTTTCCATCAGAAAGATTCTAATACCTGCTGATTCTTACACAAAACTGAGCAGCTGTACCCCAGCTCCTCAACCTACCCCACTGTCTGTATTCCATTTATAACATACTTTTACCTGGCCACATAGTTACAGATAAAGTGTCAGGAAGACGTGTAGGAAGAAGCGCTGCTGTTCTGGTCAACTCGAACCTGTATATTCTTCAGTTGCTGACTGCATGTAAAGCGATACCAAAGCTTTAGGCAGGCAAATTTTGATGTGGAATTTGAGCAATGCCAAAATCTAAGTAAATGTAGACCCAAGACAAGATTTCAGCAGAAAATTATTCATGGTATTCATACCTTACCATTTTCTATTCGATTCCATCCACTAGTAAAGACTAATTTTATTAAAAAGTCATGATTAAAACCCTACAGAGTTTTACCAGAAGGTACAACTAAAATATCAGTGTGTAAGGTATGTAGCTTCAGAAACACTGTAATTCTGCAAAATGTTGAACCTTATGCATTGCTTACTGCTTGAAGTCAGTGGAAATGTGCCATGTAGTTAATCAGACCAAGTCATTTACTTGATTAAGTTAGACTTCAGTCAATAGTGGTGGGCATTTGTTCTTATGACTGAATATCGTTAGCAACTCTTCTTGACATGAATGAAAAAAATGGCATCTCTTGTCACATGATAATTAATTAGTTTTCCGCTGCAATGCAGCATGGAAAGCTGATTTCAACTCAACTTTATTGAAAACAATAGCTTGGTATTTGCAAGCTGCAGTTACAATTATTTCATGGCCCATTGCTCCCAACAACTGGCACACCAAGTTTCCGGGACTATTTGATGAAATTATCAACTAGATAAGATAATGCACAGTCAGTATTTACTTCCAGTCTTTTTAGTGTTAGCTGCAAATCGCACCTTTCAACAGAAATCATGACAAGAAGGGGACTACTGTTTTGTCAAATTTTATCAAATATTAACCAAAACGTAACCATCTTAGAGACAAGTACATTCTGTGACACACAGAAAGCATCACAGCACAGGCATAGTGTTAACTTTCAGTTTATTGGGGGTTTTTTAGACTATGCTAAGCTTGCTCAAACATCATAAGCAAACTGAAATGTTTAACTTGGACCAACAGATTAATAAAAGAGAACTGAATGCAAGACTGTAGTCAGGCACCATGAAGAGGAAGCTGCTTTCAGAATGAAAGTTTGACCTTAATTTTGTCTCCACCATCAAATTCAGATTATACCATATATCAGCAGTTCTCCATATTTTTGTATCAGGACCCATTTGGAAACATCAATGGCCAGTCCTAACTTGCTGCACCCTGGCCCCAGCCCCCAGTGTGTGGGGTGGGGAGATGGGGAGCATTGGGAGCCCAAGCAACTTATCACAGGCTGGAACTCTGCCAACCCGCAAATAAAAAGCCACCATTTCTCATGTTTTTCTCCTTCAAAGGAAAATCCATTTTTAAACTTTGTGACCCTTTCATATACTCTTATGACCCATAGGGTGAGAAATACTGCCCTAAATGACATTAGCGATGAAAAGCTTAAACAAAGAGCCACTAAAGCTGGTATTTATTTTGTTTAAAAGTACAACTTTATATACTATCCTTCAGAAGAGTAAGTTCCTTTAAAATTGTTAAGAGATTTTCATACTTTTTATAAGAGGCCTGTCCAGCCAAAGCAAAGATTACCAAGAGTACATGGAAAACAGTACAACTGTCTACATAAAGAAAGATAGGGTTAAGAAACTAGAAAAAAAAATCTTTTTTTTTTTTTTTTTTTTTTTTG
>NW_017729034.1:67313290-67313760 GCF_001723915.1 Gavialis gangeticus
GGGGGGGGAAAAAAAAAAAAAAAAAAAAAAAAAATTTTTTTTTTTTTTTTTTTTTTTTTTAGGTACAGTAATCTTATATGAAACTTAACTAATACAAGTCCTCAGACTAATATTATTTTTCTAGTCAAGAGCGCCACTATAATCACCAAGTTATACCTACTGTTCGCTACATAATTTAATGGCTAAATAACCCTACCATAAACTTTTAAAGGTAGCAATTTCAGTATTTGCATGGGCAATAAAATAAAGATTGCATTTTTATTGCTGACAGTCTCAGAAATGTAACAAGGTAGGGTGACCAGGGAACCAGCCCCAGGTGCCAACCTGGGGAAGCAAAAAAATAGAAGCAGATACACTGCTGGATTGGCCACCACAAAGCGGAGCCAGTGACACTGCCCTGCCAATGTGCTGCTGCTCCCAGGGCACTCAGGCATCAGAGATTTCCCTATTAAAGGGTAAAATAGCCTCTT
>NW_017729034.1:67313902-67315154 GCF_001723915.1 Gavialis gangeticus
TTTCCCTGTTAAAGGGTAAAATAGCCTCTTTTAGAAACTATGTATCAAATGAAAAAATACAAAACACATCTGAGCTGTCATTCTTTAAAAGGACTATTAAGCAATAAATCACAAAAGGTTTCATCATTTGCATTTAAAAAGTAATATAAACGTTCATTTAACTGGAAGGTGTACACTCATTTAGGGTCTCATTAAATCTATCATATTGAAGGAAATGCAATTGTGGATGTTTATATTTCTGGCAGATACATAGCAATATATAGTACTTGCTTATACATACACATACACACTACAAGCAAGGACTGGCACACAATGATCAGCCTAACTAATAACCTAATTGCCTTTGCTATTTAAATGACAAATCAATATAAAATTAAACCTCTGAGCGACACCAAGTGATCTGACAGGTTCTAACAACCAGCAACGCTGCCTGTCAAAAAAAACGATACGAGTTTTGGGAGAAACAAGATTCCAGTCCAAACTGTGATATTCAAGCCTAAATCACTTGGAAAACCTAGGACCGAATTCTCCAACCCTTATTCACAAATGGATGTGTCTGCTGGACTGTATCAAAGGAACTGAAAAAGAAGCAATACCGTAACATTTGTAACACTAGCAAACTAAATATAATTTAATAGGCTACACTTAACTCAAGTCCTTTAAAAAGTTTCTAAAGGAAAACATGTTCAATTAACAGTAATTGATAGGCTCTCCTCTACTATACTTTCAATAGATAAATTGTTTAACATCCTCATACCTTCTGAAAGAGAAAATCTGACCAAGTATTACTAGTATAATAAATATGCAGCAATTAAAAGAAATAATAGCCAGGTGCAAGTCATTCACACAAGTTTAATACACTCCTAGTATTCACACACTTTTTTCTATCTCAATATTCCGCAGTAAAGCAACTGTAGTAAAAGCTTGCTGGCAATCTAAAATAAATCTACACTGCTTCTTCCTTGGTCACACTAGTTTTAGCAAGGAGATGAGATGCTGCTTCCCCCAGGATACAGAGAATGTGGTTTTAAGGGACTGGTTTCGGAAACCAAAAGTGTTCATGTAACAGTATGAACAGACAGCAAACCATAGAACCCAATGAAAAACACTTGCCGTAAATAGAACATTCTTTATATTACATTTGGCACGAGACTGATTGCAAAGAATGCCTAACAATCAATGTTTCTAGAACACACAAAAAGCATATTAGAAACAAATATTAGCTATAACCTCAATAAAAATGGGTAGACTG